>NC_086449.1:162957217-163577217 GCF_028390025.1 Pseudophryne corroboree
ACACTGGATTAATGGCAAACGTAGCTCCAGTAGTTGTACAAGTAAAAGATGGTAGGATAGCTCCAAAAATCCCACAGTACCCTCTGAAGCCAGAGGTGGAGTTAGGAGTTTACCCAGTAATAGAGCGCTTGCTACAACAGGGCATTCTGGTAAGAACGTCCAGCACTGCTAATAGTCCCATCTTCCCTGTGAAAAAGAGTGGGGGGAGGGGTTACAGACTAGTGCAGGATCTAAGGGGGATTAACAAAATAGTTGAGAGTCAGTTCCCCGTAGTGCCAAATCCAGCTGTCATCCTAATGCAAATCCCTCCCACTGCCAAATTTTTCACTGTTATTGACCTCTGCTCCGCTTTCTTTTCGGTACCTCTGCACCCTGACAGCCAATATTTGTTTGCATTTACATACAGAGGAGTCCAATACACGTGGACTCGATTACCCCAAGGTTTCATAGATAGTCCAAGTATATTTTCTCAGGCTTTGCATGATTGTTTACAGTCTTTCCAACCAGACAGTGGATCAGTATTGATACAGTATGTGGACGATTTACTACTGTGTTCAGATTCACTGGAAGCATCTCTGAAGGATACGAAACAGCTCCTGTTTCATCTTTCAGACACAGGACACAAGGTTTCCAAAGACAAGTTACAATTATGCCAAACTAAGGTAAAATATTTGGGACACTGTCTAACACAAGGACTGAGACACCTGACCGCTGATAGAATCCAAGCAATTAGAGACATGACTCTGCCACAAACCCAGCAACAGATCAGAACGTTTTTAGGAATGTGTGGGTATTGCCGTAATTGGATCCCAGGGTTTTCCATTTTGGCGTTACCTTTGCAGGAAATGGTCTCCTCAAACAAACCTGATAGGATTTCGCATACAGACGAGTCCGAAACAGCATTTGAGAGACTCAAACAGTGCCTAACGCAGGCACCAGCACTAGGTATGCCAGACTATGGGAAACCCTTTGAACTATACGGAACAGAAAGTGCTGGTTGCGCGGCAGGTGTACTAACCCAAAAACACGGTGATGCCAGCAGGCCAGTTGCATACTACAGCGCTCAGCTAGACACGGTAGCGCGATCCCTCCCCACATGCTTGCGAAGCGTTGCTGCGATAGCATTGCTAGTGACAAAAAGCGAAGATGTCGTGCTAGGCCACAACCTCACAATCCATACGCCACATGCAGTATCAGCCTTATTGAATTCTGCCCAAACCAGACACGTCTCATCAGCGAGGTTTACAAGATGGGAATTGGCACTAATGGCCCCCGTAAACATCACCATAAGGAGATGCAGTGCATTAAATCCTGCAACGTATCTCCCAGGTGTGCCTGGTCAGGCACAAAGGGTGGAAGGTGAGAGTGATGGGGAAGGAGGATTTAATACAAAGGAAGATACACATGATTGTATGGAATATTTGACCCAAAATTTTACCGCAAGGCCTGACATCAGTGACAACCCACTGGAAGATGCAGAACTCACGTTCTACACGGACGGTAGTTGTCATAGACAGTCAGACTCGGGAGACTTGTGTACTGGATACGCAGTCGTAGATGACCAAGACACCATAGAAGCGGAACCGCTAGGCCCACCTCACTCAGCCCAGGTTGCTGAACTGGTCGCCCTAACCAGAGCATGTGAATTGGCTAAAGGTAAGTCAGCCAATATCTACACCGATTCTAGATACGCATTCGGGGTAGTCCATGATTTCGGAGCCCTATGGCGCCTCCGAAATTTCATGACGGCCGCTGGTACACCGGTAGCGCATGCAGCTCACATAAAAAGGCTTCTAACAGCGATACGGGAACCCGACAGAGTGGCTGTTATCAAATGTAAAGCACACACATATAGCCAAGACCCGGTATCACTTGGTAACAGCCGAGCAGACGAAGCTGCTAAGTTAGCAGCTGCTACCCCCATACAGACAGACACCACACAATTGATGGTATTTAATACCATTAACACACAGAAGTTGTGTGAAATGCAAAATTTGTGTTCCACACAGGAAAAGGCAGTCTGGAAGGCAAAGGGATGTGGCCAGGAGTCCTCAGGACTCTGGACGGATGGACATGGTAAACCAGTGGCCCCCAGAGCATATCTTCCATGTCTGGCTGAAGCAGCTCACGGGCTGACTCATCTAGGCAAGGAAGGGATGTGCAAATTGGTAAGAGCCTATTGGTGCGCCCCAGGATTCTCCTCTCATGCGAGTAAAAGAGCAATGTCATGCCTTACCTGTTTGAGAAAGAATATTGGAAAGGCAATACCTACAGAACCATCCCATATCCCACCTGCCGGCGGCCCTTTCCAGGTAATACAAATTGACTTTATACAATTACCCCCTTGTCGGAATTTGAAATATGTACTTGTTTGTATAGATGTTTTCTCAAATTGGGTCGAAGCATTCCCTGCGACTACAAATACCGCTATGTTTACTGCTAAGAAAATTGTGCAGGAATTTGTATGTAGATATGGTATCCCTAGAATAATCGAAAGTGATAGGGGTACCCATTTTACAGGTGATGTCTTTCAAGGAATGTGTAAGTTGATGGGAATTGATAGCAAGCTGCACACTCCGTACCGTCCACAGGCGAGTGCGAAGGTCGAAAGAGTGAACAGCACTATTAAAAATAAATTGAGTAAAGTGATGGCAGAGACAGGATTGACATGGCCAGAAGCTTTACCCATTGTATTGTACAGTATCAGAACCACTCCCAGGTCCCCTCTTAATCTGTCTCCCTTTGAAATCTTGTTTGGACGACAACCGCATGTTATGATTAACCCTCAGGATGATTTGAAATGTAACAATGAAGTAACTGTAAAGTACTTGATTAACATGAGTAAACAGTTAAGGAATCAGAATGATAGTCTGAAGTTGGTGATTCCTGATCTACCTGATAGTAATTGTCATGACATTGAACCTGGGGATTATGTAATGATACGGAATTTTCTACGCTCAGGTTGCCTTATTGACAGATGGGAAGGACCATACCAGGTCTTATTGACTAGCACTACAGCACTGAAGGTTGCTGAGAGAGAGACTTGGGTCCATTCATCCCACTGCAAGAAGGTTGCTGATCCAGAGAAGTCCCGTGATAAGGAACAGACGGTAGAGGTTGTATCACTGGAGTGTCTGTTCCAGGAGGACTGAGGTGGCACCTGAGCCTTGAAGACCGAGAGCTGTTGTCGACTCCCCACTCCCTTTTATTGTTTTCCTCCACTTCCCATCCCCTCTCCCTCAAATTTATTTTTCCTCCTTCTCATTCTTCTCCGTTTCCTCCTATAAGATGGACTTGCCCCAAGAGACTGTGATCCGGATTTTCCTGTTGACCATGATGTTGACCAGAGCAGTCTGTTCCGGCGAGAGTACCATGGAGGTCGATAGAGGTTCTGGAATGGGTTCTGATGATAAAGATGGAGGCGTAGTTTTCCAGGATCAACCTAACCAACAAGCAAAGGCGAGTATCAGAAAACGATCCGATAGCATTGACCATAGAAGAAATTGTGACGGATTGTTAGCTGAGGAAAACTGTATCTGTAGGCTCTGTAACAATGTACCTCCTTCATTGCCCTTAACATGTAACGTGTGGCCCTAAAGGAAAATACGTTTGTTTCTTCACCGTCGACACTGGAGTCAGTGTCCGTGTCTGTGTCGACCGACTGAGGTAAATGAGCGTTTTACAGCCCCTGACGGTGTTTGAGACGCCTGGACAGGTACTAATTTGTTTGCCGGCCGTCTCATGTCGTCAACCGACCTTGCAGCGTGTTGACATTATCACGTAATTCCTTAAATAAGCCATCCATTCCGGTGTCGACTCCCTAGAGGAGTGACATCACCATTTCAGGCAATTGCTCCGCCTCCTCACCAACATCGTCCTCATACATGTCGACACACACGTACCGACACACAGCACACACACAGGGAATGCTCTGATAGAGGACAGGACCCCACTAGCCCTTTGGGGAGACAGAGGGAGAGTTTGCCAGCACACACCAAAAACGCTATAATTATACAGGGACAACCTTTATATAAGTGTTTTTCCCTTATAGCATTTTAATATATATATACATATCGCCAAATAAGTGCCCCCCCTCTCTGTTTTAACCCTGTTTCTGTAGTGCAGTGCAGGGGAGAGCCTGGGAGCCTTCCCACCAGCATTTCTGTGAGGGAAAATGGCGCTGTGTGCTGAGGAGAATAGGCCCCGCCCCCTTTTCGGCGGGCTTCTTCTCCCGTTTTTCTGAGACCTGGCAGGGGTTAAATACATCCATATAGCCCCCAGGGGCTATATGTGATGTATTTTTAGCCAGAATAAGGTACTATCATTGCTGCCCAGGGCGCCCCCCCCCAGCGCCCTGCACCCTCAGTGACCGCTGCTATGAAGTGTGCTGACAACAATGGCGCACAGCTGCAGTGCTGTGCGCTACCTTATGAAGACTGAAGAGTCTTCTGCCGCCGGTTTCTGGACCTCTTCACTTTTCGGCATCTGCAAGGGGGTCGGCGGCGCGGCTCCGGGATGAACCCCAGGGTGAGACCTGTGTTCCGACTCCCTCTGGAGCTAATGGTGTCCAGTAGCCTAAGAAGCCAATCCATCCTGCACGCAGGTGAGTTCACTTCTCTCCCCTAAGTCCCTCGTAGCAGTGAGCCTGTTGCCAGCAGGACTCACTGAAAATAAAAAACCTAACAAAAAACTTTTACTCTAAGCAGCTCTTTAGGAGAGCCACCTAGATTGCACCCTTCTCGGCCGGGCACAAAATCTTAACTGAGGCTTGGAGGAGGGTCATAGGGGGAGGAGCCAGTGCACACCACCTGATCCTAAAGCTTTTACTTTTGTGCCCTGTCTCCTGCGGAGCCGCTATTCCCCATGGTCCTGACGGAGTCCCCAGCATCCACTTAGGACGTTAGAGAAATAAATAAAATTATATATACCAAAGCATGTACCAAAGTTCATTAATGGAGTCCAAATGGTTTCCAGACTAATAAGAAAGTCTCTATTCTATATAAATATATTACCAATTGCGCAAAGATTCACATGTTCCTTCTCCTTCACCTTTTGTCCTCTATATCTCTCTTTCATCTACCAGACACATGTGAGAGGAGACAAAAATCCTCAATGGTAAAATTTTACACCATTGTACACCAACAACAGCTCAAGGCATAAACCAGGTGCCTCTCAGGAACAGAGGTCCACCATGTATGTCCAAATCTGGCTCTGCTGTCTCCCTCCTACTCCTCACCTGGGTGGAGGTACCTGGTTTATGTCTTGAGCTATTGTTGCTGGAATTTTATGAGGGTGGAGGGGGGGGGGGGGGGGATCCGGGTTCACATAGGGTTTGGGTGATTACTGTCTATATAAGATTCTTGCACTTTACAAAGCATGCTCCTTTTACAAGAAGGTGAACAGTGTTTTGTCCAGTGTAACCCCTAGCTATGATGGAACCTGTCTGGGCTGCCACAAGTTGCATCTGATATTTAGGTGTTGTAATACATGTTTGGTAAGGGCTATAAGGTCCCGAATGGCACTCTGGGCTCCAGTGTTTATTACCTGGCTCTATTTGACAATGATTTGATAGTCATTTCCTCTACCGCCACGTTTCTATGCTTAATGCATAAGTTTACAAGACTGTTACTTAGACTACAGCAGGGGTACTTAGATTGGAACACCTAATCACAAAAGGCAAATCTAAAACTTTTTGAAGAGCTTGGAACTGAGTACTCTGCTCAGATATGGAATGCTGGCATGAAGTTGGTTTGCCACTTCATGTCTTCGGTGAATGGCAGAAGTGAGTAATGATCTTTTCTTATGCCAGATGATGTTTCTCTAAACCACTTCACTGAGCCATGCAATCTCTGGTATATACAAAAGATTTGTGATTTAATTACAAATCAACCAAGTTTCAGTTAGTCATAGGGATCTGGCCACAAGGGGTGATATAAGGTCTATCAGATCATTAATGTCTGTTCCTCTAGTCTAAAGACTTTGGAGAAGTTTTGACAAGATTGTATAGGGTTTCTGGTTCTTTGTTGCATATTTGGCAGGACTGCCCTTTATTATTTACCCTTATTGGAACAAGAAGGTCAAAGATATAGTAGGACTCTCCCATGTCAGTAGTAAGTTCCAGGTTCTTCAGGTCACACATTATGTCTTGGACTTTACTCCTGGTCCCCACCACCTCATCTTCTTCCACCTCCTTTTTTTTTTGGTATCCTTTTCTATTTATTAATAGTGAACTGATACTGCAACCAACTTTTGCACTGATGTTTAGTGTAACTTTTACTGCTCTTACTGGTTTTGTACTTTCATAATAAAGAATTTAGGAAAAAAACGTTGAAGTATATTTTTACCTGAGTAAACTATGTCATAAAATACATTCAAGTATCAAAGTCAAGGAACCATTTATTTAAGGTATACTAATCTGGTATTTCTTCCTGATTGCGTCAGTCACTAATAAAATCACTGCTGCGAGATACTATCTGACGTTATTTATGCTTCAGGAGAATAACAACTTGTAAACCTAGCTTTGCCCTCTAGAGTGTTAGTGTGCGGGGAAAGTACAATTAGCTTTAACTAGTGGTGGTGGGTAAATACTGTCTACAGCTAGTGCAGGGTGTAGTGAAGGTGGCACAGAAACGCCTCACTACCATGATTCCCTTATTCACATCAAACTGCCCTGTGAAATGTGGCGTTTCATACTCAACTGCTTCTAAGAGACACTATTATTATTATTTATAAGGCACCTCAATCAAGAGCATAAACCTTTACAAGATGTAATAGGTAAGGTACAACATAAGTGTTGTACATAATATCCAGGAGGTAAGATAGAACTGCATACAGTGGGTAGCAGACAAGACGACAGGAAGAAGGAAGACCATAGTCATAAGAGACTATAATAAAGAGGATAAAGGTGAGTCAGAGAGGAAAGATGGAGTGAGGATGTGGACATTCGGAGTCTAAGTTACTGAGGGTGACGTTAGGTGGGAGCTGCTAGGCTTTGAATGGGTGAGTTTTAAGGAATGTTTAAGACACTGGAGGCTGGTGGAGAGCCTGATGGGATATTCCAGAGTATTCCATAGGTGGCACAGGAGAAGTCAAGGAGGCAGGAGTAAGACTGTTGATCAGTGGGGAGCTGAGGCTTTAGTCATTGGCATAGCAGAAAGTGGGGAAGGGAGTGTGGAGTAAGAGGAGATGGGAAATGTACGGCCGTGAGAGGCTGGAAGCTTTGTAGGGAACAGTGAGAAGTTTCATTTGGATTCAGTAAGGAATGGGGAGCCAGTGAAGAGAATGGCAGAGCAGCGATTTTTCTGAACTGACTTCTCTTGAATTTACACCTTCAGATTAGCTTTTGCTCTCAAGCAGCCTGCATGTAGAAGACTCGTACTACATATTTCTGCGGATGGCTTTCTAGGCTCCACTCACTGTTATTGCCTTATCTGTCTTCTATCAGATCGGTCAGGGATGTGATAGATTTGGGTGTGGTACTGTATGCAAGGTCAACAGTAACTAGGTCGACAGGGTCTCTAGGTCATATGGTGTAAGTCGACAGGACAAAATGTCGACATGAGCTTTTTAGGTGTCGTTTTCTCCGTACAGTGACCGGGAACACCAATTAGTGCACCGTGTCCGCTCGCCATGCTTTGGACAAGGTACCTCGCTGTGCTCGGCACAGGTTACTATTCCCAAGCGTAGTCCGCGTGGATCGTTAAGTATGAAAAAGGTCAAAAAAGAAAAAAATGTTGGGAAAAACTCATGTCGACCTTTTGACCTGTCAACCTAGAACATGTCGAACAATAGTGGTCGACCTAGTTACTTTCGACCGGATCCCGACAGATTTGAGGGTAACCCTCCAATTTTTAACAGATTAGCGGATAATAAATGGCAGATGTGATGTGATACCTTTTCAGCCTCATTTTGGGGGCAGATATTAACTTTGTGTTACTACATGGATATATGTAAGCCTGAAAATAAGATTTTACTTACCGATAAATCTATTTCTCGTAGTCCGTAGTGGATGCTGGGGACTCCGTCAGGACCATGGGGAATAGCGGCTCCGCAGGAGACAGGGCACAAAAGCAAGCTTTTAGGATCACATGGTGTGTACTGGCTCCTCCCCCTATGACCCTCCTCCAAGCCTCAGTTAGGTACTGTGCCCGGACGAGCGTACACAATAAGGAAGGATCTTGAATCCCGGGTAAGACCCAAACCAGCCACACCAATCACACCGTACAACTTGTGATCTGAACCCAGTTAACAGTATGATAACAATGAAGTAGCCTCTAAAAAAGATGGCTCACAACAATAATAACCCGATTTTTGTAACAATAACTATGTACAAGTAATGCAGACAATCCGCACTTGGGATGGGCGCCCAGCATCCACTACGGACTACGAGAAATAGATTTATCGGTAAGTAAAATCTTATTTTCTCTAACGTCCTAGTGGATGCTGGGGACTCCGTCAGGACCATGGGGATTATACCAAAGCTCCCAAACGGGCGGGAGAGTGCGGGTGACTCTGCAGCACCGAATGAGAGAACTCCAGGTCCTCCTCAGCCAGGGTATCAAATTTGTAGAATTTTACAAACGTGTTCCCCCCCTGACCACGTAGCTGCTCGGCAAAATTTTAAAGCCGAGACCCCCTCGGGCATCCGCCCAAGATGAGCCCACCTTCCTTGTGGAATGGGCATTGACAGATTTTGGCTGTGGCAGGCCTGCCACAGACTGTGCAAGCTGAATTGTACTACAAATCCAACGAGCAATAGTCTGCTTAGAAGCAGGAGCACCCATCTTTTGGGGTGCATACAATATAAACAGCAAGTCAGACTTTCTGACTCCAGCCGTCCTGGAAATATATATATATATATATATATATATATATATACTCCAAACTCATCTAACAAGCAGCGGCACTCAGAGATTTCAATAAGTGAAAAAATGTGAAAGTTTTTAATCCATGTTAAAACATGTTAAGGCCAACGTTTCGGGGCACACCCGCCCCTTTGTCAAGGTGAACCTATTGTGGTTCACCTTGACAAAGGGGCGGGTGTGCCCCGAAACGTTGGCCTTAACATGTTTTAACATGGATTAAAAACTTTCACATTTTTTCACTTATTGAAATCTCTGAGTGCCGCTGCTTGTTAGATGAGTTTGGAGTATCAATTGTTTCCAGAGGGCACCGGAGCAAGTCTTTTTAAGAGAGGTGAGTGCCGGTCCTACACGCTATTTATATATATATATATATATCTATTTTTAGGGCCCCGACAACGTCTAGCAACTTGGAGTCCTCCAAGTCCCTAGTAGCCGCAGGCACCACAATATGTTGTTTCAGGCGAAACGCTGACACCACCTTAGGAAGAAACTGGGGACGAGTCCGCAGTTCTGCCCTGTCCGAATGGAAAAACAAATATGAGCTTTTTTTAAGACAAAGCCCCCAATTTTGACAATCGCCTGGCCGAGGCCAGGGCCACAACATGGTCCCTTTCCATGTGAGATATTTCAAATCCACAGATTTGATCGGTTCAAACCAATATGATTTGAGGAATCCCAACACTACGTTGAGATCCCACGGTGCCACTGGAGGCACACAAGGGGCTGTATATGCAATACTCCCTTGACAAACGTCTGGACTTCAGGAATTGAAGCCAATTTTTTCTGGAAGAAATCTACAGGGCCGAAACTTGAACCTTAATGGACCCCAATTTGAGGCTCATAGACACTCCTGTTTTCAGGAAGTGCAGAAATCGACCTAGTTGAAATTTTTTCGTGGGGCCTTCCTGGCCTCACCCACGCAACATATTTTCACCACATGTGGTGATAACGTTGTGCGGTCACCTCCTTCCTGGCTTTGACCAGGGTAGGTATGACCTCTTCCGGAATGCCTTTTCCCTTAGGATCCGGCGTTCAACCGCCATGCCGTCAAACGCAGTCGCGGTAAGTCTTGGAACAGACAAGGTCCCTGCTGGAGCAGGTCCTTTCTTAGAGGCAGATGCCACGGTTCCTCTTGGAACAGACATGGTTCTTGCCGAAAGCAAATCCCATCTTAGCTCCCGAGGCCATTAGTCCTCTGTGAGCATCTCTTGAAGTTCCGGGTACCAAGTCCCTCTTGGCCAATCCGGAGCCACGAGTATAGTTCTTACTCCTCTACGTCTTATAATTCTCAATACCTTGGTTATGAGAAGCAGAAGAGGGAACACATACACCGACTGTTACACCCACGGTGTTACCAGGACGTCCACAGCTATCGCCTGAAGGTCTCGTGACCTGGCGCAATACCTGTCCCGTTTTTTGTTCGGGCGGGACGCCATCATTTCCACCTTTGGTCTTTCCCAACGGTTCACAATCATGCGGAAAACTTCCCGATGAAGTTCCCACTCTCCCGGGTGGAGGTCGTGCCTGCTGAGGAAGTCTGCTTCCCAGTCGTCCCCTCCCGGAATGAACACTGCTGACAGTGCTATCACATGATTTTCCGTCTAGCGAAAAATCCTTGCAGTTTTGACCACTGCCCTCCTGCTTCTTGTGCCGCCCTATCTGTTTACGTGGGCGACTGCCGTGATGTTATCCCACTGGATCAATACCGGCTGACCTTGAAGCAGAGGCCTTGCTAAGCTTATAGCATTACAAATTTGCTCTTAGCTCCAGTATATTTATGTGGAGAGAATTCTCCAGACTTGATCACACTCCCTGGAAATTTTTTCCCTGTGTGACTGCTCCCCAGCCTCTCAGGCTGGCCTCCGTGGATACCAGCATCCAATCCTGAATGCCGAATCTGCGGCCCTCTAGAAGATGAGCACTCTGTAATCACCACAGGAGAGACACCCTTGTCCTTGGATATAGGGTTATCCGCTGATGCATCTGAAGATGCGATCCGGACCATTTGTCCAGCAGATCCCACTGAAGAGTTCTTGCGTGAAATCTGCCGAATGGAAGCGCTTCGTAATAAGCCACCATTTTTTACCAGGACTCTTGTGCAATGATGCACTGACACTTTTCCTGGTTTTAGGAGGATCCCGATTAGCTCGGATAACTCCCTGGCTTTCTCCTCTGGGAGAAACACCCTTTTCCTGGACTGTGTCCAGAATCATCCCTAGGACCAGCAGACGTGTCGTCGGAACAACTGCGGTTTTGGAATATTTAGAATCCACCCGTGCTGTCGTAGAACTACTTGAGATAGTGCTACTCCGACCTCCAACTGTTCTCTGGACCTTGTTCTTATCAGGAGGTCGTCCATTTTCTTTGAAGACGAATCCTCATTTCGGTCATTACCTTGGTAAAGACCCGGGGTGCCTTGGACACTCCAACGGCATCGTCTGAAACTGATAGTGACAGTTCTGTACCACGAACCTGAGGTACCCTTGGTGAGAAAAGCAAATTTTGGGACATGGAGGTAAGCATCCCTGATGTCCCGGGACACCATATAGTCCCCTTGTTCCCAGTTCGCTATCACTGCTCTGAGTGACTCCATCTGGATTTGAACCCTTGTAAGTGTTCAAATTTTTCAGATTTAGAATCGGTCTCACCTAGCCTTCTGGCTTCAGTACCACCCTATAGTGTGGAACAATACCCCTTTCCTTGTTGTAGGAGGGGTAATTTTATTATCACCTGCTGGGAATACAGCTTGTGAATTGTTTTCAATACTGCCTCCCTGTCGGAGGGGGACATTGGTACAGCAGACTACAGGAACCTGCGAGGGGGGAAACGCCTCGACATTCCAATCTGTGCCCCTTTGATACTACTTGTAGGATCCAGGGGTCCTGTACGGTCCCAGCGTCATGCTGAGAACTTAGTAGAAGCGGTGGAGGGCTTCTGTTCCTGGGAATGGGCTGCCTGCTGCAGTCTTCTTCCCTTTCCTCTATCCCTGGGCAGATATCTTATAGGGACGAAAAGACTGAGGCTGAAAAGACGGTGTCTTTTTCTGCAGAGATGTGACTTAGGGTAAAAAACGGTGGATCTTCCAGCAGTTGCCGTGGCCACCAGGTCCCATGGACCGACCCCAAATAACTCCTCCCCCTTTTATACGGCAATACATCTTTGTGCCGTTTGGAATCTGCATCCCCTGACCACTGTCGTGTCCATAAACATCTTCTTGCAGATATGGACATCGCATTTACTCTTGATGCCAGAGTGCAAATATCCCTCTGCGCATCTCGTATATATAGAAATGCATCCTTTAAATGCTCTATAGTCAATAAAATACTGTCCCTGTCAAGGGTATCAATATTTTTAGTCAGGGAATCCGACCAAGCCACCTCAGCTCTGCACATCCAGGCTGAGGCGATCGCTGGTCACAGTATAACACCAGCATGTGTGTGTATACTTTTTAGGATATTTTTCTGATAAGCATGTGAGCGCCTTATCCACCCTGAGGGGTGTTTCCCAATGCGCCTTAACTTCTGGCGGGAAAGGGTATACCGCCAATAATTTTCTATCGGGGGAAACCCACGCATCATCACACACTTCATTTAATTTATCTGATTCAGGAAAAACTACAGGTAGTTTTTTCACCTCACACATAATACCCTTCTTTGTGGTACTTGGAGTATCAGAAATATGTAACACCTCCTTCATTGCCCTTAACGTGTGGCCCTAAAGGAAAATACGTTTGTTTCTTCACCGTCGACACTGAAATCAGTGTCCGTGTCTGGGTCTATGTCGACCGACTGAGGTAAATGGGCGTTTTTACAAGCCCCTGACGGTGTCTGAGACGCCTGGACCGGTACTAATTTGTTCGCCGGCCGTCTCATGTCGTCAACCCACTTGCAGCGTGTTGACATTATCACGTAATTCCATAAGTAAGCCATCCATTCCGGTGTCGACTCCCTAGAGAGTGACATCACCATTACAGGCAATTTGCTCCGCCTCCTCACCAACATTTTCCTCATACATGTCGACACACACGTACCGACATACAGCACACACATAGGGAATGCTCTGATAGAGGACAGGACCCACTAGCCCTTTGGGGAGACAGAGGGAGAGTTTGCCAGCACACACCAAAATGCTATAATTATACAGGGACAACCCTTATATAAGTGTTCCTCCCATATAGCATTTAATATATATGTATATCGCCAAATCAGTGCCCCCCCTCTCTGTTTTAACCCTGTTTCTGTAGTGCAGTGCAGGGGAGAGCCTGGGAGCCTTCCCCTCAGCCTTTCTGTGAGGGAAAATGGCGCTGTGTGCTGAGGAGAATAGGCCCCGCCCCCTTTTCGGCGGGCTTCTTCTCCGGAGATTGTGAAGTCTGGCAGGGGTTAAATACATCCATATAGCCTCAAGGGCTATATGTGATGTATTTTTCGCCATACAGGTATTCTACATTGCTGCCAGGGCGCCCCCCCCCGCGCCCTGCACCCTCCGTGATCGCTGTGGGAAGTGTGCTGACAGACAATGGCGCACAGCTGCAGTGCTGTGCGCTACCTGAGGAAGACTGAAAAGTCTTCTGCCGCCTGGTTCCGGACCTCTTCAATCTTCAGCATCTGCAAGGGGGTCGGCGGCGCGGCTCCGGGACGAACCCCAGGGCGAGACCTGTGTTCCGACTCCCTCTGAAGCTAATGGTGTCCAGTAGCCTAAGAATCCAATCCATCCTGCACGCAGGTGAGTTGAAATTCTCTCCCCTAAGTCCCTCGATGCAGTGAGCCTGTTGCCAGCAGGACTCACTGAAAATAAAGAACCTAAAAACTTTTTCTAAGCAGCTCTTTAGGAGAGCCACCTAGATTGCACCCTGCTCGGACGGGCACAAAAACCTAACTGAGGCTTGGAGGAGGGTCATAGGGGGAGGAGCCAGTACACACCATGTGATCCTAAAAGCTTGCTTTTGTGCCCTGTCTCCTGCGGAGCCGCTATTCCCCATGGTCCTGACGGAGTCCCCAGCATCCACTAGGACGTTAGAGAAATGTAAAAATGTACAGTTTGAGAATCATTACCCCATTAAAGTTATATGGTTTGTCTATAAGTGTTGGCACCATACGTCACACTAATAATATCCGGTGATCTCTGGATGGACTTTGATGTGTTTCAAAGTAGTGCTAGTCCTTAAATTCAAATGGCTAAATAACCAATAGATATGGAATGGATATAATTTCTTTAACAATAAAATAATAACATTGGTTTGTAATAATAAACAATTAAAAATGTCTCTCAACTCATATATCCAAAAGGATCAAATGTGATTTACTAAGCCTTGGACGGAGATAAAGTGGATGGAGATGAAGTACCAGTCAATCAGCTACTAACTGTCATTTTTCAAACCCAGCCTGTGACTATCTCCGTCGACTTTACCTCCATCCAAGGCTTAGTAAATAGACCCCTTAGTAAGGATGATATATAATCCTGACAGGAGAGCTGTGCTACATGAAAATCACTTCAACCTTGGTATTTGCCCCAAATACAGCTAAATACGCTTTTTACCCCTTTTTCCCGTTTAAATATCAAGAAGCACTATTGTAGTTATTGTCTTCAACATAACAGTACATAACATCTTGGAAAGGTTTTGAGCCATTGCACTTTCCTAATGCTGCAGACGTAAAACATAGCTTCTACAGCTTAAATGCACCAGTTTAATTTATATTCAGCAAAACCATAAATCTTTGGCTATTCTTTCCACTGACATACTCCGCAGACCTACTCTACAATAGACACTATCTGTGTATGACATCGGACGTGAACATTGAGAAAGCTCCTTGGTCAGACTGTACTCGGGTGACAAACCTGAGAAGCCCAACAGCATGACGATATTTCTATGCTTACCAGGTTCTTCCTCTACTTGGCTACACAAATAACGGTCCTTCATACCATCTGAAACTCTACCTCCAAAGTCCTGTTTCTATTCTGCATTACATCACTATTCATTCTGTACTCTGCTTTGGAACATGTGTGTCCCATGTAAATTATTTCAGTTTGGAGTGTTTATTTTGGAAGTTCAGCCTCAAGTCCATTCCTCTGTTTACTCAGAATTGCTAGTCATTTCTTCACCACTTCTGAGGTATCAGCTCTGTTACAAATCTTTTTATCATCTATAAACATACTGTACATGCCAATCTCTGTAGGCCACAAATAATGTAACTAATTCATTAGACAACAAATGACACTAGACAGAACACTAAGACACGCCTCCCAACTCTTCAAATTTGCCGAATGGGAACTCTCACGCTGGAAATGGATATCTAGAGATACTTTCCGTTTTCTATTTTAAATTAGAAACAATTTTTTTTATTACTGTCAATATGTAGAGGGCGCAGCAGATCAGCTTACCCACTGACACTTAGGGGGTGATTCTGAGTTGATCGCAGCAGCAAGTTTGTTAGCAATTGGGCAAAATCATGTGCACTGCAGGGGGGGCAGATATAACATTTGCAGAGAGAGTTAGATTTGGGTGGGTTATTTTGTTTCTGTGCAGGGTAAATACTGGCTGCTTTATTTTTACACTGCAATTTAGATTTCAGTTTGAACACACACCCCACCCAAATCTAACTCTCTCTGCACATGTTATATCTGTCCCCCCTGCAGTGCACATGGTTTTGCCCAACTGCTAAAAATTTTCCTGCTGCGATCAACTTGGAATTACCCCCTTAGCCATAACAATTCAAAGCGAACATAACACATTTTTTTTTTTTTCAATATTTAAATACCACGTAGTCCAGCTATTACAACTGGATCAGGACAAACCCCTGTTTACTGGTACATGTGCA
The DNA here is from genome assembly GCF_028390025.1 of Pseudophryne corroboree. Lineage (NCBI taxonomy): Eukaryota > Metazoa > Chordata > Amphibia > Anura > Myobatrachidae > Pseudophryne > Pseudophryne corroboree. The sequence goes on from NC_086449.1 coordinate 162,972,897, forward strand.
AGATTTACATTTACAGTGGTTAGTAACCTAGCACTAAAGGTGCATACACACGGAACGATAGAACAAACAAAGAGGGCGTTCCCGATTGAACGGAATGACAAATCGTGTACATCGTTCCGTGTGTATGCAAGAGAACGATGCCGATGCGCGCACCCGCGGTCGCTAGCGACAGCCTCAGATCTTTTGTACATGCAAGAAGATCTGAGACTGTCGCTAGCGATGCCATGCTGCCGAATGCAGCATGGCCCCCCGCTCCCCCGCCATCATTCGTCGCCGCAGGCACTGGCAAGTTGCCGATGACGACACCGCCACTGGGTCACATCATGGACGATGTTCAAACGTCACGTGTGTACCCACCATAAGTGTCATGTGCAATCAGCTGCAACATTTGGTAAAGGGATGGAAAAAAAAAAAGACAGATTTTTCTGTGCACAGCAGACTTCCTGTATTTAGAGCTACTGACGCACAATGCAGAGAGCCGCCAAGGCTGATAGGTCTGGACAGAAGCTTGTACTCCACTACATATCAAGTGTAAACAGGAAGCCATCTAAAGCTATATTTAAGAATGCTACAAGGTGACTTATTCTATGAATTAATTTTTTAGTGGCCAAGTTAGTGAGAAACACATTATTCCATTGCAGTAGGAACCAGAGGGTCTACTGAATTATTAATTAGTTGTGAGATTATAAATAAAGGCAATTTTAGACCACCAGCACCCGTAGTCAATGGACAACTTCAAAACACAACCAAACATTTTACAATTCAAACTTTTCCAATCTAAATTATTTAGATTAGATTACCTGGATTATATAAAACTTTCAGAGGCAGCTGAGGTTTCCTTGCAGCAAACGGGTAGAGTGTGTGTGTTGCAGTAGTGTAGGATTCCGTCCTCACCAGAGGAGAAAACCTGACATATGAAAGAAAACAGGAAAAAATAACGCTTAGAGCAGAATGCACACATCGCAAGTGAAGTAAAAGAAACAGCATACATTTTTGTTTACTGGGAATAAGGAATCCCACTGAAGGGTCAGTAGCGCAATAAAAATAAATAAATAAATAAATTACAGATTTCTTCCATGGCAGAACTTTAGAAGAAAAATAATTATTTGTAATTGTAATTCACTCATTACTGTCTTAACACCTCATGGCAGCAGTTACAAAGGGTTAGCTCCCTTCCAAGTAAGGTAGAGACAGGGATATAAAACACAGTGGCTGTGTGCAGAATATATCTCTCAAACTGAGAATCAACAGAAGATAATATATTCCGGTGATAATGGCTAGAGAAGGCACGGACAGACATCCATAACTGCTGAATGCAGAGTTCTGTCACAGTGGCCTGAGTCTGCTTTCCCCAAGAAGTTAATACTACTCAACTACCATGGGCTCCTTGTATTTCTGGCACATACTGCAGGTCTACATTTATTGTATATATGTCTGATTATTTCTCGGATTCATCTAGAAATGGCTGATTTGAAAGGGGTATAACCTTTCCGAGGTACTGCTGGTATCACAAATAACTGTTCTGCATTTCTAAGACTCTTCTCTTTGCTATCCACGGAAGGTGGTAACAAGATGGTTAAATAATTCTCCTGGTAAAGTGAAAATAAGATTTTACTCACCGGTAAATCTATTTCTCGTAGTCCGTAGTGGATGCTGGGGACTCCGTAAGGACCATGGGGAATAGCTGCTCCGCAGGAGACTGGGCACAGCTAAGAAAGAATTAGGACTACCTGGTGTGCACTGGCTCCTCCCACTATGACCCTCCTCCAGACTTCAGTTAGGATACTGTGCCCGGAAGAGCTGACACAATAAGGAAAGGATTTTGAATCCCGGGTAAGACTCATACCAGCCACACCAATCACACCGTATAACTCGTGATATTATACCCAGTTAACAGTATGAACATAACAGAGCCTCTCAACAGATGGCTCAACCATAACCCTTTTAGTTAACAATAACTATATACAAGTATTGCAGACAGTCCTCACTTGGGACGGGCACCCAGCATCCACTACGGACTACGAGAAATAGATTTACCGGTGAGTAAAATCTTATTTTCTCTAACGTCCTAGTGGATGCTGGGGACTCCGTAAGGACCATGGGGATTATACCAAAGCTCCCAAACGGGTGGGAGAGTGTGGATGACTCTGCAGCACCGAATGAGAGAACTCAAGGTCCTCCTCAGCCAGGGTATCAAATTTGTAGAATTTTGCAAACCTGTTTGCCCCTGACCAAGTAGCAGCTCGGCAAAGTTGTAAAGCCGAGACCCCTCGGGCAGCCGCCCAAGAAGAGCCCACTTTCCTCGTGGAATGGGCTTTTACAGATTTAGGCTGCGGCAGGTCAGCCACAGAATGCGCAAGCTGAATTGTGCTACAAATCCAGCGAGCAATAGTCTGCTTTGAAGCAGGAGCACCCATCTTGTTTGGTGCATACAGGATAAATAGCGAGTTAGTCTTCCTGACTCCAGCCGTCCTGGAAACATAATTTTTCAAGGCCCTGACTACGTCCAGTAACTTGGAGTCCTCCAAGTCCCTAGCAGCCGCAGGCACCACGATAGGTTGGTTCAAGTGAAAAACTGATACCACCTTAGGAAGAAACTGGGGACTAGTCCTCAATTCTGCCCTATCCATATGGAAAATCAAATAGGGGCTTTTGCATGACAAAGCCGTCAATTCTGCCACCCGCCTTGCCGAAGCCAAGGCCAAAAGCATGACCACTTTCCACGTGAGATATTTTAAATCCACGGTTTTGAGTGGCTCAAACCAATGTGACTTTAGGAAACCCAACACCACGTTGAGGTCCTACGGTGCCACTGGAGGCACAAAAGGAGGCTGAATATGCAGCACTCCCTTGACAAATGTCTGAACTTCAGGCAGTGAAGCCAGTTCCATTTTGGAAGAAAATCGATAGAGCCGAAATCTGGACCTTAATGGAACCCAATTGTAGGCCCATAGTCACCTCTGACTGTAGGAAGTGCAGAAATCGACCTAGCTGAAATTTCTCCTTTGGGGCCTTCCTGGCCTCACAGTACGCAACATATTTCCGCCATATGCGGTGATAAAGGTTAGCGTTCACTTCTTTTCTAGCTTTAAATAGCGTAGGGATAACTTCCTCCGGAATTCCCTTTTCCTTCAGGATCCGGCGTTCAACCGCCATGCCGTCAACGCAGCCGCGGTACGTCTTGAAACAGACAGGCCCCCTGCTGCAGCAGGTCCTGTCTGAGCGGCAGAGGCCATAGGTTCTCTGAGATCATTTCTTGGAGTTCTGGTTACCAAGCTCTTCTTGGCCAACCCGGAACAATGAGTATAGTTCTTACTCCTCTCCTTCTTATTATTCTCATTACCCTGGGTAAGAGAGGCAGAGAAGGGAACACATACACCGACTGGTACACCCACGGTGTTACCAGAGCGTCCACAGCTATCGCCTGAGGGTCCTTGACCTGGCGCAATATCTTTGTAACTTTTAGTTGCAACGGTGTACAATCATTTGGAAGACTTCTGGATGAAGTCCTTACTGCTTCTCAGTTGTCCACTCCGGGAATGAACACTGCTGACAGTGCTAACACATGATTTTCCGCCCATCGGAGAATCCTTGTGGCTTCTGCCATCGCCATCCTGCTTCTTGTGCCGCCCTGCCGTGTACATGAGCGACCGCCGTGATGTTGTCTGACTAGATCAGCACCGGCCGGTGTTGAAGCAGGGTCTAGCCTGAAATGGCCCTTAGTTCCAGAATATTTATGTGTAGGGAAGTCTCCTGACTTTTCCATAGCCTTGGAAGTTTCTTCCCTGTGTGACTGCCCCCCAGCCTTGAAGGCTGGTATCCGTGGTCACCAGGACCCAGTCCTGTATGCCGAATCTGCGGCCCCCTAGAAGATGAGCACTCTGCAGCCACCACAACAACGACACCCTGGCCCTTGGAGACAGGGTTATCCGCCGATGCATCTGAAGATGCGACCCGGACCACATGTCCAACAGATCCCACTGGAAAATCCTTGAATGGGACCTGGCGAATGTAATTTCTTCGTAAGAAGCTACCATCCTTCCCAGGGCTCGCGTGCATTGATGCACCGACACCTGTATACGTATTAGGAGGTCTCTGTCTAGAGACGACAACTCCCTGGACTTCTCCTCCGGGAGAAACCCTTTTTATCCTGTTCTGTGTCCATAACCATACTCAGGAACAGTAGACGCGTCGTAGGAACCAGCTGCGACTTTGGAATATTCAGAATTCAGCCGTGCTGTTGTAGCACTTCCCGAGATAGTGCTACTCCGCCGAACAACTGCTCCCTGGACCTCGCCTTTATAAGGAGATCGTCCAAGTACGGGATAATTATTTCGGCCATTACCTTGGTAAATACCTCGGTGCCGGGGACAGACCAACGGCACTGTCTGGAATTGGTAATGACAATCCTGTACCACAATTTTGAGGTACTCCTGGTGAAAAGGGTAAATAGGGACATGCAGGTAAGCATCCTTGATGTCCAGTGATACCCTCCAGGCTTGCAATAATCGCCCTGAGCGATTCCATTTCGAACCTAAACCTTCGTATATAAGTGTTCAAAGATTTCAATTTTAGAATGGGTCTCACCGAACCGTCTGGTTTCGGTACCACAACATTTTGGAATAGTAACCCCAGCCTTATTGAAGGAGGGGTACCTTGATTTCACCTGCTGGAAGTACAGCTTGTGAATTGCCGCCAGTACTACCTTTCTCCGAGGGCAGCAGGCAAGGCTGATGTGAGGTAACGGCGAGGGGGAGTCGCCTCGAACTCCAGCCTGTATCCCTGTGATACTATTTGCAGAACCTAGGGATCTACCGCACCTGTCTCCACCTGTGGAGCCCCAACGTCAAGCGGTGGACTCAGAGGAAGCGGGGGAAGATTTTTGATCCTGGGAACTGGCTGCTGGTGCAGCTTTTTCCTTCTTCCCTTGTCTCTGTGCAGAAAGGAAGCGCCATTGACCCGCTTGCTTTTCTGAAGCCGAAAGGACTGTACCTGAAAATACGGTGCTTTCTTAGACTGTGAGGAAACCTGAGGTAAAAAAAAATTTCTTCCCAGCTGTTGCTGTGGATACTAGGTCCCAGAGACCATCCCCACCAATTCCTCACCCTTATAAGGCAGAATCTCCATGTGCCTTTTATAGGCAGCATCACCTGTCCACTGCCGGGTTTCTAATACCCTCCTGGCAGAATGGACATTGCATTAATTCTGGATGCCAGCCGGCAAATATCCCTCTGTGCATCCTTTATATATAAGACAACGTCTTTAATATGCTCTATGTTAGCAAACTATTTTCCCTGTCTTAGAGTATTAATATTATCTGACAGGGTATCAGACCACGCTGCAGCAGCACTATTTATGCTGAGGCGATTGCAGGTCTCAGTATATAACCTGAGTGTGTATATACAGACTTCAGGATAGTCTCCTGCTTTTTATCAGCAGGCTCCTTCAAGGTGGCCGTATCCTAAGACGGCAGTGCCACCTTTTTTGACAAACGTGTGAGCGCCTTATCCACCCTAAGGGATATCTCCCAACGTGACCTATCCTCTGGCGGGAAAGGGTACGCCATCAGTAACTGTTTAGAAATTACCAGTTTCTTATTGGGGGAACCCACGCTACTTTACACACTTCATTCATTCATCTGATGGGGGAACAAAACACTGGCTGCTTTTTCTCCCCAAAAATAAAACCCCTTTTATGTGGTACTTGGGTTCATGTCAGAAATGCGTAACACATTTTTTATTGCCGAGATCATGTGACGGATGTTCCTAGTGGATTGTGTATATGTCTCAATCTCGTCGACACTGGAGTCAGACTCCGTGTCGACATCTGTGTCTGCCATCTGAGGTAACGGGCGCTTTTTTGAGCCCCTGATGGCCTTTGAGACGCCTGGGCAGGCGCGGGCTGAGAAGCCGGCTGTCCCACAGCTGTTTTACATCATCCAGCCTTGTAAGGAGTTGACATTGTCGTTTAATACCTTCCACCTATCCGTCCACTCTGGTGTCGGCCCCACAGGGGACGACATCCCATTTATCGGCCTCTGCTCCACCTCCACGTAACCTTCCTCATCCCACATGTCGACACAGCCGTACCGACACACAGCACACACACAGGGAATGCTCTGACTGAGGACAGGACCCCACAAAGTCCTTTGGGGAGACAGAGAGAGAGTATGCCAGCACACACCAGAGCGCTATATAATGCAGGGATTAACACTATAACAGTGATTTTTCCCCCAATAGCTGCTTGTATAAACAATATTGCACCTAAATTTAGTGCCCCCCCTCTCTTTTTAACCCCTTGAGCCTGAAAACTACAGGGGAGAGCCTGGGGAGCTGTCTTCCAGCTGCACTGTGAAGAGAAAATGGCGCCAGTGTGCTGAGGGAGATAGCTCCGCCCCTTTTTCACTGACTTTTCTCACGCTTTTTTATGGATTCTGGCAGGGATATTTATCACATATATAGCCTCTGGGGCTATATATTGTGATATATTTGCCAGCCAAGGTGTATTTATTGCTTCTCAGGGCGCCCCCCCCCCCCAGCGCCCTGCACCCTCAGTGACCGGAGTGTGAAGTGTGTATGAGGAGCAATGGCGCACAGCTGCAGTGCTGTGCGCTACCTTGGTGAAGACTGATGTCTTCTGCCGCCGATTTTCCGGATTTCTTCTTGGTTCTGGCTCTGTAAGGGGGCCGGTGGCGCGGCTCCGGGACCGAATGCGGTCGATCCCTCTGGAGCTAATGGTGTCCAGTAGCCTAAGAAGCCCAAGCTACCACCAGTTAGGTAGGTTCGCTTCTTCTCCCCTTAGTCCCTCGCTGCAGTGAGTCTGTTGCCAGCAGATCTCACTGTAAAATAAAAAACCTAACATATACTTTCTTTCTAGGAGCTCAGGAGAGCCCCTAGTGTGCATCCAGCTCGGCCGGGCACAGGATTCTAACTGAAGTCTGGAGGAGGGTCATAGTGGGAGGAGCCAGTGCACACCAGGTAGTCCTAATTCTTTCTTAGCTGTGCCCAGTCTCCTGCGGAGCCGCTATTCCCCATGGTCCTTACGGAGTCCCCAGCATCCACTAGGACGTTAGAGAAAAGTGGATATCAATATATTTTAGATGTTTAGAAAGTGTTACTTGGACCACAGTGTCTGTGTCTCTCAGGGGAGATAAGCAGCTGCGTCCCCAGTACCAAGGCCCACCCAAAGCCTTAACGTGGCTTGCCACACTAGACAACGTCGCTCTGTGTGGCATGGCAGTGCATGCAGTCCATATCGAGCATGCATGCACTGCCAACAGCAACGATCTAAGCCGACCCGCGTGGTCGCGCATCGATCGTCACAGGCGGCACACACACTTGCCGAGAAAAAGAGCAACGTCGCTCAGGAAGAGGGAAAACGAGTGACGTCGCTCATTTTCTCGGCAAGTGTGTATGAATCAGTTTACTGGATATGGCGCATCAACCAAAGCACCAAGCACCAAAACTGAGGTCACACGGTCCCATAACGGACCTGATAGAGGGGCAAATTCCCTTCATCGCCTGGAAAAAAACTAATTATCAATTCTTTGAAGCTAATCTAACCTTCAAGAAGTACTGGAATGACAGCTATAGCTGGGCCAACACCATGCAATAAGTATTTTCATAGCTCTGTAATACAGCATATAATAGTTTCTCTTCCTTACAAATTTACTAATTAAGAACTCTGGTATTCCTTTATGCCTGAACAGTTACAGCTCAATTCCATGCCATCAAATTTAGTTATGCATATTTGGGTGAAAGACAGGACTCTGAAGCAGCACATCCAAGGAGGTAAAGGCCACGGATCCTCCCAAGCCACTGGGAACTGCGGGCATCATGGCACAAATGGAACGATTACTCTTTTTTTTAAATCCTTTCCAGAAGGCAAGAGATGAAGGGAATGGCTAGAAGACATACAGTAGGCCAATTCAAGCATCTATTGGATTCAAATGCATCTACTCCTTATGTTCCTGGAACTTTGTGTCAAGAGGAGAATCTTGGTACTTTGATATTCTGATTTGTTCCCATAATTTACAGCTGGGAAAAACTGAACCTTGTAACAGCAGTTGGTAAACTTCCAGATATAGAGACCATTCTCCTAGAAAAACTTGTATTTTGTTTAGGCATCTGCTTCTGCATTTCCTTCAACTACAATATAGGGGGGGGGGTATTCAATTAGGTGCAAAGAAACAGTGGAAGCGAAAACCAGAAAGTTTTTTTAGATTTTTCGCTGATATTTTTTTCAGGATATCTAATTTGATCGGCCAAAAAACAATAAATTTTCTACCAAAAACACACAAGTTCAGTGAAACCGGTGTGTTTTTCACACATGGTTTCGCCTGCCTGAGGCAGGTGAAACAAAATACCAGATAAGCCGCTGCTTGCACCAGATTATCGGGGCTAACTGAATAGCCCCCAGTGACACAATGATCGTGGGTAATTGAATACCCCCATAGAATGCTGAAAGTGACTTTTCAATCAACTTATCAGTGTTTCTACTTCAGACAACATAACTCTGCTTCTGATGCCTCCCTGGTGAGTTATATGAAGGCAACCACTGATTTATTGTCTGAGAACACTTTGAGATGCTTCCCCAGCAACGGCTGCTGAACTATTCTCCATGCAGCTCTTCTTTTCAGACTGCACATATGCCTTCTTGCCCAGGAAAACATTCCTAACAGCTGAAGCACTGTAGTTTGAGACACCTTTAGTCTTACAGTGATACCTTGCTCTGTATGGTATATAATTGTACCCCCTGAAGTTATACTTGCCGTAAGGGAAGGAGTTGACTCTTTATCCTGTTAACAAGCCAGCCAATTATCTGCAACAAAGTTATCACCTGTAATGCCTAGGTATTTACAGGAAGTTTTGATTTCCCTATAATCAGCATATTGTTCATGTTTACCTAGGCTTACCGGGATCCGGTCTTTAGGTCGACAGTAAGTAGGTCGACCACTATTGGTCGACGGTAAGTATGTCAACATGGTTTCTATGTCGACATGTTCTAGGTCGACATTACAAAAGGTCGACATGAGTTTTTCATATATTTTTTCTTCATTTTTTTTTTTACTTTTTCATACTTTCCGATCCACATGGACGACAACTGGGAATGGTAACCTGTGCCGAGCGCAGCGGTAGCTGAGCGAGGCACCTTGCCCGAAGTTTGCGCGCTATGCGAGGGGACACGGTGCACTAATTGGGGTTCCCGGTCACTGTACGGAGACAACAAAAAAAAAGTTTTTAAAAAACTCATGTCGACCTTTTCTCATGTCGACCTAGAGTCCCTGTCGACCCAAGTCTAATCTACCTAACATACCACACCCAGGCTTACCATATTATACCTATAAACAGGGACACTAATGAATTACACAGATTCTGTGGCCGGCTGACTTCAATCCTCCATTTCACTTGGTTTTAATCAACCACAGAACCTGTGTAATCCATGAGAGGCCCGGTTTAAAGAGACAGTATGGTAAGCCTATGTAAGCCCATATCATGGCCCTCTGCTGTATAAATGAAGGTCAACAGCACACAGTAGACAAGTGCATTGGGAGTGTTGTCCCATGATAGAGAAACTGAGACACTTCCTGTGCTGAACTGCATCTGGAAAATGAAAGTAAGCATACTGCAAATCTATGGATGAGAAAGTTCCATTTGCTAATGGCTGGGAGGATTCCATTTAAAATGCGGGGCCGCGCATCGTTCATCGTTGGTGCATACACACTGAAAGATATGAACGATAGCTCGTTCATTAATGAATGAGATCGTTCATATCTTTCAGTGTAATTGGCCAGTGTGTAGGGCCCATTTGTGATCTAGTCAATGTGTCTGTTGAAATATGATCATTTTGCCATTCTCAACCTATATATAATACGTATAACAAATCCATTGACTACAAGCTCTTTCAATCCTTTCTCTTTGAGATTCTATCAGCATACTGATAGTGGGATCCAGTAACAGAAGCTGCAGTGAGGTCTAAATACTGCATTACAGCATGTTTGTGCAGAAAAGCACCTACTACTTCTAAACTCAACATTAAATGGTCAGAAATGCCATACTTTGATTACAAAAAACATTTTTTTTATGAACTAACACTGTTAGGTCAGCCTTAACACCAGTGCCGTAACTAGGCATTTTAGCGCTGTGTGCAAGAAACGGCATTGGCGCCCCACCTCCCTATGTAAGACAGGGAAGTGCGCGCCGCAGGCGTGCAAAAAAATAAGAATTTACTCACCGGTAATTCTATTTCTCGTAGTCCGTAGTGGATGCTGGGAGTCCGTAAGGACCATGGGGAATAGCGGCTCCGCAGGAGACTGGGCACAACTATAAAGAAAGCTTTAGACTACTGGTGTGCACTGGCTCCTCCCACTATGACCCTCCTCCAGACTTCAGTTAGGATACTGTGCCCGGAAGAGCTGACACAAGAAGGAAGGATTTTGAATCCCGGGTAAGACTCATACCAGCCACACCAATCACACCGTATAACTCGTGATACAATACCCAGTTAACAGTATGATAACAACTGAGCCTCTCAACAGATGGCTCAACAATAACCCTTTAGTTAGGCAATAACTATATACAAGTATTGCAGACAATCCGCACTTGGGATGGGCGCCCAGCATCCACTACGGACTACGAGAAATAGAATTACCGGTGAGTAAATTCTTATTTTCTCTAACGTCCTAAGTGGATGCTGGGACTCCGTAAGGACCATGGGGATTATACCAAAGCTCCCAAACGGGCGGGAGAGTGCGGATGACTCTGCAGCACCGAATGGGCAAACTCTAGGCCCTCAACAGCCAGGGTGTCAAACTTGTAGTGTTTGACCCCGACCAAGTAGCTGCTCGGCAAAGTTGTAGAGCCGAGACCCCTCGGGCAGCCGCCCAAGAAGAGCCCACCTTCCTCGTGGAATGGGCTTTTACTGATTTAGGATGCGGCAGTCCAGCCGCAGAATGTGCAAGCTGAATCGTACTACAGATCCAGCGAGCAATAGTCTGCTTTGAAGCAGGTGCACCCAACTTGTTGGGCGCATACAGGATAAACAGCGAGTCAGTCTTTCTGACTCCCGCCGTCCTGGAAACATAAATTTTTAGGGCCCTGACTACGTCCACCAACTTGGAAGCCTCCAAGTCATTAGTAGCCGCAGGCACCACGATAGGTTGGTTCAGATGAAAGGCTGATACCACCTTAGGGAGAAATTGGGGACGAGTCCTCAATTCTGCCCTATCCATATGGAAAATCAGATAAGGGCTTTTACAAGACAAAGCCGCCAATTCTGATACACGCCTGGCCGAAGCCAAGGCCAACAACATGACCACTTTCCACGTGAGATATTTCAATTCCACGGTTTTCAGTGGCTCAAACCAATGTGATTTTAGGAAATTCAACACCACGTTGAGATCCCAAGGTGCCACTGGATGCACAAAAGGGGGCTGAATATGCAGCACTCCCTTAACAAAAGTTTGAACTTCAGGTAGAGAAGCCAGTTCTCTCTGGAAGAAAATCGATAGAGCCGAAATCTGGACCTTAATGGAACCCAATTTTAGGCCCATAGTCACCCCTGACTGTAGGAAGTGCAGGAAACGGCCCAGCTGAAATTCCTCCGTTGGGGCCTTCCTGGCCTCACACCACGCAACATATTTTCACCATATGCGGTGATAATGGTTTGCGGTTACTTCTTTCCTAGCTTTAATCAGCGTAGGAATGACTTCCTCCAGAATGCACTTTTCCTTCAGGATCCGGTGTTCAACCGCCATGCCGTCAAACGCAGCCGCGGTAAGTCTTGGAACAGACAGGGCCCCTGCTGCAGCAGGTCCTGTCTGAGCGGCAGAGGCCATGGGTCCTCTGAGATCATTTCTTGAAGTTCCGGGTACCAAGCCCTTCTTGGCCAATCCGGAACAATGTGTATAGTCCTTACTCCTCTTCTCCTTATTATCCTTAGTACCTTTGGTATGAGAGGACGAGGAGGGAACACATAAACCGACCGGTACACCCACGGTGTCACTAGAGCGTCCACAGCTATCGCCTGAGGGTCTCTCGACCTGGCGCAATATCTTTCTAGCTTTTTGTTTAGGCGGGACGCCATCATGTCCACCTGTGGCCTTTCCCAACGGTTTACAATCATTTGGAAGACTTCTGGATGAAGTCCCCACTCTCCCGGGTGGAGGTCGTGCCTGCTGAGGAAGTCTGCTTCCCAGTTGTCCACTCCCGGAATGAACACTGCTGACAGTGCTAACACGTGATTTTCCGCCCATCTGAGAATCCTTGTGGCTTCTGCCATCGCCGTCCTGCTTCTCGTGCCGCCCTGCCGGTTTACATGGGCAACCGCCGTGATGTTGTCTGACTGGATCAGTACCGGCTGGTTTTGAAGCAGGGGTTTTGCCTGATTTAGGGCATTGTAAATGGCCCTCAGTTCCAGAATATTTATGTGCAGGGAAGTCTCCTGACTTGACCATAGTCCTTGGAAGTTTCTTCCCTGTGTGACTGCCCCCCAGCCTCGAAGGCTGGCATCCGTGGTCACCAGGACCCAGTCCTGTATGCCGAATCTGCGGCCCTCTTGAATATGAGCACTCTGCAGCCACCACAGCAGAGACACCCTGGTCCTTGGAGACAGGGTTATCAGCCGATGCATCTGAAGATGCGATCCGGACCACTTGTCCAATAGGTCCCACTGAAAGGTTCTTGCATGGAACCTGCCGAATGGAATTGCTTCGTAGGAAGCTACCATCTTTCCCAGGATCCGCGTGCAGTGATGCACCGACACCTGTTTTGGTTTTAGGAGGCCTCTGACTAGAGATGACAGCTCCTTGGCCTTCTCCTCCGGGAGAAACACTTTTTTCTGTTCTGTGTCCAGAACCATCCCCAGGAACAGTAGACGTGTCGTAGGGATCAGCTGTGACTTTGGAATATTTAGAACCCAGCCGTGCTGTTGTAGCACCTCCCGAGATAGTGCTACCCCGACCAACAACTGCTCCCTGCACCTCGCCTTTATCAGGAGATCGTCCAAGTACGGGATAATTAAAACTCCCTTCTTTCGAAGGAGTATCATCATTTCGGCCATTACCTTGGTAAAGACCCTCGGAGCCGTGGATAGACCGAACGGCAACGTCTGGAATTGGTAATGACAATCCTGTACCACAAATCTGAGGTACTCCTGGTGAGGATGGTAAATGGGGACATGCAGCTAAGCATCCTTGATGTCCAGTGATACCATGTAATCCCCCTCGTCCAGGCTTGCAATAATCGCCCTGAGCGATTCCATCTTGAACTTGAATTTTTTTTATATATGTGTTCAAGGATTTCAAATTTAAAATGGGTCTCACCGAACCGTCCGGTTTCGGTACCACAAACATTGTGGAATAGTAACCCCGTCCTTGTTGAAGTAGGGGCACCTTTACTATCACCTGTTGTGAATACAGCTTGTGAATTGCCTGTAACACTGCCTCCCTGCCTGAGGGAGTGGTTGGTAAGGCAGATTTGAGGAAACGGCGGGGGGGGGGGGGGACGTCTCGAATTCCAGCTTGTACCCCTGAGATACTATTTGAAAGATCCAGGGATCCACCCGTGAGCGAGCCCACTGATTGCTGAAATATTTGAGACGGGCCCCCACCGTACCTGGCTCCGCCTGTGGAGCCCCAGCGTCATGCTGTGGACTTAGAGGAAGCGGGGGAGGACTTTTGCTCCTGGGAACTGGCTGTATGCTGCAGCTTTTTCCCCCTACCTCTGCCTCTGTGCAGAAAGGACGCGCCCTTAACCCGCTTGCCCCTATTGGGCCGAAAGGACTGTACCTGATAATACGGTGCTTTCTTTGGCTGTGAGGGAACATGGGGTAAAAATGTAGACTTCCCAGCTGTTGCTGTGGAAACGAGGTCCGAGAGACCATCCCCGAACAATTCCTCACCCTTATAAGGCAGAACTTCCATGTGCCTTTTGGAATCTGCATCTCCTGTCCACTGCCGAGTCCATAACCCTCTCCTGGCAGAAATGGACATTGCACTAATTTTGGATGCCAGCCGGCAAATATCCCTCTGTGCATCCCTCATGTATAAAAGTGCGTCTTTAATATGCTCTACGGTTAGCAATATAGTGTCCCTGTCTAGGGTATCAATATTTTCCGACAGGGAATCTGACCACGCAGCTGCAGCACTGCACATCCATGCTGACGCAATAGCTGGTCTCAGTATAACACCTGTGTGTGTATATATAGACTTCAGGATAGCTTCCTGCTTTCTATCAGCAGATTCCTTCAGGGCGGCCGTATCCGGAGACGGTAGTGCCACCTTCTTTGACAAGCGTGTGAGCGCTTTATCCACCCTAGGGGATGTTTCCCAGCGTGACCTATCCTCTGGCGGGAAAGGGTACGCCATTAGTAACCTCTTAGAAATTAACAGTTTCTTATCAGGAGAAGCCCACGCTTCTTCACACACGTCATTTAACTCCTCAGATGGAGGAAAAGCTACTGGTAGTTTTTTCTCTCCAAACATAATACCCTTTTTTGTGGTACCGGGGGTAACATCAGAAATGTGCAACACATTTTTCATTGCCTCAATCATGTAACGTGTGGCCCTATTGGAAGTTACATTAGTCTCATCGTCGTCGACATTGGAGTCAGTATCCGTGTCGACATCTGTGTCTGCCATCTGAGGTAGCGGGCGTTTTAGAGCCCCTGATGGCTTTTGAGACGCCTGGGCAGGCACAGGCTGAGAAGCCGGCTGTCCCATAGTAGGTATGTCGTCAAACCTTTTATGCAAGGAGTCGACACTGTCGCGTAATTCCTTCCACAGAACCATCCACTCAGGTGTCGACCCCGCAGGGGGTGACATCACATTTACAGGAATTTGCTACGCCTCCACATAAGCCTCCTCATCAAACATGTCGACACAGCCGTACCGACACACCGCATACACACAGGGAATGCTCTGACAGAGGTCAGGACCCCACAAAGCCCTTTGGGGAGACAGAGAGAGAGTATGCCAGCACACACCAGAGCGCTAAATAATACAGGGACTAACTGAATTATATCCCCTTATAGCTGCTATATATATATATATATATATATATATATATATATATACACACACACACTGCGCCTAAATGTAGTGCCCCCCCTCTCTTTTTTACCCTTCTGTAGTTGTAGACTGCAGGGGAGAGCAAGGGAGCTTCCTTCCAGCGGAGCTGTGAGGGAAAAATGGCGCCAGTGTGCTGAGGGAGTTAGCCCCGCCCCTTTTTCGGCGGACTTCTCCCGAGTTTTTGAAACTCTGGCAGGGGTATTAATTTACACCTATATAGCCTCTGGGACTATATATGGTGTATATTTGCCAGCCAAGGTGTGTAATATTGCCCTCAGGGCGCCCCCCCCCCCCCCCAGCGCCCTGCACCCATCAGTGACCGGAGTGTGAGGTGTACATGAGGAGCAATGGCGCACAGCTGCAGTGCTGTGCGCTACCTTGGTGAAGACCGAAGTCTTCTGCCGCCGATTTTCCGGACCTCTTCATGCTTCTGGCTCTGTAAGGGGGACGGCGGCGCGGCTCCGGGAACGAACATCAAGGTCGGGTCCTGCGGTCGATCCCTCTGGAGCTAATGGTGTCCAGTAGCCTAAGAAGCCCAAACTACCACCTGTTAGGTAGGTTCGCTTCTTCTCCCCTTAGTCCCTCGCTGCAGTGAGTCTGTTGCCAGCAGATCTCACTGTAAAATAAAAAACCTAAATATACTTTCTTTCTAGGAGCTCAGGAGAGCCCCTAGTGTGCATCCAGCTCAGCCGGGCACAAGAATCTAACTGAAGTCTGGAGGAGGGTCATAGTGGGAGGAGCCAGTGCACACCAGAAGTCTAAAGCTTTCTTTATAGTTGTGCCCAGTCTCCTGCGGAGCCGCTATTCCCCATGGTCCTTACGGAGTCCCAGCATCCACTTAGGACGTTCGAGAAATATATAGGGGCGTGGCTTCATGGGGAAGGGTCGTGGCCACAAAATACCACCAATTCATACTACGGTGCACAGTAGTCTCCATTACACAAATTACGCTGCACAGTAGCGCCACTACACCAGGTAGAGCCCTTTTTTACAAATTACGGCAGACAGCGTCCCCCTTTTTACACATTACGGCAGACAGCGTCCTCTTATTACACATTACGGCAGACAGTCCCCCTTTTTACACATTACGGCAGACAGCGTCCCCTTTTTACACATTACGGCAGACAGCGTCCCCTTTTTACACATTACGGCAGACAGCGTCCCCCTTTTTACACATTACGGCAGACAGCGTCCCCCTTTTTACACATTACGGCAGACAGCGTCCCCCTTTTTACACATTACGGCAGACAGCGTCCTCCTATTACACATTACGGCAGACAGCGTCCCCTTTTTACACATTACGGCAGACAGCGTCCCCTTTTTACACATTACGGCAGACAGTCCCCCTTTTTACACATTACGGCAGACAGCGTCCCCTTTTTACACATTACGGCAGACAGCATCCCCTTTTTTACACATTACGGCAGACAGCGTCCCCTTTTTACACATTACGGCAGACAGCGTCCCCTTTTTACACATTACGGCAGACAGCGTCCCCTTTTTTACACATTACGGCAGACAGCGTCCCCTTTTTACACATTACGGCAGACAGCATCCTCTTATTACACATTACGGCAGACAGTCCCCGTTTTTTTCACATTACGGCAGACAGTCCCCCTTTTTACACATTACGGCAGACAGCGTCCCCTTTTTACACATTACGGCAGACAGCGTCCCCCTTTTTACACATTACGGCAGACAGCGTCCCCTTTTTACACATTACGGCAGACAGCGTCCCCTTTTTTACACATTACGGCAGACAGCGTCCCCCTTTTTACACATTACGGCAGACAGCGTCCCCCTTTTTACACATTACGGCAGACAGCGTCCCCCTTTTTACACATTATGGCAGAAGAGAGTGAGAGAGCGAGAGAGAGAGAGAATGAGAGAGAGAGAGAGAATGAGAGAGAGACAGACAGAGAGAGAATGAGAGAGAGAGAGTGACAGAGAGAGAGAGTGACAGAGAGAGAGAGTGACAGAGAGAGAGAGAGAGTGTGAGAGAATGAGAGACAGACAGAGACAGAGACAGAGAGAGAGACTTACCATCTCTCCCCGCCGGCAGTCAGGCTCCTCGTGCTGGCAGAGATCCCGGGCAGCCGCAGGGGAGAAGGAGGAGGAGGAGGAGGAGGAGGGAGGGGGACTGGAGCCGCAGCACCGCTATGTCATTGGTAGCGGCGCCGCTGCAGCACTCCCCTCTCCTTCCGCATTGGCTGCCCGCCGCTGTGAATGCTGGGATGAGGGAACCGTATCCCAGCACTCACAGCAGCGCCGGGCAGCCAATGCGGAAGGAGAGGTGAGTGTTGCAGCGGCGCTACTACCAATGACATAGCGCTGCTGCGGCTCCAGTCCCCCTCCCTCCTCCTCCTTCCCTGACTCCGGCGCTGCTGCTTCTCTTCCAGCGCGGCGCACGGCAAAAAACTGGCGGCTTGTAGTTGATTTGACTCATTACAAGCCGCTGGCCGTGCGCCCTCAGGGTAACTGCGCTGTGTGCCAGGCACACCTGGTACACAGGTAGTTACGGAGCTGCTTAACACACAACAAGCTCTATTTTTCTTAGTCATGTTATTTACAGGACGCCATAATTACATGTGATTTCAAACTAGTTCTACTAGGCAGTGGGGCACCCTCAGTCATAAATTTCTGATGAGTATGAACCATGCTTGCCGCCAACTAGGCAGCATTTAGGAGACAAAATTACAAAGATTGCTTTTTTTGTTAGAACTTTTACACTCATAGTTGTGAATGTTATTAGTAGCTCCAGCTGTCAATCACTAAATCCTCAGGGCCCACAGTAAAACCTGTGACATCAGAAGCCCGGCAACATATCAGATGATGCGATGGCTACTATCCTTTGCACTGAAACCATTTGGTGGTATAACCATTGATGGTTATACTGTGCACATGTGCAGAATAATACGATTTTAAACCTACCAGTAAATCTTTTTCTCCTAGTCCGTAGAGGATGCTGGGGACTCCGTAAGGACCGTAAGGGGTATAGACGGGCTCCGCAGGAGACATGGGCACTCTAAAGACTTTAGATGGGTGTGCACTGGCTCCTCCCTCTATGACCCCCCTCCAGACCTCAGTTAAAGAACTGTGCCCAGAGGAGACGGACAGTACGAGGAAAGGATTTTTATTAATCTAAGGGCAAGATACATACCAGCCCACACCATCCACACCGTACAACATGGAATATATGAACCAGATAACATTCTGAAACAAAACAGCATCAGCCAGAGACTGATCAAAACTGTAACATAACCCTTATGTAAGCAATAACTATATACAAGCCTTGCAGAATTAAGTCCGCAATGGGACGGGCGTCCAGCATCCTCTACAGACTAGGAGAAAAAGATTTATCGGTAGGTTTAAAATCTTATTTTCTCTTACGTCCTAGAGGATGCTGGGGACTCCGTAAGGACCATGGGGATTATACCAAAGCTCCAGACCGGACGGGAGAGTGCGGATGACTCTGCAGCACCGATTGAGCAAACATGAGGTCCTCATCAGCCAAGGTTTCAAACTTATAGAATTTAGCAAAAGTGTTTGAACCCAACCAAGTAGTTGCTCGGCAAAGTTGTAATGCCGAGACACCTCGGGCAGCCGCCCAAGAAGAGCCCACTTTCCTAGTGGAATGGGCCTTTACCGAATTTGGTAACGGCAATCCAGCCGTAGAATGAGCCTGCTGAATCGTGTTACAGATCCAGCGGGCAATAGTCTGCTTAGAAGCAGGAGCGCCAACCTTGTTGGCTGCATACAGGACAAACAGTGCCTCTGTTTTCCTAACCCGAGCCGTCCTGGCTACATAAACTTTTAAGGCCCTGACTACATCAAGAGACTTGGAATCCTCCAAGTCACCCGTAGCCACAGGCACCACAATAGGTTGGTTCATATGAAACAATGAAACCACCTTAGGCAGAAATTGAGGACGAGTCCTCAACTCTGCTCTAACCACATGGAAAATCAGATAGGGGCTTTTGTGAGACAAAGCCGCCAATTCGGACACCCGCCTCGCAGGTGCCAAGGCTAACAACATGACCACTTTCCAAGTGAGAAATTTTAACTCAACTGTTTGAAGAGGTTCAAACCAGTGTGACGTAAGGAACTGTAACACCACGTTAAGGTCCCATGGCGCCACTGGGGACACAAAAGGAGGCTGGATGTGCAGCACTCCCTTTATAAAAGTCTGGACTTCTGGGAGAGAAGCCAATTCCTTCTGAAAGAATATTGACATGGCCGAAATCTGCACCTTAATGGAGCCTAACTTTAGGCCCATATCCACTCCTGTCTGCAGAAAGTGGAGAAAACGGCCCAGGTGGAAATCTTCCGTAGGAGCATTCTTGGCTTCACACCAAGATACATATTTCCTCCAGATACGGTAATAATGTTTCGCCGTCACCTCCTTCCTAGCTTTTATCAGAGTAGGGATGACTTCCCCCGGAATACCTTTCCTAGCTAGGATTTGGCGTTCAACCGCCATGCCGTCAAACGTAACCGCGGTAAGTCTTGGAACACGCAGGGCCCCTGCTGCAACAGTTCCTCCCTGGGAGGAAGAGGCCACGGATCTTCTGTGAGCATCACCTGAAAATCTGAATACCAGGCCCTTCGAGGTATTGAGTATTGTCTGGACTCTTTTTCGTCTTATGATTCTCAGTATTTTTGAGATGAGTGGAAGAGGAGGGTAGACATAGACCGACGGTAACACCCACGGTGTCACCAGGGCGTCTACCGCTACAGCCTGAGGGTCCCTTGACCTGGAACAATACCTCCGAAGTTTCTTGTTGAGGCGTGACGCCATCATGTCTATTTGAGGAAGCCCCCAACGACTTGTTATCTCTGCAAAAACTTCTTGATGCAGACCCCACTCTCCTGGATGGAGATCGTGTCTGCTGATGAAGTCTGCTTCCCAGTTGTCCACTCCCGGAATGAAGACTGCTGACAGTGCGCTTACGTGATTTTCCGCCCAGCGAAGAATCCTGGTGGCTTCCGCCACTGCCACTCTGCTCCTTGTCCCGCCTTGGCGGTTTACATGAGCCACTGCTGTGACGTTGTCCGATTGAATCAGAACAGGTAGGTCGCGAAGAAGAGTCTCTGCTTGTCGTAGGCCGTTGTTGAATGCCGAACCTGCGACCCTCTAGAAGGTGAGCACTCTGCAGCCACCACAGGAGAGACACCCTGGCCCTGGGGGACAGGCTTATTTTCTGGTGTATTTGTAGATGGGACCCCGACCACTTGTCCAGAAGGTCCCACTGAAATGTCCTCGCATGGAACCTGCCAAAGGGGATGCCTCGTAGGCCGCCACCATCTTTCCCAGTACTCGAGTGCATTGATGAACTGACACTCTTTTTGGCTTTAACAGGTCTCTGACCATGCTCTGGAGTTCCTGGGCTTTTTCCGTTGGGAGAAAAACCCTCTTCTTTTCCGTGTCCAGAATCATGCCTAAAAATGATAGCCGAGTCGTTGGAATCAACTGCGACTTTGGCAGATTTAGGATCCAGCCGTGTTGCTGCAGCACTCGCAGAGAGAGTGACACGCTTTTCAGCAACTGAACTCTCGATCTCGCTTTTATGAAGAGATCGTCCAAGTATGGGATAATTGTGACTCCTTGCCTGCGTAGGAGCACCATCATTTCCGCCATTACCTTGGTGAAAATCCTCGGGGCCGTGGACAGCCCAAACGGCAACGTCTGAAACTGGTAATGACAGTCCTGTACAGCGAATCTCAGGTACGCCTGATGAGGAGGATAAATGGGGACATGAATGTATGCATCCTTTATGTCTAGTGATACCATAAAATCCCCCCCTTCCAGGCTGGAGGTCACTGCACGGAGAGATTCCATCTTGAATTTGAACCTCTTTAGTTACAGGTTTAGGGATTTAAGATTCAGAATGGGTCTCACCAAGCCATCCGGTTTCGGGACCACAAATAGGGTTGAATAGTACCCTTTCCCCTGTTGTATTAGGGGAACCTTGATAATCACCTGCTGTCGACACAGCTTTTGTATTGCAGCTAAAACTATTTCCCTCTCTGGGGGAGAAGCTGGCAAAGCCGACTTGAAAAATCGGCGAGGAGGCACTTCTTGGAATTCCAGTTTGTAGCCTTGGGATACAATTTCTATCGCCCAAGGATCCAAATCTGAAAGAACCCAGACCTGGCTGAAGAGTCGAAAGCGTGCCCCCACCGGCGCGGACTCCCGCAGTGGAGCCCCAGCGTCATGCGGTGGATTTTGTAGAAGCCGGGGAGGACTTCTGTTCCTGGGAACTAGCCGTAGCAGGCATTCTTTTCCCTCTGCCCTTACCTCTGGCGAGGAAGGACGAGCCCCGACCTCTTCTGGACTTATGCGACCGAAAGGACTGCATCTGATATTGAGGTGTTTTCTTTTGCTGTGGGGGAACATAAGGCAAAAAAGAAGACTTACCCGCGGTAGCTGTGGAAACCAGGTCCGCGAGGCCCTCCCCAAATAAAACCTCACCCTTGTAAGGCAAAGTTTAAATATGTCTCTTTGAGTCGGCATCACCTGTCCATTGGCGGGTCCACAGGGCTCGCCTAGCAGAAATTGCCATGGCATTGGCTCTTGAACCCAATAGCCCAAAGTATCTCACAGCGTCTCTCATATATAATGCTGCGTTTTTAATATGACCCAAGGTCAATAAAATGCTATCCTTATCTAGGGTGTCAATGTCAGATGACAAGTTATCTGCCCATGCTGCTATTGCGCTACATACCCATGCCGACGCTACTGCCGGTCTGAGCAAGGCACCCGTATGTGTATAAATTGATTTTAAGGTAGTCTCCTGTCTGCGATCAGCAGGATCCTTGAGGGCTGCCGTGTCTGGAGACGGTAGCGCCACCTTTTTGGACAAGCGCGTCAAAGCCTTGTCCACCCTGGGCGAGGATTCCCACTGTAACCTGTCCTGTGTGGGGAAAGGATACGCCATAAGAATTCTCTTGAGAATCTGCAGTTTCTTGTCCGGAGTTTCCCAAGCTTTTTCAAATAAAGCGTTCAGCTCATGAGATGGGGGAAAGGTTACCTCAGGTTTCTTCTCCTTAAACATGCATACCCTCGTATCAGGCACCGAGGGGTCCTCTGTGATATGCAAAACATCTTTTATTGCAATAATCATATAATGAATACTTTTGGCCACCCTTGGGTGTAACTTTGCATCATCGTAGTCGACACTGGATTCAGAATCTGTGTCGGTATCAGTGTCTGCTACCTGGGACAGGGGACGTTTATGAGAGCCCGAAGGGCCTTGTGACACAGTCAAAGCCATGGATTGACTCCCTGCTTTTTCTCTGGACTCTGCTTTGTTCAATCTTTTATGTAATAAAGACACATTTGCATTTAAAACATTCCACATATCCAACCAATCAGGTGTCGGCGTCGCCGACAGAGACACCACAATCATCTGCTCTACCTCCTTCTTAGACGAGCCTTCCGCTTCAGACATGTCGACACACACGTACTGACACTCCCACACACAATGGGATATACAATTATGGGGACAGCCCCCCAATAAGGCCCTTTGGAGAGACAGAGAGAGAGTATGCCAGCACACACCCAGGGCCACTGGACACTGGAATAAAATCGCAGACTGTACAGCGCTCTTTTATAGAATAAATAATACACTCACTGCGCCAATTAAATGTGCCCCCCCTCTTTTTTGCCCTCTGTACTTGGTCAGGGGAGAGTCCGGGGAGCAGCTTCTCTGCAGCGTGCTGTGGATAAAAATGGCGCTGGTTAGTGCTGGAGGATCAAGCTCCGCCCTCTCAACGGCGGGCTTCGGTCCCGCTCAAATTCTTTTTTACTGGCGGGGGTTTTTCAATATACTGCCTCCGCAGTATCTAATATATTAGCCAGTGTCCCTTGAGGTTAATATTGCTGCCCAGGGCGGCCCCCTGCTCCCTGCACCCGTACAGTGCCTTCTGTGTGTGTTTGTGTGGGAGCAATGGCGCGCAGCGTTACCGCTGCGCGGTACCTCAGTGAAGATCTGAAGTCTTCTGCCGCCTGTGAAGTTCTTATACTCACCCGGCTTCTATCTTCCGGCTCTGTGAGGAGGATGGCGGCGCGGCTCCGGGACGAACAGCGAGGACGACACCTGTGTTCCGACCCTCTGGAGCTAATGGTGTCCAGTAGCCTAAGAAGCAGAGCCTATCAGTTAAGTAGGTCTGCTTCTCTCCCCTCAGTCCTACGATGCAGGGAGCCTGTTGCCAGCAGTGCTCCCTGAAAATAAAAAACCTAACAAAAAGTATTTTCAGAGAAACTCAGTAGAGCTCCCCTGCAGTGCATCCAGTCTCCTCTGGGCACAGGATCTAACTGAGGTCTGGAGGAGGGGCATAGAGGGAGGAGCCAGTGCACACCCATCTAAAGTCTTTAGAGTGCCCATGTCTCCTGCGGAGCCCGTCTATACCCCATGGTCCTTACGGAGTCCCCAGCATCCTCTAGGACGTAAGAGAAAAGGGGGTAATTCTGAGTTGATCGCAGCAGCAAGTTTGTTAGCAATTGGGCAAAACCATGTGCACTGCCGGGGGGCCAGATATAACATTTGCAGAGAGAGTTAGATTTGGGTGGGTTATTTTGTTTCTGTGCAGGGTAAATACTGGCTGCTTTATTTTTACACTGCTATTTAGATTTCAGTTTGAATACACCCCACCCAAATCTAACTCTCTCTGAACATTATATCTGCCCCTCCTGCAGTGCACATGGGCCCTCATTCCGAGTTGATCGGTCGCAAGGCGAATTTAGCAGAGTTACACACGCTAAGCCGCCGCCTACTGGGAGTGAATCTTAGCTTCTTAAAATTGCGACCGATGTATTCGCAATATTGCGATTACTAACTACTTAGCAGTTTCAGAGTAGCTCCAGACTTACTCTGCCTGTGCGATCATTTCAGTGCTTGTCGTTCCTGGTTGACGTCATAAACACACCCAGCGTTCGCCCAGGCACTCCCACCGTTTCTCCGGCCACTCCTGCGTTTTTTCCGGAAACGGTAGCGTTTTCAGCCACACGCCCCTGAAACGCCGTGTTTCCGCCCAGGAACACCCATTTCCTGTCAATCACATTACGATCGCCGGAGCGAAGAAAAAGCCGTGAGTAAAAATACTTTCTTCATAGTAAAGTTACTTGGCGCAGTCGCAGTGCGAACATTGCGCATGCGTACTAAGCGGATTTTCACTGCGATGCGATGATAAAATACCGAGCGAACAACTCGGAATGAGGGCCATGGTTTTGCCCAACTGCTAACAAATTTGCTCCTGCGATCAACTCAGAATTAGGTCCTAAGTCAGAGCTTTGTGCGTGCCTGCATAGGCAAACACAGAGGGAGCTTCAGGTTGCCCAGAAACCCCCCCTCTGCTTGGCCAAAGACTCAAATTATGACAATAGCAACAGTATATAATATGTTTACTGGAGCTGCCGCCACAACATGCATTTTAAGGGACAGAACAGAGCTGCTGCACATGCCTGGTGGTAGTACCTTCTTCTACCAGGACTGCTCATGTGTGGGTCTGAGTCCCCAGTCGGTGCACTGGACCAGAGAGTAGCTGCCAGGAAGAACAGACTGGTGCCTTACCAAGAGGTGGGAGAATATGTGCTTAGGAAGTCCAGTACTGTCTTCTACTGGTTCTATTATTTTTATTTATGTTAAATGTTTTACACGGTCTATACTATAGACAAGTGGTTCTCAAACTCGGTCCTCAGGAGCTCACACAGGTCACGTTTTCCAGGTCACTTGGAAGGTGCACTGTGTATGACCAACTGTCACATTTTAAAAAGCCACAGTGACCTGAAAAACATGAGCTTTGTGGGGTCCTGAGGACAGAGTTTGAGAACCTGTGCTATAGGCTATCTATAGTGTTATTAATACTGTATTCCATACACTGCATAAAAAGATCAATATGCATATATATCTGTTCAGGGTCGGTACTAGGTTCTTCAACCGCTCCACCAGACCGCCGCACTTGCTCCAATGTACTGCAGAGTGGGAGATTGTGGATTGCATTTGGAAACCATCCTTTAGAAATCCTGTGTTTGCCCCTGACTGTCAGGTGTCTGAAGCTAAAAGAGAACAGCTAGCCATTGGAAAACTTCTTCTGATGACTAGCAACCATGTATTTCTGTATGTGCCTTTATCATGAGGCATTGCAATAGACAATGACATGGCCCTAAGTGGGTACTGTTATCATGCACTGTAGGGACTGCCAAAAAATCAGAAGCCGTGAAGGGGCCTGACCGCATACCATGCATGCAACAAATATCTCAGAATTTCTATTACCATATAGTTTTCAAGTATTGGCCCTCATTCCGAGTTGCAAGGAGGTTGACAGGAAGAGGGCGTTTATGGGTGTAAGCTGACCGTTTTCTGGGAGTGTTTGGAAAAACGCAGGTGTGTCCAGGCGTTTGCAGGGTGGGTATCTGACGTCAATTCCGGGACCTTCGTAGCAGCAATCATTGCCCAGAATAAGTAACTACAGGGCTGGTCTTGTGTTGCACAAAATGTTTTTGTACAGCTCGGCTGCACAGGTGTTCTCAGTCTTGCAAAGAGAAAATGCACTCCCCCGTGAGCGGCAACTATGCGTTTGCATGGCTGCTAAAAGTAGCTAGCGAGCTTGGAATGAGGGCCATTGTTGCAAGTACTATTTACTGTACAGGGGGAAACCTGGGGTTGGGGTTTACAAACCCCCTCCCCCTTTTTGTTCTTAACCAACAAATACCTGCACTTCAATGGAAAAAATAAGAATTTACTTACCGATAATTCTATTTCTCGGAGTCCGTAGTGGATGCTGGGGTTCCTGAAAGGACCATGGGGAATAGCGGCTCCGCAGGAGACAGGGCACAAAAAAGTAAAGCTTTACTAGGTCAGGTGGTGTGCACTGGCTCCTCCCCCTATGACCCTCCTCCAGACTCCAGTTAGGTACTGTGCCCGGACGAGCATACACAATAAGGGAGGCATTTTGAATCCCGGGTAAGACTCATACCAGCCACACCAATCACACCGTACAACTTGTGATCTAAACCCAGTTAACAGTATGATAACAGAAAGGGCCTCTTAAAGATGGCTCCTTAACAATAACCCGAATTAGTTAACAATAACTATGTACAAGTATTGCAGATAATCCGCACTTGGGATGGGCGCCCAGCATCCACTACGGACTCCGAGAAATAGAATTATCGGTAAGTAAATTCTTATTTTCTCTATCGTCCTAAGTGGATGCTGGGGTTCCTGAAAGGACCATGGGGATTATACCAAAGCTCCCAAACGGGCGGGAGAGTGCGGATGACTCTGCAGCACCGAATGAGAGAACTCCAGGTCCTCCTTTGCCAGGGTATCAAATTTGTAAAATTTTACAAACGTGTTCTCCCCCGACCACGTAGCTGCTCGGCAGAGTTGTAATGCCGAGACCCCTCGGGCAGCCGCCCAAGATGAGCCCACCTTCCTTGTGGAGTGGGCTTTTACAGTTTTAGGCTGTGGCAGGCCTGCCACAGAATGTGCAAGTTGAATTGTGTTACAAATCCAACGAGCAATCGACTGCTTAGAAGCAGGTGCGCCCAACTTGTTGGGTGCATACAGTATAAACAGCGAGTCAGATTTTCTGACTCCAGCCGTCCTTGAAATGTATATTTTTAAAGCTCTGACAACGTCCAACAACTTGGAGTCCTCCAAGTCGCTAGTGGCCGCAGGCACGACAATAGGTTGGTTCAGATGAAATGCTGATACCACTTTAGGGAGAAAATGCGGACGAGTCCGCAGTTCTGCCCTATCCGAATGGAAGATTAGATAAGGGCTTTTATAAGATAAAGCCGCCAATTCAGATACTCTCCTGGCAGAAGCCAGGGCCAGTAACATAGTCACTTTCCATGTGAGATATTTCAAATCCACCTTTTTCAATGGTTCAAACCAATGGGATTTGAGGAAATCTAAAACTACATTTAGATCCCACGGTGCCACCGGAGGCACCACAGGAGGCTGTATATGCAGTACTCCTTTGACAAAAGTCTGGACCTCAGGGACAGAGGCCAATTCTTTTTGGAAGAATATTGACAGGGCCGAAATTTGAACCTTAATGGATCCCAATTTGAGACCCATAGACAATCCTGATTGTAGGAAATGTAGGAAACGACCCAGTTGAAATTCCTCCGTCGGAACACTCCGATCCTCGCACCACGCAACATATTTTCGCCAAATGCGGTGATAATGTTTCACGGTGACTTCCTTCCGTGCCTTAATCAAGGTAGGAATGACTTCTTCTGGAATGCCTTTCCCTTTTAGGATCTGGCGTTCAACCGCCATGCCGTCAAACGCAGCCGCGGTAAGTCTTGAAAGAGACAGGGACCCTGCTGTAGCAGGTCCCTTCTCAGAGGTAGAGGCCACGGTTCGTCCGTGAGCATCTCTTGAAGTTCCGGGTACCAAGTTCTTCTCGGCCAATCCGGAACCACTAGTATTGTTCTTACTCTTCTTTGCCGTATGATCTTCAATACCTTTGGTATGAGCGGCAGAGGAGGAAACACATACACTGACTGGTACACCCAAGGAGTTACCAGTGCGTCCACAGCTATTGCCTGTGGATCTCTTGACCTGGCGCAATATTTGTCCAGTTTCTTGTTGAGGCGAGACGCCATCATGTCTACAATTGGTCTTTCCCAACGGTCTATTAACATGTTGAAGACCTCTGGATGTAGACCCCACTCTCCCGGATGAAGATCGTGTCTGCTGAGGAAGTCTGCTTCCCAGTTGTCCACGCCCGGGATGAACACTGCTGACAGTGCTATCACGTGATTCTCCGCCCAGCGAAGAATCTTGGCAGCTTCTGCCATTGCACTCCTGCTTCTTGTGCCGCCCTGCCTGTTTACATGGGCGACCGCCGTGATGTTGTCCGACTGAATCAACACCGGCTTCCCTTGCAGGAGAAGTTCCGCCTGGCTTAGAGCATTGTAGATTGCTCTTAGTTCCAGAATGTTTATGTGAAGAGACTTTTCCAGGCTCGTCCATACTCCCTGGAAGTTTCTTCCTTGTGTGACTGCTCCCCAGCCTCTCAGGCTGGCGTCCGTGGTCACCAGGATCCAATCCTGAATGCCGAATCTGCGGCCTTCTAATAGGTGAGCCTTCTGCAACCACCACAGAAGTGACACCCTTGTCTTTGGTGACAGGGTTATTCGCAGGTGCATCTGCAGATGCGACCCTGACCATTTGTCCAACAGATCCCTTTGGAATATTCTTGCATGGAATCTGCCGAATGGAATTGCTTCGTAAGAAGCCACCATTTTTCCCAGGACTCTTGTGCATTGATGTACTGACACCTTTCCTGGTTTTAGGAGGTTCCTGACCAGGTCGGATAACTCCTTGGCTTTTTCCTCGGGAAGGAAAACCTTTTTCTGGACCGTGTCCAGAATCATTCCTAGGAACAGCAGACGAGTTGTCGGGATTAATTGGGATTTTGGAATATTCAGAATCCACCCGTGTTGTCTTAGCACCTCTTGAGATAGTGCTAATCCTGTCTCCAGCTGTTCTCTGGACCTTGCCCTTATCAGGAGATCGTCCAAGTATGGGATAACTAATACGCCTTTTCTTCGAAGAAGAATCATCATCTCGGCCATTACCTTGGTAAAGACCCGAGGCGCCGTGGACAATCCGAACGGCAGCGTCTGAAACTGATAGTGACAGTTTTGAACAACGAACCTGAGGTACCCCTGGTGTGCGGGGTAAATCGGAACGTGGAGATACGCATCCTTGATGTCCAAGGATACCATAAAGTCCCCTTCTTCCAGGTTCGCTATCACTGCTCTGAGTGACTCCATCTTGAACTTGAACTTTTTTATGTAGATGTTCAAGGACTTTAGATTTAGAATAGGCCTTACCGAGCCATCCGGCTTCGGTACCACAAATAGAGTGGAATAATACCCCTTTCCTTGTTGTAAGAGGGGTACTTTGACTATCACCTGCTGAGAGTACAGCTTGTGAATGGCGTCCAAAACCATCTCCCTTTCGGACGAGACGGTTGGTAACGCAGACTTCAGGAAACGATGAGGAGGATCCGTCTCTAATTCCAACCTGTACCCCTGAGATATTATCTGCAGGATCCAGGGGTCTACCTGCGAGTGAGCCCACTGCGCGCTGTAATTTTTGAGACGGCCGCCCACTGTCCCCGAGTCCGCTTGAGAGGCCCCAGCGTCATGCTGAGGTTTTTGCAGGAGCCGGGGAGGGCTTCTGTTCCTGGGAAGGAGCTGCCTGTTGGTGTCTCTTCCCTCTGCCTCTGCCTCGTGGCAGGTACGACAAGCCCTTTGCTCTCTTATTTTTGTAGGAGCGAAAGGGCTGCGGTTGAAAGGTCGGTGCCTTTTTCTGTTGGGGAGTGACTTGAGGTAAAAAGGTGGATTTCCCGGCAGTAGCCGTGGCCACCAAGTCTGATAGACCGACTCCAAATAACTCCTCCCCTTTATACGGCAAAACTTCCATATGACGTTTTGAATCCGCATCACCTGTCCACTGTCGTGTCCATAAGGCTCTTCTGGCTGAAATGGACATAGCACTCACCCGAGATGCCAGTGTGCAGATATCTCTCTGTGCATCACGCATATAGATAAATGCATCCTTTATTTGTTCTAACGACAGCAAAACCTTGTCCCTATCTAGGGTATCAATATTTTCAATCAGGGATTCTGACCAAACTACTCCAGCACTGCACATCCAGGCAGTTGCTATAGCTGGTCGTAGTATAACACCTGCATGTGTGTATATACTCTTTTGAATAACTTCCATCCTCCTATCTGATGGATCCTTAAGTGCGGCCGTCTCAGGAGAGGGTAACGCCACTTGTTTAGATAAGCGTGTGAGCGCCTTGTCCACCTTAGGGGGTGTTTCCCAGCGCGCCCTAACCTCTGGCGGGAAAGGGTATAATGCCAATAATTTTTTTGAAATTATCAACTTTCTATCAGGAGCAACCCACGCTTCATCACACACGTCATTTAACTCTTCTGATTCAGGAAAAACTGTTGGTAGTTTTTTCACACCATACATAATACCCTGTTTTACGGTATCTGTAGTATCAGCTAAATGTAACGTCTCCTTCATTGCCAAAATCATATAACGTGTGGCCCTACTGGAAAATACGTTTGAATTTCCACCGTCGTCACTAGAATCAGTGCCTGTGTCTGGGTCTGTGTCGACCGACTGAGGCAAAGGGCGTTTTACAGCCCCTGACGGTGTTTGAGGCGCCTGGACAGGCATTAATTGATTGTCCGGCCGCCTCATGTCCTCAACCGACTGTTTAAGTGAAGATAAACTATCACGTAATTCCACAAATAAAGGCATCCATTCTGGTGTCGACCCCCTGGGGGGTGACATCTGCATATTTGGCAATTGCTCCGCCTCCACACCAATATCGTCCTCATACATGTCGACACCACGTACCGACACACACAGCAAACACACAGGGAATGCTCTAATGAAGACAGGACCCACTAGCCCTTTTGGGGAGACAGAGGGAGAGTCTGCCAGCACACACCAAAAAGCGCTATATATAACAGGGATAGCCTTATAATTAAGTGCTCCCTTATAGCTGCTTTAATATATACAATATATAGCCATTAATGTGCCCCCCCTCTCTGTTTTTACCCTGTTTCTGTAGTGCAGTGCAGGGGAGAGACCTGGGAGCCGTCCTGACCAGCGGAGCTGTGACAGAAAATGGCGCCGTGTGCTGAGGAGATAGGCCCCGCCCCTTTCTCGGCGGGTTCTTCTCCCGCTATTATTTTAGTCAGGTAGGGGTTAAATATCTCCATATAGCCCCTGTGGGCTATATGTGAGGTATTTTTAGCCTTTTATAAGGTTTTTATTTGCCTCTCAGAGCGCCCCCCCCCAGCGCTCTGCACCCTCAGTGACTGCCGTGTGAAGTGTGCTGAGAGGAAAATGGCGCACAGCTGCAGTGCTGTGCGCTACCTTATGAAGACTTCTTCAGCCGCCGGTTTCTGGACCTCTTCACGCTTCAGCATCTGCAAGGGGGTCGGCGGCGCGGCTCCGGGACCGGACTCCATGGCTGGGCCTGTGTTCGATCCCTCTGGAGCTAATGGTGTCCAGTAGCCAAGCAGCAAATCCACTCTGCACGCAGGTGAGTTTACTACTTCTCCCCTAAGTCCCTCGTTGCAGTGATCCTGTTGCCAGCAGGACTCACTGTAAAGTAAAAAAACCTAAACTAAACTTTCTCTAAGCAGCTCTTTAGGAGAGCCACCTAGATTGCACCCTTCTCGTTCGGGCACAAAATCTAACTGGAGTCTGGAGGAGGGTCATAGGGGGAGGAGCCAGTGCACACCACCTGACCTAGTAAAGCTTTACTTTTTTGTGCCCTGTCTCCTGCGGAGCCGCTATTCCCCATGGTCCTTTCAGGAACCCCAGCATCCACTTAGGACGATAGAGAAAAGTACTTCAATCGGCTCGGGAACATCGATGGTTGCTAACCATCGGCTTCTGATGTCCATCTCCACCTTGCGATGATAGTGTGGCCACTGAGTAGGTCAGAAAAACTTCCAGAATATAAGCTGGCAGTGTAAACCTTTGCCACTACCATCACCATACCACCAAACATGGCCCTCTCCAGGAGAGACACAATGCTCTGTTCCTGGACTTCCCTCTTTATTTATGATTGCCAGAGCATTCTGTCCCTCCTGGAGAGGGTCATGTTAGGTGGTATGCATCACTATAGTGTGTGACATTTGCCGGGACAGCTGTTTATCAGAGATGCTGCGCCAGCATCAGTCCCCTTATGATTAGACTACATCCCCCCATATATTTTTTTTTTACAGATATGAAAATTATTCGTTTTCAGTGCCAAATGACAATCATTAACAAATAGGCCCTTTAGCAGCCTCTGATTCCATAGATAGCAAATTCAATCGTGCCTCCACTACAGTGCATGACAGATCATCCTGGGACATGTAATGCCACAAAACCATAGAGCCACAGAAGAACGAATCCAGAATCATAGCCTCTTATAAGCGCTCGAGTCTGTCATGACAGGGGCATGCATTGCCTATATGACTCAGTAATAGTCACTTACCCCTTCCCGAGGTTTGCTGCGCAGCACAACCACCTTCCCATGGGCGCCGCCATCTTTGTTGTTCCTTTCCAAGGCCCCCGGAATGTCAAACTGAAGGGCTGTCCCCGGCCGTGCCTGTGTGATTACCTCGCTGCGATAGTGTGTAGATTGATGGTTGTGTCTATGTTGACTTTGTGCAAAGGACTAGATTGATATCTCACACAGGTCATGCGCTGTGGTAGCGGAAGGAAATGTTTTGCTACATTCTGCTATACTCAAGTCTCACACAGTCGCATATTGTGATTGCTGGCAGTGAGCTCTCAGCTCCGGTCACTGTACAGGCGCTGGCTGACCGCTTATTGTTAACATTCACAGATCTAATTATCTATATACAGATACGCATGGAATGTGGCATTCTATATATTACATGGACTGCCTGCTGTGCTGGTTGATGGGCAGTGAACTGGCTGATTCAGCTATCACATTAATAATGACTATCGCATAGAAACTGTGGGAGAGCGGTAAAGTGGTTGGAGCTAAAGTACCAGCCAATACTATAAGCTCCTAATTGTCATTTTTCAAACACAGCCTGAAACATGGCAGTTAGGAGCTGATTAGCTGATACTTTCTACATACCTCCCAACTGTCCAGATTTTCGCGGAACATTCCCTTTTTTGGTACTGTCCCACCCGAGGGCCACAGTGTCCCGCTGTGTGGGTGGTGGTGGTGGCGGTGAAACCTTCCTCAATGTTGGGAAGTATGCTTTATCTCTCCCTACTTTATCACTCTGCAAGGCTTAAGCACTCATTCAGCAAGGATCGCATTTGTAAAGCTGCTCGCAGGCACTGGCAGCTTTGCAAATGTGATCCATACTAACGCAAATGCAGTAGGGTGTGTTAATCACCTCCTTGCTGCATTTGCGATACCAGTGCTGTGACTGCGTCTCAGTCTAGGATCAACCTTGCAATGTTCCCCGCACACTGTCAGTTGAGTAAGCCTCAGCTTACTCAGGCTGCACTGTGCAGGAGGCCAGGAAATCTGCGTCTGAGACCTAGACCTTTGCCTCGCCACTCCCGGAAAACGGGGCCAATACGCCAGCTGTCTCCGCCCCGCCCCCTGAACGCCTCTTCTTGTCAGTCAGGAAAAAGCTGTTGGAAAAATGCGAGCCACACGCAGGACCCAAACATGCACAGAACAGGTCCTGCTCCCGCGCACTTTCCCGATAATCGGAAACTGAGCAAGGGATTGCACAAGCGATCACTGTTGAATAAGGCCCCTAGTACATAGATCCCCTGTATAACCTCTGGTGTAGAAGTCACATTAGCATATTGCAGAGACACAAGAGACGCGCCATTATCCTGATCGCCTCAGCTCCGGTTAAGCGGACCGTGGCCGGACCAAGCACCACCAGCCAGGTTTACTGTGGGGTGTAGAGGGGTTCAGGAGAGCGGGGCAGAGTATTATTCATTACTCTATTTGCAGTATAGGAAGTGCCTTGCCAGAACAAACGGCTTTAAGGGCAGGTGTGCATACTCTCCCTCTCTATTTCTGACTATAACAGTCTGCATTAGTGTCTAATTATAGTTTTACGGTGTGCACGTCACGTGTAAAATAAATATATATATATATATTTTATTTTATTTTTTATTTATCTTGACTGACAGACTTGTTTTTTTTTCTGTGAATATGTACATACTAGACACAGGTGCAGTAATGGCTGTTAGAAGCACAACATCTAAGGGCTCCCAGAAGCTTTTTACATGCAAGGGATGTTCTGCAAAATTTATGCAGAATTCTTCAGAGGTATCCCTATGTTGTGAATTATGTTTAGAGGAATCTTCTTCCCAGAGGTTAAGTAGATCCCAGGAGACCCCACCTTGGATGGCAGCTCTTAGTGGTATTATGTCCGATATCTCATCAGAGCTTACAGCGGCCAGACAACACAGGGAAAAATCACCGCCATAACCAGTCTGGGCTCAATCCCTAAATCAATCAGTAGGATTCAGATGAGGATATACCACCGCTAGAGGAGGGAGAATTTGATGAGGAAGAGGAATGCATTATAGAAGATGAACAGTCTCCTCTGGGTGTAGACACCCTAGTTCTGGCAGTTAAAGAGGCTCTGCAATTTTCTGACAAAGATCAGGTACAGCAGGTTTTTTTAAGCAAACCGCAAGTCTATAGTGACCTTTCCAGTTTCCCAGAAACTAGATAGCCAGTGTCAGGAAGCATGGTTACATCCCGATAAGAAATTTCAGATTCCTAAAAGAATTCTGTTGTCATTTCCTTTTCCACCAGATAACAGGAAATTGTGGGAACAGCTGCTAATGGTATATCCTTCGGTCTCCAGGCTCTTGAAAAAGATAGTTCTCCCAGTACCAGGGGCTACTACCCTTAAAGATCCCTCAGACAAAAAGGTGGAACACATCTTGAAATCAATCTATACCGCTACAGGAGTGGTGCTGAGACCGGTAATTGCAAGTTGTTGGGTGAATAAGGCTGTGGAGGTTTGGGCACAAAGCCTGATTTCAGGTGTGCAAGAAGGAAAACCTCAAGAGGAATTAATCCAATTAGCCCAACATATTCAGGAATCGGCAGCCTTTGTATGTGAAGCTTCTAGAGAAACAGTGTTGCTTAACTCCAACATTTCGGCAATGGCAGTTTCAGCTCGTAGAGCTTTATGGTTACGTCAGTGGACTGCGGATGAAGAGTCCAAGCGTGGGGTTGAAGGCCTGCCGTTTACTGGAGAAGCTTTGTTTGGTGAGGCGTTAAAGTGGATATCACAAGCAACAGAAGGAAAATCCAATTTTCTTCTGTTAGCAGCCCAGACGCATATTTTGTGGGCCTACGTTTCATTCCTTTCATCTCACTAGATGCAGAGGAAGAGATAGGGGAGCCTCCAATGCCGCAAGAGGCAACAGAAGCAGAGGACGTCAACCAACCGCACCAGCCCCATAAGAACAAAAGACTGTACCTAAGCCCTTGGCATGACACCATGACATCTCACCTAGAAGATCCCAGGGTGGGGGCACGGCTAATGAACTTCAGTCAGGCTTGGGTAGTCTTGTCAAGACGCCTGGGTCAAAGATTTTATTTGTCAAGGGTACAAATATAGAGTTTCAGATTACTCCTCCTCAAAGATTTTTCACCTCCAGTTTACCAGCTTCTTTGGAGGCTCGTTTAACTCTCCAGGAGGCTATTCAGAGACTTCTGGAAGCAGAGTCATAATCCCCGTACCAGAATACCAGAAGAACAAGGGGTTCTACTCAAACTTATATGTAGTTCCGAAACCAGATGGGTCGGTCAGGACAATTTTGAATCTGAAGGCTCTGAACCCGTATCTTTGCGTATTCAAGTTCAAGATGGAATACCTGAGAGCAGTGATTGAGAGTCTGGAGAGCCAGGAATTCTTTGTGTCATTAGATATAAAGGATGCTTATCTACACATCCCAATATGGATTCCTCACCAAGCTTTCCTTTCGGTTCGCAGTCCTGTCCGATCATTATCAGTTCCAGGCCCTGCCATTCGGTCCGTCATTGGCTCCACGAGTTTTCACGAAAGTCATGGCAGAAATGATATCACAACTCAGACTGCAGGGGGTGAATGTAATTCCGTACTTGGACGACCTCCTCATAAAGGCACCTTCAAAAGAGCAGCTTTACACCAGCATAAGCCTTACAAAGGAAACTCTTATCCGTCACGGTTGGATTCTCAATCTTCCAAAATCACAACTACAAACTACTCAGCGGTTACAGTTTTTGGGGATGATCCTGGACACTGTCCTACAACGAGTTTTTCTCCCATTGGACAAGGCCAGAGCAATTCAGACTTTGGTGCGAGCGGTTCTCCATTCACGTTGGGTGTCAATACATCTGTGTATACAACTTCTGGGAAAAATGGTAGCCTCGTTCGAGGCAATTCAATATGGAAGGTTCCACTCCAGAGTTTTTCAACTAGATCTTCTAGCAAAATGGTCAGGTTCGCATCAACACATACACCAGATTATTTATTTGTCTCCCCATTCACGCTTATCCCTCCTTTGGTGGTTGCAAACGCAAAACCTAGTAGCAGGGAGGGATTTTGAAGTGTCAGATTGGATCCTGGTGACCACAGATGCCAGCCTGAGAGGTTGGGGATCAATTCCAAGGAAAATTCCTATAAACATTTTGGAGTTAAGAGCAATTTGCAATGCTCTACATCAGGCTTTTCATCTCTTACGAGGGCATGACATTCAGATTCAATCAGACAACGCCACGGCAGTTGCATATGTCAACCGACAGGGCGGAACCAAAAGCAGAGGTGCAATGAAGGAAGTCACCAGGATTCTTCATTGGGCAGAATGTTATGCAGTGGCGATATCAGCAATTTTCATGCCAGGAGTGGACAATTGGGAGGCCGACTTTCTAAGCAGGTAGGATCTACATCCAGGCGAGTGGGGACTTCACCTTCAGGTGTTTCAACAGATTGTGACGCGTTAGGGTCGTCCACAGATAGACATGATGGCGTCTCGCCACAACAGGAAGCTAAACAGGTATTGCTCAAGAACAAGAGACCCAGAGGCCGAAGCCGTAGATGCGTTGACGATTCCTTGGGTATTTCAGAAGATATACCGGTTTCCCCCGTTTCCTCTAATACCACGGGTATTAAAGAAAATCAAGAAGGAAGGAGTAGTAGCTATTCTGATTGCTCCGGATTGGCCTCGTAGAGCGTGGTATGCAGATCTCAGAGCTCTGTTAATAGACGATCCATGGGCGCTTCCACTCCAGACGGATCTGTTGCAACAGGGTCCATTTCTCTTTCGAGACTTACGAAGGCTTAATTTAACGGCGTGGCTACTGAAAGGGAGATATTAGCCAGGCATGGTATTCCCCGATCCATCATTCCTACTATGTTAAAAGCTAGGAAGGAGGTTACTTCAAAACATTATCATCGGATCTGGAAGGCATATATAGGCTGGTGTGAAAACAGACATTACCAACCAGATGTTTTTAAATTAGGAAGATTCTTACAATTTTTACAGACAGGTGTAGATGCAGGATTACGTCTCGGGTCTCTCAAAGTCCAGATATCGGCCCTATCTGTATTTTTCCATAGATGCCTGGCCACCTTAGCAGAAGTCCAGACCTTTCTCCAGGGAGTACTTCGTATTCAGACTCCATTTGTGCCGCCTACTGCCCCCTGGGACTTAAATTTGGTGTTGGAATTTTTGCAATCTTCATTGTTCGAACCATTAGAGTCGACAGAATTGAAATATTTGACCTGGAAAACAGTTACTCTGTTGGCTTTAGACAAGCTTCTGATCTCAGAGCGTTGTCATGCAAGTCGCCCTATTTAATTTTCCACCCTGACAGGGCGGAACTCCGCACCAACAAGTTTTTCCTTCCAAAAGTGGTTTTCGCTTTTCATATCAATCAACCGATTGTGGTTCCAGTAATAACAGATCCTGCTGGGGCACCGTTCACGTTAGATGTTGTACGGGCTCTCAAAATCTATGTACACATCTATGGCATCAGAAGGACTCTCAATTTGCACATTCCGTGTTACAGGCAGTACAGCACGTTACCACCCGGGATAACAGCTTTGGGACGTTCCCACAGTAAACCATTCCACCAGTATCCCCTATGGAGGACAGAGAAAATGGGATTTTGGTACTTACCGGTAAATCCTTTTCTCGGAGTCCATCGGGGATGCTGGGCGCCCACCTGTGCTGGGTCTTTTTTTTTTTTTTTTTAAATAAACTTCAGTGATTGAAAGTGTGGGTTGATGTTTTGTTTATAGGTTCTAAGTTATATACAGTAGTTGGGTTTTTTTCTTGACCTTTTCTATTATTTCCTTATCCTCTCTAAGTTGCTCTGTCTCTTCAGGCACAGTATTCTAGACTTGCTGTAGGAGGGGCATAGTGGCGAGGAGCCAGTACACACCATCACTGAGAAATTTAAAGTGCACCAGCTCCATAGGACCCCATCTATACTCCACAGTAAATCATTCCATCAGTATCCCCTATGGACTCTGAGAAAAGGATTTACCGGTAAGTACCAAAATCCCATTTTTAGAAATATATTTCAATATGCTTTTTTATGCTATTGACAGGTTTTCAGTTATCAAGGGAACAGGACTGAACTGTTGAACTACTGCATTACAGTTGAATTCATTTACCTTTGTTGAAGGTAACAAATAGATACTTTTTTGATATAAGTTACAACTACCACAAGCAGATACATAAAGTGATACGTAGTTGCTGACATCTCTGTCACATTACACCAGGTACAGCCCTTATACTCTTTACGCCGTTTACAGCCCCTTACGCACATTACGCCAGGTAGAGCTCCTTACACGCATTACGCCAGGTAGAGCCCCTTACACACATTATGCAAGGTAGAGCCCCTTACATGCATTACACCAAGTAGAGCCCCTTACACGCATTACACGAAGTAGAGCCCCTTACACGCATTACGCCAGGTAGAGACCCTTACATGCATTACACCAAGTAGAGCCTGTTCTACATGGGAGGAGAGGGTACACTGATATATTGCAATTACGGTAGACAGCGTCCCCTTTTTACACATTATGGCAGACTGCGTCCCCCTTTTTTACACATTACGGCAGACAACGTCCCCTTTTTTACACATTACGGTAGACAGTCCCTCTTTTACTCATTACGGCAGACAGCGTCCCCCTTTTTACACATTACGGCAG
Source organism: Pseudophryne corroboree (assembly GCF_028390025.1). Lineage (NCBI taxonomy): Eukaryota > Metazoa > Chordata > Amphibia > Anura > Myobatrachidae > Pseudophryne > Pseudophryne corroboree. The sequence continues at coordinate 163,011,683 of NC_086449.1, forward strand.
ACAGCGTCCCTTTTTTACACATTACGGCAGACTGCGTCCCCCTTTTTTTACACATTACGGCAGACAACGTCCCCTTTGTTACACATTACGGCAGACAGTCCCCCTTTTTACACATTATGGCAGACAGTCCCCCTCTTTTACTCATTACGGCAGACAGCGTTCCCCTTTTTACACATTACGGCAGGCAGTCCCCCTCTTTTACTCGTTACGGCAGACAGCGTCCCCCTCTTTTACTCGTTACGGCAGACAGCGTCCCCCTCTTTTATTTATTACGGCAGACAGCGTCCCCCTTTTTACACATTACGGCAGACAGTACCCCTTTTTTTACACATTATGGCAGACAGCGTCCCCCTTTTTACACATTACGGCAGACAGCGTCCCCTTTTTTATTTTTTTTACACATTATGTGTGTGTGTTACTCGCCTTGGGGAGGCCACGATCCAGACACTCTCCTCGGGTGCTGGCAGCTGCGGCGATGCTGGTCTCAGGGGCTGAGTAGGGGCGGCGGGACAAGAGGAAGGCGTGCCTCACACTCCTTGCACCGGCGGAACAGAGGCTTGGGCTCCGGGACAGCTCACCTCCCGCTCTGCTGACTCCAGCCTGACAGGGCCAGCCGGCAGCTTCCCGCTCCACCGCTGCTGCTTGTCAGTCTTAGCTACAGGGGCGTGCTATGGGTTGAAAGCACGCCCCTGCCACTCCCCTGTCAAAGAGGCACTTCCACTAAGTGCCGCTTCAGATGCATTTTTTAATGGGCTTTTACTGCCCAATTCTTGGTACCGCCTCCCCGCTTCCTGCCCTTTGCACTGACAGCGGGAGGTACCAACAGCGGTGCCTCCTAAACTCACTTAAAAAGAATATTTTACACACTAAAAGAATCATTAAAATAATATAAAGCCTAACGCATATACTTATGATACAGAATATGTGTCATAAGTATTTTCTTTATATTATTTTAATGATTATGACAGGGGAGGCACTGCCTCCCCTGACTGCACGTCCCTGCCACACATTGCCAGATTATCGTTCCAACCAGCCAACTAGTTGGCTGGTTGCAACGATATCCTCCTGATGTATGGCTAGCATTAGCCTTGGATGGAGATAACGTCCCAGCCAATCAGCTCCTAAAAGCCATGTTACAGGCTGTGTTTGAAAAATGACAAGAGCTTATTGGCTGGTACCTTATCTCCATCTACTTTATCTCCGTCCAAGGCTTAGCAAATAGAGCACTTAGGGGTCTATTTACTAAGCCTTGGATGGAGATAAAGTCGCTGGAGATAAGGTACCAGCCAATCGGCTCCTAACTGCTATGCCATAGGCTGGGTTTGAAAAATAACAGGAGCTGATTGGCTGGTGCTTTATCTCCAGCGACTTTATCTCCATCCAAGGCTTAGTAAATAGACCCCTTAGTCTCTGGTTGTGTCCTTTCACATATGCAGAAATCCCAGGTTGATGAGCGTTCACATGCATAAACCCGGGATTTAGCTGGATGTCTGAAAGGGACTTTAGTGAAACAAAAAAATTCACATGACAAGATGCTCAAAATAAACCAGGGCATTGATTACATGCATTCAGGTGCTAATTTTAGGCAATTTTGGTGCAAATTCACATGCATTCGCAAAGACAATTCTTCGTAAATTTGTGATTTTCACTAATGCCAATGCTATTTTGTTGATGTTTGTACCGATGGTGATTTGTCGCGAATTGGAGTGCAAAGTCGCATATCATATGAGACTTCCAAGAGAATGAATCCATAGTAAATTTGCGATTCACATAATCGCGTATTTTTCACACAAAACCCCCCACAAATCGACCAAAGTTGACCTTTAATAAATCCTCTCCCACCACCACCACTACCAGATTCTGCTAGATTTACACTGAATTCACAAACACACAAGCAGATCCATGATACATTCACACTTACACAGAACTGGCTATGGGGGTAAGATAGATGCAGTGCAGAAGCGACTGCGATGGTTGCCATTTGATTTAACCATTTTATCTAAATGACTGATTTCCGGTGTTTGGCAGCAAACGGTTGATTGCCATTGCTCCCATTCATTACCAGATGTTCATGCCAACCAGAGAATTGATTGGTTACACAGAAAATCTGAAGCTGGGTACACGCTTAGCCGACTTGACGACAGACCCGACACTGCACTAGAAGAGTGGCTGATTTTGGTAAGCATATACACTTAGGGATCAGCCACCCAATATGTCCGTCCTGACATCCAGCTGCTTGCCCAACTGTGACATCAGTCCCTGCAGCCAGTGTACGGGCAGGCAGCTTGGCGCCTGTATACACAGCTAGATGTGCCAGTATTATGCAGTTATATCAGGCATTGGCTGTGCTGCCCAGCCGACGCAATATGTTGGTAAATTATGTCGCTCACAGACATATCGAGTGTACACACCTGCTGACCCGCTACTGATACATCGTCCGTCCTATCGAATGAACGATATATCACCCAGTGTGTGCCCTGTCTAAAGGTGTATGACCAGCCTAAATTTTCTTAATGGGAATGGCTATATAGGCCACACAAGAATATGTGGAATGGTTACTTTAGTTGGATTTATTTTACTTTCATACCATGCAATATATTTCTTACAAACTCAGTAATATACTGTTGAAGAGTTAAAGATATCTGGTACACGTTTATCTTTTAGCGGAATACATACGTGTGACCGGCGGCCAGGATCCCGGCTGTCATGATTCCGACAGCAGGATCCTAGCCACCAGTATGCCGGCAGCAGGGGGATCGCTAGAAAGCGCCTTGCGAGCTCGCCACAGGTTATATTCTCGCTCTATGGATGTCATGGACACCCATAGAGGGAGAAAAGTCTGTGGCGTTGGGATTCCGGCGGCGGCATTTCAACGCCTGTCAGGATCCCGTGATTGCCTCCCCTTTTGGCAGTCCCTGTTGGATTTCCATGGCAAAGATTTAAAAAAAGGAAACATTTAGATGAATGACTGTACCCTAAAGCAATAAATCTGGATGAAGAAGTACAGACCATGGTAGCATCTGCCAGGCTACCAGTTCATGTAAGGCATAGGTGAAATGGAAGGATTACTATTGCTTTATAAAATTTTAGAATGTGAGAGATGAGAAGAAATGAAGGAGAACGATAGGCTAGCTGAAACCTACATGGGATTTACAATGTGTCCTCTCTTTGCATTTGTGTCGAGAGAAGAATCTGGGTAAATGGTATTCTGTGCTTTGCCATAATGTCCACTTAAGGAGGGATCCGGTCTGAAGATCGACAATGTCTAGGTCGACCACTATAGGTCGTCACTAGGTCGACATGGATGGAAGGTCGACAGGGTTTCTAGGTCGACATGTGCTAGGTCGACAGGTCTAAAGGTCGACATGAGTTTTTCAAATTTTTTCTCTGACGTCCTAGTGGATGCTGGGTACTCAGTAAGGACCATGGGGTATAGACGGGCTCCGCAGGAGACTGGGCACTCTTAAAAGAAAGATTAGGTACTATATCTGGTGTGCACTGGCTCCTCCCTCTATGCCCCTCCTCCAGACCTCAGTTAGTATCTGTGCCCGGCCAGAGCTGGATGCACCCTAGGGGCTCTCCTGAGCTTCCTAGAAAAGAAAGTATTTGTTAGGTTTTTTATTTTCAGTGAGATCTGCTGGCAACAGACTCACTGCTACGTGGGACTGAGGGAAGAGAAGCGAACCTACCTGCTTGCAGCTAGCTTGGGCTTCTAAGGCTACTGGACACCATTAGCTCCAGAGGGATCGAACACAGGCCCAGTCTTCGGTCGTCCGGAGCCGCGCCGCCGTCCCCCTTGCAGAGCCAGAAGAACGAAGAGAAGTTGAAAATCGGCGGCTGAAGACTCCGGTCTTCATTAAGGTAGCGCACAGCACTGCAGCTGTGCGCCATTGCTCCCTTAGCACACCACACACTCCGGTCACTGATGGGTGCAGGGCGCTGGGGGGGGGGGGCGCCCTGGGCAGCAATTAGATTACCTTACTTGGCGAAAAGCACAGAATACAGTCTGATAAACTGTATATGTGCATTAACCCCCGCCATTAAAGTACATAAAAGGACAGAAGCCCGCCGCTGAGGGGGCCGGGCCTTCTTCCTCAGCACACCGGCGCCATTTTCTCTTCACAGCTCAGCTGGAAGGAAGCTCCCCAGGCTCTCCCCTGCAGTATCCTGGTACACAAAGGGTAAAAAAGAGAGGGGGGGCACATAAATTTAGGCGCAAAACTGTGTATATAAGCTGCTATAGGGGAAAAATCACTCAGTATAGTGTACATCCCTGTATTATATAGCGCTGTGGTGTGTGCTGGCATACTCTCTCTCTGTCTCTCCAAAGGGCCTGGTGGGGGAACGGTCTTCAAATAGAGCATCCCCTGTGTGTGTGGTGTGTCGGTACGCGTGTGTCGACATGTCTGAGGTAAAAGGCTCCTCTAAGGAGGTGATAGAGCGGATATGTGTGTGGGAGGGTGTCTCCGTCGACAACGCCGACACCTGTTTGGATATGTGTAAGTGCTGAGGTAAAATTATTGCACAAAAGGTTAGGGAACAGAAAGGAAATCTACCCTGGTCTGTCCCTATGTCACAGAGTCCTTCAGAGTCTCTCTATGTTCACTATCCAAAATAACAAAGTATCGACACAGAGTTTAACTCCACTGTCGACTACGATAATGCAAAGTTACAGCCAAGAGGGCTAAAAGATATTCAATATATGATTATTGGAATAAAAGATGATTTGCATATCACTGATGACTCATCTGTCCCTGACACGAGAGTACACATGTTAAGGGGAAGAATGCTGAGGTAAATTTCCCTCCTCTCATGAGGAAAAAGAGCGGGAATCTCCAGACAAGAGACGGCAGCTTCCCACTAGAGAATTCTCAGGCTGTATCTTTTCCCCACTAGGGCCAGGATGTGTTGAGAATCTTCCCCTTGGGTGTCCTGTTTGCACTAGCTATTCTCAGAGATCCTGCAGATAGTGTGCACATTCTAGTATACTACCCAGACCGGTGATTGTGTCGGCATGGGTTTATAGTGCTGTGGCAGCGTGGACAGGTACCTTATCAGCAGAGATTGAGACCCTAGTATGCATATAAATATTTTAAGATGCTGTCTTAAGTGATAGATATATAATTATAAAGCATGCCCAAAGGGACATGAGTATACTGGGTCCTAGAGACAAAAGCTATGTCGATTTCTGCTTGACGTGTCCTGTAGAATATACATTGGACAGATGATGCCGACTTAAGAGGCATATGGAAGGCTGAGGATTGTGTGGAGAAAGGTTCTCGGGCCTGGTCTCCACAGCTATAGCTGGTAATTCTGATATTTTGCCTTATATTCCTGCACAGCCTAGGAAAGCGCGACATTATTAAATGCAGCTTTTCGAATAAAGAAACAAGAAAGTCTGAGGTGCGTCCTTTCTCGTCAGAGCCGGGGGCAGAGGAAAGAAGCTGTACAACACAGCTAGTCCCCAGGAACAGAAGTCCTCCCCGGCCTCTACAAAAATCCACCGCATGTCGCTGGGGCTCCACAGGCGGAGCTAGGCCCGGTGGGGACACGCCTTCGTAAGTTCAGCCACAAGTGGGTTCACTCCCTGTTAGATCCCTGGGCAATAGAAATTGTATCGCAGGGATACAGGCTGGACTGTGATAAGATGCCCCCTCACCGAGGACCCGGCGGGCTTCCCCCCAAGAGAGGGAGCCAGTGTTAACTGCAATTCGTAAATTGTATCTTCAACAGGTGGTGGTCAAGGGTCCCCTCCTTCAACAAGAGGGTGTTAATATTCGACCATGTTATAATCCCGAAAGCAGACGGTTCGGTTAGACCCATATTGTATTAAAATCCCTGAACATATACCTGAAAAGGTTCAGGTTCAAGATGGAATCGCTAAAAGCGGTCATTGCAAGCCTGAAATGAATCGGGACATAAGGGATGCATACCTTCGTGTCCCCATTTATTCACCTCATCAGGCGTACCTCAGAATTGCGGTACGGGATTGTCATTACCAATTTCACCAAGGTAATGGCGGATATGATGGTGCTCCTGCGGAAGCAAGGTGTCGCTATTATCACATATTTGGATGATCTCATAAAAGCGAGATCAAGAGAGCAGTTGCTGGACAGCGTATCACCTTCTCTGGAAGTGAAACGGCAACACGACTGGATTCTATATATTCCGAAGTCGCAGTTGGTTCCTACAGCTCATCTGCCTCGCCTAGGCATGATCCTAGACACAGACCAGAAGAGGGTTTATCTCCCGATAGAGAGAGCTCAGAAGCTCATGACACTGGTCAGGAATCCATTGAAAACCAAAACAGGTGTCAGTGCATCACTGCACTCGAGTCCTGGGAAGGATGATGGCATCATACGAGGCCATCCCCTTCGGCTGGTTCCATGCAAGGACAATGGAACTTACTGGACAAGTGGTCCGGATCACATCTTCAGATGCATCGGTTAATCACCCTATCCCCCAGGGCCAGGGTGTCTCTCCTGTGGTGGCTGCGGAGTGCTCACCTTCTCGAGGGCCACAGATTCGGCATTCAGGACTGGGTCCTGGTGACCACGGATGCAAGCCTCCGAGGGTGGGGGGCAGTTACACAGGGAAGAAAATTCCAAGGTTTGTGGTCAAGCCAACAGACTTGCCATCACATCAATATCCTGGAACTAAGGGCCATATACAACGCCCTAAGTCAAGCGGAGTTCCTGCTTCGCGACCAACCGTTTCTGATCCAGTCAGACCGCAGGGGCTCATGTAAACCGCCAGGGCGGCACAAGGAGCAGGGTGGCGAGGGTAGAAGCCACCAGAATTCTTCGCTGGGCGGAGAATCAAGTAAGTGCACTGTCAGCAGTGTTCATTCCGGGAGTGGACACGACCTCCACCCGGGAAAGTGGTGACTTCATCAGGAAGTCTTCACGCAGTTTTGCAAATTGATGGAAACTGCCTCAGGTGGACTACATGGCGTCCCACCTCAATAAAAAGATAAAAAAGGTTTTACGCTGTGTCAAGGGACTCTCAGGCGATAGCTGTGGTCGCACTAGTAACACCGTGGGTGTTCCAGTCGGTCTATATATTCAATAAAGTGGCCCCTTAGCGCTGGTTGACAATTAGTAATTAATACGTATGTTTATGCTATACCGTTTCCAAAGGATCAATCAAACAAGCAATCAAAGAAATCTGCAAGCAGCTCACTGTAGATAGGGGGACTTCTCTACCCCCTCAGTACAATATACTAAAAAAAAAAAGAAAAAACAGACAGCGCTAATAGATTTCTTAATAAAATACTTTTATTCATTAATTTTATCTAGATTTTTCTTTAGCTAAAATGGCCCCCTTTTTTTCCCCCCTACCTATAAATCTAGTTCCACATATCACTTGTATATATTTTATTAAAATTCAAGCCAATAAAACAATAATACATCAATAATATATATAATATAGTACAATAGCTCTGCTCTGTATACTTGATTTTTCAATACACCACTGAAACAATTGGATACAAATGCAACAAACTGCTTCCTTCCAATGCTGTAGAGGTCTCCAGCCTCTAAGTCAGGGGTGTCAAACTCGCGGCCCTCCAGCTGTTGTGAAACTACACATCCCAGCATGCCTTGCCATCTATTTTGTATTAGGGACGGCTGCAACTGTGGCAGGGCATGCTGGAATGTGTAGTTCCAAAACAGCTGGAGGGCCACGAGTTTGACACCCCTGCTCTAAGTTGATATTAAAAGAAACAAGGGAATAAAAATAGCAGCGCTAGTGGAAATATTATGAAGTAATTCTAATACGAAGAATTGAGTGAAAAAAAATCTTCAATTTAATAAAACATAAGTTTAGGCCTCAATAAAAGATTGGATACACGATCCAAACGTAACAATTTAAAACAATAAAGAATAATGAAATTAGCATATATGGGTCAATAAATTGTAGCTGCCCGTCACATTAATATCCGTTCCTATTATTGAATCTGGAATAAATAGCAGATGGAGACAGCCAGGTTTGGGATCCTCATTTAGTGCGTTGTCCTCTTCATGGAAATGGGGTAGATAGTGTTCCTGGTTGTTGGATATTTGTCCCTTTTTTTCTGCAGAGCAGCGAAACGCGTCAGGAGGAGGCTACCTGGGTCGCCAATCGTGACATTTGTTGCTGCCGTAACATATCCGGACCAAACTGGACTTTTGCCATCTGCAGAAAAAAAAGGGACAAATATCCAACAACCAGGAACACTATCTACCCCATTTCCATGAAGAGGACAACGCACTAAATGAGGATCCCAAACCTGGCTGGTTTTGAGTAGAAATATCAGAGACACTCTTAAGGGACTACACCTCTAGCGGTCTTCGGGTAATATGTACTGGTGTGACTGTACTATCAGTCTGTCTCCATCTGCTATTTATTCCAGATTCAATAATAGGAACGGATATTAATGTGACGGGCAGCTACAATTTATTGACCCATATATGCTAATTTCATTATTCTTTATTGTTTTAAATTGTTACGTTTGGATCGTGTATCCAATCTTTTATTGAGGCCTAAACTTATGTTTTATTAAATTGAAGAGTTTTTTTCACTCAATTCTTCGTATTAGAATTACTTCATAATATTTCCACTAGCGCTGCTATTTTTATTCCCTTGTTTCTTTTGATGTATGGTTTGGGGCGTGACTACCCCCAAGTTGTTATAGCAGCAGCATTAGAGACACAGCACCTGAAAGCGCCCGATCTTCCATTCGTTTGGTAGATTTCTTTGCTTCTAAGTTGATATTAGATTGCTCATTCAGCTTGAGGTAGAAGCTTTTTTTAGATTGTTGCTATATTGGAAAATAGCTGTTACAACTCCTTATTTATTGGTCAGGGTGTATATTTTAAGTTCCCAGATCCACATTCTACTGACCACAACACTTAGAACTTCCAGATGAATTAGTATATGATTTTAATAGCTGCTCCTTTTCATTTAGATAGTGTCGCTGATTTAATACACATCAGTAGTGTGTTAGTTGTTCATAAATTGATCTACAGGGAAATATACATGCTTTCCTCAAGGCAATAGTAAAAGTTCATGCAGCTCAGCTGATATTCAGAACTGGTTCAGTATATGGCAGCAGCCAATTAATTGCTTATAGATTGACATGCAAGGATATATGCAATTGCTTTTGCTTATAGCGGTGATAAAAGTTCATACACCTCAGCTGATATTTTAAAACATGGCCATGTTATATATTACCACTTTCCTCCTGGGTCAAAATTCTTTGCTCACTCCCGGCTCTGGTGCTCAAATACCTTATCATGAGCCTTATCCGGAGATCCTTTAGAATTCTTCCCAGCGTGTTGAGGTAGACTCGTGGTATGCTGATCATAGGTGGGTAAAATCAATGAGACGCGTTTCTCCGCCTGTAAACGCTCGGCGGCTTCTTCAGTCGGGTCTATATATTCCCTCCTCTTCCTCTCAGACCCAAGGGCTGAGAATTGTAATAAACGGAGGAGTGTGAACAATATTCTTTGCTCCGGATTGGCCAAGAAGGACTCGGTACCCGGAACTGCAAGAAATGCTCTCAGAGGACCCATGGCCTCTGCCTCTCAGTCAGGACATGTTGCAACAGGGACCCTGTCTGATCCAAGAACTTACCGCGGCTGCGTTGGACGGCATGGCGGTTGAACGCCGGATCCTAGCGGAAAAGGGCATTCCGGATGCAGTTATTCCTATGCTGATAAAGGCTAGGAAAGATGTGACAGCAAGACTTTTTCACTGTATATGGCGAAAATAGGTTGCTTGGTGTGTGGCCGGGAAGGCCCTACAGAGGAATTCCAGGGGGGTCGATTCCTGCACTTCCTACAGTCAGGAGTGACTATGGGCCTAAACTTAGGATCCATAAAGGCCAAGATTTCGGCCCGATCCCTTTTTCTCTCAAAAGGAACTGGCTTCACTGCCTGAAGTTCGGACGTTGTTACAGAGGTGCTGCATATTCGGCCCCTTTTGTGCCTCCAGTGGCACCTTGGGATCTTAACGTGTTGGATTCCTAAAATCCCACTGGTTTGAGCCACTTAAGACCGTGGAGCTAAAATGTCTCACGTGGAAAGTGGTCATGCTTTTGGCCTTAGCTTGGACTAGGCGTGTGTCAGAATTGGTGGCTTTGTCATGTAAAAGCCCATATCTGATCTTCCATATGGAAAGGGCAGAATGGAGGACTCATCCCCAATTTCTCCCTAAGGTGGTATCATCGTTTCATTTGAACCAACCTATTGTGGCGCCTGCGGCTACTAGGGACTTGGAGGATTCCAAGTTGCTGGACGTAGTCTGGGCCCTGAAACTTTATGTTTCCAGGACGGCTAGAGTCAGAAAAACTGACTCGCTATTTATCCTGCATGCACCCAACAAGCTGGGTGCTCCTGCTTCAAAGCAGACTATTGCTCGCTGGATCTGTAGCACGATTCAGCTTGCACATTCTGCGGCTGGACTGCCGCATCCTAAATTAGTAAAAGCCCATTCCACGAGGAAGGTGGGCTCTTCTTGGGCGGCTGCCCGAGGGGTCTCGGCTTTACAACTTTGCCGAGCTGCTACTTGGTCGGGTTCAAACACTTTTGCAAAATTCTACAAGTTTGATACCCTGGCTGAGGAGGACCTTGAGTTTGCTCATACGGTGCTGCAGAGTCATCCGCACTCTCCCGCCCGTTTGGGAGCTTTGGTATAATCCCCATGGTCCTTACGGAGTACCCAGCATCCACTAGGACGTCAGAGAAAATAAGAATTTACTCACCGGTAATTCTATTTCTCGTAGTCCGTAGTGGATGCTGGGAGCCCGTCCCAAGTGCGGACTCTCTGCAATACATGTATATAGTTATTGCTTAACTAAAGGGTTATTGTATGAGCCATCTGTTGAGAGAGGCTCAGTAATTGTTCATACTGTTAACTGGGTATAGTTATCACGAGTTGTACGGTGTGATTGGTGTGGCTGGTATGAGTCTTACCCTGGATTCCAAATCCTTTCCTAGTAATGTCAGCTCTTCCGGGCACAGTTTCCCTAACTGAGGTCTGGAGGAGGGGCATAGAGGGAGGAGCCAGTGCACACCAGATATAGTACCTAATCTTTCTTTTAAGAGTGCCCAGTCTCCTGCGGAGCCCGTCTATACCCCATGGTCCTTACGGAGTACCCAGCATCCACTACGAGAAATAGAATTACCGGTGAGTAAATTCTTATTTTTTCTTTTTTTGAATTTTTTCATACTTAACGATCTACGTGGACTACGATTGGAACGGTAAAGTGTGCCGAGCGAAGCGGTAGCGGAGCGAAGGCACCATGCCCGAAGCATGGCGAGCGAAGCGAGCCATGCGAGGGGACGCGGTGCACTAATTTGGGATCCCGGTCACTCTACGAAGAAAACGACACAAAAAAAAAATCCTCATGTCGACCTTTAGACCTGTCGACCTAGCACATGTCGACCAAGAAACCCTGTCGACCTTCCATCCATGTTGACCTAGTGACTGTCGACCTATAGTGGTCGACCTAAACATTGTTGACCTAGACACTGTCGATTTGATGAACCACACCCCTTAAGGAACCCTAAATTTATGTCCAATTGGATAGTTTCCTGTAGGGACCATTCCCCTGTAACAACGGCTCAAATAATTGGCTGCTGAATATTCATTGCCTGTGACGTGCACTGTAGGTTTCTCTTTCCCTAGATATCAGTTTTGCTACCTCGACAATCATAGGTTTGCTTCCAGTGCCTACCTGGTGATTTGTGAGGCCACCACCATTCTGTTGTCTCCTTTCCAGTCATTTACGTGGAGTTTCCTTTCTTAATGGGGTGATGTAGTATATGGTGGTACAGTAAGTGCCAAATGTGCTATATGCAGGGGATGCAGTTAAATTGCTGGCAGTCAGGATCACGGCGGTCAGGGGCTATTCCCACTTGTTGGTGTCTACGACACCCATAGAGTGGGAATAGAACCTGTGGCGAGCACAGCGAGCCCGCAAAGGGACTCTCAGAGCTCGCCCTGCTGCGGGCATACTGACGCTGGGATGCTGTTGTCTGTATACTGACGGCCAGCATCCCAACCGTCAGTAATTCATACTGATCCCATATGCAGTGCAATTTGTCATTTATATTGAACATGTAGCAGTGGCGGAACAAGCAAGCGGTGGGCCCAGGTGCAACAAAATGCTTTGGGCCCCCCATCCAAGTACACCCCATGGGCAGTGCGCGCCGTAGGCGCGCGCGCAAAAATACATAGTGGCGTGGCTTCGTGGGGAAGGGGTGTGTCCACAAAATAATACCAATTCATAAAACGGTGCACAGTAGTCTCCATTCTTCAAATTACGCCGCACAGTAGCACCACTACACCAGGTAGAGACCCTTTTACTCCTTACAGCGAACAGATTCCCCTTTTTACACATAACGGCAGACAGCGTGCACTTTTTACACATAACGGCAGACAGCGTGCCCTCGTTACACATAGCGGCAGACAGCATACACTTTTTACACAATGGCAGACAGCGTGCCCTCGTTACACATAGCGGCAGACAGCGTGCCCTCGTTACACATAGCGGCAGACAGCGTGCCCTCGTTACACATAGCGGCAGACAGCGTGCACTTTTTACACATTACGGCAGGCAGCGTCCCCATTTTACACATTACGGCAGACAGCGTCCCCATTTTACACATTACGGCAGACACCATACACTTTTACACATAACGGCAGATAGCGTGCCCTTTTTACACATTACGGCAGGCAGATTCTACCTTTTTACACATAGCGGCAGGCAGATTCCCCATTTTTACATTGCGGCATGCAGATTCCCCATTTTTATACATAGCGGCAGGCAGTCCCCCCTTTTTACACATTGCGGCAGGCAGTCCCAACAAATAAAAAAAGAAATTACCTGCTTGTTGCCAGGGGTTTCATGCACTTGGTTCCATGCACAGTGCCAGGATGTCATGCTCGTTGCCAGGGGTTTCATGCACTGGGTGTCATGCTCGTTGCTAGTGGGTAGTGCTTGTTGCTAGGGCCGTGCTCCCAGTGCCACATATGCTCCCAGTGCCAGATATTCCCCCACAGTGCCAGGTATATGCACCCAGTGCCAGATATTCTCCCACAGTGCCAGATATTCCCCCCCAGTGCCAGGTATATGCCCCCAGTGCCAGGTACATGCCCCCCCAGTGCCAGTTATATGCCCCAGTGCCAGGTATATGCCCCCAGTGCCAGATATTCCCCCCCAGTGCCTGCTTCCCCCCCAGTGCCAGGTATATGCCCCCAGTGCCGGGTATATGCCCCCCCAGTGCCAGATATTCTCCCACAGTGCCAGATATTCCCCCCCAGTGCCAGGTATATGCCCCCAGTGCCAGATATTCCCCCCCAGTGCCAGGTATATGCCCCCAGTGCCGGGTATATGCCCCCCCAGTGCCAGATATTCTCCCACAGTGTCAGATATTCCCCCCCCAGTGCCAGGTATATGCCCCCAGTGCCAGGTACATGCCCTCAGTGCCGGGTATATGCCCCCCCAGTGAAAGGTATATGTCCCCAGTGCCAGATCTGTCCCCCCAGTGCCAGGTATATGTCCCCAGTGCCAGATCTGTCACCCCAGTGCCAGGTATATGTCCCCAGTGCCAGATCTGTCCCCCCAGTGCCAGGTATATGTCCCCAGTGCCAGATCTGTCCCCCCAGTGCCAGGTATATGTCCCCAGTGCCAGATCTGTCCCCCCAGTGCCAGGTATATGTCCCCAGTGCCAGATCTGTCCCCCCAGTGCCAGGTATATGTCCCCAGTGCCAGATCTGTCCCCCCAGTGCCTGCTCCCCCGGTCCCCCCTCCCCCCCCTATGTGTTGGAGGGACACGAGCGCATCGCGCGTCTCTACTGTGTCCCTCCTGGCTTTCCCCCGCTTGTCTAATGAAGCATGTGCCGTTCGTGAGCCAATCAGAGCTCACGAACGGCACATGCTTCCTTAGAGCGGCCGGGGGAGAGCCAGGAGGGACACAGAGAGACGCGCGATGCGCTCGTGTCCCTCCAACACATAGGGGGGGGAGCGGGGGAGCAGCAAGGAGGGAGAGGAGAACGCAGATTGACATGCGGACTCTCGTCCGCATGTCAATCTGTTCTAAATGCCGGCCGGCGGCTGTGGGCCCCTGAGTGCGGCGGGGCCCCAGTGCAATGCACTGCCTGCCCCGCCAGTAGTTCCGCCCCTGACATGTAGATGTATTACAATAATTACCATAGTGAAAAAGCACTTTTTCCTATGGTCTCTGCATATGTACATGTACTGATATTGCCACTGCCATACCGCTGTATTATGACAGTAAATCTAAGAGTTCTTATTAAAAGACAATAACTTTTGTTGCTTAATGTTTTTTCAAATATCGTCAGGATTACCAGCGTTATGTGTACTGTGTCCAGCAGTGAATGTGTAAGTGCATCATTGTGCTGCCCCATCCACCTGGGAATAAAATCTTGCGATTTTTACAAGATCTTGTGCATGCACAATGGGGGTCATTCCGAGTTGATCGCTAGCAGAAAATGTTCACTGTGCAGCGATGATGCAAAAAACATGCACTTCTGCACATGCGTATGCGGCGCAATGCGCACGCGCGACATACTTTCACAACGGGCGATGTAGTTTCACTCAAGGTCTAGCGAAGCTTTTCAGTCACACTGCTGGCCACAGAGTGATTGACATGAAGTGGGCGTTTCTGGGTGTCAACTGACCGTTTTCAAGGAGTGTTCGGAAAAACGCAGGCGTGGCTGGGCGAACGCAGGACGTGTTCGTGACGTCAAAATAGGAACTGAACAGTCTGAAGTCATCGCAAGTGCTGAGTAGGTCTGAAGCTACTCTGAAACTGCAAAAAATTATTTTGTAGCCGCTGTGCGATCCTTTCGTTCGCACTTCTGCTAAGCTAAAATACACTCCCAGTGGGAGGCGGCATAGCGTTTGCACGGCTGCTAAAAACAGCTAGCGAACAACTCGGAATGACCCCCATTGAAGCTAGCCATCAGCACTAGGATGTTGCATTGTGGTACTTGCCAAGATCGCCGGAGGGGGGTTCTCTCTCCCACACTGCGGTGGCCGAGAGGTTATCGCATCTCAGGGTTTTGCTTCCTGCTTTGCCTCAACAAAATGCGATGCAGGAGCTGCTATAGTGGCACAATATGAGTCCTAATACAACTCCCCACCAAGTCCCGTGGTTTTGTTGCCTGTGAATATTCTGAGATGGCGAGTAACTGCTAATGGAACCACTAATTTGCTTTCCATACTGCTATCCATTCCAGTACATTTATATGACCTTTCTTTTCAGATTGTGCTCTATTTTTGTGTGAAGGTAAGCACTCCATTATCTAGTACTGAAATTTGTCATCATTAGCCATTCTGAATCTAATAGTGGCATTCCTTTGATTTTACCACCATGTGAAAGACATCTTAAGGGCCCAACACACTTAAAGATTTCCCTTAACGATGAAACGTGTTCATATCGTTCAGTGTGTAGGCATCAACGATGAACGATGCGCGGTCCCGCGCTCGTTCATCGTAGGTGCCGGGTCGCATGCAGGCCAATATGGACAATCTAGTCCATATTAGCATGCACTGCATTGGAGCAGGGTGACGGGGGGAGTGAAGAAACTTCACTCCTCCAGCTGTCGGGTCGCCCGTATCCGCCGTTGGGCAGCTCGGTGGTGGATCGCCGAGTGTGTAGAGGCCATTAATCGTTTGTTCTTGATAACTTGATGTAGTGTTTTAAAGAGACCTGCTTTGGATTCTATAGGCTTAAGTTAGGCATACACTCTACAGTTATCTGGACAACACGGCCCAGATCGGCCAGATAATTGTACTGTGAAAAATATCCATGTAGTGGATAGTGTATGCGGCTGTCCTATCATAGACTTCAATCTCCATTGAAGTCTATGGTGGAAACAGCAAGGTTGACCTCTAGTAACCTTGCATTTGCCGTTGCAGGATACAAAGTAGCGGTTCCCACCACAGACTGCAATGGAGTGTTTCCACCATTGAAGTCTATGGGGGAAAGTTTGATTGAAAATGTGGCTGCTCACAGCCAATCAGCGGGCTGCTCCTACGGTGGCTCTTACAATGTAAGGACGCAGGCGGGTTCCGGTCATTCGCGTAGAGGGAGTGTATGTATTAAGTTCATCTTGGTTTGTTTTATTTCTCTAACGTCCTAGTGGATGCTGGGGACTCCGTAAGGACCATGGGGAATAGACGGGCTCCGCAGGAGACAGGGCACTTTAAGAAAGAATTTGGATACTGGTGTGCTCTGGCTCCTCCCTCTATGTCCCTCCTCTAGACCTCAGTTTGAATCTGTGCCCGGACGAGCTGGGTGCTACTTAGTGAGCTCTCTTGAGCTTGCTAAAAAGAAAGTATTTTGTTAGTTTTTTTTATTTTCAGAGAGATCTGCTGGCAACAGACTCTCTGCTACGTGGGACTGAGGGGAGAGAAGCAGCCCTACTCACTGAAGATAGGTCCTGCTTCTTAGGCTACTGGACACCATTAGCTCCAGAGGGATCGTACACAGGATCGCACCCTTGGTCGTCTGATCCCGGAGCCGCGCCGCCGTCCCCCTCGCAGAGCCGGAAGACAGAAGCCGGTGACAGAAGCAAGAAGACTTCGAAATCGGCGGCAGAAGACTCCAGTCTTCATATGAGGTAGCACACAGCACTGCAGCTGTGCGCCATTGCTCCCACACTAAACCCACACACTCCGGTCACTGTAGGGTGCAGGGAGCAGGGGGGGGGGGGGGGGGCGCCCTGGGCAGCAATTAGAGACCTCTTGGCAAAATTGGGCATATATACAGTTGGGCACTGTATATATGCATGGGCCCCTGCCATATTTTTTACACAGAAACGCGGGACAGAAGCCCGCCGCTGAGGGGGCGGGGCTTCTTCCTCAGCACTTACCAGCGCCATTTTCTCTCCACAGCTCCGCTGAGAGGAAGCTCCCCAGGCTCTCCCCTGCAGAATCATGGTAGAAGAGGGTAAAAAGAGAGGGGGGGCACATAAATTTGGCGCAAAAACAGTATATACAGCAGCTACTGGGTTAACACTAAGTTACTGTGTGATTCCTGGGACATATAGCGCTGGGGTGTGTGCTGGCATACTCTCTCTCTGTCTCTCCAAAAGGCCTTGTGGGGGAACTGTCTTCAAATAGAGCATCCCCTGTGTGTGTGGTGTGTCCGTATGCTTGTGTCGGCATGTTTGACGAGGAAGGCTATGTGGAAACAGAGCGGGAACAAATGAATGTGGGGTCGCCGCCGACGGCGCAGACACCCGATTGGATGGATATGTGGAAGGTTTTAAATGATAATGTTACTTCCTTGCATAAAAGGTTGGATAAAGCTGAAGCTTTGGGACAGATGGGGTCTCAGCCCATGCCTGATCCTATGTCGCAGAGGCCGTCAGGGTCTCAGAAGCGCCCACTATCCCAAATTGTTGACACAGAGATCGACACGGATTCTGACTCCAGTGTCGATGGCGATGATGCAAAGTTACAGCCTAAAATGGCTAAAGCTATCCGTTACATGATTGTAGCAATGAAAGATGTGTTGCACATAACAGAGGAAACCCCAGTCCCTGACAAGAGGGTTTATATGTATGGGGAAAAAAGGCAAGAGGTGACCTTTCCCCCGTCACATGAGTTAAATGAGTTATGTGAAAAGGCTTGGGAATCTCCAGATAGAAAACTGCAGATTTCCAAACGGATGCTTATGGCGTATCCTTTCCCGCCAACGGACAGGTTACGCTGGGAATCCTCCCCTAGGGTAGACAAAGCTTTAACACGCTTATCCAAGAGGGTAGCCTTGCCGTCACAGGATACGGCCACCCTAAAAGATGCTGCGGATAGAAAGCAGGAGGGTATCCTGAAGTCGATTTATACACATTCAGGTACCTTACTAAGGCCGGCGATTGCGTCGGCCTGGATGTGTAGTGCTGTAGCAGCATGGACAGATAACTTATCTGAGGAACTTGATACCTTGGACAAGGATACTATATTACTAACCCTGGGGCATATAAAAGACGCTGTCCTATATATGAGAGATGCTCAAAGAGACATTAGCCTACTGGGCTCTAGAATAAATGCAATGTCGATTTCTGCCAGAAGGGTCCTGTGGACTCGGCAATGGACAGGCGATGCCGACTCAAAAAGGCACATGGAGGTTTTACCTTATAAGGGTGAGGAATTGTTTGGGGACGGTCTCTCGGACCTGGTCTCCACAGCTACGGCTGGAAAGTCAAATTTTTTGCCTTATGTTCCCTCACAACCTAAGAAAGCACCGTATTACCAAATGCAGTCCTTTCGATCACAAAAAGGCAAGAAAGTCCGAGGTGCGTCCTTTCTTGCCAGAGGCAGGGGTAGAGGAAAGAATCTGCACAATACAGCTAGTTCCCAGGAACAGAAGTCCTCCCCGGCTTCCACTAAATCCACCGCATGACGCTGGGGCTCCACAGGCGGAGCTAGGCCCGGTGGGGGGCGCGTCTCCGAAATTTCAGCCACAAGTGGGTTCACTTCCAGGTGGATCCCTGGGCTATAGAGATTTTATCTCAGGGATACAAGCTGGAATTCGAAGAGATGCCCCCTCACCGTTACCTCAAATCGGCCCTGCCAGCTTCCCCCTTAGAGAGGGAAATAGTGTTAGCTGCAATTCACAAATTGTATCTTCAGCAGGTGGTGGTAAAGGTTCCCCTCCTTCAACAGGGAAGGGGTTACTATTCGATCATGTTTGTGGTACCGAAACCGGACGGTTCGGTCAGACCCATATTGAATTTAAAATCCCTGAACATATACCTGAAAAGGTTCAAGTTCAAGATGGAATCGCTCAGAGCGGTCATCGCAAGCCTGGAGGAGGGGGATTTTATGGTGTCTCTGGACATAAAGGATGCTTACCTTCATGTCCCCATTTATCCACCTCATCAGGAGTACCTCAGATTTGTGGTACAGGATTGTCATTACCAATTCCAGACGTTGCCGTTTGGTCTCTCCACGGCACCGAGAATATTTACCAAGGTAATGGCGGAAATGATGGTGCTCCTGCGACGGCAAGGGGTCACAATTATCCCATACTTGGACGATCTCCTCATAAAGGCGAGGTCCAGAGAGCAGTTGCTGATCAGCGTGGCACGCTCTCGGGAAGTGTTACAACAGCACGGCTGGATTCTGAATATTCCAAAGTCGCAGTTGATTCCTACGACTCGTCTGCCCTTCTCCGATGGAGAAGGCTCAGGAGCTCATGACACTGGTCAGAGACCTATTAAAACCAAAACAGGTGTCGGTGCATCACTGCACACGAGTCCTGGGAAAGATGGTGGCATCATACGAGGCCATTCCCTTCGGCAGGTTCCATGCGAGGACCTTTCAATGGGATCTGTTGGACAAGTGGTCCGGATCACATCTACAAATGCATCGGCTGATCACCCTATCCCCCAGGGCCAGGGTGTCTCTCCTGTGGTGGTTGCAGAGTACTCACCTTCTCGAGGGCCGCAGATTCGGCATTCAGGACTGGGTCCTGGTGACCACGGACGCAAGCCTCCGAGGGTGGGGAGCAGTCACACAGGGAAGAAATTTCCAAGGTCTGTGGTCAAGTCAGGAGACTTGCCTTCACATCAACATCCTGGAACTAAGGGCAATTTACAACGCCCTACGTCAAGCGGAGACCCTGCTTCGCGACCGACCGGTGCTGATTCAGTAAGACAACATCACCGCAGTGGCTCATGTAAACTGCCAAGGCGGCACCAGGAGCAGGGTGGCGATGGCGGAAGCCACCAGAATTCTTCGCTGGGCGGAGAGACACGTAAGCGCACTGTCAGCAGTGTTCATTCTGGGAGTGGACAACTGGGAAGCAGACTTCCTAAGCAGGCACGACCTCCACCCGGGAGAGTGGGGACTTCATCAAGAAGTTTTCACGCAGATTGCAAGTCGGTGGGAACTGCCACAAGTAGACATGATGGCATCCCGCCTCAACAAAAAGCTACAGAGGTATTGCGCCAGGTTAAGAGACCCTCAGGCGATAGCTGTAGATGCACTAGTGACACCGTGGGTGTTCCAGTCGGTCTATGTATTTCCTCCTCTTCCTCTCATACCCAAGGTGCTGAGAATCATAAGAAAAAGAGGAGTGAGAACAATACTCATTGTTCCGGATTGGCCAAGAAGGACTTGGCATCCAGAGCTGCAAGAAATGCTCACAGAGGACCCATGGCCTCTGCCTCTAAGACAGGACTTGTTGCAACAGGGGCCCTGTCTGTTCCAAGACTTACCGCGGCTGCGTTTGACGGCATGGCGGTTGAACGCCGGATCCTAGCAGAAAAAGGCATTCCGGATGAGGTTATTCCTACGCTGATAAAGGCTAGGAAGGACGTGACGGCTAAACATTATCACCGTATATGGCAAAAATATGTTGCTTGGTGTGAGGCCAGGAATGCCCCTACGTAGGAATTCCAGCTGGGTCGTTTCCTTCACTTCCTACAGTCGGGAGTGACTTTGGGCCTAAAATTGGGTTCCATTAAGGTCCAGATTTCGGCCCTATCCATTTTCTTTCAAAAAGAACTGGCTTCTCTACCTGAAGTTCAGACGTTTGTAAAGGGAGTGCTGTATATTCATCCCCCTTTTGTGCCTCCAGTGGCACCTTGGGATCTTAACGTGGTGTTGAGTTTCCTGAAGTCACACTGGTTTGAGCCACTTAAAACCGTGGAGTTAAAATTTCTCACGTGGAAGGTGGTCATGCTATTAGCCTTGGCTTCAGCTAGGCGTGTGTCAGAATTAGCGGCTTTGTCACATAAAAGCCCCTATCTGGTTTTCCATATGGACAGGGCAGAATTGCGGACCCGTCCGCAATTTCTGCCAAAAGTGGTGTCATCTTTTCATATGAACCAACCTATTGTGGTGCCTGTGGCTACTCGTGACTTGGAGGATTCCGAGTTACTAGATGTGGTCAGGGCTTTGAAGGTTTATGTAGCCAGAACGGCTAGAGTCAGGAAAACTGAGTCGCTGTTTATCCTGTATGCACCAAACAAGTTGGGTGCTCCTGCTTCAAAGCAAACTATTGCTCGCTGGATCTGTAACACGATTCAGCAGGCTCATTCTGCGGCTGGATTGCCGCTGCCAAAATCAGTAAAAGCCCATTCCACAAGGAAGGTGGGCTCTTCTTGGGCGGCTACCCGAGGGGTCTCGGCATTACAGCTTTGCCGAGCAGCTACTTGGTCGGGTTCAAACACTTTTGCAAAGTTCTACAAGTTTGATACCCTGGCTGAGGAGGACCTTGTGTTTGCTCATTCGGTGCTGCAGAGTCATCCGCACTCTCCCGCCCGTTTGGGAGCTTTGGTATAATCCCCATGGTCCTTACGGAGTCCCCAGCATCCACTAGGACGTTAGAGAAAATAAGATTTTACTTACCGGTAAATCTATTTCTCGTAGTCCGTAGTGGATGCTGGGCGCCCGTCCCAAGTGCGGACTTCTTCTGCAATGCTTGTATATAGTTATTGCTTACATAAGGGTTATGTTATAGTTGCATCAGGGTTGATCTGATGCTCTATTGTTGTTCATACTGTTAACTGGGTAAGTTTATCACAAGTTATACGGTGTGATTGGTGTGGCTGGTATGAGTCTTGCCCTGGATTCCAAAATCCTTTCCTCGTACTGTCAGCTCTTCCGGGCACAGTTTCTTTAACTGAGGTCTGGAGGAGGGACATAGAGGGAGGAGCCAGAGCACACCAGTATCCAAATTCTTTCTTAAAGTGCCCTGTCTCCTGCGGAGCCCGTCTATTCCCCATGGTCCTTACGGAGTCCCCAGCATCCACTACGGACTACGAGAAACAGATTTACCGGTAAGTAAAATCTTATTTTTTGTTTATCGCTTTTGATGCCTACTTGGAATTGAGCGGATAAGATCTATAGTAGGAATAGGTAAAAAAACCTTTTATTACAGCTAACGGGATGCTAATGGAGAAGGGGCCCGAATGGCTCAACGCTAGTTCTAATTATCCGAGGGACGCCTATTCGTTGCCCCCCCCCCCCGCCTGTATTTTTAGAACCAGGACTGGTCCAAGAGCCCTGTGCTGGTTCTTGAAATTCAGGGGAACCTCACATATTCTCCCCCCCCCCCCCCCCCCCTGAATTTTAAGAACCAGAGAGCCCGGAGCTGGTTATGCTTAACTATTACAGACACAAACATGCACTGATCTCGCTCATCTGTGCAGGCTTCTGTGAAAATCGCCAATAAAAAGCTGGTCTATTTATAGGGGAGTTTTTGGTAAGGGTTTAGGTTCGATTATGAAACTGGTAGCCTATTAGCCGAGTTGTATGTTTTCCACAGTAAAACATCTAGAGGTGAGATTTGCCATTGCAATTTGCAGGAAACATGCGAGTTTGCATATTATGTTGTCGGATTTCTAAAAATGTGCGAGTTTAGCGATAAACTTTTCCCAAACTCAGACCCTATAATATTTAGCCCTGAGAGTTAGTTCTCATTAATGACAGACTGGTTAAAGATGACAAGAAGGTGACAGTAGCCCAAATAACATGCATTAGAACAGTGGTAAGCAAAAGGGTATCTCTGAATATTCAGCACATCAACCCTTGAAGTAGATGGGCTACAGCAGCAGAAGAACAGACAGAGGGCCTAATTCAGTATGGATCGCTCCTGCGATAAAACAAGCAGTTTCCAGATAGTCTGTAAACTGCACATGCGCAGGACCCATTCTTCACATGTGCAGAAAGGTTCCTGTGATCGCATTGCAGATATTCGATCGTCTCTGCCTGATAGGCCCCCCACCCCCGTTTTCCGGGAGTGGCAAAGCCAAGGACTGCGTTGCGAGATGCGGTTTCCTTGGCCTTGCAAGCTGTCCTGCGACAGGTAGTCTGAGTGAGCTCAGGGTTACTCAGCCTGCTATGCACCTTCTCCTGCATTTGCATTGCTAAGGATTGATTTACAAAGTTGTTGAGAGCAGCTTTGCAAATGCAAACCTTACTGAATTCAGAGTTTCAAATCTGGTGACTACAGGGGTAATTCAGATCTGATCGCTGCTGTGCGTTTTCGCACAGCTAGCGATCAGATCCTAACTGCGCATCCGTATGCACCGCAATGCGCACACGCGTCGGATAGCAACAACTGGCACTGTTGGTCAGCGACTGGGATGGTACAAAAAAATCAGATCGCACGGCCGTTCACAGGGTAATTGCCAGGAAGAGGTCATTTGTGGGTGGCAACTGAGCGTTTACTGGGAGTGTTCGGGAAAACGCAGGCACGCCCAAGAGTTTTCAGGGGGAGTAGGTGTGTAACAACAAACTCAGGACGACACTTGCAGCATCAGTGTAATACAGGTCTTTACGCAGCATGAGCCAGACACCAAGTGGAAGTAACAGGAGACAAACAGGAAGTGAGTCACCTCGGCATGACATCATCTCCCATGATGCACAGCATGCACTTACAGAGGGTGTCTGACGTTAGCTCCAGCCCTGATCAGCACGTTCTCATTGCACTGGAGGAGTAAGTCCTGGGTTGCGCACACACTGCACAAAGTGGATTGTTGCAGCTCAGCTACACATGCGATCGCACAATTGCATGGCGAATTTACACTCCCCCTGTAGGCGGCGACTATCTGATCACAGGACAGCAAAATTAGCAGCCCAGCGATCAGATATGAATTAGGCCCTAAGAACAGAAGACAAAGTTACAGTGGGCACAGGCTTATCAACACGGGACAGTTAAAGATTGGAAAACTGTTGTATGGTCTGACTTATCTCAATTTCTGATACGATATGCATATGGAGGCTTCAAATTTGGCATTCTATATAATACTTTCTCTAACGTCCTAAGTGGATGCTGGGGACTCCGTCAGGACCATGGGGCTTAGCGGCTCCGCAGGAGACAGGGCACAATAATAAAAGCTTTAGGATCAGGTGGTGTGCACTGGCTCCTCCCCCCATGACCCCCCTCCAAGCCCCAGTTAGATTTTTGTGCCCGGCCGAGAAGGGTGCAATCTAGGTGGCTCTCCTGAGCTGCTTAGAATAAAAGTTTAAGTTAGGTTTTTTATTTTCAGTGAGTCCTGCTGGCAACAGGCTCACTGCTACGAGGGACTTAGGGGAGAGAAGTAAACTCACCTGCGTGCAGGATGGATTTGCTTCTTAGGCTACTGGACACCATTAGCTCCAGAGGGAGTCGGAACACAGGTCTCACCCTGGGGTTCGTCCCGGAGCCGTGCCGCCGACCCCCCTTGCAGATGCCGAAGTTGAAGAGGTCCAGAGGTCCAGAAACAGGCGGCAGAAGACTTTCAGTCTTCATAAGGTAGCGCACAGCACTGCAGCTGTGCGCCATTGTTGTCAGCACACTTCATACCAGCGGTCACTGAGGGTGCAGGGCGCTGGGGGGGGGCGCCCTGGGCAGCAATGTATTATACCTTTTTTATGGCTAAAATACAACACATATAGCCCTTGAGGCTATATGGATGTATTTAACCCCTGCCAGATCTCACAAACTCCGGGAGAAGAGCCCGCCGTTTTAGGGGGAGGGGCCTATTCTCCTCAGCACACGGCGCCATTTTCCTGCTCAGCTCTGCTGTGAGGAAGGCTCCCAGGCTCTCCCCTGCACTGCACTACAGAAACAGGGTTAAAACAGAGAGGGGGGGCACTTATTTGGCGATATGATTACATATGTGAAAATGCTATAAGGGAAAACACTTGTATAAGGGGTTGTCCCTGTATAATTATAGCGTTTTTGGTGTGTGCTGGCAAACTCTCCCTCTGTCTCCCCAAAGGGCTAGTGGGGTCCTGTCCTCTATCAGAGCATTCCCTGTGTGTGTGCTGTGTGTCGGTACGTGTGTGTCGACATGTAGGAGGACGATGTTGGTGAGGAGGCGGAGCAAATTGCCTGTATTGGTGATGTCACTCTCTAGGGAGTCGACACCGGAATGGATGGCTTATTTAGGAATTACGTGATAATGTCAACACGATGCAAGGTCGGTTGACGACATGAGACGGCCGGCAAACAAATTAGTACCTGTCCAGGCGTCTCAGACACCGTCAGGGGCTTGTAAAAACGCCCATTTACCTCAGTTGGTCGACACAGACACTGACTTCAGTGTCGACGGTGAAGAAACAAACGTATTTTCCTTTAGGGCCACACGTTACATGTTAAGGGCAATGAAGGAGGTGTTACATATTTCTGATACTACAAGTACCACAAATAAGGGTATTATGTAGGGTGGGAATAATCTACTTGTAGTTTTTCCTGAATCAGATAAATTAAAGTGTGTGATGATACGTGGGTTTCCTCCGATAGAAAATTATTGGAGGTATACCCTTTCCCGCCAGAAGTGAGGGCGAGTTGGGAAACACACCTTAGAGTGGATAAGGCGCTCACACGCTTATAAAAACAAGTGGCGTTACCGTCTCCAGATACGGCCGCCCTCAAAGAGCCAGCTGATAGGAAGCTGAAAAATATCCTAAAAAGTATATACACACATACTGGTGTTATACTACGACCAGCAATCGCCTCAGCCTGGATGTGCAGCGCTGGGGGGGCTTGGTCGGATTTCCTGACTGAAAATATTGATACCCTTGACAGGAACAATATTTTATTGACTATAGAGCATTTTAAGGATGCATTTCTATATATGCGAGATGCGCATTCTGGCATCAAGAGTAGATGTGATGTCCATATCTGCCAGACGATGTTTATAGATATGACAGTGGTCAGGTGATGCAGATTCCAGACGGCACATGGAAGTATTGCCGTATAAAGGGGCGGTCCATCGGACCTGGTGGCCATGGCAACAGCTGGAAAATCCACTTTTGTTACCCCAAGTCACATCTCAGCAGAAAAGGACACAGTCTTTTCAGTCTTAGTCCTTTCGTACCCATAAAGGCAGGCGGGCAAAAGGCCAGTCATATCTGCCCAGGGTTAGAGGAAAGGGAAGAAGACTGCAGCAGGCAGCCCATTCCCAGGAACAGAAGTCCTCCACAGCTTCTGCCAAGTCCGCAGCATGACGCTGGGGCCATACAAGCGGACTCAGGTGCGGTGGGGGGTCATCTCAAGAGTTTCAGCACGCAGTGGGCTCACTCGCAAGTGGACTCCTGGATCCTACACGTAGTATCCCAGGTGTACATTGGAAATTCGAGACGTCTTCCCCTCACAAGTTCCTGAAGTCTGCTTTACCAACGTCTCCCTCCGACAGGGAGGCAGTATTGGGAAAAAAATTCACAGGCTGTATTCCCAGCAGGTGATAATCAAAGTACCCCTCCTACAACAAGGGAAGGGGTATTATTCCACACTATATTGTGGTACTGAAGCCAAACGGCTCGGTGAGATCTAAAAGATTTGAACAATTACATACAAGGGTTCAAATCAAGATGGAGTCACTCAGAGCAGTGATAGCGAACCAGGACGATATGGTGTCACTGGATATCAGGGACGCTTACCTACATGTCCAAATTTTGCCCTTCTCACCAAGGGTATCTCAGGTTCGTGGTACAGAACTGTCACTATCAGTTCAGACGCTGCCGTTTGGATTGTCCACGGCACCCCGGGTCTTTACCATGGTAATGGCCGAAATGATGATTCTTCCTAAAAGAAATATGGACGCTTTCCTGATAAGGGCAAGGTCCAGAGAACAGTTGGTGGTCGGAGTAGCACTATCTCAAGTAGTTCTACGACAGCACGAGTGGATTCTAAATATTCCAAAATCGCAGCTTTTTCCGACGACACGTCTAATGTTCCTAGGAATGATTCTGGACACAGTCCAGAAAAGGATGTTTTCTCCCGGAGAAGAAGGCCAGGGAGTTATCCGAGCTAGTCAGGAACCTCCTAAAACCAGGAAAAGTATCAGTGCATCATTGCACAAGGGTCCTGTGAAAAATGGTGGTTTCTTACAAAGCGATCCCATTCGGTAGATTTCACGCAAGAACCTTTCAGTGGAATCTGCTGGGAAAATGGTCCGGATCGCATCTTCAGATGCATCAGCGGATAACCCTGTCTCCAAGGACAAGGGTGTTTTCTTCTGCGGTGGCTGCAGAGTGCTCATCTATGAAAGGGCCGCAGATTCGACATTCAGGACTGGGTCCTGGTGACCACGGATGCCAGCCTGAGTGGCTGGGGAGCAGTCACACAAGGAAAAATTTTTTCCAGGGAGTGTGATCAAGTCTGGAGACTTCTCTCCACATAAATATACTGGAGCTAAGGGCAATTTACAAGGCTCTAAGCTTAGCAAAACCTCTGCCTCAAGGTCAGCCGGTATTGATCCAGTGGGACAACATCACGGCAGTCGCCCACGTAAACAGACAGGGCGGCACATGAAGCAGGAGGGAAATGGCAGAAACTGCAAGGATTCTTCGCTGGGCGAAAAATCATGTGATAACACTCTCAGCAGTGTTAATTCCGGGAGTGGAAAACTGGGAAGCAGACTTCCTCAGCAGGCATAACCTCCACCCGGGAGAGTGGGGACTTCAGCGGGAAGTCTTCCACATGATTGTAAACCGTTGGGAAAAACCAAAGGTGGACATGTTGGCGTCCCGCCTGAACAAAAAACTAGACAAATATTGCGCCAGGTCAAGGGACCCTCAGGCAATAGCGGTGGACGCTCTGGTAACACTGTGGGTGTACCAGTCAGGGTATGTGTTCCCTCCTATGCATCTCATACCAAAAGTACTGAGAATCATAAGAAGGAGATGAGTAAGAACGATACTCGTGGTTCCGGATGGGTCAAGAAGGACTTGGTACCCGGAACTTCAAGAGATGCTCACGGAAGAACCGTGGCCTCTACCTTTAAGAAAGGACCTGCTCCAGCAGGGGCCTTGTCTGTTCCAAGACTTACCGCGGCTGCGTTTGACGGCATGGCAGTTGAACGCCGGATCCTGAAAGGGCATTCCAGATGAAGTCATCCCTACCCTGGTCGAAGCCAGGAAGGATGTAACCGCAAAACATTTTCACCGCATTTGGCGAAAATATGTTGCGTGGTGTGAGGCCAAGAAGGTCCCTACAGAGGAATTCCAACTGGGTCGTTCCTACATTTCCTGAAAACAGGACTGTCTATGGGCCTAAAATTAGGGTCCATTAAGGTTCAAATTTCGACCCTGTCAAATTTCTTCCAGAAAGAACTGGCTTCAGTGCCTGAAGTTCAGACGTTTGTAAAAGGGGTACTGCATATACAGCCTCCTTTTGTGCCCCCAGTGGCACCTTGGGATCTCAATGTTGTTTTGAGTTTCCTAAAGTCACATTGGTTTGATCCACTCACCACTGTGGAATTAAAATTTCTCTAACGTCCTAAGTGGATGCTGGGGACTCCGTCAGGACCATGGGGTTTAGCGGCTCCGCAGGAGACAGGGCACAATAATAAAAGCTTTAGGATCAGGTGGTGTGCACTGGCTCCTCCCCCCATGACCCTCCTCCAAGCCTCAGTTAGATTTTTGTGCCCGGCCGAGAAGGGTGCAATCTAGGTGGCTCTCCTGAGCTGCTTAGAATAAAAGTTTAAGTTAGGTTTTTTATTTTCAGTGAGTCCTGCTGGCAACAGGCTCACTGCTACGAGGGACTTAGGGGAGAGAAGTAAACTCACCTGCGTGCAGGATGGATTTGCTTCTTAGGCTACTGGACACCATTAGCTCCAGAGGGAGTCGGAACACAGGTCTCACCCTGGGGTTCGTCCCGGAGCCGTGCCGCCGACCCCCCTTGCAGATGCCGAAGTTGAAGAGGTCCAGAGGTCCAGAAACAGGCGGCAGAAGACTTTCAGTCTTCATAAGGTAGCGCACAGCACTGCAGCTGTGCGCCATTGTTGTCAGCACACTTCATACCAGCGGTCACTGAGGGTGCAGGGCGCTGGGGGGGGCGCCCTGGGCAGCAATGTATTATACCTTTTGTATGGCTAAAATACATCACATATAGCCCTTGAGGCTATATGGATGTATTTAACCCCTGCCAGATCTCACAAACTCCGGGAGAAGAGCCCGCCATTTTAGGGGGCGGGGCCTATTCTCCTCAGCACACGGCGCCATTTTCCTGCTCAGCTCTGCTGTGAGGAAGGCTCCCAGGCTCTCCCCTGCACTGCACTACAGAAACAGGGTTAAAACAGAGAGGGGGGGCACTTATTTGGCGATATGATTACATATGTGAAAATGCTATAAGGGAAAACACTTGTATAAGGGGTTGTCCCTGTATAATTATAGCGTTTTTGGTGTGTGCTGGCAAACTCTCCCTCTGTCTCCCCAAAGGGCTAGTGGGGTCCTGTCCTCTATCAGAGCATTCCCTGTGTGTGTGCTGTGTGTCGGTACGTGTGTGTCGACATGTAGGAGGACGATGTTGGTGAGGAGGCGGAGCAAATTGCCTGTATTGGTGATGTCACTCTCTAGGGAGTCGACACCGGAATGGATGGCTTATTTAGGAATTACGTGATAATGTCATCACGATGCAAGGTCGGTTGACGACATGAGACGGCCGGCAAACAAATTAGTACCTGTCCAGGCATCTCAGACACCGTCAGGGGCTTGTAAAAACGCCCATTTACCTCAGTTGGTCGACACAGACACGGACACTGACTTCAGTGTCGACGGTGAAGAAACAAACGTATTTTCCTTTAGGGCCACACGTTACATGTTAAGGGCAATGAAGGAGGTGTTACATATTTCTGATACTACAAGTACCACAAATAAGGGTATTATGTAGGGTGGGAATAATCTACTTGTAGTTTTTCCTGAATCAGATAAATTAAAGTGTGTGATGATACGTGGGTTTCCTCCGATAGAAAATTATTGGAGGTATACCCTTTCCCGCCAGAAGTGAGGGCGAGTTGGGAAACACACCTTAGGGTGGATAAGGCGCTCACACGCTTATAAAAACAAGTGGCGTTACCGTCTCCAGATACGGCCGCCCTCAAGGAGCCAGCTGATAGGAAGCTGAAAAATATCTTAAAAAGTATATACACACATACTGGTGTTATACTACGACCAGCAATCGCCTCAGCCTGGATGTGCAGCGCTGGGGGGGCTTGGTCGGATTTCCTGACTGAAAATATTGATACCCTTGACAGGAACAATATTTTATTGACTATAGAGCATTTTAAGGATGCATTTCTATATATGCGAGATGCGCAGAGGGATATTTGCATTCTGGCATCAAGAGTAGATGTGATGTCCATATCTGCCAGACAATGTTTATAGACACGACAGTGGTCAGGTGATGCAGATTCCAGACGGCACATGGAAGTATTGCCGTATAAAGGGGCGGTCCATCGGACCTGGTGGCCATGGCAACAGCAGGAAAATCCACTTTTGTTACCCCAAGTCACATCTCAGCAGAAAAGGACACAGTCTTTTCAGTCTCAGTCCTTTCGTACCCATAAAGGCAGGCGGGCAAAAGACCAGTCATATCTGCCCAGGGTTAGAGGAAAGGGAAGAAGACTGCAGCAGGCAGCCCATTCCCAGGAACAGAAGTCCTCCACAGCTTCTGCCAAGTCCGCAGCATGACGCTGGGGCCATACAAGCGGACTCAGGTGCGGTGGGGGGTCATCTCAAGAGTTTCAGCATGCAGTGGGCTCACTCGCAAGTGGACTCCTGGATCCTACACGTAGTATCCCAGGTGTACATTGGAAATTCGAGACGTCTTCCCCTCACAAGTTCCTGAAGTCTGCTTTACCAACGTCTCCCTCCGACAGGGAGGCAGTATTGGGAAAAAATTCACAGGCTGTATTCCCAGCAGGTGATAATCAAAGTACCCCTCCTACAACAAGGGAAGGGGTATTATTCCACACTATATTGTGGTACTGAAGCCAAACGGCTCGGTGAGATCTAAAAGATTTGAACAATTACATACAAGGGTTCAAATCAAGATGGAGTCACTCAGAGCAGTGATAGCGAACCAGGACGATATGGGTCACTGGATATCAGGGACGCTTACCTACATGTCCAAATTTTGCCCTTCTCACCAAGGGTATCTCAGGTTCGTGGTACAGAACTGTCACTATCAGTTCAGACGCTGCCGTTTGGATTGTCCACGGCACCCCGGGTCTTTACCATGGTAATGGCCGAAATGATGATTCTTCCTAAAAGAAATATGGACGCTTTCCTGATAAGGGCAAGGTCCAGAGAACAGTTGGCGGTCGGAGTAGCACTATCTCAAGTAGTTCTACGACAGCACGAGTGGATTCTAAATATTCCAAAATCGCAGCTTTTTCCGACGACACGTCTAATGTTCCTAGGAATGATTCTGGACACAGTCCAGAAAAGGATGTTTTCTCCCGGAGAAGAAGGCCAGGGAGTTATCCGAGCTAGTCAGGAACCTCCTAAAACCAGGAAAAGTATCAGTGCATCATTGCACAAGGGTCCTGTGAAAAATGGTGGTTTCTTACAAAGCGATCCCATTCGGTAGATTTCACGCAAGAACCTTTCAGTGGAATCTGCTGGGAAAATGGTCCGGATCGCATCTTCAGATGCATCAGCGGATAACCCTGTCTCCAAGGACAAGGGTGTTTTCTTCTGCGGTGGCTGCAGAGTGCTCATCTATGAAAGGGCCGCAGATTCGACATTCAGGACTGGGTCCTGGTGACCACGGATGCCAGCCTGAGTGGCTGGGGAGCAGTCACACAAGGAAAACATTTCCAGGGAGTGTGATCAAGTCTGGAGACTTCTCTCCACATAAATATACTGGAGCTAAGGGCAATTTACAAGGCTCTAAGCTTAGCAAGACCTCTGCTTCAAGGTCAGCCGGTATTGATCCAGTGGGACAACATCACGGCAGTCGCCCACGTAAACAGACAGGGCGGCACATGAAGCAGGAGGGAAATGGCAGAAACTGCAAGGATTCTTCGCTGGGCGAAAAATCATGTGATAACACTCTCAGCAGTGTTAATTCCGGGAGTGGAAAACTGGGAAGCAGACTTCCTCAGCAGGCATAACCTCCACCCGGGAGAGTGGGTACTTCAGCGGGAAGTCTTCCACATGATTGTAAACCGTTGGGAAAAACCAAAGGTGGACATGATGGCGTCCCACCTGAACAAAAAACTAGACAGATATTGCGCCAGGTCAAGGGACCCTCAGGCAATAGCGGTGGACGCTCTGGTAACACTGTGGGTGTACCAGTCAGGGTATGTGTTCCCTCCTATGCATCTCATACCAAAAGTACTGAGAATCATAAGAAGGAGATGAGTAAGAACGATACTCGTGGTTCCGGATGGGTCAAGAAGGACTTGGTACCCGGAACTTCAAGAGATGCTCACGGAAGAACCGTGGCCTCTACCTTTAAGAGAGGACCTGCTCCAGCAGGGGCCTTGTCTGTTCCAAGACTTACCGCGGCTGCGTTTGACGGCATGGCAGTTGAACGCCGGATCCTGAAAGGGCATTCCAGATGAAGTCATCCCTACCCTGGTCGAAGCCAGGAAGGATGTAACCGCAAAACATTTTCACCGCATTTGGCGAAAATATGTTGCGTGGTGTGAGGCCAAGAAGGTCCCTACAGAGGAATTCCAACTGGGTCGTTTCCTACATTTCCTGAAAACAGGACTGTCTATGGGCCTAAAATCAGGGTCCATTAAGGTTCAAATTTCGACCATGTCGAATTTCTTCCAGAAAGAACTGGCTTCACTGCCTGAAGTTCAGACGTTTGTAAAAGGGGTACTGCATATACAGCCTCCTTTTGTGCCCCCAGTGGCACCTTGGGATCTCAATGTTGTTTTGAGTTTCCTAAAGTCACATTGGTTTGATCCACTCACCACTGTGGAATTAAAATATTTCACATGGAAGGTGAAGATTCTATTAGCCCTGGCTTCAGCCAGGCGTGTGTCAGAATGGGCGGCTTTATCATATAAAAGCCCTTACTTAATTTTTCATTCTGACAGGGCAGAATTGAGGACTCGTCCTCAATTTCTCCTTAAGGTGTTTTCTGTTTTTCACATGAACCAACCTATTGTGGTACCTGCGGCTACTAGGGACTTGGAGGACTCCAAGTTACTTGACGTTGTCAGGGCCCTGAAAATATATGTTTCCAGGACGACTGGAGTCAGAAAATCTGACTTGCTGTTTAGCCTGTATGCACCCAACAAGATGGGTGTTCCTGCTTCTAAGCAGACGATTACTCGCTGGATTTGTAGTACAATTCAGCTTGCACATTCTGTGGCAGGCTTGCCACAGCCAAAATCAGTAAAAGCCCATTCCACAAGGAAGTGGGCTCATCTTGGGCGGCTGTCCGAGGGGTCTCGGCTTTACAACTTTGCCGAGCTGCTACTTGGTCAGGGGCACACCCTGACTGAGGAGGATCTGGAGTTCTCTCATTCGGTGCTGCAGAGTCATCCGCACTCTCCCGCCCGTTTGGGAGCTTTGGTATAATCCCCATGGTCCTGACGGAGTCCCCAGCATCCACTTAGGACGTTAGAGAAAATAAGAATTTACTTACCGATAATTCTATTTCTCGTAGTCCGTAGTGGATGCTGGGCGCCCATCCCAAGTGCGGATTGTCTGCAATACTTGTACATAGTTATTGTTACAAAAATCGGGTTATTCTTGTTGTGAGCCATCTTTTCAGAGGCTCCTTCGTTGTTATCATACTGTTAACTGGGTTCAGATCACAGGTTGTACGGTGTGATTGGTGTGGCTGGTATGAGTCTTACCCGGGATTCAATATCCTTCCTTATTATGCACGCTCGTCCGGGCACAGTATCCTAACTGAGGCTTGGAGGAGGGTCATGGGGGGAGGAGCCAGTGCACACCACCTGATCCTAAAGCTTTTATTATTGTGCCCTGTCTCCTGCGGAGCCGCTAAACCCCATGGTCCTGACGGAGTCCCCAGCATCCACTACGGACTACGAGAAATAGAATTATCGGTAAGTAAATTCTTATTTTTCCAGCCTCACAATCCATTTCTAAGCCTCACAATCCAAATTGCATAGACTAAACGTAACTTTGCATATGGGACACTAATGCCTAATAATGTCTATGTTGATCTGGTTAAAAAAAAAAAAAAAAAAAATGATATTAAGAATTGCTCAGTGCTATGAAACGGTTTCAAGAAAATAAAAGAGTTCCTGTGCTGTACAGTATGTAGATATTATTGAACTCTTACACTGATCCAACAATGGGGGAGATCAGACGGAGAGGATTAGACAGTTCCTTATTCATTTAGCAGGCATTTTCGTCGACTTTAGTTCAGTTTTTGACATGCCAATCCGACTTTTTTTTAAAGTCGAATTGGAATGGGTGAAAACAGGACAAAAAACAGCCATGTTTTCGACAAAAACACGTAACTCGCTGATCCACGTGTTTTCCGACAAGTGACGTTTTTTTCCGACAATCGAGAAATGGCACTTTCATTGAATAGGTCGAATGCACATTCGACCTAAAAACTGTCGAAAAGTGCAATCTTTCAGACTGTCGGAAAAACCAATCCCCCCCCCCCCCCCCCATAGTTTTGAGTATTCGTTGGCATTTCCTTAATTTGAAAATTTTGTCTGATTTATTACCTTTTCTCTAACGTCCTAGGGGATACTGGGATGGTCTTAGTACCATGGGATATAGATGGGGTCCATTGGAGCCTTTGCACTTTAAAAATTATTCAGTGTGTGTTGGCTCCTCCCCTCTATGCCCCTCTTGCAGACTCAGTTTAGCAAATGTGTCCAAGGAGCTGGTTGCATTCTCTGGAGCTCCAGAAAGTTTTCTTCAAAAACTGTATTTTAGTTTGTTATTTTCAGGCAGCACTGGTTGGCACCAGTCTGCCTGCGTTGTGGGGGAGGCTGGTACCAACCTCTTGAATGGTTAATGGTCCGGATCCCCGCTGACAGGACGCTAGCTCCTGAGGTGTTGTTTTGCTCGCCTGCAGGGCAGGCACTCGGCGCTGCTGTGCCCACTGCATATAGCCATACTGGCGCTGACACAGTAAAGGGGTTTTAACCCCATTTTTCTGTTTGTGAGAATTACTAGTATAAATTAATACAGGGACACAGCGCGCCATTAACGGGGCGGGGCTTCCCGAAGATCGGGACCAGCGGCTCAGAGCGCCATTTCTTGTCGCATCACAGTCCAGGCTGCATGCAGGGAAGCGCTACTCCTCCAAGGACCCTGTAAAGCACCTTCATCTGGTACAAGGGGGTTTGTAGTAAGGGGGAGCAATATACTGTCTGTTTATAGCTAGTTATCTTATCTAAGGTTCTAGTTACTGCCCGGCAAAGCACTGCTTTAGCTGTTGAGGCAAGAGTGTGTTTGTTTTTCCCTCTCTGTCTCACTCCATCCAGGCTCTCTGGGTTACTGTGTTATTCCACTGCTCCTGTGTCTGTGTTCTGCTGTACATTATGTCAGGCAAGAAAACTGTATGTCAGTCCTGCAGCACAAAAGTTTTTCCCTACTCCAGGGGGGTCTCTGTTGTGTCCTCAGTGCAGTCTCCCTTCTCATGGAAACAGCACACGGGAACCAGAATGGCTGGATTCTATTAAGTGTTTAAAAAAATCTATGGATGATTTTCTGGTTCACACTTCAGACCTCAGACCTGCTTCTCAAATCTCCTGTCAGTTTCACAGAAACGCACACTGTCCCATGTGCTCCAATCTGACTCTGAAGAGGAGTTGACAGATTTGGAGGAGGGGGAAGTGGAGGTTGATAAGGGAGACAGGGTGTGGAAGCTCTTATATATTTTATTAGGGAGGTCCTGAATATCCCTGATCAGGAGACAGAACCTGATCAAGAGTCATTTTTTAATGTAAAACCTAAGTCTACTGCTACCTTTCCGGTCAAACTACGCTCAAATCCATTTACACTGCAGTGGGAGTCACACAGAAACCCACCATTGCTTGTGGTTGGATCACAAGGGCCATTGTTATGGACTGGTAATGTGATTGAGGGTTTTGATACTATGCCTCAGGATGAGCTTCTCACACTCCTGCGACACCTTTAGGATTCCGCTAACTTCATGAGTGAGGCTATAAAGGAGATTAGCCTGATCAATTCATGCTCCACGGCTATGGCTGTGTTGGCTGTCAGGGCGCTGTGGCTGTGACAGTGGACAGCGGACGCTGATTCCAAAAGAGGAATTGAGAATCTTCCCTTTATGGGGGAGGCCTTGTTTGGTGAGGAACTAAACAAGTGGATTTCACAAGCAACGGCAGGTAAGTCCACCTATCTGCACCTACAACGGCTAGACGTGCTTACCCCCACCCCTCTCTACAGTCCTTTCGTGGGGGCAGGGCCAGGGGTGCCTTTAACGCATCTAGAGGAAGTCAAGGTAAACCACGCAGACCAGCGGGCGCTGCATCACTGGAGCAGTCTTCAGGCTCTTCCTCAACGAAGCCCTCCACGTGACAGTTGGCCCCAGGTGCTCGCCTCCAATATTTCAGACATGTTTGGGTGGAGTCCTGTCGGGAACCTTGGGTGAGAAACCTAATTTCCCAAGGATACCGGTTGGAGTTTCAGACACTCCCTCCTCCTAGATTCTTCAAATCGGACTTACCAGCTTCACCTATGTCAAGCGTTACCTTGCAAGAAGCCATCCAAAAACTGCTACGGACGCAGGTTATTGTTCCAGTTCCACCTCTACTCCGAAACAAGGGATTTTATTCCAGCCTGTTCGTGGTACCGAAACTAGACTGTTCGGTACGGTTGATCTTGAACCTCAAATCTTTAAACCCGTACCTACGGGTGTTCAAGTACAAAATGGAATTTCTGAGAGCGGTGATTTCTGGCCTGGAAGAAGGGGAATTCCTGGTATCCCTGGATACATCCGATATGGCCGCCTCATTAGGCTTACCTCAGACTTGCTCTGCAGGACAATCACTTCCAGTTGTGGACCTTGCGTTTTGGTCTCTCCATGGCACAGAGGGTGTTCACGAAGGTGATGCCAGAGATGATGTTACAACTCCACGTGATGGGAGTGAACATCGTCCCGTACTTGGACGACCTCTTCATGAAAGCTGTGTCCAGGGCTCGGTTGTTGGAGAGCATCAAGCTGACTACGCGGCTCCTCACGACTCACGGGTGGATTCTCAATCTGCAAAAGTAACACCTGGAATCTTTGCAGCGGCTTCAGTTCCTGGGGATGATACTGGACACGGTATTTCAAGAAGTGTTCCTTCCTATGGACAAGGCCTTAACAATTCAGTCTATGGTTCGCTCCGTGCTGAAACCACAAAAAATCTCGGTGCATCTTTGCATTCACCTACTGGGCAAGATGGTGACCTCATATGAGGCAATTCAGTACGGAAGAATCCATGCCCGTCCGTTCCAGCTGGATCTGCTGGACAAATGGTCAGGGTCTCATATGCACATGCACCAGAGAATCTCTCTTTCACCAAAAACATGGATTTTCCTATTAAGGTGTCTGCAGATCTCCCACCTAGTGGAAGGTCGACACTTCGGACTTCAGGCTTGGATTCTGTTGACAACGGATGCGAGCCTCCGCGGTTGGGGTGCTGTGACCCAGGGGGCTCAGTTTCAGGGAAGTTGGTAGCCTTGAGAAGCATGTGCTCCAATCTGACTGTAAGGAGGAGTTGACTGGGAATTCTGGAACTCAGGGCGATTTACAATGCCCTTCTACAGGCCTCTTCTCTCCATCAACACCAGGTCATACAGATGCAGTCAGACAACGCCACGGCGGTGGCCTACATAAACCGACAGGGAGGAACAAAAACCAGAGCCGCAATGCGAGAGGTGTCCCGGATACGTCTTTGGGTGGAACGCAATGCCAGGGCCATGTCGGCCATATTCATTCCAGGAGTGGACAATTGGGAAGCAGACTTCCTCAGCAGACACGATCTGCACCCAGGGGAATGGGGCCTTCACCCGCAAGTGTTTCAGCTGTTGGTTCAACGGTGGAGCTGCCCGCTGCTAGACATGATGGCTTCTCAGCTCAACAAAAAGCTGCATTGCTACTGTTCCAGGATGAGGGATCAACAGGCTGCAGCGGTTGACGCTCTGACGCCCCCGTGGGTTTACCAGTTGATCTACTTGTTTCCTCCAATTCCTCTCATTCCCAGAGTTCTAAAAAGGGAAAGAGTTCAAGCAATTCTGACTGTCCTGGATTGGCCACGCAGGGCCTAGTATGCTGACCTCCTAGCCATGTCCCTCGATGAGCCCTGACCTCTGCCACTTCAGGAAGCTCTTCTGCAAGGGCCGTTCGTCTATCAAGACTTACCATGGCTACGTTTGACGACATGGAAGTTGAAAGGGAGATTTTAGCCAGAAAAGGGATTCCTGGAAAGGTTATCTCGACTATGGTCCAAGTCCCAAAGTCCGTGTTCTCTATTACGCTACCAAGATTGGTTGTCCTGCTTCAAAGCAGTCAATTGCTTGTTGGATCCGCCTTACTATCCAGCAAGCTTACTCATCGGCAGCCTTGCCGCTGCCAAGTTCTATTCAGGCCCACTCCACAAGGTCGGTGGGTTCTTCCTGGGCGGCTGCCCGTGGTGTCTTGGCTTTGCAGTTATGCCGAGCGGCTACTTGGTCAGGTTCAAACACATTTGTTAAGTTCCACATGTTCGATACCTTGGCTACTGAGGACCTTCAGTTTGGTCAATCAGTTTTGCAGGGGTCTCAGCACTCTCCCACCCGGTCTGGGAGCTTTGGGACTTCCCCATGGTACTAACACCATCCCAGTATCCCCTTGGATGTTAAGAGAAAATAGGAATTTAATACCTACCGGTAATTCCTTTTCTTGTAGTCCGTAGGGGATACTGGGCGCCCGCCTCTGTGCTTCGTTATTTTCCTATAAGCATTGTTCTTGTGTGTTTCTTGGTTGGGTCTACTGTTGCTGTCCCTAGTTTCCTGTTGTGGTTAGCGTTGCTATCCTCTTGTTGTGTGTTAGTTAGTTTACTCACCGTTTCCCTCCTCTCACAGTATGTCCGTCTCCTCTGGCTTTTTTCCTAGACTGAGTCTGCAGGAGGGGCACAAAGGGGAGGAGCCAGAACACACTGAAGATTTTTTAAAGTTCCAAGGCTCCAATGGACCCCATCTATACCCCATGGTAATAAGACTATCCCAGTATCCACTACGGACAAGAAAAGGAATTACCGGTAGGTATTAAATTCCTACTTTTCCTTAGCATAATTAACTATATAACTGAAAGCAAGGCTTCAAAATTTTATTTTTATTTGTACAATATGTTAAACTGTGTAAAAAACAAACAAACGTACAGATATTATAATCGAATACTAATAAATAAGCAGGCAAGACTTCTTGGTCAGGTGACTGAAAGTTTATTCTTAGTTAACCATCAAGTCATTTTTACCCCTTGAGGAATGCAGAGGAGCTACACGTTGGTACACAAAAACAAATGCAGTTCCTAGCTCTGCGGTAAATGATGACATATTGTACAGTATTACCAGAGCCAGGTTACATAGTATTAATTAACACCAACAGTGTGTTGCCAATGACTAATAAATAACTACACCTGAATGTACAGTACAATATGATGAAAGCTCAGGTGACAGGTCTTGTCACATTGTAATAACAGTCTATGCTGTGAACACTGATTTTTTTCATTGCAATTTTGATTTTTTGGGATTATCATCAGTTCAATATTGATTTAACTGTGTTCATAACAATTCTCCAGTTGTCTACACACAGTGCAGGAAGCCATTTTGTGGCCTGAACCAATAATAGTGAGATTGCAGCTGACCAAGTCCCTAAAATCAGTGATTGCTCTGAGATGGCAGCTGCATTTAATTAATTTCAAAACTCCATCTTCTGATCTTGCCAGATTCAATTTCATAGTCAGTCTTGTCAAAGTTATTTATTCACTACCCACCCGATTTAACCTTTAGAGATACACAAGCTGGCTGAAAACATGTCACGAAATACATACTGTATGTTTTACAGATCAAATGTCCAGAATAATATGTAATAATAGGTCATGTATAATTGGGGATTTTTGCATTCTGAAGAATCACCAGTAGAGGCCCATGTCCTCAAGAAGAAAGCCGTGCAGAGAGCAAAATTGGTATGTCATTTGATTTGGAAATATGTAGTTATACGCAGCAAAGGCGACCAAATGGAATAAGTAGTGGCCGGGACAAAGTGTTAGACATGCAAAAAATTAAAATAAGCAATTGCATATTCTTGGGAAGTGATGATTGTCTACCAATATTTTGAGAGTAAGGCTAAAGCCGATATTCTTAACATAGTACAACTCAGTGCATGCTATAACATACAACGTTTGTCACCTACACACTAGTGGCAGCCATTTTGTTGGCTCACCTAAGATAACCAGTTTAGTCTACCAATTTACTAAGAACCAGTAAAGTACTTTGCGAACAATATTTCAGAGGCCCTAGTTAATAATGAATTAATAGAACACTGGTTCAGTCCACAAAGTGGCTGTCTGCATGATGACTTATGGTGGATGACAGTGCACTGTTAAATTGCAACAGCCCATCACAAATCAGCAGATTAATTTCTAAGCCTGAATGTAAAGTTTCCGAAATGTAACCAGTTGTACTGTACATAATATATAGGTTAGGCAGGCCAGGTCAGAGTGATTAGTGGGCAACAACACTCAACAGCCTTTCCGTTCAATTGCTAGTAATATGTTAGGAAGAACACTAAAGAAGATCAGGAAAAACACAGGAAAAAAAAAAGTATATACAATTAAAGATAATAAAATGCTAAGGCTGAGATGATCAGTTCTGACATTTTTAGGAGCTGGTGGATCTAATTCCATCATAAGCTGCAGATTTTATTGAAGCCATTGTTTTTGGTAGGAACTTCAAGACCCCAGACACTACACACAAGACAAAATTGATCATCTCCATAAATAAGGCACATCAATGTCTAATGTTTTTAAACACACCCTAAACTAAACACAAAATGACAGGAAACAAAACCATTTAAAAAAAAAAAAAATGAACAAAAAATTAAATGAACACATAAAGCCATTATGAACCGATGGCTTAAGAAAGGTAGAGGGGAAAATGGATCTACAGTATTTCATTTATAGAGCTTCAGTATCTTTGCTTTCATAAAGAAAGGACAAGTTAAATGAAAGTGCTTCTGTCATCTACAAACACCGGAAGACAGCCATTTGGAGATCGCAATCTAGAAGCCAGTGGCAGATAATGAATTGTCTGCATTCTTAAATATATTGGAACAGACAACAAAATGGCCGTCTCCTCCACAGGTAAGCAACAGGTACACTTTAATTAAGCCACTATCAAGAGCAGTACT
The DNA here is from genome assembly GCF_028390025.1 of Pseudophryne corroboree. Taxonomy (NCBI): domain Eukaryota; kingdom Metazoa; phylum Chordata; class Amphibia; order Anura; family Myobatrachidae; genus Pseudophryne; species Pseudophryne corroboree. The sequence continues at coordinate 163,052,775 of NC_086449.1, forward strand.
ATGCTACCAAGCAACAAGGAAAGGGTTAATACATTAACAGGAAGTGCATTGCGAAGAGAGGTTTTAAATGTGGGGTATTTGTAAGAGACAGCTCAAACTGCGCTGCATGTTATGGGTTTTGTCTTCCAGCTTTGGCAGGAAAGGGAGCAGAGCCAAATGGATCTGTACTTGCGATCTCCGAAGTTCTGTAAGTCACTGGGCTGATGGGAACAGATCCAGCCACTGAGGACTTTGCAGCATGAGACACCACTTTATAAGCAGCAATGGGCTGGGCAACCATAGGCTTCTCTTCTTGAGGGCTGTAGTGTCGAGAATACTTGGACAAAGACTGAGGGCGGAATGGTTTTGTTACCACAGCCCCAAACACAGTCTCCTGGGATGTTTCATGTCCAGGCATCCTGTGGTTCTGTGCAATGTGAGGGTCATTAGAAGTGTTTTGATATAGAGAGGCTTCCGATGACTCAATGCTTTTGCTGGAATGTGCGTAGAGGTTTTCAGTTGTGTATGAGGGCTTCATGGAACTACCACCCACCATCAAGTCTGTATTTCGGAATGTAGAGTTACTCACGGGCGTCACCTCAAGCCCTAGGAGAGATGGTTGCGCTGGAGAAGGAGAAACTGGAGCTGGATCTTCAACACTTATTTTTCTTGTGAAAGGAGCTCTGAGAAATATATCAGGTTCTTCTGTCTGGTTCAAAGTAGATGTGGACTTGACCACAAATGGTGCATTGGTGAATATATCTGAATCATCCTGCAACAACCTGGTACTTCTGAACGGTGCTGTGGCAAAGATATCAACCTCTTTAGTGAAGCCTCCTGCAGGCATCTGGACCATCCTTTCTAATGGCGTGAATACATGAGAGCTCTGATTGAACAGAAGCTCCTCAGTAGGTTTTGCAAATGGTGTATCCTTAACTTTCTTAGAACCTTCTTCTTCATCAGACTCCATTAGGAGTGGTCTTGAGCCACTGCAGTCTAGAAGATCTGGCTCATGATCCGTTCCTTCTCCTTCACTGCTATGAAAGGAACTGCAACTGGATGGACCCTTTGATGGATACTCCGCCTTCAGCTCTAGGATACTGGCGTTATCAGCAGGACCTTTAACAATCCCATCATTCCTAACTTGAATAGACAGAGCACCTTGCAGTAGGCCTACACAGGAAAAAAGAAATGATTAAATATGTAAACCAAATAGAATGTATAAAAACATAACCACAACTACAATCGATGGGGAGGTGTATCAAGCAAAGAAGTTGGCCATACACCTAATCAGCTTCTAGATTTAATTTCTCAAGTACACACACGATTGTAAACATAGTTGATTGGTTGCTATTGGCAACTGCTCCACCTGTCCCCTTTAGAAGGTTTGACATATCTCCCTCTATATCTGGAAACATGCGTGTTGTATAAGTGGGTAACGCAAGAGACACTATAAAATACTACTAGTATTTTTAAACAAATTACATTAACAGGTCGAGAGCAGAAGTCCTCATAATGTCATGCATGGTCACATGTCATGCTCTGAGTTTTAGGCTAAAAATAAACATGACAGAATTTTAATGGTTGAGTCAATTAGACGTATTCTTCAAGAGAGGAATGGCTCCTAATTTTAACTGATCTCTATTAACCCACAGGCTAATCAATCACTGGGTTTTTATTTTTATTTCTTCTATTAGCTCAGTCATAAAGGGCTATAAAAAGTTTGAAAACTAAAGAGATACCACATAGTAGGAAAATCACATTGGAAGATACGGTACACAATATAAGACTCCTCACAAATCACTACATAGAACACAGCTTACCTTGAAGATATGAATAGCAGGTTAGTAATATTGGGATACAGAAGATAAGAAAGAGTTGTGAAAGAATGATGTGACAGAAGAGAGGTGCCCCTTGCCCAGCAATCTCTAAGCTTCTTTCAGTGGCACTGCTTACCTTTACCTGGCTATGCCCTGATAATAACCTAGTATACTGTGTCTCTACTTTTTATATTTAACACATTTTACTACCTATCTGCAATATAAATTTGGTTTTTCCATTTCCTCCTTGTAGAGAAATACAGGTTGAGTATCCCATATCCAAATATTCCGAAATACGGAATATTCCGAAATACGGACTTTTTTGAGTGAGAGTGAGATTGTGAAACCTTTGTTTTTTGATGGCTCAATGTACACAAACTTTGTTTAATACACAAAGTTATTAAAAATATTGTATTGAATGACCCTCAGGCTGTGTGTATAAAGTGTATATGAAACATAAATGAATTGTGTGAATGTACACACACTTTGTTTAATGCACAAAGTTATAAAAAATATTGTATTAAATGACCTTCAGGCTGTGTGTATAAGGTGTATATGAAACATAAATGCATTCTGTGCTTAGATTTAGGTCCCATCACCATGATATCTCATTATAGGATGCAATTATTCCAAAATACGGAAAAATCCGATATCCAAAATACCTCTGGTCCCAAGCATTTTGGATAAGGGAGACTCAACCTGTATACACGTACAACCCAAACACCACCACCTTATGGAGCCACTTAACAACAGATATTGTGGCGGCGCACTGCAAAGCAGTTTCTTCTTTTGTGACATCATGTGTTCATATCTACGCCATTTGTTCCTGGCTAGACAGGCACATGCAAGGCTTAAAGTGTCAGGGAAGATGGCAACTGGGACACACAAATGGGAATAGCTGTGCGGATCCAAGAGTTAAAATAAATAAATAAGCATGAGCCACAATTATCTACCCGATGCTGCGGCTAGATGCAGTAATACTTCACTTATTGGCACAAGATAGTCTAATGACTAGGAAACGCTGCCGGGTTACCAGGGGACAATACAGCACTTTTTAATCAGCAACACAAATGGATTTTTAGTTCTATAGTTTTGCTGAGGTGCGCTCCCTGGGTTACTACGGGTAATGTCTCTTTGTTCAGAAAGGGGAAATTCTCATCTACAGATGGCTTATCAGCAGTACTTCCTTGTTCCAATATTACACGATGTCCTCAAAAAAAGAATTTGTATATAGTGAAGTACCGTAGGGATCAAAAAGGGTTTACAGAAATTTCAATCACATATAAAATATAATATAGAGCAGAAAAACTTCAATCCACCTAAATGTGGCGGACCTACGTACCACTAATTCTGGTACGTAGGTCCGCCACATTTAGGTGGATTGAAGTTTTTCTGCTCTATATTATATTTTATATGTGATTGAAATTTCTGTAAACCCTTTTTGATCCCTACGGTACTTCACTATATACAAAATCTTTTTTTGAGGACATCGTGTAATATTGGAACAAGGAAGTACTGCTGATAAGCCATCTGTAGATGAGAATTTCCCCTTTCTGAACAAAGAGACATTACCCGTAGTAACCCAGGGAGCGCAACTCAGCAAAACTATAGAACTAAGACTGAACTTTTTGGGAAATTGATGACCTTCCCGGCTGGGGGATTGCAGCACCTTTGAATTGAAGCGCCATCTGTACACATTTTTTCTGTTTACAAATGGATTTTTGTACACTCTTAAATTGCAGTGACTGGCCTCTGATCATTCTCAACGGAATATGCCTTTTCATGTAGACAACATTGTAAACAACTATACAAGCAATTTAAGTAATGTAATTTAAATATTACACAAGACAAAATGGAAATAAAATATGCAATTGCAGGCTGGGGGAAAAAATTGGAACACACATTAACACAGTGGCCAAGTTTCTGGTCAGGGCCGTTTCTAGCCAATTTGGATCCCAGTGCGAGATTAAAAAATGCCCCCCCCCCCCCCCCCATTCACATAAGAAAAAATGCGCCCCCCCCCCCCCCCCCATAGATATAAAGAGGAAAAGTATGCAAGGGGGCATGACCTTGTTAAAATGGGTGTGGCTTTGTTAAGATGGGCGTGGCCTCATCTGATCTCATCACCACAGGATAAAAAAAAAAAAAAGTCCTCATTTTACACATTACAGCAAGCAAGTGTCCCCATTTTACACAGCACGGTAGGCAAGTGTCCCCATTTTACACAGCACGGTAGGCACGTGCCCCCATTTTACACATTGCGGATGGAAAGTGTCCCCATTTTACACATTGCGGCAGGCACGTGCCCCCATTTTACACAGTACAACAGGCAAGTGTCCCCATTTTACACATTGCGGCAGGCACGTGCCCCCATTTTACACAGCATGGCAGGCAAGTGTCCCCATTTTACACATTGCGGCAGGAAAGTGTCCCCATTTTACACAGCACGGTAGGCAAGTGTCCCCATTTTACACATTGCGGCAGGCACGTGCCCCCATTTTACACATTGCGGCAGGCAAGTGTCCCCATTTTACACAGTACAACAGGCAAGTGTCCCCATTTTACACACTGCGGCAGCAAAGTGTCCCCATTTTACACACTGCGGCAGGCACGTGCCCCCATTTTACACAGTACAACAGGCAAGTGTCCCCATTTTACACATTGCGCCAGCAAAGTGTCCCCATTTTACACATTGCGGCAGGCACGTGCCCCCATTTTACACAGCATGACAGGCAAGTGACCCCATTTTACACATTGCGGCAGGCACGTGCCCCTATTTTACACATTCCGGCAGGCAAGTGTGCCCATTTTACACATTACGGCAGGCAAGTGTCCCCATTTTACACATTCCGGCAGGCAAGTGTCCCCATTTTACACATTCCGACAGACAAGAGTCCCCATTTTACATATTACGGCAGACAGGTGTCCCCAATTTACACATTCCGGCAGGCAAGCGTCCCCATTTTACATATTCCGGCAGACAAGTGTCCCCATTTTACACAGTACGGCAGGTGGTGGGGGGGGGGGGGAGGGAGAGAGAGAGGGGCTGACTTACATTTGAAGCGGTTCTTCCCGCTCTTCAGCCGCCTCTCCCTCGTCTGCGCAGCGCTGGCCGGCTTGGCTCCCCCTTCTCCCGAGTGCCCAGCTCGGGGGGCGGGGTTTCGCGGAATGACGCGATTGCGTCGTGACGTCACGACGCAAACACGTCATTCCGCGAAACCCCGCCCCCCGAGCTGGGCACTCGGGAGGAGAGGTGAGGGGGGTTTGAAAGTGCTCAGGAAGTGCCGCGGCGGGAGCCCCGTGCGGTTGCATGGCTCGCCCACCGCAAGAAACGGCACTGTTTCTGGTGATGTTTTTATGTTTGCGGATATTAGGCTGGATTCATGTTTGTAATTAAAGCAAATAAAATCAACTGTGCAATACCATGTTGCACTGCAGGTGGGGCAGATGTAGCATGTGCAGAGAGATAGATTTGGGTGGGTTATATTGTTTCTGTGCAGGATAAATACTTCTGCTTTTGCATGTAGCCCACAAATGTTAGCTTTATTTTTTACAATGCAGTTTAGATTTCAGTTTGAATACACACGTTACATCTGCCCCAGCTGCAGTGCGGCATAGTCTTGCCTACGCGCTTGCTTTTTTACTTACAAACATGAATCAGGCCCCTTGTGCATGAGTCAGAGATATATACACAAAACCAGATGTTGCTGCGGAAGCAAGATCTGCGTCCAAATCTGAATACCCCCCTGTGTCTCTTTTTGCAGGTCCAATACTGCGAACAAAAATATCAGCATTATGTTATGTAATACAGAGAACAATTTCCTTGAAAATTAACTTGTTGTCCTATAGGTTACATCGGTTTCCCAAGCGCTGCCATTACAGTCCACGGTTTAAAGATTTCCATGTTTGAGTCCAAATGATTAAATCAAATTGACTGAGGTACTAATTAAGTCACCTGTGCTCAATAATGGATATCCTTAAAACCTGGACTGTAATGGCGGAGTGTGGAAAACCCTAGGTTTCATAGTAGCCATCTTGTTTTTTGTAGATGCAAATGCAGTCTACACATTGGAGAGGTCCACTTTGAACCAATATAAATGAAACTGCTGTCCTATCAAATCACTAGTAACCCATGACATCCTGGGGCACTTTTTGGCTACTATTCATTAAATACTGATCCCACTGAATTTTCTGAATCCTCTTTTTGGCTTTTTCTATTGGAATTGGGATAGCATAACCAAACAACCGTGAGACATGTCAATGTTACAAACATGACCACACTACATAGCATGGCCACACCTTGTTACGGCATGTACAGTGATTCCAATGTGCTGAGTCTTCCCCCTTCCTTAAAAACACTCCATTAATGCAGTGCCCACCAGTCACAAGTACAGTATGGGTGGCATTAAAAGGTTCATCCAGTAGTGGAATACATCCCAACTGCCCTGGAATCAGGACTGTCCCACATAAGACAGCGGGGGCGTGTGCATTTTCATGAAAATTGCCCCAGACCACAAAATGTCTTCATTGTATATAAGTAAAATCAGCTACTGATGACACCGGGCCATGAAAACCAAACTGTCTTTTAAACCTCAAAAGAGGCACCTGGAAGCCTACATACAGCATGTATATGAAGTTAATATAGTAATAGCATTTCTGGCGGATAAACTCCATCTGATCCCAAACATGGATCTTTCTCTTTGGCTAAGCCTTTCTTGTGGAATCGCAATGCTGTGCTGTGACGTGTTTTACAATTTCCCCTACAAGTGAAGCGTATCAAAACTCATTGAACAGCAAGTGAAATCTGAGCCCAGAAACCATTGTTTAAAATACTTTAATTCACAGAAATAGATCGGATTCTACTATACAATCAGGAAATGTGCAGGTTGTATTGCCACATTGGCCATCTTATCTTCATCTCTACTTCTTTTTATGGAAAACTCAGGAAGGAACTGGAGAATCTGAACAGGAGAAGGAGGAGCATGGACTAAAATATATTTATATATTTATATATACACAAGTGAAAATTCTACCAACCACTTCACTAAAGGATTAGTTCCTACAGTAATGATCAAAGCTCCCGGGATGAGAACACTTCCCCCTCCCCCAATATAATATAGAACAATAAAGGAAGATAGGCATGTTGGACACAGGTAGAAATTTGTTATAGAGGGGTCCCCACAAACTTAGAGCCCTTCCACATGTTCCAAAACATGCATTAAGCCTGAATTCCAATGTAATACATCTGTGTGATAAACGTGTGAATTTGCTAAATGTGCATATTTAAGGGATCTTGAACTTATTATTTTAGTTTGGCAGCGTAAGTGCCTAACGCCTTCATTTAGGAGACAAGTTCAAAAACCTACGTTCTCACATTGCACTGTCGAGTGTGCATTTGTCATAATGTTTTAATTAACACATAATTTAAAACACACGTTTCTGCACGTGTGAAAGGGCTCTTAGAAGGCATTATTTTATTTACATACATCAAATTCCAGCACATGGCAGACATTCAGACACATGCCACTCCAGCCATATGTGTACCTTTTAGCGTACAATATATATGGTATCATCCACTCCCTGCTGTATATGATATTTAGATTACAGGTCGCTGAGTCCTGTGCCGTATAAATCCATGGTGACTTACGTCTGTTATGTTTTACAGTAGGGGGTGCATTACTCCTTATAATATGCAAGCTTCCCTAGTGAACACTGAAGTGATGACATCAGAACTCACTGGTTATAAGCGATGACATCAGAACTCATTGATCATACAGATTTTTTTTTATACATACATACATACATTAATATCACTTGTGTATCATACAGATATATTAGAAACTCTCTCACAGACATCTGCACAAATAGAGATTACGCTGACCCTTGCATGACACACACACACACACACACACACACACACACACACACACACACACAGATACATATTTAAATACTTCTCTTTTCATAACAAAAAATAAAATAGAAAGAAGAGTATGGGGTCAGACAAAATTTATCCGACATGCAGGGCGGCGACACCGAGGCCAATGGTAAGATTTGTCACAGATGGTGAAACCCACATTTGACACTTTGTAGGAGTTTTGCAATGTTATTAGACAAGTATCCCTGTTTGTATGTTTAACAATTTACCCCCCCCCCCAAAAAAAAATAAAATAAATAAAATAAAATAAAGTTTTTGTATTTTATTTTAAAATACAGAAAATCGGTGTAAAAACAAATATTGGGGACTTAATTCTTCTGGCAATGCAATTTTTTTTTTTTTACGCTGATATATAAATCAGAGATGCAGTGATGTCCGTTTCTTTGCTTTATAGTTTGTTTGCTACTTTCCAATCTTTGTACTACTTACCAATTGTTTGATATAAAGCACAACAGGCAATCTTGTGTCACATATGCAAAACCCAAAACTTACAGCTAAAGATATATAAAGAGGCTCATGCTTCATTGGTAGGATGCAGGATAGCGGTATCCGTTTCATAAGTAAATGTGTTGCTGCACAAATATTTAGGTGCCACAACTTTAGTCTTCACGTTATGCTGTACGTAACTAATACTTAGGTCAAGCGTTTTATGACGTACCCTACGCTTGCATGAAAATCCGGAATGCATAGCAAGCTATAGTAGTGAGCAATGAATAATCAGATAACTGCTCTGAGAATGAGAACTCTGTTTTAACATTACCCACCTCATACGTGTCCCTTATTAGCACACACAGCCGCGGTTATGTTTACTGAATTCTTTACTTTAACTATTTTAATTTTAAATATTGCCTCTTCCCGTCTTACTGTAAAATATAATTTACTAATGATTTCTTCTTACCCCAATTAATATTATGCAACTGTCACCTGATCCGATTATTAGCAGCCAGACAAGAACTTATCATTTTCCTTCATGACAATATTGCACAGTCACATGACAGAAGACAGTTGTCTGCTAACATTGCAGGTGTCTTTTCATTTCTCCGTATAAACAGGTTCATTATGCGGAACAGGACGGCTTCCATTCAGTTCCCTGTTGTGGCCCAGCAGTGTAATCACTAAAACGGTTAAAATATTTCCAAGCCAATATATACCTTCCGTATTCTGCATCCTAAGAAGTGGGCCTGATTTATTGAACAGCACGGTTTTCCCAAGCAGCTTTTAAAACAGCAATTATTATTATTAAAAGGTTGGGTTAGAAAATATATGAACCCATGCCAAGATTTGCACTGAATAAAATTTACTATTTTAAAAGATGCCGGGAAAATCGATGCAAATCACGGCGTTATTACAACACACACAAAGAAGCCAACTCAATAATTCAGGTACTGAATGTGATTCACTCTGCAAGTCTTCCATCATCGCTGCCATCTCTATCAATGCATGCTATACTACCAGGCAACATCGTACTGTTCTCTTTACGCACTGTGGCAATTACACCCATATCTCAGGACAGCGAAAGGAGAGTTGCGTGTGGGGAATGTTTTTTCTTTGTTTGCTGAAAACCCAGAGCTTAGAACAATATATCCATCCTGGAAATGCTGATAAGAGGCTGGAACATAAAAACGTATCAACCATCGAGGTCAGTTGATGAGTAGAGTCTTTAAGAGGAAGGTTGGGATACAAGAAACACAAAGCTTTTATATCTCCACAGCTTAAGCACACGGGACTCCTCCGTCACCCCACCTGTCGCACAGTCTTCTATTCCGCACAGTTCATCCACAACACAGATCTTTTCTATCGCTTAAGACGGAAGCAGTTTGTACAAGACGTTAAAGTCGGCAAGGATATGTATTAAGAGTCAGCCAGAGGCTCCTTAGCAGATCCACACTATACTGATGTGCACAGAAGGTCGAAATAAAAAATAAAGAGATGTACATATATCTACCTATCTATATATAAATATGTAGGGTTACTCCTCTGTGGGGGGGGGGGGGGGAAAGGGGGGATTTTTGCTAGCAATGTGTGCAGTTTACAAGTCTATGAGCTGATCCACCAGTAGAAGAGACCTGGTCATGTTTGGTAGGCTGGACTCAGAGTTCCCACTGCTGTTATTAGCGTGAGGACCTGGAAAGTGGGGGAAAGAGAGCGATTCAGTATGTTGTTGAAAAACAAAAGAGACAGCTAGAGCAGAGGTGCAGGAGTGCGGCAGGAAAGCGCAGGCAGGGCAGCATTACATAGTGCATAGGTCAGATTTCCTGAGGCAACAAGCGATATTGCAGTGCAGTCTATTCTGGCACACAGATGGTTAAGGCATCAACTTGAATCGCCGTATAATGTGTATATTCCATAGCATTGCAATGAGGCCATAACTATCAGCTATAAAAAGGTATGGTAGTGTATTATTACAGAGCATTATACGCTTCAGGCCTTTCCATGCTTTATTGAAACTGTCTGGAACCAATACCTTGTTACTGGTTCTTATATAATGCACATCCATTCTTAATATTGCTTCAGTCTAAATGACTGCATCTACTGTGTCCAAGTATTGTGTCTAGTTTAAATAATGTGGGATTCATGCTATCAGGTGCATGGATGTCATACAGCCAGTAGGCCATTCAGTGCTTTTCATTATCATAAAACATATTTTGGGGGGAGAAACAAACTAAAATCTGAAGTTGATTCAGTATAAAAAAGGCATTTGTAACATCACACGTATTTAGATAATCACTGCCATACTCTGACAGTATGTAAGATGTTTGGATACATTTAAACTCGTTAACTGGGTGTTTAAAGATATGTCTGATATGCAGTGAATAGTTGCTTTAACCTCAAATCACCATACTAAAAGTGTACAAAACGTTTATTCACACTGGAGAGCGTCATGGGGTTAAATTTACTAAGCATAGTTTTTCAAAGATGCTATGTTTCAGCCACTGGATTTAAAGGGGCAATTATATTAAATCCAAAACCAATTTAGTATTTTAATTTTATTGTCCATTTAAATCCAAAGTCTGAAACTGTAGGAGATGCATATGCTTTGAGAACAGACACTTAGTGAATTTACCCTGATTGTGAGGGCTACACAAATAAATTAAGCCACACTGTGTGGAAGATGTAAGGAACAGTGAGGCTCTACTTGTACTAATCTCTGAGTTATCCGGGTAACCTGGGCAGGAAAACTTAGCTTGCATCTCAGAGGTGCGAGTAAAAAGCTAAATTTTCCTACCTTAGTAACCCATTATGTGTGCACATCACGCAAGGGTCCTCACATACATGAATCCGTGTCTCTGTGCTGTCAACAAAACACATTTTTATGTACAGTACATCAGCTTGCCACATGGCAGTCCCCATTGTGGGTGAGCAGTGCTTGTAGTCTTTTTCTGTTTTCCACGTGTGGATGTTACTATAGCTTTTGTTATATAAATCAACTTACATTTTAGTTCTGATGTTTATTAAAATAATAATACCACTCTGTGTGCAGAAGAGTCGGCTGTTTTAACACATATAAAAGACGTACAATTGATTTCAGTTTTAAGCCGGCATTTAACCCCTTAAATGACAGGGGGGGGAAGGGAGGAGGAGGAGGAACCAGCTACGCAATTTGATTGGAAGCGTTTTACACCGTTAAGATCGTCTTTCACCCCACAAGTCATCTTTCTTCACTGTCTTACCTTGGGAATTTTTGGAAACCAGTACTGGAATAGGGTCAAATTCATCATCCGCTCTTTTTTCTGTTTCATCCGGGATATCAAAGCCAGCTAGGAGGTTAGTATCGTCTGCAGCGTGCGGAGGAGAGAGAGAAGCGGGAAGCTCAGACAGCGAAAGAGAGAAGGCTGTTAGCATATTCACACACAGAGCCAAGCAAGGGATAGACGTTGGGGAACACACAAACACTGGGAACGTGCTGAGGAGGGAAGTCTTGCATAACCAGGTACTGTCTTTTTGGCTACCTAACTTGCAAATATCTTAGCATATTTTAGTATTTCTGATGTTTTAATAAAAACCTAAAAATTTGATTGTTAAGGCGTCCTGTCAAAATGTCAGTGTGTGTCGGAAGAGGTGTTCGAAGTGGAGATAACTTTTACGCACAAACACATACATACATGGGGTTTTAACAAAGTCCAGGAGGGAAACATTCTCCAAATGAAGAGAAGCAATAGGATACGAGGACATGCACTGAGACTGGAGGGGGGGGGGGGGGGGGGGGTTCAGGAGAAATATGAAGAAAAATTACTTCACAGAAAGGGTAGTGGACAAGTGGAATAGCCTCCCATCAGAGGTGGTAGAGGCTAAGACAGTAGAGCAATTTAAAACATGCATGGGATAGACATAAGTATATCCTTACAAGGAAATAAGTATCAAATAAGTTTTGAGATAAAAATATGGTTTAAAAAAAGGGCAGACTAGATGGGCCAAGTGGTTCTTATCTGCCGTCAAATTCTATGTTTCTATGTTACATATACACATATACACACACACACACACACACACACACACACACACAGATATTTCTGCATATGCCTTTGGCTGCTGAACACACGAAATTCCTGAGGTTCCGGATCCTGGGACAACACTACATTTGTCTGCCATTCGGTCTAGCAACATACTCAAGAACATTCACCAAGGTGCTAGTTACACTGACAACATATTTGAGAAAATCAGGTGTCAAGTTGTGACCAGATCTGGACGACATCCTGAATTTGGAGAAACCAGAACAGGCCGTGAGAACATCACAAGTGATAACATTTCTGCAGAAATGCGTTTGGTTTGTTTGCCAATCAAAAAGTCAGCTCAATCCTTCACAACAATGTTTCTAGGAGTTATAATAAATACCATATAAAACAAAATGAGCTGGTCAACAGAGAGGCGATTTAAAACACTATACCGGGCACATTCAGTATAGACTCATCAATTGTGTAACTGTAAGGAGATGTCTCCGACCATGATAGATGTATTACTCTGGGCAAGAAAGAACATGTGCATTCTGACGAGAGAATAGCTAATTCCGGGGGGGGATCAGAAATAGACTTCTCTGGATCACATCATTATGTTATCAAGGAACACCGGGAACTCACTGATCTGGTGGCAACAAACACACAAGAGCTGTGCCTATTACACTCAGACTGGCTAACATGAAGAACAGACCCCAGTGCTACAGGATGGGAAACCCATCTCCTCTCAACTGTAGAACAGAGAACAGGGTGTAACAAAGAAAAGAAATGTCACATCAATATAGTGAAAGTGATAGTGATGTGGAAGTCAATTTATCAGTTTCATCTGCATATGACAGAGGAATCAATCAGAATAATGCCCAACAACAGGACAGTGGTGGCCTCCATAAATCACCAAGCGGCACCAGCAGCAAAGCAATGATGAATAGCGCATCAACATTTTTAGCCCGGGAAGTAAGAAAGCATTAGTCGCTTTCAGCATGCCATGTCTCAGGAGAAGAGGATATAGGGGAGGATTATTGGAGCAACAGGCAAGTGATTCCAGGGGAATGGTCTCTGTACCAAGAAGTCTTCCAGCTACTCATACAAAAGGTTTGACCTTATATAATTGGACATTATGGCAACAGCTCAAAATGCAAAAGTACTAATAATCTGCTCTCACTACAAAACCACGGAGATCCCACGCCAATCCCATGGAAATTCCAACTAGCCGAAACATGTCCTCTATTTCCACTTATCACTTGCATTCCAGAAAACACTGTGCTTGTTGCTGAAAAATACTACTGGAAACCATTATCAGAAAGTGGTATTTATGGTCTTACCTTGATAAATCCTTTTTTGTAGTCCATAGGGGACACAGGAGATACTTTATGCTGAGTATTGGTGGCGAGGGAGCAAGCAGGCACCAAAGGGTTACAAGTTTTAACCCGGCATGGCTCAGTCTCCCTCTCCCCTATACCCCACCGCTCCGGCCCGGACCTGCCATATTTGTTAGCAAGCCCAAGGCAGGAGCGGAGAAGAAAGAGGAAGGAAGACCAACATACACACAGAAACAAACTCACAGGAAATAACAGCCACAAACTAACTTGTATAGGAAAAAGATCCCGCAAGTCAGGTGCATCAGGGAGGGCATCCTGTGCCCCCTATTGACTACAAGAACAGGATTTATTAAGGTAAGACCATAAATCCCACTTTCTTGTGCACAGGGGGCACAGGAGAGACTTTATGCTGGGACATCCTAAAGCTGTCTCAAGGGTCAGGACACTCCTGGACTGTACTGAGGACACTACGCCCAAATGCTGTGTCAGGCGACGCTAGAGTATCAAAGGCGCAGAACCTAATAAATGTCTGAGCAGAAGACCATATGGACATCCTAAAGCTGTCTCCTCAAGGGTCGGGACGCTCCTGGACTGTACTGAGGACACTACGCCCAAATGCTGAGTCAGCCGACGCTAGAGTATCAAAGGCGTAGAACCTAATAAATGTCTGAGCAGAAGACCATATGGCCACCTTACAAAGCTGTTCCACAGAGACCCCATGGCTAGCTGCCCAAGAAGCTCCTACTGAACGAGTGTAATGAGCTGTGGCCCCCAAAGGGACACTAAGTTCTGCTACCAAATAGGCCTGACGAATAGTCGACCGAAGCCATCTGGCCAAGGTCTGCTTTGAAGCCAGCCATCCCCGTTTGTGTGAATCACAGAGAACAAATAGGGAATCCAACCTACAACTCTCTTTAGTTCTGGCCACATAAATGTGCAGAGCTCAGACAACTAAGTAGTTTCTACCACGGATCCCTCCATAAATGCAGGGACCATTATCTCATGGTTCACATGAAACCTAGAAACCACCTTGGGAAGGTAGGCCGAACGTGTGCGAAGCACCACCCTGTCTGAATGGAAGACTAATAAGGGCGAACACCAAGATAAGGCACTGAGGTCCGACACCCGCCGAGCCGAGGAAATGGCCAATAGAAAAAGAACGTCTTTCACGTGAGCCACCTGAGATTGATCTCTTCCAAAGGCTCAGAAGGAGGTGACTGGGGAGCCCTAAGAACCAGAGAAAGGTCCCAGGGAGCCCCATCAGAGGTACAAACGGAGGGCGAGGATGCAGCACCACTGCAAGAAGGTCTGAATGTCTGGCAAGGTAGCCAGCCGATGCTGGAAAACGATAGCTATGGATGAAACCTGTACCTTCAGGGGGGAAAGTCGGAGACCCATATCCTGACCCCTCCTGCAGAAAAGCAAGTAGGCGAGACAAACAAAAGGCCCGTGGACTGAACGACCTAGTAGAACACCAGGCAAAGTATATCTTCCAAACTCGGTGGTAAACTGTTCCGAGGAGGGCTTTTTGGCTCTGAGACTGGTTCGAATGACTCCGTTAGAATAACCCTTTTTCCGCAAGACGGATGTTTCAATAGCCACCCCGTCAAAGCTAGATGGTCTAGAGCTGGATGAAGGCATAGGCCCCCGAGAGAAAAGATCCGGTCTCAAAGGTAGACGCAGTGGCGTGTTGATGGAGAGGCTCTGAAGATCTGCATACCACCCTCGACGAGGTCAATCTGGGGCTACCGGAAGCATGGTACCTCCCTCCTTCTTGAACTTGCGGATGACCCGTAGGAGCATCTGGATCGGAGTAAAGATGTACACCAGATGAAACGGGCATGGAGCAGTCAGTGCGTCCACTAAAAACGCCTGTGGGTCTCTTGTACGAGTGCCGTACCTTGGGACCTGGTGGTTGTGATGCGATGCCATCATGTCAATGTCGGGGAGACCCCACCGCTGGACTAGCATCTGAAACACCTCCGGGTGTAAAGTCCACTCACTGAAGTGAATGTCCTGACGACTCAGAAAGTCTGCCTTCCAGTTGAGTTGATGTTCCGCCCAACGCAATATTCTTGTTAGCTCTGTCATTGCACCGCGACTGTGGGTGCCCCACTGAAAATGTATGTAGGCGATCGCTGTCGCATTGTCTGACTGTACTTTCACTGGGCAACCCTGGAGGAGGTACTGTGCTACAGAAAGAGCTCGGAAGATTGCTCTGATCTCTAGTATATTTATGCTTAAGCTGGCTTTCTCAATCTGTCCAGCAGCCCCGGAAAGACTGGTAGTCGCAGACTGCTCCCCACCCCCGACAGCTGGCATCGGTAGTTATCAGTACCCTATTCGGAATCAAGAATGGGCTTTCCTGTGTCAGTTTGGCTCACAAGAGCCACCACACGAGGGAGTGCTGAACCTCTGGAGACAGGGCAATGGTCTGCGCTTTGAAGTGCAGGTAGGATCCATCCCACTGTTTGAGGATCTGTAGTTTTAAGAGACAGGAGTGAAACTGAGCGTATTTCACCATGTCAAATACTGCTACTATTGATCCTAGGAGCCTCATACACACCTGAATGGAGACCCTCCGATGATGAAGAAAAACTTTGATACTGGACTGCAAGGCCAGAACCCTTTCCTGGGGAAGGAAGATCCGCTGAAGGCGAAAAACTAAGAGTGCCCCCAAGTGCAGCATTTCCTGCGAAGGAGCCAGAGATGATTTTCGCCAATTTATCTTCCAGCCATGAGACTGCAAAAGAAACCAACGGTAACGCCTGGAATTGGAAGTTATCCTCCTGGATGGCAAAGCAAAGGAAGCGTTGATGATCTGGACTGATGGGAACATGCAAATATGCATCCTAAATGTCCAAAGATGCCATGAAATCCCCCTTTCCAGTGCTAAAATAATGGCTCAGAGGGACTCCATGAGAAACCTGGGTATTCGAAGATACCCGTTTAGTTTCTTTAGGTTGAGAATGGGTCAGAAGGACCCATCTGGCTTCTGGACTAAAAAGAGGGTGGTATAAAAACCCCAACCCCTCTGAGCCTGTGGCCCAGGGACTATGACACTGGAGGCTAGCAGAGACTGCACTGACTACTGAAGCGCTTCTGCTTTTGCTGTATCCTGTGGGAGTCCTGTGCAAAAGAATCTTCTTGGAGGACGCTTTTGAAATGTCAGTGCATATCCCTGTGAGATGACATTTCTCACCCATGCATCTGTTGTGGTATCTATCCACTTTGAAGCTAAGGACAGAAGTCGGCCTTCTACCCTGGAGTCCCCCAGGAGGAGGCCTGTCGCATCAGGCGGTGGGCTTTTCCGGTTGCTTGGCAGCCGAACGTCTGGTAGCCTAAGGCCATTTCATTTGGGCTTTAAACACCTTGGTAGGAGGCTGATATATAGAGGACGCCTGACCCTTCAATCTGCCATGCGGGCGAATGGAACAAAAAGTAGTTCTAGCCTGAGGAAGCGCAACTGAAGGTAAGAAGGCTGTTTCAGATGCCGCCAGTGTGGCTATTATCTAAATAGCGTATCACCTGCATAAGGAAGTGCTTCAAGAGCTTTTTTGGAATTAGCGTTCGCACACCAAGACCGTAGCCAAAGTGCCCTTCTGGCCGCTACCGAAACCTTGGATGTTAACACTCCAGTATCAATGGCTGCTTGCCCCAGATAGGTACTTGCCTTCTGGATTTTCAAGACATTGGCAAGTAACTCCCTTCTACTCCTTCTGTTTCCTGTTAGTCCACACTCTAATTTTTCTGCCCAATCTCCAATAGCCTTAGCCACCCAGTCCAAGGTCAATGCAGGGCGAGTGATGGCTCTGGTATGAGAATAAGCCGATTTTAAGAAATTCTCCAACTTGCGCCTAGACCTTCTACCTCAGTCCAGGGGCTGTGCCGAGGCCGAAATATCTGCTAAGCGCTGTGCTGACTGCATAAAGAACTGCATCGATGGTGGCTCAGCATAAGACTGCGCCCGGCCCTGCCATGACCAATGGTGCGCTAGGAGCCACAGGTTGAGGCGCATACAGACCATCCACTAACTAGGACATTACCTGCATCAATGTAGAAGCCCAAGCTGTTTCCACAGGGACCTGTGCCACTACAAGTGTCTCTCGCCTTTGAGCCGTGAAACAATGGCAGCACAAGCCATCAGTGTCAGGATCCTGTTGTCAAGGGAAAGAATGCTACAACAATTTCTGCAAGTGTGTGGCACTAGTGCAGTGACCTCCTTGTCAATTCTGACTTCATGCAGCATGTTTCACCACAAAAACTTCACACAGCTGAGAGTGAAGAATCTATAGTGCAAGAATGTATAGCTAACTCAATCTGTAAGAAGTGTGGTAGCTACAACAATATCAATTAGTGCAAAAACACAATAGATATTTCCACTCTATACGGGCTGTTCCTATATAGTGAGTGTCAATAAAAACACAACCCACATGCACACAGAACTCTCAAAGCACTGGAAAAAGTTAGCATCCATACTCTACTGTCCGGCCATGTGAAGCAGGCAAGAGTCTAGCAAAGGACCAGGCTCTAGGAGCAAGATACCGGGGAGAGAAAGCCCTGAGCCTTCCTCTCTGAGCCTAGCTGAAGCAGCATATGTTAAAAATGGCTGCTCAGCATTTAAAACGGTGGAGAAAGAGAGGGAGATGTGGTCACCGTAAGGCAGGCAGTTAAACACAAGCTCCAAGCAATCCACAGGGGCGAGGTAGGTGCTTCAGGCTAGGCTCACCTTCCCCCTCGGGGGCTATTAACCCCCAGGATCCTTGTAGCGGCCTGAAACACGCGCCATGGTGGTCTAGTGATGCAGCGCAGTGCCCTCACCGCACCTGCCTCCCACCGTCTCCCAGAAGCGGGGAGGATGACCGCAAAGTTGCTGCTTCCTGCAAGCAGGGAACCAGTCATTCACCGTCCTGGTGTCCGAATATGGCAGCGGGACCTCCCAGGGGTGTGCGCTTCTGCCGGGAACCCCCGCAGTAGAAGTTACCTGCCACCGCCATGTGTTGAAGTGGCTAAATGGGTCGTCCGGTGGACGCCTGTACCGCCACTCAATAGTTAAAGGGGGAAAAATGTAACCAGGGGCTGTGCAACAGCCCCCCCTGTAAAGGTGCCCACCCCTGCCAGCACCAAACAAAAATAACTGGTGGGTCCGGACCAGAGGGGCGGGGTATTGGGGTGAGGGGGACTGAGGCATGCTGGGTTAAAACGTGTAACCCTTTGGTGCCTGCTTGCTCCCTCACCACCAAATACCCAGCATAAAGCATCTCCTGTGCCCTCTAGTGGACGCACAAGAAATATGTTTTAATACCAATTCTCTAAAAATGGCATGCTCAAATAAAATGTCATAAATGGATACTAAATGGATAAAAAAAAAAAAATCACCCAAGTAAGCACCAGTCTCTCTCAGGAAGCTGCTTGTAACCAGCCTTTATACAGTGCTACACATACAGAATAATATCTTTCTCAATCCAGACAGTCGGTATAGGTGCAATTTGTAACTACTGTCTCTCTGAATTAACTCTGGCTACTTTGTAACAATTCCCCAACATCTCCCCGCCAGCCAATTTCATGGCAAGTGAACTGCTCAGAGATAAAGGAGCATCAGTCAGTAATTAATACTCTCATGGAAGCAAGATAAAAAAACAAATTCTTCAATAGCTTCTTTGTACAAATCCAAGGTGAAGCCAACTGATATTCCACACATCAATGATGTACTTTAAGATGGACAAAGTATGAGTCTTGCTTTATCTTCAATCAAGGTCCGGTATCAGCATTGGACTTTTTTTCTAGGGACCAGGGACAGGCAACTCTCCAGCTGCTGTAGAACTTTACCTCCCAGCATGCTCTGCCACAATTTTGCCTTTAGAGCAACGGTGGGGAACCTTTTTTCTACCAAGGGCCATTTGGATATTTATAAAATCCTTCGGGGGCCATACAAAAATCAACTTAAAAATGACCCTGGCCCAGTAGTTCTGCCCCTTAGAGGTAATGAGTGCGCGCGCCAAAAAATGGGTGTGGCCAATTAAAATGGGACGTGATACACATATGCCCCATATAGTGCAGTGCCAGATACACATGCCAGTGCAGTGCCAGATACACAAATGCCGTCACAGTGCCAGATATACAAATTCCCCCACAGCGCCAGATCCACAAATGCGCCCCCTCCCCCCCCCCACCCCACTGTGCTGCTCACCGCTGCTGCTCCGTCCGGCGGTGTATTTCAGCTGTCGGGTCAGGGCAGGGAAGAGAGCGCGGCTATGTCGGGCACGAGTTCTGATTGGCTCCCGAACCGATGGCAGGTTTGAGATCCTACAAGCTGTAGGATCTCAACCCTGCCACCGGTTCGTGAGCCAATCAGAACTCGCGGATTGACAGCGGCGGCTGCCGGTCCGCAAGCTCTGATTGGCTCACGAATCCTGCTGCCGCCAGACACGTAACTGCGCTCTCCTCCCTGCCATGACAGCTAAGACATGGCGCCGCCAGACTGAACGGCGGCGTGTCTCGCTGACACAAGCGGGTGAGACGGAACAAACGGCTTTGCGGGCCTTATACGGCCCGCAGGCCGGAGGTTCCCCACCACTGTTTAGAGCATGCTAAAACTGTAGCAGAGCATGCTGGTATGTGTAGTTCCACAGCAGCTAGAGTGCCACAGGTTGCTTACCCCTGTTCTTTCAGATGGTTTGTGGTTCCATGAAACCCCAACTTAGTATTTAAAGCACTTAAAGATACACCGCTTAAATGGATGCATGTGGTTCCATTAAGTTAGAGGGCATTGTAGTTTTTCTACTGGCAAATACTTGTACCAGAAGAGTTAGGGAAACACACACAATAAGGTGTTTTAAATATATATGAAGATGAAGTGATCGTCTGAGCCAATTCAACTTTCCTGTCAAACATTGTCTCAACATTTCATATTGACCAGGAAGATGATTCCTTTCTTTCTAAATACTCCATGGAATGTTAAGTTTCCCATGCATGTGGATTTAGTAAGTTTATATGTATCACAGAATGCTGGAACAGTCACTTGAAAACACCAGGAAATAGGAGAAGTGACATTACATACCATCCCAGGAATGAAAAAAAACAAACACTACCTGCTTCTACCTATCAAAAATGGACTTATACTTATTGAAAGAGCTGCCACTGGGTATTTCAACAGAAAGGAATGATTGTTGATTATACAGGTTGAGTATCCCATATCCAAAATGCTTGGGACCAGAGGTATTTTGGATATCGGATTTTTCCGAAATTTGGAATAATTGATTACCATAATGAGTTATCATGCGATGGGACCCAAGTCTAAGCACAGAATGCATTTATGTTTCATATACACCTTATACACACAGCCTGAAAGTAATTTTAGCCAATATGTTTAATAACTTTGTGCATTAAACAAAGTTTGTGTACATACACACAAATCATTTATGTTTCATATACACCTTATACACACAGCCTGAAGGTCATTTAACACAATATTTTTAATACTTTGAGTGTTAAACAAAGTTTGTGTAAATTGAGCCATCAGAAAACAAAGGTTCACTATCTCAGACTCGCTCAGAAAATTCAGTATTTCGGAATATTTGGATATGGGATACCCAACCTGTAATTGCAGTTATGTACTGTACATACCTGAGTAACAGCTGACTAGAATACCTAAAATTCAAATGGTGACTTGAAACTTTGAAAGTAGTAAATAAGCTATCACAGAGATTACACTAACCAGTGTCAAACCTGTGGCCCACTATACTCTTTGGTGAGGGTTGCTTCCAGAGTCGTTTCTAGGCGCAGGCACAGGGTGACGTCAATATTCAGGGTCACAACTGAGCCCCTGATTATGATTGGCCATCTTCCCTGTGAGTGTCTGCCCCCCCCCCCCCCCCCCCACACCCTCCTTGTGATTGGGTTAACGCATCTCCTTCAATTTCCTGGTTTCGCTGTGAGAACCGGGCCTTGTTCGTAATGTTATGCTCAGGGACACTCTAACATTGCATGTAAGGCAAACTGCTCAGGAGAGTACAAGGCTACCAGTACCTCCAGGAAAAGGGTTTTTATCTGGGGGGTGGCCCTATATATAGCACAGCGGAGCCATGACACATGCGTGAGTCGACAGTATAGTAAACAACTACAAGGGTGAGGGATGGCATCCTATACATTTTACAGACCCTCAAATGGCCTCAGGGAGGTGTTAAGTTTGACATGGCTGTCTTACGGGGGGGTACTCACTGAGCGATCGCTGCTTAAAATCTAAGCAATCTGACTAGATTGCTTAGATTTTAAGCAGGATCGCTCTGTGTGTAGCCCCCACAGCGATAGCGATGCGCAGCCCCGCGCATCACCATCGCTGGTGCTAGATTGGCCTGCAGTGCAGGCCAATCTAGCGGGTCGCTCGTGAAATGAGCGCCCCCCCCGTCTCCCCCGCACGCTCAGCACAGATCGCGCTTTGCTGAGCGGAGGGAGAGATGTGTGCAGAGCGGTACGCTCAGCACACATCTCTCCCGCATCGGCTGGTGAGTACCGGCCTTTATGCACTGGAAATAGACATGATAATCTATGGCCCTACATAACAAGGCACCGTCTAAGTGTATGGTTAGAGAAGAACTCTGTGACTGGGTAATGATGTAAACAAATAAAACACGCACAGTAAAATCCTCAATTAAAGTTGTATAAAAACATTGGAAGTAAAAAACTTCAACAGACTACTGTGGTTTATAATGTAAAATATTTTTCTACAGTAGGTAAATGGTCTACACAAGGTGGACTTTCCATCAAAAAAAACATCAGTACAATAAAATAAAAAATCCTGCTGAAAACAAGGTAATTTCCCAAATCTGTGGAAACCTATCCAGTCCTGCATATGTAGGCTTACCATTCTATCCCTTTAAACTAGGACACTAATGAATTACACAGGTTCTGTGGCTGGCTTACTTCAAGCCTGTATGTCAGCTAGTTTTAACCAGCCACAGAACCTGCCTAATCCATGAACATCCCAGTTTAAAGGTATGGTAAGCCTATGTATATGGTAAGTGCAGTATTTTGTAATGTTTGGATGAATCACACTACAAACTTCTGTAGTTACACAATAAAAAAAAACAACAAATGAATATACAGCACTATGACCATATTAAACGAACGTCTAAAATGTGGGTGAAGGTAGTGTAAATCCAGAGAAACGGGCCCTCGAGAAGCTGTAAGGATGATAGAAAAATCCGGGCAAATTGTAAAATCAGGGTATGTTTTTTTAAAAAAAAAATAGGATTTTGATACCTACCGGTAAATCCTTTTCTCTTAGTCCGTAGAGGATGCTGGGGTCACCATTAGAACCATGGGGTATAGACGGGATCCGCAGGAGACATGGGCACTTTAAGACTTTCAAAGGGTGTGAACAGGCTCCTCCCTCTATGCCCCACCTCCAGACTCCAGTTATAGGAACTGTGCCCAGGGAGACGGACATTTCGAGGAAAGGATTTATTGTTAAACCAAAGTGAGCACTTTTCCAGCTCACACCTCCAGTATGCCTCAGAACGTGGCATTCAACAGAATACAAGCCAACGGCATGAACAATTGCAGCAACATGCTGATCAGAACCGTCACACAACAAGTGTGTAACCACAATTAATAACTGCAGATACCGTACGCACTGGGAAGGGCGCCCAGCATCCTCTATGGACTAAGAGAAAAGGAGTTAACGGTAGGTATTAAAATCCTATTTTCTCATACGTCCTAGAGGATGCTGGGGTCACCATTAGAACCATGAGATTATACCAAAGCTCTAGAACGGGCGGGAGAGTGCGGACGACTCTGCAGCACCGAATAACCAAACTTGAGGTCATCATCGGCCAAGGTATCAAATGTGCAAACTTAGCAAAAGTGTTTGCTAAATAGCTGCTCGGCAAAGTAGCTACTTTGCCGAGATCCCCCCGGGCAGCCGCCCAGGACGAGCCCACCTTTCTAGTAGAATGGGCCTTCATCTATTTCGGTAACGGCAATCCTGCCGTGGAATGAGCGTGCTGAAACATACCAGATATCCAGCGCGCAATGATCTGATTGGAAGCAGGACACCCAATCTTGATGGGAGCATACAGGACAAAAAGAGCCTTTGTTTTCCTAATCTGAGCCGTTCTGGCGACATAAATCCTCAAAGCTCTGACCACATCCAGAGACTTTGACTCAAGGAAGGCGTCAGTGGCCACAAGCACCACAATAGGTTGGTTCATGTGGAAAGATGAAACCACCTGCGGCAGAAATTGTTGACGTGTCCTCAATTCTGCTCTACCTTCATGGAAGATCAAATAAGGGCTCTTGTGAAACAAGGCCGCTAACTCCGACACCCGCCTTGCAGAGGCCAAGGCCAACAGGACGACCACTTTCCAAGTGAGGAATTTCAACTCCACCTTCTGTAAAGGTTCAAACCAATGTGATTGAAGAACTGCAATCCACATTAAGACCCTATGGTGCCACTGGAGGCACAAAAGGAGGTTGAATGTGCAACACGCCTTTCACGAAAGACTGAACTTCCGGAAGGGATGCCAATTGTTTCTGAAAGAATACCGATAAGGCTGAAATCTGTACCTTAATTGAGCCCAATTTTAGGCCCGCATCCACAACCCGCTTGTAGAAAATGGAGAAAATGTCTTAGCTGAAACTCTTATGTAGGAGTCTTCTTGGATTCACATCAAGAAACATATTTTCTCCAAATATGGTGGTAATGTTTAGACGTTACCCCTTTTCTAGCCTGAATAAGTGCGGGAATGAATTCACTGGTAATACCCTTACAGGCTAGGAGTTGGCGTCCAACCGCCATTCCGTCAAACGCAGTCGCGGTAAGACATGATACCCACATGGCCCAACGTAGCTTCCTGCATACGATCCGCTGGATTTGTGACAGGGCCCCGTGCAGAGCAGGGGGTGACTCCCACTTTATTCTGTCCGCGGCGGGAAATGAATAAATAACCGGAATCCTCTTGGGGATTTGAAACCATCTTGTCAGGGCTGAACCAGACTTTCTCAAACAGAGCGTTCAGCACATGAGTTGGAGGAATGTTACTATATATATATATATATATATATATATATATATATATATATATATATACACGAAGCAAAAAATAAGAATTTACTTACCGATAATTCTATTTCTCGTAGTCCGTAGTGGATGCTGGGACTCCGTCAGGACCATGGGGAATAGCGGCTCCGCAGGAGACTGGGCACAAAAGTAAAAGCTTTAGGACTACCTGGTGTGCACTGGCTCCTCCCCCTATGACCCTCCTCCAAGCCTCAGTTAGGATACTGTGCCCGGACGAGCGTACACAATAAGGAAGGATTTTGAATCCCGGGTAAGACTCATACCAGCCACACCAATCACACCATATAACTTGTGATCTAAACCCAGTTAACAGTATGATAACATGAGGAGCCTCCAGAACAGATGGCTCACTACAACAAAAACCCGAATTTTTTGGCAACAATAACTATGTACAAGTATTGCAGACAATCCGCACTTGGGATGGGCGCCCAGCATCCACTACGGACTACGAGAAATAGAATTATCGGTAAGTAAATTCTTATTTTCTCTGACGTCCTTGTGGATGCTGGGACTCCGTCAGGACCATGGGGATTATACCAAAGCTCCCAAACGGGCGGGAGAGTGCGGATGACTCTGCAGCACCGAATGAGAGAACTCCAGGTCCTCCTTAGCCAGGGTATCAAATTTGTAGAATTTTACAAACGTGTTTTCCCCTGACCACGTAGCTGCTCGGCAAAGTTGTAAAGCCGAGACCCCTCGGGCAGCCGCCCAAGATGAGCCCACCTTCCTTGTGGAATGGGTATTGACAGATTTTGGCTGTGGCAGGCCTGCCACAGAATGTGCAAGCTGATTGTACTACAAATCCAACGAGCAATAGTCTGCTTAGAAGCAGGAGCACCCAGCTTGTTGGGTGCATACAATATAAACAGCGAGTCAGATTTTCTGACTCCAGCCGTCCTGGAAACATATATTTTCAGGGCCCTGACTACATCCAGTAACTTGGAATCCTCCAAGTCCCCCGTAGCCGCAGGCACCACAATAGGTTGGTTTAGGTGAAACGCTGAAACCACCTTAGGGAGAAATTGAGGGCGAGTCCTCAATTCTGCCCTATCCGAATGAAAAATCAGGTAAGGGCTTTTATAGGATAAAGCCGCCAATTCTGATACGCGCCTGGCTGAAGCCAGGGCCAACAGCATTACCACTTTCCATGTGAGATATTTTAAATCCACTGTGGCAAGTGGTTCGAACCAATGAGATTTTAGGAATCCCAAAACCACATTGAGATCCCAGGGTGCCACTGGAGGCACAAAGGGCGGCTGTATATGCAGTACCCCCTTTACAAAAGTCTGGACTTCAGGAACTGAAGCCAATTCTTTCTGGAAGAAAATCGACAAGGCCGAAATTTGAACCTTAATGGATCCTAATTTTAGGCCCATGGACAGTCCTGTTTGCAGGAAATGCAGGAAACGACCTAGTTGAAATTCCTCTGTCGGGGCCTTCCCGGCCTCGCACCACGCAACATATTTCCTCCAAATACGGTGATAATGTTGTGCAGTTACATCCTTCCTGGCTTTGATCAGGGTAGGAATGACTTCATCTGGAATGCCTTTTTACTTCAGGATCCGGCGTTCAACCGCCATGCCGTCAAACGCAGCCGCGGTAAGTCTTGGAACAGACAGGGTCCTTGCTGAAGCAGGTCCCTTCTTAGAGGTAGAGGCCACGGATCCTCCGTGAGCATCTCTTGAAGTTCCGGGTACCAAGTCCTTCTTGGCCAATCCGGAGCCACGAGTATGGAATCTTCGTAAGAAGCCACCATTTTTCCCAGGACCCTTGTGCATTGATGCACTGACACTTGGCCTGGTTTTAGGAGGTTCCTGACTAGCTCGGATAACTCCCTGGCTTTCTCCTCCGGGAGAAACACCTTTTTCTGGACTGTGTCCAGAATCATCCCTAGGAACAACAGACGTGTCGTCGGAATCAGCTGCGATTTTGGAATATTTAGAATCCACCCGTGCTGTCGTAGCACTACTTGAGATAGTGCTACTCCGACCTCTAACTGTTCCCTGGACCTTGCCCTTATCAGGAGATCGTCCAAGTAAGGGATAATTAAGACGCCTTTTCTTCGAAGAAGAATCATCATTTCGGCCATTACCTTGGTAAAGACCCGGGGTGCCGTGGACAATCCAAACGGCAGCGTCTGAAACTGATAATGACAGTTCTGTACCACAAACCTGAGGTACCCTTGGTGAGAAGGGCAAATTGGGACATGGAGGTAAGCATCCTTGATGTCCAGAGACACCATATAGTCCCCTTCTTCCAGGTTCGCTATCACTGCTCTGAGTGACTCCATCTTGAATTTGAACCTTTGTATGTAAGTGTTCAAGGATTTCAGATTTAGAATAGGTCTCACCGAGCCGTCCGGCTTCGGTACCACAAACAGCGTGGAATAATACCCCTTTCCCTGTTGTAGGAGGGGTACCTTGATTATCACCTGCTGGGAATACAGCTTGTGAATGGCTTCCAATACCGCCTCCCTGTCGGAGGGAGACGTTGGTAAAGCAGACTTCAGGAACCGGCGAGGGGGAGACGTCTCGAATTCCAATTTGTACCCCTGAGATACTACCTGCAGGATCCAGGGGTCCACTTGCGAGTGAGCCCACTGCGCGCTGAAATTCTTGAGACGGCCCCCCACCGTGCCTGAGTCCGCTTGTAAGGCCCCAGCGTCATGCTGAGGACTTGGCAGAAGCGGGGGAGGGCTTCTGTTCCTGGGAAGAGGCTGCCTGATGCAGTCTTTTTCCCCTTCCTCTGCCCCGGGGCAGAAATGAGTGGCCTTTTGCCCGCTTGCCCTTATGGGGACGAAAGGACTGAGCCTGAAAAGACGGTGTTTTTTTCTGCTGAGAGGTGACCTGGGGTAAAAAGGTGGATTTCCCAGCCGTTGCCGTGGCCTCCAGGTCCGATAGACCAACCCCAAATAACTCCTCCCCTTTATACGGCAATACTTCCATATGCCGTTTGGAATCCGCATCACCTGACCACTGTCGCGTCCATAACCCTCTTCTGGCAGAAATGGACAGCGCACTTACTCTTGATGCCAGAGTGCAAATATCCCTCTGTGCATCTCGCATATATAGAAATGCATCCTTTAAATGCTCTATAGTCAATAATATACTGTCCCTATCCAGGGTATCAATATTTTCAGTCAGGGAATCCGACCAAGCCACCCCAGCACTGCACATCCAGGCTGAGGCGATTGCTGGTCGCAGAATAACACCAGTATGTGTGTATATACTTTTTAGGATATTTTCCAGCTTCCTATCAGCTGGTTCCTTGAGGGCGGCCGTATCAGGAGACGGTAACGCCACTTGTTTTGATAAGCGTGTGAGCGCTTTATCTACCCTAGGGGGTGTTTCCCAACGCGCCCTAACCTCTGGCGGGAAAGGGTATAATGCCAATAATTTTTTAGAAATTATCAGTTTTTTATCGGGGGAAACCCACGCTTCATCACACACCTCATTTAATTCATCTGATTCAGGAAAAACTACGGGTAGTTTTTTCACACCCCACATAATACCCTTTTTTGTGGTACTTGTAGTATCAGAAATGTTCAAAACCTCCTTCATTGCCGTGATCATGTAACGTGTGGCCCTACTGGAAATCACGTTTGTTTCCTCACCGTCGACACTGGAGTCAGTGTCCGTGTCTGGGTCTGTGTCGACCATCTGAGGTAACGGGCGCTTTAGAGCCCCTGACGGTGTTTGAGACGCCTGGACCGGTACTAACTGATTTGCCGGCTGTCTCATGTCATCAACAGTCTTTTGTAAAGTGCTGACGCTATCACGTAATTCCTTCCATAAGACCATCCAGTCAGGTGTCGACTCCCTAGGGGGTGACATCACTATTACAGGCAATTGCTCCGCCTCCACACCATTTTCCTCCTCATACATGTCGACACAAACGTACCGACACACAGCACACACACAGGGAATGCTCTGATAGAGGACAGGACCCCACTAGCCCTTTGGGGAGACAGAGGGAGAGTTTGCCAGCACACACCAGAGCGCTATATATAATGTATAGGGACAACCTTATATAAGTGTTTCTCCCTGATATAGCTGCTGTATAGATTCTTATGCCAATTTAGTGCCCCCCCTCTCTTGTTTTACCCTGTTTCTGTAGTGCAGGACTGCAGGGGAGAGTCAGGGAGACGTCCTTCCAGCGGTGCTGTGAGGGAAAATGGCGCTTGTGTGCTGAGGAGATAGGCTCCGCCCCCTTCTCGGCGGCCTTTCTCCCGCTTTTTTAAGGAAAACTGGCAGGGGTTAAATGCATCCATATAGCCCAGGAGCTATATGTGATGTATTTTTCGCCATCCAAGGTGTTTTTATTGCGTCTCAGGGCGCCCCCCCCCCCCAGCGCCCTGCACCCTCAGTGACCGGAGTGTGAAGTGTGCTGAGAGCAATGGCGCACAGCTGCGGTGCTGTGCACTACCTTATTGAAGACAGGACGTCTTCTGCCGCCGATTTTCCGGACCTCTTCTGTTTTCTGGCTCTGTAAGGGGGCCGGCGGCGCGGCTCTGGGACCTATCCATGGCTGGGCCTGTGATCTGTCCCTCTGGAGCTAATGTCCAGTAGCCTAAGAAGCCCAATCCACTCTGCACGCAGGTGAGTTCGCTTCTTCTCCCCTTAGTCCCTCGATGCAGTGAGCCTGTTGCCAGCAGGACTCACTGAAAATAAAAAACCTAACTTAAACTTTTTCACTAAGCAGCTCAGGAGAGCCACCTAGTGTGCACCCTTCTCGTTCGGGCACAAAAATCTAACTGAGGCTTGGAGGAGGGTCATAGGGGGAGGAGCCAGTGCACACCAGGTAGTCCTAAAGCTTTTACTTTTGTGCCCAGTCTCCTGCGGAGCCGCTATTCCCCATGGTCCTGACGGAGTCCCAGCATCCACAAGGACGTCAGAGAAATGGCGGCACTCCCAGTCTTTCTTTGGTAGAAAATTAAGTGTTTTCTACCAAAGAAAGACTGGGAGTGCCGCCATTTTTGCTTCGTGTATTGGAGATTTCCTCATGGAGGGCACCCCAAGTAAGTATAACAGATGCCAATCAGTGAGTGCCGGGTGATTTGGAATATATATATATATATATATATATATATATATATATATTATACACATAGATCCCTTTGTTAGGAACAGCAGGGTCCTCAGGGACGTTAATACGTCCTTAATATCCACAATCATGTACTGAATGCTCTTTTCCAATATTGGATCTAATCAGGAAACATTATGGTCGACATAGGAATCCATTTCCGTGTCGGTATCAGTAGTAACTGGGCAAAATAACATTTGTGCGACCCCGAGGGGCATGAGGGAAAAGAAGCATAGATTCTCTCCACATCTGTGTCCAGGACACAGATTTATTCTGATATGAATCACATTATCAATCAAACTTACACCCAGTCAGTTAACAGTGGTGCCGACAGGGTCACCACCACATGTCTGCGTCCCCAATATAGTTTCTTCTCGGGAAAAACATTCAGCCACCGACATGTTGACCCACACGTACCAATCACCCACAGACACACCGGCTTATGGGGGACAGACCGCTTTCATTATATATATATATATATATATATATATATATATACACACACATACATACACACAGTAAATCTGTCAGAGGGACACAGAGGATTTTTCAGCTCACAACCCAGCGCCAAAAGTACACAGTCTGGGAAATAATAAATTCTATAGTGACAGACTTGTAGCGCTTTTAGATTAATATCAAGCACCCAAATTGCTGCACCCCCTCCCCCCCCCCCTCCCGTTTTGCACCCTGATCTTGTTAGCAGTGAAGGAAGGACCAGCGTCTCTCTGAGGAGAAAATATGGCGCCGAGCAGTGTGCTGGTGAGGTGAGGAAGAAGCCCCGCCGCCGTAATGGCGCGCTTCTGTTCCACTCAGAAATAAATTAATTAATCACGCTGGCGGGGTAAGGACAGTGCCTAGGCACTAATGCCCGCTTTTGCCAGCCTTATTGTGAGGAATTTATGCTGCCCAGGGCGCCCCCTGCAGTGCTTTGTTTGTGTGGGAGCATGGCGCAGCGTTCCGCTCGCTGTGAGGTACCTCATAATGCCATCACCGGAGAAGAAGTCTTCTTTTCTTCTGCTACTCACCTGTCTTCTGGCTCTGTAAGGGGGTGACGGCAGGCTGCGGGAGAGTGAGCATCTAGGCGTACCCAGCGATCATCACCCTCAGGAGCTAATGGTGTCCTGTAGCCAGAAGCAGAGCCACTGAACTCACTAGAAATTGGTCATACTTCTCTCTCCTAAGTCCCACGAAGCAGAGAGACTGTTGCCAGCAGCCTCCCTGAAAATAAAAAACCTAACATAAGTCTTTTCAGAGAAACTCAGTAGAGCTCCCCTGTAGTGCAACCAGTCTGCCTGGGCACAATTCTAAAACTGGAGTCTGGAGGAGGGGCATAGAGGGAGGAGCCAGTTCCCACCCTTTGAAAGTCTTAAAGTGCCCATGTCTCCTGCGGATCCCGTCTATACCCCATGGTTCTAATGGTGACCCCAGCATCCTCTAGGACGTATGAGAAAGTGGGTTACAAATATTTTAGGGTACATAAAGACTGTGCGATCTAGCACACTTCAATTCACATCCCTGCACATATATTTACATATTTTGTTGTACATATCAGGGGTCTCAAATCCAATCCTCCAGTACCAGCAACAGGCCATGCGCTTTGTGGATGTCTTTACTCATGCACAGTCGAGTTCATCTATTTTGCTGGTTCTGTAATTATCCCACCTGCTTCCAGAGACAGAAATCCTTAAACTATGGCCTGCTGGGAAAACCTGAGGATTAAGTTTGAGAACCACTGGTGTATAATATATTTTATGATAATTAAAAAAATGTGAATGCAGCGACTGTGCATGGGTACCCAGACGAAACAGAACAAAACAAATCACACGCCACTGAACATGCCTAAAATCGTTAAAAAACTCCATGTATCAGTTTTACATGTCAGTCTTTGTTGGCCAGGAAAAGCCGTAATGGCTTCTCTCCGCTGTGTCTACAGGAAGCAGAGGTTTCTGGTAATGGAAACAGTCAGCATTTATAATGGGAGACAGGTAATACAGGTTACGTATCTATAGAATCTTCAGTTATCAACAGGCAACATCCAATAAGCGGTAAAATGAAGTAAGTACTCTCCCATGTAACGAGAACTCCTCCCGCTACCAGGGAATGACAGGAAAGTGCTGTTCACACTTCACGTTTGCATATAGAAATATCTGCAGTCTTTATTTCACCTTGGAGGATGTTTGCTGGCTGATAACTAGTAAAGGGTGGACAAGGACCCAAAAAACAGTCTGTGTCTGGTATAACCCATATGAATCCAGGACTACACTAGCTTCATTAATTCATGTTACGTTGGGCACTGGCCGGGCCCTCTTTACTCCTGTGCTTTTCCGTCCCTCACTTATACTTTCATCATCTTCCCACTGCCAACAATGGCACCTATCCTTTGAGTTTGGCAGCTCCGCTGCTCATTAGGATTTTATGACTGCTGCTGCAGCAGCAATGCTTATACACCTTGTCCATGTTGTGTACTGTAAGGCACTTTTGTCTTGATTTGTTCATCCTGTTTCTGTCTTTGTGCTGTGTCAGGTGCTGCTGACCCCTTGTGGCGCATACAAATAAAGGATAATGATAATAACAACACTGGTAGTCTGCACACACTATCTGCTGCAATCACAGCATGAACAATTTTGGTTTAGATATTTCATAGTTTGTATGTAGCGATGCTGGTTTTTAGTGAATTGGTCCATATTAACATGGACATCCCACAAACTTCAGCTTTGATGCTGTAATGGGCTTTTTCATAACAGAACTATTAACTACCAGTGATTCAGTATTTAGAAACGTGTGGGTAACGTACATTTCATGTACTTTTATAAAATCTTGGTTCGATAAACAGGTTTAATGATGCTATACAGACCGGTCCTACAAATATAGACCTCACCCACACAGACAGATGAATGGTTGGAGGAATGAACTGAACAAACACAGAGTGGGCTTTGTAGCTACCCTTCGTATTACCTGAAGATGCTTGAGCAGAGAGAGTTACAGGTGCAAACTCGTCGAGAAGGTCAGCCGCTGGGTTAGACAGAATAGAGAGGTCGAGCAGAGAGTCCTCCCCGGTAAGGGAGTCTGGAGATCCAAGGGTGCAGCGTTAAAAAGATGGCATAGTGTTAGTACAAAAGAGCATGTATCGGTCCATGTATTCACAATGCCGTAGGCCTTCACCATAGACCTGCTGCAATATATCACTAGCCAAGGCGTATAATGTAGAACGATGGAATCACCGTGGAAATGTCAAGACCTGCAATTATCCTTATACATTTTTATGATGCAATAAGAAAACATCAAATGACAGAAGAATCAACCAGATTGTACCTATTTTACAGGTTGGATAAATAAAACCCCACAATCATAAAATCTAATCAAACGTAGCTCTAGTATAGAGAGAGGATCCTGCTGATATTACTAGGAATGGTAACAAATCTGCAGCAAAATTCAAGTTATCACACACCAGCACCAGAACAGTACAATGTACACTTAGAAATTCGGTAAGCTATATTAACAGAAATTCAGTAATATACATCATTAGAAATTAGCGTTATGTTTCCTTTACAGAGAAATTAATTGTGGAAACACACATACAACAGGGAATTATTTAAGCTCATTGATACAAGACTGAGAGATGCTTTGTTCAAGTAATTAAAAAGCCAAAATGAGCTGTTTGGTATGTTACCTATAGGGGTTCACTATGGTATGCCGGCGGTCGGGCTCACGGCGACCAGCATACCGGCGCCGGGAGCCCGACAGCTGGCTTACCGACAGTGTGGCGAGCGCAAATGAGCTCCTTGCGGGCT
Organism: Pseudophryne corroboree; assembly: GCF_028390025.1. Classification (NCBI taxonomy): domain Eukaryota; kingdom Metazoa; phylum Chordata; class Amphibia; order Anura; family Myobatrachidae; genus Pseudophryne; species Pseudophryne corroboree. The sequence goes on from NC_086449.1 coordinate 163,086,235, forward strand.
CGCTACGCGCGCCACGCTATTTTATTCTCCCTGCAGGGGGTCGTGGACCCGCACGAGGGAGAATAAGTGTCGGTATGCCGGCTGTCGGGATCCCGGCGCCGGTATACTGTGCGCCGGGATCCCGTCAGTCGGCATACTGAAGACCACCCACCCATAGAGATCAGAGAGTGACTCCTGTTAGTGCTGCTACAAGAAATCCATCATGCAGATATGGAGTAGCGCAGTCCCTCTTACTTTAACTGTATTTAAAGAGATGTTTTTCTTAGATACATGGGAGAGTTCTGTTAAATTGAGAATAGGTGACTCACTCCTACACACTCGGTGCTACAGCTACAGGCAATACTCTCACAATCCCCCGAATATCCTGGATTCTTGACTAACTAATGGCTATTCCGTTCCCCACCTAACAGGTGCGGGGTCCAACCCCTTGACTCTCAGCATAACTTTCTTTTTTCCTTATTTTTGATTTGTGTTTATTAGTTTGTATCCGGCTAACTCATGTCTCTAAGTCTGGGACACAGGCAAGATTTGCTGTATCGGAACAAAAAATAGTGCATATAGCCTAGTGTGTATCCCCGATTGCGGGCTCTCGCGGGTCACATGCAACATCTTCTGGTTGGCTGTGCTGCATGAAGGATGAAACGAGATAGTGCTCCGTCGTTCATTACATGGGGCAGTGTGTACAGGGATGGTCAGAGATGAAAGGAAATTGATCCAGACATCGGCACGATTGTAGTGTGTACCTGGCCTAACAATTACTCCATGTTATTTTTGTTATTATGTTGGACTTGTTCACCATTTCAGGTTAATATTTTGGGCATATTGTAATCCTGGTTTCTTACTGGGTGTAATACTCTACATTTTTGTCTCACTGACATCTTTATCGTCCTTGTGATGTAACACATGTGCTTCAATAAAAAAATTATATAAAAAAACATTTTATTGCAGTGGTTCTCAGACTGTGTGCCGTGGCACCCTGGGGTGCCTCAGGACACTTGCAGGGGTGCCCTGGGTTGGTGGTCCAAGAACAGTTAAAATGATTTACGATCAAAGTAATAGGCAAAACCAGTGCCGGTGTCTGCCAATCATAAAATATGTGGACAAACAGAAGCAAATCCTGTCCCTCACCACACAATTAAACCTAAGGATGACATATAAACACAATTTACTTAATTTAATATTTCTTTGTAAATTTCTCAATTAGAATCTTTTGGCCTAGGGATGCCGTGAAAAAAATTCTGATACTCTAGTGCGCCATGATTCAAAAAAGTTTGGGAACCACTGCTCTATTGTTTAACAACAAAATACACCCTGCAATGAGCTCTGTTCTCTTGGCGCCTTTAGACAAAAACGCAATTGTCAATAACTAGGCTCTCACCCATATTAATAAATACTGGCATGGAGGTAATTATGGTCCTTCATGCAGAATAATAAAAACAACAAGATGGATGTATAAGCTTTGCCTCATACAGAGCTGCATTTGCCTGATAATCTGTGGCTTCCAATTTACCTCACATCAGGATACTACCCATGTCTTAACATAATCACACAAGTGGACAGGTCACTGCCCCCCAACAGGATCAGCACATTCATCTGCTGAAATCCACTGTGCTGCTGTAAACTGTGCATGATCTGCTTGGGTACAGGCTATTCCATCTGCTCCAGGTCACCCCTGTTCTATCAGACATAGAAAGAACCAGAGAATTCTCTCCCCACCAAAAACCCCCAAAAACAAACAGCTGTTGGCATATGAAACTGGGCAGGTAGAATGCTGCCATATCCACCACCAAAGCAAGGTCTCCTCCGCAGTCTCCAGTGCACAGGCTGTATCGGTATGCTTTGCCGTTGGTCATTTTCCAACAGATGCTAGAGCAAGACATCAACGTCCAAGAAGACTGCTTACAGCTCACTTCCAATGGTCACTGTTCTATACCCTATAGATGTTCTTAAGCTGATCTTACATAGCAGTCATATTTCAAACCTAGGAAAAATGTTACACAGTATTCCCCGTCATGGAGAAGACGCAGTTGTGTACAGAAATTTCCACCACCACCAACCTGTGCGATTTGAAGCGATGGAGTCGGCCTGGGACATGAGGCGCTGAGGCATCGGAGGCTCCAGCCCAGGAATTAGGCTCTCCACCACAGGCTCAGCTTTCCCTTGTGCGGTGAAGAAAGATGGAAGCAGAGGCGGCCAAGTAGTGCCAGAGATGATGGGAGTAGGAGACCAGACAGAAACGGAGGAAAACAGAATTGAGATACATAAGAAAAGTCTAAGAGGTGTAGAGGAGCAGTGTCAATAGAAAACGTACACTGGGTGCAATAAGCAGTGTGTTACTTGCATCTTCATATAACAACGTTTTCTCCCTTGCTGTACATCTTAGGCTACCGTTGGCTCTTCAGCTTATATAGCTCACATTAAGGCCCCCATTTATCAAGACTTGGAGAGTGATAAATATGACAGTGATAAAGTACCAGTCTATCAGCCCCTAATTGTAATTTTTCAGGATGTAGTTATGTGACCGACGGTCTCCACAATACCTCACCATACAATCCCGACAGTCGGCATGCCGACTAAAAGGGACTATTCCCACTCGTGGGTGTCTATAACATCCATAGAGTGGGATCAGAACCTGTGGCGAGCGTCACTGAGCCCGCAAGGGGCTTTGTTGCACTCGTGCCCCCCCTTTCCTTCCTCCCAGCATTCTGCCACCAGGATCCCGGCCGCCGGTACCACATACCCAACACCATTTTTCAAATACAGCCTGTGGAAGTTAGGAGTTGATTGGTTAGTACTTCATCACCGTGCTATTTATCACTCTCCAAGACTTGATAAATGGGGGCCTATACAGTGGGGTAAAAAAGTATTTGGACAGCCACCGATTGTGCAAGTTGGCCCACTTAAAAAGATGAGAGAGGTCTGTAATTTCCATCATAGGTACACTTCAACTGTGAGACAGAATCTGAAAAAAAACCTAGGAAATCGCACTGTATGATTTTTAAACGATTTACTTGTATATTCTTGCGGAAAATAAATATGTGGACAACCAAAAAGTTTAACTCAATACTTTGTAATACAACCTCGGTTGGCAATTACAGAGGTCAAACGTTTCCTGTAGTTCTTGACCAAGTTTGCACACACTGTAGCATGTATTTTGGCCCACTCTTCCATGCAGATCTTTGGGGCTGTCACCGGGCAACACGGACTTTCAACTCCCTCCACAGATTTTCTATTGGGTTGAGGTCTGGAGACTGGCTAGGCCACTCCAGGACCTTGAAATGCTTCTTACGGAGCCACTCTTTAGTTGCCCGGGCGGTGTGCTTGGGATCATTGTCATGCTGGAAGACCTAGCCACGTTCCATCTTCAATGCTCTTACTGAGGGAAGGAGGTTTTTGCCCCAAATCTCACGATACATGGCCCCATTCATCATCTCCTTAATACAGATCAGTCGTCCTGTCCACTTTGCAGAAAAGCAGCCCCAAAGCATGATGTTTCCACCCCCATGCTTCACAGTGGGTATGGTGTTCTTGGGATGCCATTCATCATTCTTCTCCCTCCATAAACGGCGAGTGGAGTTTATACCAAAAAGTTTGATTTTGCTCTCATCTGACCACATTACATTCTTCCAATCCTCCTCTGGATCATCCAGATGGTCACTGGCAAACTTTAGACGGGCCTGGACATGTGATGGCTTAAGCAGGGGAACCTTTCAGGCGCTGCAGGATTTCAATCCATGACGACGTAGTGTGTTACTAATGGTAACCTTTGTGACTGTGGTCCCAGCTCTCTTGAGGTCATTGACCAGGTCCCCCCGTGTAGTTCTGGGCTGATTCCTCACTGTTCTCAAGATCATTGATCAGGTCGAGGGAGATTGTCAGTGATATTGTGTTTCTTCCATTTTTTAATAATTGCGCCAACAGTTGATCTCTTCTCACCAAGCTGCTTGCCTATTGTCTAGTAGCTCATCCCAGCCTTGTGCAGCTCTACAACTTTGTCCCTGGTGTCCTTAGACAGCTCTCTGGTCTTGGCCATGGTGGAGAGGTAGCAGTAAGACTGTTTGAGGGTGTGGACAGGTGCCATTAATACAGGTAACAAGTGGAGGATAGAAGAGCTTCTTAAAGAATAAGTAACAGGTCTGTGAGAGCCAGAAATCTTGCTGCTTGGTAGGTGTCCAAATATTTATTTTCCACAAGAATATACAAGTAAATTGTTTAAAAATCATACAATGTGATTTCCTTTTATTTATTTATTTTCAGATTCTGTCTCTCACAGTTGAAGTGTACCTATGATGGAAATTACAGACCTCTCTCATCTTTTTAAGTGGGTCAACTTGCACAATCGGTGGCTGTCCAAATACTTTTTTGACTCACTGTATGTACTAATGTGCCCAACTAGCCAAGACTTGTCAGCAAATGTGTACAATTTATATTGTACTTAACATACACTGTAACATAATAGAACATAATGAAACAGTGTTGACAGATTATTTTAATCTAAGACTTAGACTCGTGCATATTATTGGTGGCCAGCCACACCTGACTTGAGGCAAACACTTGCCAAATGCATTCTACTACAGAATAACCACTGCAAACTGCCCGTGCAGACACATGAAAGCGGTAAAAGCACCTGCTCATAAACCCTCCACATCTACCAAAGACCTCCACACGTACAGCTGCAAATTCTTCCCATTATTTCCCAGGCCCAAACCTATTTTGCTCCTTAAAAGGAACATTACTGTGAAAATTATTAAAACTAAGTGACCAATTAAATTACTAAATGGAGTGTTACATATATGTGGAACTCTTTGTAGGCCTGCATCTGTAAAATGCCAATGAGAGGATTTATTTAGGTGGTGGATGATATATTTTACTACAGGGTCACAAAGTCTGATAATGTACAAATGCATTCTTGTATATCTAGCCTCAATACGCCATGCAGCGTGAGATGCCTGACGGGAGTGAGCCGCCAGGTCCTGTGCAATTCTGCTAACGTCGGGAGTCTTTTTTTTTTTTTTTTGCCAAAAATTCGTCTTATGGCTTACTTCAGACTTGATCACTGTTGAGCGATTTCGCATGACGGGCGACTATCGAGAGAGTGCGCATGCGTATGAATCGCAATGCGCAGGCGCAAGGCCAAACTGCAAAAGAATAGTGTGAAAATTTTGATCGCTAGGCGTACGCAAGTTGATTGACAGGAAGCGGACGTTTGGGGGTGGAAACTGGCCGTTTTCTGGGTGTGTCAGGAAAAATGCAGGTGTTCCCAACCGTTTTCTGGGAAGGTGTGTGACGTCAGCTCCGGACCCAATCAGCCTGATTCTGTTGCACTGTAGGAGTAAGTCCTGGGCTACTCAAAGACTGTAAAAAAAATAAGAATTTACTCACCGGTAATTCTATTTCTCGTAGTGGATGCTGGGGACTCCGTAAGGACCATGGGGAATAGCGGGCTCCGCAGGAGACTGGGCACTCTAAAGAAAGATTTAGTACTATCTGGTGTGCACTGGCTCCTCCCTCTATGCCCCTCCTCCAGACCTCAGTTAGGGAAACTGTGCCCGGAAGAGCTGACATTACAAGGAAAGGATTTTGGAATCCAGGGTAAGACTCATACCAGCCACACCAATCACACCGTACAACTCGTGATAACCTTACCCAGTTAACAGAATGAACAAACAACAGAGCATCAGCCAATGGATGCCAACATAACATAACCCTGTATTAAGCAATAACTATATACACGTATTGCAGAAAGTCTGCACTTGGGACGGGCGCCCAGCATCCACTACGGACTACAAGAAATAGAATTACCGGTGAGTAAATTCTTATTTTCTCTAACGTCCTAGTGGATGTTGGGGACTCCGTAAGGACCATGGGGATTATACCAAAGCTCCCAAACGGGCGGGAGAGTGCGGATGACTCTGCAGCACCGAATGGGCAAACACCAGGTCCTCCTCAGCCAGGGTATCAAACTTGTAGAACTTTGCAAATGTGTTTGAACCCGACCAAGTAGCAGCTCGGCAAAGCTGTAATGCCGAGACCCCTCGGGCAGCCGCCCAAGAAGAGCCCACCTTCCTTGTGGAATGGGCTTTTACTGATTTTGGATGCGGTAATCCAGCCGCAGAATGAGCCTGCTGAATTGTGTTACAGATCCAGCGAGCAATGGTTTGCTTTGAAGCAGGAGCACCCAGCTTGTTGGATGCATACAGGATAAACAGCGAGTCAGTCTTCCTGACTCCAGCCGTCCTGGCAACATAGATCTTCAAAGCCCTGACTACATCAAGCAACTTGGAATCCTCCAAGTCACGAGTAGCCGCAGGCACCACAATGGGTTGGTTCAGATGAAAAGATGACACCACCTTTGGCAGAAACTGCGGACGAGTTCGCAATTCTGCCCTGTCCATATGGAAAACCAGATAGGGGCTTTTACATGACAAAGCCGCCAATTCTGACACACGCCTAGCTGAGGCTAGGGCCAACAGCATGACCACTTTCCACGTGAGATACTTTAGCTCCACCGTCTTAAGTGGCTCAAACCAGTGGGATTTCAGGAAAGCCAATACCACGTTAAGATCCCAAGGTGCCACTGGTGGCACAAAAGGAGGCTGAATATGCAGCACTCCCTTAACAAACGTCTGAACCTCAGGCAGTGAAGCCAGTTCCTTTTGAAAGAAAATGGATAGGGACGAAATCTGGACCTTTATGGACCCTAATTTTAGGCCCATAGTCACACCCGACTGTAGGAAGTGCAGGAATCGACCCAGTTGGAATCCCTCTGTAGGGGCCTTCCTGGCCTCACACCAAGCAACATATTTTCGCCATATACGGTGATAATGTTTTGCTGTCACGTCCTTCCTAGCCTTTATCAGCGTAGGAATATATCTTTTTAGCTTTTTGTTGAGACGGGACGCCATCATGTCCACCTGTGGCAGTTCCCATCGATTTGCAATCTGCGTGAAGACTTCTTGATGAAGTCCCCACTCTCCCGGGTGGAGGTCGTGTCTGCTGAGGAAGTCTGCTTCCCAGTTGTCCACTCCCGGAATGAACACTGCTGACAATGCTAGTACGTGATTCTCCGCCCACCGAAGAATCCTGGTGGCTTCTGCCATTGCCACCCTGCTTCTTGTGCCGCCCTGGCGGTTTACATGGGCCACTGGCGTGATGTTGTCTGACTGAATCAGGACTGGTTGGTTTCGAAGCAGAGGCTCCGCTTGACTCAGGGCGTTGTATATGCCCTTAGTTCCAGGATATTGATGTGCAGACAAGTGTCCGGACTTGACCACAACCCTTGGAAGTTTCTTCCTTGAGTGACTGCCCCCCACCCTCGGAGGCTTGCATCCGTGGTCACCAGGACCAGGTCCTGTATGCCGAATCTGCGGCCCTCGAGGATGTGAGCACCTTGTAGCCACCACAGAAGAGACACCCTGGCCCTGGGGGACAGAGTGATCATCCGATGCATCTGAAGATGCGATCCGGACCACTTGTCCAGCAGATCCCACTGAAAGATCCTCGCATGGAACCTGCCGAAGGGAATGGCTTCGTATGACGCCACCATCTTTCCCAGGACTCGCCTGCAGCGATGCACCAACACCTGTTTTGGCTTTAGGAGGTCTCTGACCAGAGTCACGAGCTCCTGAGCCTTCTCCTCCGGGAGAAACACCTTCTTCTGGTCTGTGTCCAGAATCATGCCCAGGAAGGGCAGACGCGTTGCACGAATCAGCTGCGACTTTGGAATGTTCAGAATCCAGCCGTGCTGACGCAACACTTCCTGAGAGTGTGCTACGCTGATCAGCAACTGCTCCCTGGACCTCGCCTTTATGAGGAGATCGTCCAAGTATGGGATAATTGTAACCCCTTGCTTCCGAAGGAGCACCATCATTTCCGCCATCACCTTGGTAAAAACTCTCGGTGCCGTGGACAGGCCAAACGGCAACGTCTGGAATTGGTAATGACAGTCCCGTACCACAAACCTGAGGTACTCCTGATGAGGCGGATAAATGGGGACATGCAAGTAAGCATCCTTGATGTCCAGAGACACCATAAAATCCCCTTCCTCCAGGCTTGCAATGACCGCTCTGAGCGATTCCATTTTGAACTTGAATTTCTTCAGATAAATGTTCAGGGATTTTAAATTTAAAATGGGTCTGACCGAACCGTCCGGTTTCGGTACCACAAACATAGTGGAATAGTAGCCCCTTCCCCGTTGAAGGGGGGGGACCTCCACCACCACTTTCTGGAGAAAAAGTTTGTGAATTGCCTCCAACACTATCTCCCTTTCCATGGGGGAAGTTGGTAAGGCCGATTTTAGGTAACGGTGAGGGGGCATCACCTCGAATTCCAGCTTGTAACCCTGAGACACAATTTGTATAGCCCAAGGATCCACCTGTGAGCGAACCCACTGGTGGCTGAAATGTCGGAGACGCGCCCCCACAGCTCCTGGCTCCGCCTGTGGAGCCCCAGCGTCATGCGGTGGATTTAGTGGAAGCCGGGGAAGACTTTTGTTCCTGGGAACTAGCTGCATGGTGCAGCTTTTTTCCTCTACCCCTGCCTCTAGCAAGAAAGGACGCACCTCTGACCTTCTTGCTCCTCTGATAAAGAAAGGACTGCATTTGGTAATACGGTGCTTTCTTAGGCTGTGGAGGGACATAAGGCAAGAAATTTGACTTCCCAGCCGTAGCTGTGGAAACTAGGTCCGAGAGACCATCCCCAAACAATTCCTCACCCTTATAAGGTAAAACCTCCATGTGTTTTTTAGAGTCGGTATCCCCTGTCCATTGCCGAGTCCATAAGACCCTTCTGGCAGAAATGGACATTGCGTTAACTCTAGAGCCCAGCAGGCAAATGTCCCTCTGGGCATCCCGCATATATAGGACCGCGTCCTTGATATGTGCCAGGGTCAGTAGAACAGTGTCCCTGTCCAGGGTATCTAACTCCTCAGACAGAGAATCCGTCCATGCAGCTACCGCACTACACATCCAGGCCGAAGCAATTGCTGGCCTCAGCAGTGTGCCAGAATGTGTATAAACAGACTTCAGGATAGCTTCCTGCTTTCTATCCGCAGGATCCTTTAGGGCGGCCGTATCCGGAGACGGCAGGGCCACCTTCTTAGACAAGCGTGTCAACGCCTTGTCTACCCTAGGGGAGGATTCCCAGCGTAACCTGTCCGTTGGCGGGAAAGGATACGCCATAAGTAATCTCTTGGAAACTATCACCTTCCTGTCAGGGGAATCCCACGCTTTTTCACATAATTCATTTAATTCATGTGAAGGGGGAAAAGTCACTTCATGCTTTTTCTCCCCATACATATAAATCCTCTTGTCAGGGACAGGATTTTCCTCAGAAATGTGTAATACATCCTTCATAGCTACAATCATGTAGCGGATGGCTTTAGTCATTTTAGGCTGCAACTTTGCCTCATCATCATCGACACTGGAGTCAGATTCCGTGTCGACATCTGTGTCAACTATCTGGGATAGTGTGCGCTTTTGAGACCCTGACGGCCTCTGCGCTGTAGGATCAGGCATGGGTTGAGACCCTGACTGTGCCCCGGTTACAGTTTTATCCAATCTGTTATGCAAGGAGTTTACATTATCATTTAACACCTTCCACATATCCATCCAATCAGGTGTCTGCACCGTCGGCGGCGACACCACACTCAGCTGCACTTGTTCTGCCTCCACGTATCCTTCCTCATCAAACATGTCGACACAGGCGTACCGACACACAGCACACACACAGGGAATGCTCTGACTGAGGACAGGACCCCACAAAGGCTTTTGGGGAGACAGAGAGAGAGTATGCCAGCACACACCCCAGCGCTATATAACCCAGGGATTACACTGTACCTTAGTGTTTACCCTGTAGCTGCTGTTAATATATATATATATATACTGCGCCTAAATTTATGTGCCCCCCCCTCTCTTTTTTACCCTTTAATGCACCTGTATACTGCAGGGGAGAGCCTGGGAAGCGTCCTTCCAGCGGAGCTGTGAAGAGAAAATGGCGCTGGTGTGCTGAGGAAGAAGGCCCCGCCCCCTCAGCGGCGGGCTTCTGTCCCGCTTTAATGTGTAAAAAATGGTGGGGGCTCGGGCATATATACAGTCCCAGACTGTATATATGTCTCTTTTTGCCAAAAAGGTACTTAATTGCTGCCCAGGGCGCCCCCCCCTGCGCCCTGCACCCTACAGTGACCGGAGTGTGCGGTGTGCTGTGGGAGCAATGGCGCACAGCTGCAGTGCTGTGCGCTACCTTAAGTGAAGACAGGAGTCTTCAGCCGCCGATTTCGATGTCTTCATGCTTCTGCTGCTTCTGTTCTTCTGGCTCTGCGAGGGGGACGGCGACGCGGCTCCGGGAACGGACGATCAAGGTTAGGTACCTGTGTTCGATCCCTCTGGAGCTAATGGTGTCCAGTAGCCTAAGAAGCGCTAACTAGTTGCCGTGAGTAGGTTTGCTTCTCTCCCCTCAGTCCCTCGTAGCAGAGAGTCTGTTGCCAGCAGAAGCTCTCTGAAAACAAAAACCCTAACAAAATACTTTCTTTTCTAGGAAGCTCAGGAGAGCCCACTAGGAGCACCCAGCTCGGCCGGGCACAGATTCTAACTGAGGTCTGGAGGAGGGGCATAGAGGGAGGAGCCAGTGCACACCAGATAGTACTAAATCTTTCTTTAGAGTGCCCAGTCTCCTGCGGAGCCCGCTATTCCCCATGGTCCTTACGGAGTCCCCAGCATCCACTAGGACGTTAGAGAAATAGGATTTTAATACCTACCGGTAAATCCTTTTCTCCTAGTCTGTAGAGGATGCTGGGGACTCCAAAAGGACCATGAGGTATAGACGGGATCAGCAGGAGACATGGGCACACTAAAAAGACTTTGGGTGTGAACTGGCTCCTCCCTCTATGCCCCTCCTCCAGACCTCAGTTATAGGAACTGTGCCCAGGGGAGACGGACATTTCGAGGAAATAATTTTTTTGTTAAACTAATGGTGAGATACATACCAGCTCACACCACAAACACACCGTACAACTGGATTAGCAGGAATACCAGATAACATTATAACTAACAACAGCAACAAGCTGAATATAACTGATACACAACCTTCCTGTAACCGAAAACAACCAGTATCAATACAACTGCAAGGAACAGTCCGCACTGGGATGGGCGCCCAGCATCCTCTACGGACTAGGAGAAAAGGATTTACCGGTAGGTATTAAAATCCTATTTTCTCTTACGTCCTAGAGGATGCTGGGGACTCCAAAAGGACCATGGGGTCTATACCAAAGCTCCAGACCGGGCGGAGAGTGCGGACGACTCTGCAGCACCGATTGAGCAAACATAAGGTCCTCATCAGCCAGGGTATCAAACTTGTAGAACTTAGCAAAAGTGTTTGAACCCGACCACGTAGCTGTTCGGCAAAGTTGAAGAGCCGAGACCCCTCGGGCAGCCGCCCAAGATGAGCCCACCATCCTGGTAGAATTGACCTTCACTGACTTCGGTAACGGCAATCCAGCCGTAGAATGAGCATGCTGAATCGTATTACAAATCCAGCGTGAAATAGTCTGCTTGGAAGCAGGATTTCCAATCTTGTTGGAAGCATACAGGACAAACAGAGCCCCCGTTTTCCTAACAAGAGCCGTTCTGGCGACATAAATTTTCAAAGCTCTCACGACATCAAGAGTTCTTGGCACCGTCACGGCATCCATAGTCACAGGCACCACAATAGGTTGATTAATGTGAAACGAAGACACCACCTTCGGCAGAAATTGTTGACGAGTCCTCAATTCCGCTCTATCCACATGAAAAATCAAATATGGGCTCTTGTGAGACAACGCCGCCAATTCTGACACTCGTCTGGCAGACGCCAAAGCCAAAAGCATGACCACTTTCCAAGTGAGAAACTTTAACTCAACCTTTCGCAAAGGTTCAAACCAGTGAGACATAAGAAACTATAACACCACTTCAAGATCCCACGGTGCCACGGTTGGCACAAATGGAGGATGGATATGCAGCACTCCCTTCACGAAAGTCTGAACCTCAGGAAGGGCGGCCAATTCTTTTTGAAAGAAAATAGATAAAGCCGAAATCTGCACTTTGATGGAACCCAATATCAGGCCTGCATCCACGCCTGCCTGCAAAAAATGGAGGAAACGACCCAAGTGAAATTCCTCCGCAGGAGCCGTTTTGGTTTCACACCACGACACATATTTTCTCCAAATACGGTGATAATGTTTTGCCGTGACCTCCTTTCTAGCCTTAAGGAGAGTGGGGATGTCTTCCCCGGGAATACCTTTACGAGCTAGGATTTGGCGTTCAACCTCCACGCCGTCAAATGTAGCCGCGGTAAGTCCGGAAACACGCATGGCCCCTGCAGTAACAGGTCCTCTCTTAGAGGAAGCGGCCAAGGATCTTCTATGAGCAATTCCTGAAGATCCGGATACCAGGCCCTCCGTGGCCAATCTGGAACGAAGAGTATTGCTTGAACCCTTGTTCGTCTTATGATCCTCAGCACTCTTGGAATGAGAGGAAGTGGAGGGAACACATATACCGACTGAAACACCCACAGAGTTACCAGGTCGTCCACTGCACTGGCTTGGGGGTCTCTTGACCTGGAACCATACCTCGGAAGCTTCTTGTTGAGGCGAGACGCCATCATGTCTATTTGAGGGATTCCCCAACACCTTGTTACTTCTGCAAACACCTCTGGATGAAGGGCCCACTCTCCTGGATGGAGATCGTGTCTGCTGAGAAAGTTTGCTTCCCAGTTGTCCACGACCGGAAGGAAAACTGCTGACAGAGCGCTTACGTGTTGTTCTGCCCAGCGGAGAACTCTTGTGGCCTCCGCCATCGCCGCTCTGCTCTTTGTTCCGCCCTGGCGATTTACATACGCCACAGCTGTTATGTTGTCCGACTGGATCAGGATAGGTAGACCTTGAAGAAGGTTCTTCACTTGCAGAAGGCCGTTGTAAATGGCTCTTAACTCCAGAACATTTGTGTGGAGACAAGATTCCTGGCTGGACCATTTTCCCTGGAAACGTTTTCCTTGTGTGACTGCACCCCAGCCTCGGAGACTTGCATCCGTGGTCAGCAGGACCCAATTCTGGATTCCGAATCTGTGTCCCTCTAGAAGGTGAGAACTTTGTAGCCACCACAGGAGAGAAATTCTGGTCCTGGAAGATAGATTTATTTACCGGTGCATGTGCAGGTGAGACCCGGACCATTTGTTCAGCAGATCCCACTGAAACACCCAGACATGAAACCTGCCAAACGGAATGGCTTCGTAAGCCGCAACCATCTTCCCTAGCACTCGAGTGCATTGATGAATCGACACTCTTGCCGGTTTCAGAATCTCCTTGACCATGGTCTGGATTTCCAGAGCTTTTTCCGCCGGAAGAAACACTCTCCGCCGTTCCGTGTCTAGGATCATGCCCAAGAAGGGCAGCAGAGTTGTCGGAATCAACTGAGACTTTGGCAAATTGAGAATCCAACCATGATGTTGCAGAACCATCAGGGAGAGTTCCACGCTTCTTAGCAACTGCTCTTTTGATCTCGCCTTTATCAGGAGATCATCCAAGTACGGAATAATTGTGACACCCTGCTTGCGTAGGAGTACCATAATTTCCGCCATCACCTTGGTGAAGACCCTCGGGGCCGTGGAAAGCCCAAACGGCAACGTCTGAAATTGGTAATGACAATCCTGCACCGCAAATCTTAGGAAGGCTTGATGAGGAGGATATATCGGGACATGTAAGTAGGCATCCTTTATGTCGACTGACGCCATAAAATCCCCCCCTTCTAAGCTGGAAATCACAGTTCGAAGAGATTCCATCTTGAACTTGAAAGTTTTCAAGTATGGATTGAGGGATTTTAGGTTCAGAATCGGTCGGACCGAGCCGTCCGGCTTCGGCACGACAAAGAGGCTCGAATAGAACCCTTCCCCCCCGTTGGGACGGGGGAACCGGGACAATCACCCTCTGTTGACACAGCTTTTGTATCGCAGCGATTACTACTTCTCTTTCTGGAAGAGAAACTGACAAGGCCGATTTGAAAAAGTGGCGGGGGGGAGGGGGGGCATCTCCTGAAACTCCAGTTTGTACCCTTGGGACACTATGTCTAAGACCCAAGGATCCAGGGCCGATTGAAACCAGACCTGACTGAAGATTCGGAAACGGCCCCCCACTGGCACGGACTCCCGTAGTGAAGCCCCACCGTCATGCGGTGGACTTGGTAGAGGCGGGGGAGGACTTTTGGTCCTGGGCGCCAAACACAGTAGGCGACCTTTTTCCCCTTCCTCTACCCTTTGAAGCGAGGAAGGACGAACCCCTTCCTTTTTTTGTATTTATTGGGCCGAAAGGACTGCATCTGAGAATGGGGCGCCTTTTTCTGTTGTGCGGGAACATAAGGAAGAAAAGATGACTTACCCGCAAGTAGCAGTAGACACCAGGTCAGCAAGGCCGTCACCAAACAAGACACTACCTTTAAAAGGGAGAGCTTCCATAGCTTTCTTGGAGTCGGCATCTGCATTCCATTGATGAATCCACAGCGCCCTCTTGGCCGAGACCGCCATGGCATTGGCCCTTGATCCCAAGAGGCCTATATCCCACGCCGCATCCTTTAGGTATTCTGCAGCGTCCTTGATATAACCAAGAGTCAAAAGAATGTTATCCTTATCAAGGGTATCCATATCAGAAGCTAAATTATCAGCCCACTTAGCAATAGCACTACTCACCCACGCCAACGCCACGGCAGGCCTGAGGAGTGCACCCGTAGTGACATAAATGGCCTTTAATGTCGTCTCCTGCTTGCGATCCGCCGGATCCTTGAGGGCAGCCGTGTCAGGAGACGGAAGCGCCACCGTCTTGGACAGTCGGGACAGAGCCTTGTCCACGTTGGGTGACGACTCCCATTTCTCCCTGTCGTCAGAGGGGAAAGGATATGCCATAAAAATTCTCTTGGGAATCTGCCACCTTTTGTCAGGCGACTCCCAAGCCTTTTCACAAAGAGCGTTCAGTTCATGAGAAGGGGGAAACTTCACCTCAGGCTTTTTCCCTTTAAATAAACAAACCCTTGTATCTGGAACCGGAGGTTCCTCAGAAATATGTAAAACATCTTTAATAGCCACAATCATGTACTGAATACTCTTAACCACCTTCGGATGTAAAGTGGCCTCATTGAAGTTGACACCGGAATCAGAGTCTGTGTATCTGTATCTGCCATCTGGGTAAATGAACGTTTTTGTGACCCTGAGGGGGTCTGCACCTGAGACAAAGCGTCCTCCATGGATTTTCTCCATGTTTGAGTCTGAGAATCAGATTTATCCAGCCTCTTAGACAATAATGCCACGTTTGCATTCAAGGTACTCAACATATTTACCCACTCAGCAGTCGGCTGTGCCGACAGAGTCATTCCCAAATCTTTCTCCGTGCCCCCAGTAACTTCCTCCGGGGAGGAGCACTCAGCCTCAGACATGTCCACACGCAGTACCGACACACCCACACTCACACCGGCCAAATAGGGGACAGACCCACAGGGTAGCCTGTAGAGAGAATACAGAGGGAGTATGCCAGCTCACACCCCTGCGCCCATATACTACTAAAGAAATAATATATGATGGCTGCGCTGTAATTTACACATATATAGCACCAAAATGCGTGTGTGTGTCCCCCCTCCCCCTTCCTGGCGCGCTGTAGTCCCGCTTAAATGTAAAAAAATTTATACTGGCAGGGGTATTGTACACGGTACCCGGGCACCGAATATGCCTCTTTTCCCAGTGAAAAAGCCCCTCAGTAACTTGCTGCCCAGGGTGCTCCCCCCCAGTGCCCTGCACCCTGTAAGTGCCGTTGGTGTGTGGGAGCATGGAGCGCAGCGCGACCGCTGCACTGTACCTCCGTTACTGAAGTCTTCTGCCGTCACTGAAGTCTTCTGTTCTTCTAATACTCACCCGGCTTCTCTCTTCTGGCTTCTGTGAGGGGGGTGACGGCGCGGCTCCGGGAACAAGCAGCTAGGCGCACCAAGTGATCGAACCCTCTGGAGCTAATGGTGTCCAGTAGCCTAAGAAGCAGAGCCCTTAACTAAGAAGAAGTAGGTCTGATTTCTCTCCCCTCAGTCTCACGAAGCAGGGAGCCTGCAGCCAGCAGGTCTCCCTGAAAATAAAAAAGCCTAACAAAGTCTTTCCAGAGAAACTCAGTAGAGCTCCCCTAGTGTGTGTCCAGTCACTCCTGGGCACAGAATCTAACTGAGGTCTGGAGGAGGGGCATAGAGGGAGGAGCCAGTTCACACCCAGTCAAAGTCTTTTTAGTATGCCCATGTCTCCTGCAGATTCCCGTCTATACCCCATGGTCCTTTTGGAGTCCCCAGCATCCTCTAGGACGTAAGAGAAACATTAAATGGTGCATGAGTTGCGAATGGATTTGCAGATGTCCGCTGTCTGGCAAAGTTTTTGCACAGCGTACGCAGGCATTCACATACTTGTATGGGGCGGGTTTTCACTCTCTATGGGCAGTGGCTATCTGATCGCAGACCTCTGCAAAAATAGAAGAGCGATCAGTTCTGAATTAGGCCCTTAGTCAGGACACACGAGGAGGCTGTACTGATTAATTTGATATATGACACTTGTATATTGTGTGTGAGTATATAGCACTTCGTATACAGATTCAGAGACTCCGTCGCACATGTACCAGTATCATACATCAAATTAATCAGCACAGTTTCCTCATGCATCCTAGTCACATTGCACTGCGACTAAGACGCAAAAAAATAAAATAAGCAAAAAAGACACCCGGCACTAGAAGGTTGTCACACGACCTGGCATGCCAAGAGGGGCTGCTTGCAGCAAAGATGTATGAGGGCACGTCTGTATATACATTTTCATCATTATAACTAGATCCTGAATTCATGATTTCACTACTCCCAGATAAAAGTTTACAAAATTATTAATCTGTGATTACAAGTAGATTTATGTAGGTCAGCCATTTTGTGTTTTAAAGAGAACACAAAATGGCTACCTCCATTACACGCAAGCAATGGGTAAGAATGCAGTATTAGGTCCTGCCCAATCCCTCTGTGTTTACCATTCACAGCTGTAGAGGTGCTCCCAAATGGGTCTGCCAGTGGTACAAGGTGAGGAAGCAGAAGCTGGGGTTCCGGTGATTTGAGACCCTCAATCAGTTTCTCTGGGCCAAGCAGGAAGAAAAAGATAACAGAAAGGTGGGAGGATAAAAAAGTGCATTTCATAAGGGGTCAGGAAAGCTTGGGAGACATCATGCATGTGACAGGCAGAAACAGTGCAGTGGGTGGGGTGGTGAGCAGGGTCTGGCACACCTACTGTCCATTACATACCTTTTTTTAGAAATGGAGCTTTCAATAGCAGATCACTTTGCAAATTTTCCTCGATGCAAATCAATGAGGAAATAAATCAGCAAATACCAGCCTGTCACCTCCCAATGGCAACAAATCAGTTTAAGGGGAGAATTCAATTAGCCACGGTAAATTACTGTATGCCAATTGATCCCTGGAGTCTAGTCAATTAACCCGGAAGGCAGCTCACAGGATGCAGTTAGCTGAGATTTTTTGGGGGGTCTGACCCGAAAAGAAGTCCCTGATAAATAACCTGTTTTCAGGTGCCGTGGGCATGTTAACACATACAGTAGATCCGGGAACTTATCCAGAATTCTATGTGTTATTGTCCCTTAACAGTGTAATTTACCAGACAAGAAAAGGGGCTCTAAGTGAATAGCCCCTCTAAGTGAGGCTTCAATCCATTTTTTTTATAATCTATAAATAAGAATTTACTTACCGATAATTCTATTTCTCGTAGTCCGTAGTGGATGCTGGGGACTCCGTCAGGACCATGGGGTTTAGCGGCTCCGCAGGAGACAGGGCACAATAATAAAAGCTTTAGGATCAGGTGGTGTGCACTGGCTCCTCCCCCTATGACCCTCCTCCAAGCCTCAGTTAGGATACTGTGCCCGGACGAGCGTGCATAATAAGGAAGGATATTGAATCCCGGGTAAGACTCATACCAGCCACACCAATCACACCGTACAACCTGTGATCTGAACCCAGTTAACAGTATGATAACAACGAAGGAGCCTCTGAAAAGATGGCTCACAACAAGAATAACCCGATTTTTGTAACAATAACTATGTACAAGTATTGCAGACAATCCGCACTTGGGATGGGCGCCCAGCATCCACTACGGACTACGAGAAATAGAATTATCGGTAAGTAAATTCTTATTTTCTCTAACGTCCTAAGTGGATGCTGGGGACTCCGTCAGGACCATGGGGATTATACCAAAGCTCCCAAACGGGCGGGAGAGTGCGGATGACTCTGCAGCACCGAATGAGAGAACTCCAGGTCCTCCTCAGTCAGGGTGTGCCCCTGACCAAGTAGCAGCTCGGCAAAGTTGTAAAGCCGAGACCCCTCGGGCAGCCGCCCAAGATGAGCCCACTTCCTTGTGGAATGGGCTTTTACTGATTTTGGCTGTGGCAAGCCTGCCACAGAATGTGCAAGCTGAATTGTACTACAAATCCAGCGAGCAATCGTCTGCTTAGAAGCAGGAACACCCATCTTGTTGGGTGCATACAGGCTAAACAGCGAGTCAGATTTTCTGACTCCAGTCGTCCTGGAAACATATATTTTCAGGGCCCTGACAACGTCAAGTAACTTGGAGTCCTCCAAGTCCCTAGTAGCCGCAGGTACCACAATAGGTTGGTTCATGTGAAAAACAGAAAACACCTTAAGGAGAAATTGAGGACGAGTCCTCAATTCTGCCCTGTCAGAATGAAAAATTAAGTAAGGGCTTTTATATGATAAAGCCGCCCATTCTGACACACGCCTGGCTGAATCCAGGGCTAATAGAATCTTCACCTTCCATGTGAAATATTTTAATTCCACAGTGGTGAGTGGATCAAACCAATGTGACTTTAGGAAACTCAAAACAACATTGAGATCCCAAGGTGCCACTGGGGGCACAAAAGGAGGCTGTATATGCAGTACCCCTTTTACAAACGTCTGAACTTCAGGCACTGAAGCCAGTTCTTTCTGGTAGAAATTTGACAGGGTCGAAATTTGAACCTTAATGGACCCTAATTTTAGGCCCATAGACAGTCCTGTTTTCAGGAAATGTAGGAAACGACCCAGTTGGAATTCCTCTGTAGGGACCTTCTTGGCCTCACACCACGCAACATATTTTCGCCAAATGCGGTGAAAATGTTTTGCGGTTACATCCTTCCTGGCTTCGACCAGGGTAGGGATGACTTCATCTGAAATGCCCTTTCAGGATCCGGCGTTCAACTGCCATGCCGTCAAACGCAGCCGCGGTAAGTCTTGGAACAGACGAGGCCCCTGCTGGAGCAGGTCCTTTCTTAAAGGTAGAGGCCACGGTTCTTCCGTGAGCATCTCTTGAAGTTCCGGGTACCAAGTCCTTCTTGACCCATCCAGAACCACGAGTATCGTTCTTACTCATCTCCTTCTTATGATTCTCAGTACTTTTGGTATGAGATGCATAGGAGGGAACACATACCCTGACTGGTACACCCACAGTGTTACCAGAGCGTCCACCGCTATTGCCTGAGGGTCCCTTGACCTGGCGCAATATTTGTCTAGTTTTTTGTTCAGGCGGGACGCCATCATGTCCACCTTTGGTTTTTCCCAACGGTTTACAATCATGTGGAAGACTTCCCGCTGAAGTCCCCACTCTCCCGGGTGGAGGTTATGCCTGCTGAGGAAGTTTGCTTCCCAGTTTTCCACTCCCGGAATTAACACTGCTGAGAGTGTTATCACATGATTTTTCGCCCAGCGAAGAATCCTTGCAGTTTCTGCCATTTCCCTCCTGCTTCATGTGCCGCCCTGTCTGTTTACGTGGGCGACTGCCGTGATGTTGTCCCACTGGATCAATACCGGCTGACCTTGAAGCAGAGGTCTTGCTAAGCTTAGAGCCTTGTAAATTGCCCTTAGCTCCAGTATATTTATGTGGAGAGAAGTCTCCAGACTTGATCACACTCCCTGGAAATTTTTTCCTTGTGTGACTGCTCCCCAGCCACTCAGGCTGGCATCCGTGGTCACCAGGACCCAGTCCTGAATGTCGAATCTGCGGCCCTTTCATAGATGAGCACTCTGCAGCCACCGCAGAAGAAAACACCCTTGTCCTTGGAGACAGGGTTATCCGCTGATGCATCTGAAGATGCGATCCGGACCATTTTCCCAGCAGATTCCACTGAAAGGTTCTTGCGTGAAATCTACCGAATGGGATCGCTTTGTAAGAAACCACCATTTTTCACAGGACCCTTGTGCAATGATGCACTGATACTTTTCCTGGTTTTAGGAGGTTCCTGACTAGCTCGGATAACTCCCTGGTCTTCTTCTCCGGGAGAAAACATCCTTTTCTGGACTGTGTCCAGAATCATTCCTAGGAACATTAGACGTGTCGCCGGAAAAAACTGCGATTTTGGAATATTTAGAATCCACTCGTGCTGTCGTAGAACTACTTGAGATAGTGCTACTCCGACCGCCAACTGTTCTCTGGACCTTGTCCTTATCAGGAAAGCGTCCATATTTCTTTTAGGAAGAATCATCATTTCGGCCATTACCATGGTAAAGACCCGGGGTGCCGTGGACAATCCAAACGGCAGCGTCTGAACTGATAGTGACAGTTCTGTACCACGAACCTGAGATACCCTTGGTGAGAAGGGCAAAATTTGGACATGTAGGTAAGCGTCCCTGATATCCAGTGACACCATATCGTCCTGGTTCGCTATCACTGCTCTGAGTGACTCCATCTTGATTTGAACCCTTGTATGTAATTGTTCAAATCTTTTAGATCTCACCGAGCCGTTTGGCTTCAGTACCACAATATAGTGTGGAATAATACCCCTTCCCTTGTTGTAGGAGGGGTACTTTGATTATCACCTGCTGGGAATACAGCCTGTGAATTTTTTTCCAATACTGCCTCCCTGACGGAGGGAGACGTTGGTAAAGCAGACTTCAGGAACTTGTGAGGGGAAGACGTCTCGAATTTCCAATGTACACCTGGGATACTACGTGTAGGATCCAGGAGTCCACTTGCGAGTGAGCCCACTGCGTGCTGAAACTCTTGAGATGACCCCCCACCGCACCTGAGTCCGCTTGTATGGCCCCAGCGTCATGCTGCGGACTTGGCAGAAGCTGTGGAGGACTTCTGTTCCTGGGAATGGGCTGCCTGCTGCAGTCTTCTTCCCTTTCCTCTAACCCTGGGCAGATATGACTGGCCTTTTGCCCTCCTGCCTTTATGGGTACGAAAGGACTGAGACTGAAAAGACTGTGTCCTTTTCTGCTGAGATGTGACTTGGGGTAACAAAAGTGGATTTTCCAGCTGTTGCCATGGCCACCAGGTCCGATGGACCGCCCCTTTATACGGCAATACTTCCATGTGCCGTCTGGAATCTGCATCACCTGACCACTGTCGTGTCTATAAACATCGTCTGGCAGATATGGACATCACATCTACTCTTGATGCCAGAATGCAAATATCCCTCTGCGCATCTCGCATATATAGAAATGCATCCTTAAAATGCTCTATAGTCAATAAAATATTGTTCCTGTCAAGGGTATCAATATTTTCAGTCAGGAAATCCGACCAAGCCCCCCCAGCGCTGCACATCCAGGCTGAGGCGATTGCTGGTCGTAGTATAACACCAGTATGTGTGTATATACTTTTTAGGATATTTTTCAGCTTCCTATCAGCTGGCTCTTTGAGGGCGGCCGTATCTGGAGACGGTAACGCCACTTGTTTTTATAAGCGTGTGAGCGCCTTATCCACCCTAAGGTGTGTTTCCCAACTCGCCCTCACTTCTGGCGGGAAAGGGTATACCTCCAATAATTTTCTATCGGAGGAAACCCACGTATCATCACACACTTTAATTTATCTGATTCAGGAAAAACTACAAGTAGATTATTCCCACCCTACATAATACCCTTATTTGTGGTACTTGTAGTATCAGAAATATGTAACACCTCCTTCATTGCCCTTAACATGTAACGTGTGGCCCTAAAGGAAAATACGTTTGTTTCTTCACCGTCGACACTGAAGTCAGTGTCCGTGTCTGTGTCGACCAACTGAGGTAAATGGGCGTTTTTACAAGCCCCTGACGGTGTCTGAGACGCCTGGACAGGTACTAATTTGTTTGCCGGCCGTCTCATGTCGTCAACCGACCTTTGCATCGTGTTGACATTATCACGTAATTCCTAAATAAGCCATCCATTCCGGTGTCGACTCCCTAGAGAGTGACATCACCAATACAGGCAATTTGCTCCGCCTCCTCACCAACATCGTCCTCCTACATGTCGACACACACGTACCGACACACAGCACACACACAGGGAATGCTCTGATAGAGGACAGGACCCCACTAGCCCTTTGGGGAGACAGAGGGAGAGTTTGCCAGCACACACCAAAAACGCTATAATTATACAGGGACAACCCCTTATACAAGTGTTTTCCCTTATAGCATTTTCACATATGTAATCATATCGCCAAATAAGTGCCCCCCCTCTCTGTTTTAACCCTGTTTCTGTAGTGCAGTGCAGGGGAGAGCCTGGGAGCCTTCCTCACAGCAGAGCTGAGCAGGAAAATGGCGCCGTGTGCTGAGGAGAATAGGCCCCGCCCCCTAAAACGGCGGGCTCTTCTCCCGGAGTTTGTGAGATCTGGCAGGGGTTAAATACATCCATATAGCCTCAAGGGCTATATGTGATGTATTTTAGCCATAAAAAGGGTATAATACATTGCTGCCCAGGGCGCCCCCCCCAGCGCCCTGCACCCTCAGTGACCGCTGGTATGAAGTGTGCTGACAACAATGGCGCACAGCTGCAGTGCTGTGCGCTACCTTATGAAGACTGAAAGTCTTCTGCCGCCTGTTTCTGGACCTCTTCAACTTCGGCATCTGCAAGGGGGGTCGGCGGCACGGCTCCGGGACGAACCCCAGGGTGAGACCTGTGTTCCGACTCCCTCTGGAGCTAATGGTGTCCAGTAGCCTAAGAAGCAAATCCATCCTGCACGCAGGTGAGTTTACTTCTCTCCCCTAAGTCCCTCGTAGCAGTGAGCCTGTTGCCAGCAGGACTCACTGAAAATAAAAAACCTAACTTAAACTTTTATTCTAAGCAGCTCAGGAGAGCCACCTAGATTGCACCCTTCTCGGCCGGGCACAAAGATCTAACTGAGGCTTGGAGGAGGGTCATAGGGGGAGGAGCCAGTGCACACCACCTGATCCTAAAGCTTTTATTATTGTGCCCTGTCTCCTGCGGAGCCGCTAAACCCCATGGTCCTGACGGAGTCCCCAGCATCCACTTAGGACGTTAGAGAAACCAAGGATGGGAGATCAGGGCTGCCTTGGAATAGTGCATGGAAAACAAATTAAAAGGTAGTAATACTTTGCTGCTTTCCTCTTCAATCCTCCATAGTAGTCATTACAAAGGTGTTTACCCAAAAAACACTGTATAGTAGGGGGGGCTATAAAGAACACAAAGTCACAAATGCTGCATAATCAAAACTGTATGTAAGTAGAGGTATGATATAGCCACATGATAATTGCAAGAGAAGGTACGGACAGGTGTCCACACTGCTGCCGCAAAGACCTACGTGACTGGGCTTTTTTAGAACATGAAGTTGTCATCGTTCACGTTGAGTGGCCTCTCCCTATCCAAATTTATTGATCTTGAATGAATACCTTGATCATGGACAAGGAAAGGGCTTTAGGCCAGGTACACACTACACAAATATTGACCCGATATGACGTTTCCGGGCAAATCGGAGCAAAAAATCGCACAGCGTGCATGTCCAATTTGCTTGCTTCCGTGGTCGTTAGCAATGTCTTCTGGTCAGCCCTGCTGCAGGGTCAACCAGAAGACATCCCTAGCGGTGCCATAAGGCAGCATGCAGTTTGGCATTCTACGTCGCCCCCCCCCCCCCCCCCCCCCCGCTTCGGCAAGTGTGTATGCACTTACAGATGCAGGGTCCGTTGCCCGCAGAGGCGTAACTAGTGCAGGGCGAGTGGGGCATGTGCCCTGGGCGCTGTGGAGACTTGGCAGAGGGGGGGCGCCGCCGTCCAGGTATTGTATGCGCAGTACTACCCGGCGGCGGTGGTACGCCATCCCTGCTTCAGGGGACTGGGACAGGAACGCAGACTCTCTGACGCTCGCACCTCAGCAGTCAGGCTCACGGGGTTGCCTAGGCCACGGTGACGGTGTTGCTATGACAACCCGCTGCTGACGGAGAACGTTTTGCCTCCGGAACCGGAGCGTCCTTTCCCCGTCGCCATGTTTAGTGTCCCGGCTTCACCTCACAGGTGTGGTATGTGCCGGAACTACATACAGGATGGCGCTATGTAGTATAACTGTATGTTACCAGTCGGTCAGTGTGAGGTAGGTGCAGGAGGGTATGTAGCCACCGAGTTGTCAGTCAGTGTGAGGTAGGTGAAGGAAGGTGTGTAGCTGCACAGTGGTCAGTCAGTGTGGGGGGTCGCGGTGCTGCTGCTGTGGTGACCAGTGGAACTGGTAAGAGGACTTTGTTTATTAGACTGTTCCAGCCTGCTGTATCCCCCTCCCCAACATCTCCATCCTCCACACACATTACACCCCCCTGTCTCCCTCCCCACACATTACACCCCTGCCTCCCTCCCCACACATTACACCCCCTGCCTCCCTCCCCACACATTACACCCCCTGCCTCCTTCCCCACACATTACACCCCCCTGCCTCTCTCCCCACACATTACACCCCCCGCCTCTCTCCCCACACATTACACCCCCCGCCTCCCTCCCCACACATTACACCCCCCGCCTCCCTCCCCACACATTACACCCCCTGCCTCCCTCCCCACACATTACACACCCTGCCTCCCTCCCCACACATTACACCCCCCTGCCTCTCTCCCCACACATTACACCCCCCCTGCCTCTCTCCCCACACATTACACCCCCCCTGCCTCCCTCCCCACACATTACACCCCCCTGCCTCTCTCCCCACACATTACACCCCCCTGCCTCCCTCCCCACACATTACACCCCCCTGCCTCCCTCCCCACACATTACACCCCCTGCCTCCCTCCCCACACATTACACCCCCCTGCCTCTCTCCCCACACATTACACCCCCTGCCTCCCTCCCCACACATTACACCCCCCGCCTCTCTCCCCACACATTACACCCCCCGCCTCCCTCCCCACACATTACACCCCCCGCCTCCCTCCCCACACATTACACCCCCCGCCTCCCTCCCCACACATTACACCCCCCGCCTCCCTCCCCACACATTACACCCCCCTGCCTCTCTCCCCACACATTACACCCCCCTGCCTCTCTCCCCACACATTACACCCCCCCGCCTCCCTCTCCACACATTACACCCCCCTGCCTCCCTCTCCACACATTACACCTCCCTGCCTCCCTCCCCACACATTACACCCCCCGCCTCTCTCCCCACACATTACACCCCCTGCCTCCCTCCCCACACATTACACCCCCCTGCCTCCCTCTCCACACATTACACCCCCCTGCCTCCCTCCCCCCACATTACACCCCCCTGCCTCTCTCCCCACACATGTGATTCATAATGTGAATTTCAGCTCATTCAGTGTGCTACAATGTGAATTTCGGCTCATTCTTTGTGCTATAATGTGAATTTTGGCTCATTCTGTGTGCTATAATGTGAACTTTGGCTCATTCTGTGTGGTATAATGTGAATTTCGGCTCATTCTGTGTGCTATAATGTGAATTTTGGCTCATTCTGTGTGCTATAATGTGAATTTTGGCTCATTCTGTGTGGTATAATGTGAATTTCGGCTCATTCTGTGTGCTATAATGTGAATTTTGGTTCATTCTGTGTGCTATAATGTACATTTCGGATCATTCTGTGCTATAATGTGAATTTCGGCTCATTCTGTGTGCTATAATGTGAAATTATAGCACTGAAGGACACCCCCCCTTTGAGTGGCCACGCCCCTTTTTCCAGAGCGCACGCGCATAATTCCATCCTTCACTTTTCTATACCCCCACTTCAAAAATTCCACTTCAACCACTGCACCTACATCTATACATACACACCCCCGACATCTTCATACACAGTGACACCTATTTGTGAAGGGGATGATGATGGTAAGGTGCATGTGGAATTGAAAAGAATGTTCCCAGTATGACATGAAACAGCTGGCGTATTGTGTTGGCACATCCCATTTTCAGTGTCCACGCCCTCTTCTGATGTGTGGCCATGGCCATTTTTTTCAGTACGCGCTGGTGGCGCGTGCACATACTTTCCTTTGTAGTTTTTTTTTTGGGGGGGGGGGGGGCGGCGCCATTATTAATCTTGCCCTGGGCTCCAAAAACCCTAGTTACGCCTCTGGTTGCCCGCCAGATTGGCCGCCTACACATATTTCTGATGTATAACTGGCCTTAATGACTTCATCCTGCAGAAAGTCAAGGATTTATGGAAGGCCTATTAAACATGGTTGCTTTTACATTTTGGGGGAAAAAATAAGAATTTACTTACCGATAATTCTATTTCTCGTAGTCCGTAGTGGATGCTGGGGACTCCGTCAGGACCATGGGGTTTAGCGGCTCCGCAGGAGACAGGGCACAATAATAAAAGCTTTAGGATCAGGTGGTGTGCACTGGCTCCTCCCCCTATGACCCTCCTCCAAGCCTCAGTTAGGATACTGTGCCCGGACGAGCGTGCATAATAAGGAAGGATATTGAATCCCGGGTAAGACTCATACCAGCCACACCAATCACACCGTACAACCTGTGATCTGAACCCAGTTAACAGTATGATAACAACGAAGGAGCCTCTGAAAAGATGGCTCACAACAAGAATAACCCGATTTTTGTAACAATAACTATGTACAAGTATTGCAGACAATCCGCACTTGGGATGGGCGCCCAGCATCCACTACGGACTACGAGAAATAGAATTATCGGTAAGTAAATTCTTATTTTCTCTAACGTCCTAAGTGGATGCTGGGGACTCCGTCAGGACCATGGGGATTATACCAAAGCTCCCAAACGGGCGGGAGAGTGCGGATGACTCTGCAGCACCGAATGAGAGAACTCCAGGTCCTCCTCAGTCAGGGTGTGCCCCTGACCAAGTAGCAGCTCGGCAAAGTTGTAAAGCCGAGACCCCTCGGGCAGCCGCCCAAGATGAGCCCACTTCCTTGTGGAATGGGCTTTTACTGATTTTGGCTGTGGCAAGCCTGCCACAGAATGTGCAAGCTGAATTGTACTACAAATCCAGCGAGCAATCGTCTGCTTAGAAGCAGGAACACCCATCTTGTTGGGTGCATACAGGCTAAACAGCGAGTCAGATTTTCTGACTCCAGTCGTCCTGGAAACATATATTTTCAGGGCCCTGACAACGTCAAGTAACTTGGAGTCCTCCAAGTCCCTAGTAGCCGCAGGTACCACAATAGGTTGGTTCATGTGAAAAACAGAAAACACCTTAAGGAGAAAATTGAGGACGAGTCCTCAATTCTGCCCTGTCAGAATGAAAAATTAAGTAAGGGCTTTTATATGATAAAGCCGCCCATTCTGACACACGCCTGGCTGAAGCCAGGGCTAATAGAATCTTCACCTTCCATGTGAAATATTTTAATTCCACAGTGGTGAGTGGATCAAACCAATGTGACTTTAGGAAACTCAAAACAACATTGAGATCCCAAGGTGCCACTGGGGGCACAAAAGGAGGCTGTATATGCAGTACCCCTTTTACAAACGTCTGAACTTCAGGCACTGAAGCCAGTTCTTTCTGGTAGAAATTTGACAGGGTCGAAATTTGAACCTTAATGGACCCTAATTTTAGGCCCATAGACAGTCCTGTTTTCAGGAATTGTAGGAAACGACCCAGTTGGAATTCCTCTGTAGGGACCTTCTTGGCCTCACACCACGCAACATATTTTCGCCAAATGCGGTGAAAATGTTTTGCGGTTACATCCTTCCTGGCTTCGACCAGGGTAGGGATGACTTTATCTGGAATGCCCTTTCAGGATCCGGCGTTCAACTGCCATGCCGTCAAACGCAGCCGCGGTAAGTCTTGGAACAGACAAGGCCCCTGCTGGAGCAGGTCCTTTCTTAAAGGTAGAGGCCACGGTTCTTCTGTGAGCATCTCTTGAAGTTCCGGGTACCAAGTCCTTCTTGACCCATCCGGAACCACGAGTATCGTTCTTACTCATCTCCTTCCTATGATTCTCAGTACTTTTGGTATGAGATGCATAGGAGGGAACACATACCCTGACTGGTACACCCACAGTGTTACCAGAGCGTCCACCGCTATTGCCTGAGGGTCCCTTGACCTGGCGCAATATTTGTCTAGTTTTTTGTTCAGGCGGGACGCCATCATGTCCACCTTTGGTTTTTCCCAACGGTTTACAATCATGTGGAAGACTTCCCGCTGAAGTCCCCACTCTCCCGGGTGGAGGTTATGCCTGCTGAGGAAGTTTGCTTCCCAGTTTTCCACTCCCGGAATTAACACTGCTGAGAGTGTTATCACATGATTTTTCGCCCAGCGAAGAATCCTTGCAGTTTCTGCCATTTCCCTCCTGCTTCATGTGCCGCCCTGTCTGTTTACGTGGGCGACTGCCGTGATGTTGTCCCACTGGATCAATACCGGCTGACCTTGAAGCAGAGGTCTTGCTAAGCTTAGAGCCTTGTAAATTGCCCTTAGCTCCAGTATATTTATGTGGAGAGAAGTCTCCAGACTTGATCACACTCCCTGGAAATTTTTTCCTTGTGTGACTGCTCCCCAGCCACTCAGGCTGGCATCCGTGGTCACCAGGACCCAGTCCTGAATGTCGAATCTGCGGCCCTTTCATAGATGAGCACTCTGCAGCCACCGCAGAAGAAAACACCCTTGTCCTTGGAGACAGGGTTATCCGCTGATGCATCTGAAGATGCGATCCGGACCATATTCCCAGCAGATTCCACTGAAAGGTTCTTGCGTGAAATCTACCGAATGGGATCGCTTTGTAAGAAACCACCATTTTTCACAGGACCCTTGTGCAATGATGCACTGATACTTTTCCTGGTTTTAGGAGGTTCCTGACTAGCTCGGATAACTCCCTGGTCTTCTTCTCCGGGAGAAAACATCCTTTTCTGGACTGTGTCCAGAATCATTCCTAGGAACATTAGACGTGTCGTCGGAAAAAGCTGCGATTTTGGAATATTTAGAATCCACTCGTGCTGTCGTAGAACTACTTGAGATAGTGCTACTCCGACCGCCAACTGTTCTCTGGACCTTGCCCTTATCAGGAAAGCGTCCATATTTCTTTTAGGAAGAATCATCATTTCGGCCATTACCATGGTAAAGACCCGGGGTGCCGTGGACAATCCAAACGGCAGCGTCTGAACTGATAGTGACAGTTCTGTACCACGAACCTGAGATACCCTTGGTGAGAAGGGCAAAATTTGGACATGTAGGTAAGCGTCCCTGATATCCAGTGACACCATATCGTCCTGGTTCGCTATCACTGCTCTGAGTGACTCCATCTTGATTTGAACCCTTGTATGTAATTGTTCAAATCTTTTAGATCTCACCGAGCCGTTTGGCTTCAGTACCACAATATAGTGTGGAATAATACCCCTTCCCTTGTTGTAGGAGGGGTACTTTGATTATCACCTGCTGGGAATACAGCCTGTGAATTTTTTTTCCAATACTGCCTCCCTGTCGGAGGGAGACGTTGGTAAAGCAGACTTCAGGAACTTGCGAGGGGAAGACGTCTCGAATTTCCAATGTACACCTGGGATACTACGTGTAGGATCCAGGAGTCCACTTGCGAGTGAGCCCACTGCGTGCTGAAACTCTTGAGATGACCCCCCACCGCACCTGAGTCCGCTTGTATGGCCCCAGCGTCATGCTGCGGACTTGGCAGAAGCTGTGGAGGACTTCTGTTCCTGGGAATGGGCTGCCTGCTGCAGTCTTCTTCCCTTTCCTCTAACCCTGGGCAGATATGACTGGCCTTTTGCCCTCCTGCCTTTATGGGTACGAAAGGACTGAGACTGAAAAGACTGTGTCCTTTTTTGCTGAGATGTGACTTGGGGTAACAAAAGTGGATTTTCCAGCTGTTGCCATGGCCACCAGGTCCGATGGACCGCCCCTTTATACGGCAATACTTCCATGTGCCGTCTGGAATCTGCATCACCTGACCACTGTCGTGTCTATAAACATCGTCTGGCAGATATGGACATCACATCTACTCTTGATGCCAGAATGCAAATATCCCTCTGCGCATCTCGCATATATAGAAATGCATCCTTAAAATGCTCTATAGTCAATAAAATATTGTTCCTGTCAAGGGTATCAATATTTTCAGTCAGGAAATCCGACCAAGCCCCCCCAGCGCTGCACATCCAGGCTGAGGCGATTGCTGGTCGTAGTATAACACCAGTATGTGTGTATATACTTTTTAGGATATTTTTCAGCTTCCTATCAGCTGGCTCTTTGAGGGCGGCCGTATCTGGAGACGGTAACGCCACTTGTTTTTATAAGCGTGTGAGCGCCTTATCCACCCTAAGGTGTGTTTCCCAACTCGCCCTCACTTCTGGCGGGAAAGGGTATACCTCCAATAATTTTCTATCGGAGGAAACCCACGTATCATCACACACTTTAATTTATCTGATTCAGGAAAAACTACAAGTAGATTATTCCCACCCTACATAATACCCTTATTTGTGGTACTTGTAGTATCAGAAATATGTAACACCTCCTTCATTGCCCTTAACATGTAACGTGTGGCCCTAAAGGAAAATACGTTTGTTTCTTCACCGTCGACACTGAAGTCAGTGTCCGTGTCTGTGTCGACCAACTGAGGTAAATGGGCGTTTTTACAAGCCCCTGACGGTGTCTGAGACGCCTGGACAGGTACTAATTTGTTTGCCGGCCGTCTCATGTCGTCAACCGACCTTTGCATCGTGTTGACATTATCACGTAATTCCTAAATAAGCCATCCATTCCGGTGTCGACTCCCTAGAGAGTGACATCACCAATACAGGCAATTTGCTCCGCCTCCTCACCAACATCGTCCTCCTACATGTCGACACACACGTACCGACACACAGCACACACACAGGGAATGCTCTGATAGAGGACAGGACCCCACTAGCCCTTTGGGGAGACAGAGGGAGAGTTTGCCAGCACACACCAAAAACGCTATAATTATACAGGGACAACCCCTTATACAAGTGTTTTCCCTTATAGCATTTTCACATATGTAATCATATCGCCAAATAAGTGCCCCCCCTCTCTGTTTTAACCCTGTTTCTGTAGTGCAGTGCAGGGGAGAGCCTGGGAGCCTTCCTCACAGCAGAGCTGAGCAGGAAAATGGCGCCGTGTGCTGAGGAGAATAGGCCCCGCCCCCTAAAACGGCGGGCTCTTCTCCCGGAGTTTGTGAGATCTGGCAGGGGTTAAATACATCCATATAGCCTCAAGGGCTATATGTGATGTATTTTAGCCATAAAAAAGGTAAAATACATTGCTGCCCAGGGCGCCCCCGCCAGCGCCCTGCACCCTCAGTGACCGCTGGTATGAAGTGTGCTGACAACAATGGCGCACAGCTGCAGTGCTGTGCGCTACCTTATGAAGACTGAAAGTCTTCTGCCGCCTGTTTCTGGACCTCTGGACCTCTTCAACTTCGGCATCTGCAAGGGGGGTCGGCGGCACGGCTCCGGGATGAACCCCAGGGTGAGACCTGTGTTCCGACTCCCTCTGGAGCTAATGGTGTCCAGTAGCCTAAGAAGCAAATCCATCCTGCACGCAGGTGAGTTTACTTCTCTCCCCTAAGTCCCTCGTAGCAGTGAGCCTGTTGCCAGCAGGACTCACTGAAAATAAAAAACCTAACTTAAACTTTTATTCTAAGCAGCTCAGGAGAGACACCTAGATTGCACCCTTCTCGGCCGGGCACAAAGATCTAACTGAGGCTTGGAGGAGGGTCATAGGGGGAGGAGCCAGTGCACACCACCTGATCCTAAAGCTTTTATTATTGTGCCCTGTCTCCTGCGGAGCCGCTAAACCCCATGGTCCTGACGGAGTCCCCAGCATCCACTTAGGACGTTAGAGAAATGGAACTTGCCGAAAAAAAATCTGGACAAAGAGAGAGAGAAAGAGAGAGTAAATGTTTCCTTCTGATGCCTCTCTTAAGCTATTGTACACTAGGGACTGACAAAGCATCCATCCCTTCTGTCCCTGGAACTTTGCGGTGAGAGAAGAACCACCAACAACTAATAATTACTCGGACTGTGTCTAATTCATAACTAATCTATTGAAAACTAGATATATCAATACAAGTTTAGACACTGCTGTTGATAATTACTGGACTCTCACAACCATTATCTTAGGCCACAGTACTTAAGAGGCAAAATATGTGGAGTTGAGCTGGTCTAATCACATGCAGCTATCTGGAGCAGAATATAATGTTTATGGACTAATGTTCAGCAACTGAAACCACTAACTACTTGGTCTGTATGGATGTTACACAACAAAGTATTAACAACTAATATTCACTAGTTATAACACAGGTTGAGAATCCCATATCCAAAATGCTTGGGACCAAAGTATTTTGGATATTGGATTTTTCCGGATTTTGGAATAATTGCATACCATAATGGCGATGGGACCTAAGTCTAAGCACAGAATGCATTTATTTTTCATATACACCTTATACACACAGCCTGAAGGTCATTGTAGCCAATATTTTTAATAACTTTGTGCATTAAACTAAGTGTGTGTACAATCACACAATTCATTTATGTTTTATATACACCTTATACACACAGCCTGAAGGTCATTAAATACAATATTTTTAATAACTTTGTGTACAATAAGCCATCAGAAAACAAAGGTTTCACTATCTCAGTCCTACTCAAAAAATTCCGTATTTCTGAATAGTCCGTATTTCGGAATATTTGGATATGGGATACTCAACCTGTAATAACATTAATCTGTTGAAGATTGGATAGATTAGTACAGGTTACTTTCAGCTGTTTCATATTTACAGGATTCTAACATCTAATGTCCAAGGCCACAAGATCTAAGTGGCTTATTCACATTATGACTGTTCTAATCTAGTAGTTACTTAAATGCAATATGTTTTTAATTGGTTTTAAGTATATATGTTATACTGAATTATATTGTGCTATACTGAATTATATTATTTATTAAAATATATATATATCTGGACAAACAGCGCTTCCTAGATCTCCATTTTTGTTATATAT
Organism: Pseudophryne corroboree; assembly: GCF_028390025.1. Taxonomy (NCBI): domain Eukaryota; kingdom Metazoa; phylum Chordata; class Amphibia; order Anura; family Myobatrachidae; genus Pseudophryne; species Pseudophryne corroboree. The sequence goes on from NC_086449.1 coordinate 163,119,443, forward strand.
AGCGTGTCTCTACAAATACTAAGAGGGAAGTTATGCATTATAAAGGTGCCACCAGAGCTATGCCTAAAATAGTTTTTTTTTTTTTTTTTTTTTAAATACACCTTTAAGCGGGGGGGATTTCAACAGAGGGGATCGTGTGCAGACTCTGGGTGGGTTCTCTCCACCTGGAGTCTCTGGCAGGGTGCCAGAATCTACTGCGCATGCGCAGGTCTCCGGAAACTTGGAGCCCGTCATGTTCCTGAGTCTAATCACTACTGCGTATGCGTGGCGGCCATTATGGTGGCGATTTTTGCCGCACCCGATGCGGGATTCTGGAAAAGTAAGTAATAAAACATGGGTGCAGTGTGTATCCAGGGGCTCATGTGTACCGCACACATTGCACCCATTATAGAAATGTTAATGCATTTAAGAATGTACCCCATTTAACACATTTAAAAATCTCCGTTTTAACACATTTCAATGTCTTGACAAGGGTGCCATTGGGACATCCTTTTCTTTATAGTTTTTGAAACATCCTGTGGGTCTGGCCAGTGCAATGGTCCATTGTTACACAAGGAACAAAACAACCACATACTTCCAATCCACGGCAGTATATCAGGGTCAGATTTTTATTTTTATATAAAGAAAGTATTTTCTGATTATTAGAGACGAACTATTTAATATTTATACAGCCTGTTTGCAAAGGTGGGCAAATCTGATGATGGGAACATTGCAAGTACAAAATAAAAGTGACAGACACACATAAATGGGACATCATACAGCACACAACACTTTCCTCCTCTCTGTGTTTTTACCTGGGGTGTCAGACAGAGGAAGAGGTAAGAAGGGGTCTGGCGTTTTGTGCAGCGGAGGGCTGGAATCCTGCCCCTGCACGTCTAGAGGTTTATCCACAGCTGGGCATGAGAAAGAGAGAAAATAAACAGAGAAAAAACAAACAGGAGAGGAGAGAAAGACAGGTGAGAAGATAGAAGTAAAGCTACAGACACATACAGAGCCTCCACGATCCAATCTCCACCTTTATTGTAATTAACTGGACATATAGGGGTATATGCAATTGTGGTCGAATTCCCGAAATTGGCGAATTTCGGGTCATTTTCGACCAAAAAAAAAAATTCGCCTATGCAATGCAGTGCTTTCCGACCAAAAAACGGACTTTCAAAATTCGACTTTTTGAAATTCTACTTTTTGCAAATTCGACTTTTCTGCAATGATACAAGTGCTGCAATTCGACCAAAGCATATTCAATTCAAGTTTGGAAATTCGACAGCAGTGCTTTTAGACAGCAAATTCGTCATTTTCAATCCGCCACACTTTGGAGGGTGAAAACAAATAAAAAAATTTTAAACATGTTTTTTTTGGTGTTTTTTTTTTGGGGAATAGCAGATCTATTTATATTAGAAGGGATTAGGTACTTTTTTTTTTTTGGGGGGAGGCACAAATATTATTTATATATTTTTTAAAATATTATTTTTTTTTTATTGCTGGAACGGTAAAATCAGAAAAAAAAATGGCGTGGGGTCCCCCCTCCAAAGCATAACCAGCCTCGGGCTCATTGAGCTGGTCCTGGTTCTAAAAATGCGGGGAAAAAATTGACAGGGGATCCCCCGTATTTTTAAAACCAGCACCGGGCTCTGCGCCTGGTGCTGGTGCCAAAAATACGGGGGACAAAAAGAGTAGGGGTCCCCCGTATTTTTAACACCAGCATCGGGCTCCACTAGCTGGACAGATAATGCCACAGCCGGGGGTCACTTTTATGCCGTGCCCTGCGGCCGTGGCATCAAATATCCAACTAGTCACCCCTGGCCGGGGTACCCTGGGGGAGTGGGGACCCCTTCAATCAAGGGGTCCCCCCCCCCCCCAGCCACCCAAGGGCCAGGGGTGAAGCCCGAGGCTGTCCCCCCCCATCCAATGGGCTGCGGATGGGGGGGCTGATAGCCTTTGTGATAAAAAAAAGATATTGTTTTTTCCATTAGTACTACAAGTCCCAGCAAGCCTCCCCCGCAAGCTGGTACTTGGAGAACCACAAGTACCAGCATGCGGGAGAAAAGCGGGCCCGCTGGTACCTGTAGTACTACTGGGAAAAAAATACCCAAATAAAAACAGGACACACACACCGTCGACAGTAAAACTTTATTTCACACTACCGACACACACATACTTACCTATGTTCACACGCCGACATCGGTCCTCTTCTCCATGTAGAATCCACGGATACCTGAAAAGCAAAGTTCAATATACTCACCTCAGGGTCCAGAGATAAATCCACGTACTTGGCAAAAAAAGAAAACGCAAATACCCGCTCCAGAACGGACTGAAAGGGGTCCCATGCTGACACATGGGACACCTTTCCACGATTGAGACCTGTCAGTGACAGCTGTCACTGACAGGTCTCTAAGCCAATCAGGAAGCGCAACTTCGTTGCGCTCACCTGATTGGCTGATCGCTGTGACAGCGCATCGCACAGCTCCCTCCATTATATTCAATGGTGGGAACTTAGCGGCTAGCGGTGAGGTCACCCGCCGGTCAGCGGCTGACCGGCGGGTGACCCCACCGCTAGCCGCAAAGTTCCCACCATTGAAAGTAATGGAGCGGCTTTGCGAGGCGCTGTCAGAGTACAGACGGCGTCCAGCCAATCAGGTGAGCGCCACGGCAGTAGCGCTTCCTGATTGGCTGAAGGGACATCAGTGACAGGAGTCACGTGATGTCCCGGCATTCGGGGAAAGGAGTCTAATGTGAAAACATTGGACCCCTTTCATTAGTCCGGTGGATCGTGTTCGGTTTGTTTTTTTACAAAGTACGTGGATTTACCTCTGGACCTGGACCTCTGGACGCTGGAAGGTGAGTATAATTTTTTGACAGGTACCCTCGGATCGTCGGAGATCGTTGCAGTCGGCGTGTCAACACAGGTAAGTATGTGTGTGTCGGCGTATGAAATAAAGTTTTACTATCAAGGTGTGTGTGTCCTGTTTTTATTTGGGTATTTTTTTCCCAGTAGTACTACAGGTACCAGCGGGCCCGTTTTTCTCCCGCATGCTGGTACTTGTGGTTCTCCAAGTACCAGCTTGCGGGGGAGGCTTGCTGGGACTTGTAGTACTAATGGAAAAAACAATATCTTTTTTTTTATCACAAAGGCTATCAGCCCCCCCATCCGCAGCCCATTGGATGGGGGGGGACAGCCTCGGGCTTCACCCCTGGCCCTTGGGTGGCTGGGGGGGGGGGACCCCTTGATTGAAGGGGTCCCCACTCCCCCAGGGTACCCCGGCCAGGGGTGACTAGTTGGATATTTGATGCCACGGCCGCAGGGCACGGCATAAAAGTGACCCCCGGCTGTGGCATTATCTGTCCAGCTAGTGGAGCCCGATGCTGGTGTTAAAAATACGGGGGACCCCTACTCTTTTTGTCCCCCGTATTTTTGGCACCAGCATCAGGCGCAGAGCCCGGTGCTGGTTTTAAAAATACGGGGGATCCCTGGCCGATTTTTCCCCTGCATTTTTAGAACCAGGACCAGCTCGATGAGCCCGAGGCTGGTTATGCTTTGGAGGGGGGACCCCACGCCATTTTTTTTTCGGGTTTTTCCCCGTTTTTTCCCGTTTTTTAAAATCGCGGCAAAATCCGCCAAATCGGACGATTTTCGCCCGCGACTCTGGCGAATCCGTTTTTCATTGCATATGGTGAATTCCGGAAGCCACCTTCCGGAATTCACCTGGCGAATTTGGTCGAATTGAAAAAACGGCGATAATTGCCGCGAATTCGCCCGCTATTGCATATACCCCATAACATGCAGAGCTGTAACTACTTGTCTCAGTGGGTCTTTCTTAGACTGCCCTGAACTATAGGAAATGAATGAATAATTGATCGCCAGTGTGAAGTGCAATCTACGCTCCATTTTTTAGTTTACTTTTTGGAACTAAATTCCTATAATTCTCATTTTTAAATGCGGTCATCTGGAAATGTGACATTTATTTATTATCCTGAGTGACAAAATGTTGAACAACTACTGGCGTAGTCAGTGAGATTACTGTACCCACATAATGTGTTAAGTAAATCCTTAAAATATGACCTGTTTGGGAGTTGCATGATGTGAGTGCTGAGATACCCTGCTTTATAAAGAAGCAGAACATCATTCATGAATCTGCTGTCTCCATACTGTATGTGTTTTGATTGTCTGAATCTAGCATATTGTCAATTACTTATGGTAATCCTAAGCCAGATGACCAAAGAGAAAATGACGTGCGAGTAGTTACCTGCTCCACTGGAGAACAGAGAAGGTCCAAAAGCATCTGCCTGAGACACAGCAGGGGGAGCTGGAAAGCCTGACAGGAGGTCCTCTGCTGAGCTGTTCAGTTGCTCCGGAGCTTTACCTAGCAGGGAACAAAGCGGCTGGTGATACACTGTACCAATCAGACTGCACACGGACATCAGCCTCACAGGACATTTTCTCCATTATAGTGTGGAGATAAACTTAATTAAAAGCTAAATGTAAGTGGTAGCAGTATAATACCACCTTACTTCCTTCCAGATCTATAGTTTCCAAATGAATCCTTGGTGTGCTGTAATCAGCGCTGCGGCTGGAAGCAGTTGCCGGGCAGTGGGAGATGTGACGGGCGGTGAGAGCGCTAGCAGGTCTGAGTGCTTCTATCTGAAGGTGATGACCACCAGAGGCTGAAATAAACCGAGCTCTGTAAGGCAGTGGTGTCTGCCCTGCCTCTTGAAAAAGCTGCCCTGCTGTGCAGTGATACGCATGAGGTTTGCAGGGGTACTACACTATTCCTGGTGGACGCTGAATATTCACTTCATTGCCACATGATATACTGGCGCCTGACCCACGGGTAATAACTATAGCCAGGCACCACTGCCCTACAGAGCTTGGTTCATTTCAGCCTCCAGAGGTCATCACTTTGAGACAGAAGCACTTGGACCTGCTAGCGCTCTCACCGCCCGTCACACCTCCCATTGCCCGGCAAATGCTTCCAGATGCAGTGCTGATAACAGCACACCAAGGATTAATTTGGAGGCTATTAAGCCACTTATGGGCTCAGTGGTGAGATAGCACATGTATATCTGGCTAAATTCATTCACTCTGGTGACATACCAGCGGATCTGGCAGACTGTATAAAAACTGAGTGCCACCGCTGTTTCCCTATGGATGGCTAACCAAGCGGTAATACATCCTATACCACTGGACACCTAGTGCACTTTAAGTTCTATTCATTCAGCGAATAGGCTGTCTCATTTCATTCAATTCTGCATTTCTTGAATTTATTCTGTGAGATATATTACAGCATTTTTATATGTCTGTTAAGTGCATTTTTTATATTTATACCCCCGGGAGGTTAATACATTTTTAATAAATATTATTCATCTATATTCACAAGGTATTCGATACATTGTGCTTTTCGTTCTAAGAGGTTGGCAATCCTCTTTCCCAGGTGGCTGCAGATATACATTATTGTATCAGCACTATTCAGTACAGCGCCTAAGACTAGTTTCTGTTTTGTTTATGCTATGACATGGAAAACACAGAGTAATAAAAACAAAGAACCCTCTTCCCATCTTCAAAAACCAGAAACCCTAAAACTACTAAACCTACATGATCTATAAATGGAATTGCAACAACACTAATAAAACACATTCTTACTATCGCCTAGCTTAGCAAAGTCCTTATTGAGTAGTTCCTCTGCAGTGAGTTTGGAGAAGTTATCGTCATCAAACGGGTTCCAGCCAGAGGACTCTGGGGGGTTGTGGACATTCTGCTGTGAAGTTCTTGGTGACCCAGAGGGGGTTGTTGTAGCTGACCTAAGAAATTCAAAGACAAGAAGGGTACGAATTATTAAACCTATGATCTCAGGAGATTTAGACTGAACATATAAAAAAAAAAAAAAAGATAAAAAAGGGTATGCAGTCAAAATACCAGCAGTCAGAATCCAGACACATCCCAGAGGTAAGTTGTTGGCTTGGGGATAGGCACTATGGGGGTCATTCCGAACCGATCGCTCGCTGCAGTTTGTCGCAACGCAGGGGTCGGAACTGCGTATGCACCGCAGTGCGCTGGCGCATGGTGGCTTTCGTTACCTAGCGATTGCCTCTGAGACAGTGGCGGTCGCTAAGCGGGAGGGGGCTGAACAGCGGCGTTTAGGGGGAGCGGTCCGGCCAACGAAGGCGTGGCCGGACTGTTGGGGGGGGGGGGGGGGGGGCGGGCCGTGGCGGCTGCGTAATGTGTCACACAGTCGCTGCGGCCAGCGGGAGCGACGTGCAACTCCTGGTCAGCCGCAGGAGCTGTGCTGGCCGGGAGTTACTCCTCAAAATACAAAGGCATCGCCTCTGTGCGATGCTTTTGTATTTGAGCGGGGGGGGCGGCACTAACATGCGGGGCGGACTAGCCCTGTGCTGTGCGTCCCCCCGCATGTCTGAGTTTATGATCGTAGCTGTGCAAAATTTAGCACAGCTACGATCAACTCGGAATGACTCCCTATGTGGAGGGTTAGACTGAGGGAGGTAAGGGTTAGGGTTGGGCTGCGTGAAGGGGAGGTAAGGGTTAGGGATAGGGATCCCGATGTGGGTCTTCTGACTGCTGGGATTTCGTACCAAACCCTGTTAAAAAAGATGTGTTAAATTTATGTAACAGAGTAGGATGAAACCTATCTAAGGCACCCATTCAAGTAAATAAGGTGCCAAGGGGGTATTCAATTAACCCCATAGCAATTGGCAGATAAAATCTTTGCAGCGCAAGGAAAGATTATTTAATTAAATAGCCTTTATGCCATGTCTAAAAAGGAGGGTATCAGGTGCGAAAACCCACTGATTCTCTGTAAACTGCGGAAATCAAAGGGTTTATCCAGCGCGCGAACCCCTGGTTTTGCCATTTGGGCATTCACAAGTGGGGTTATCCCCGCTCACTGGATTGCTCCTGCACTGCATATTTATATTTTAAGATGAATTTCTTTTTTTCTAATATCTTTATTAATCTCCACAGTCAAATAAGAAGTTCCAGTGTATTTCTTAATGTTTATATTTATTCAAATAAGTAAGTTAAATGTTGCAACTTTTCAGAGGATTAGATACATTTGTATACTGGAGTTTAACAAGAGTAATAAGAGGATTTTAATACCTACCGGTAAATCCTTTTCTCTTAGTCCGTAGAAGATGCTGGGGATGCTTCAAGAACCATGGGGTATAGACGGGATCCGCAGGAGACATGGGCACACTATAAGACTTTGAATGGGTGTGAACTGGCTCCTCCCCCTATGCCCCTCCCCCAGACTCAAGTTATAGGAACTGTGCCCAGGGAGACGGACACTTTGAGGAAAAGGATTTATTTAATTATTTTAAACTAAGGTGAGATACAGACCAACTCACACCTCAAACACGCCGTACAACATGGCATTCAACAACAACAACGCATGCAACGGCATGACCAACAACAGTCACAGACTGACTGAACTCAATGCAACATGAGCGTAACTATAACCAGACTGCAGATACAGCCCGCATTGGGACGGGCACCCAGCATCCTCTACGGACTAAGAGAAAAGGATTTACCGGTAGGTATTAAAATCCTATTTTCTCATACGTCCTAGAGGATGCTGGGGATGCTTCAAGAACCATGGGGTTTATACCAAAGCTCTAGAACGGGCGGGAGAGTGCGGATGACTCTGCAGCACCGATTGACCAAACAAGAGGTCCTCCTCAGCCAGCGTATCAAACTTGTAAAACTTCGCAAAGGTGTTTGAAACCGACCAAGTAGCAGCTCGGCAAAGCTGTAACGCCGAGACTCCACGGGCAGCCGCCCAGGATGAGCCCACCTTTCTGGTAGAATGGGCTTTCACCGACTTCGGTAACGGCAATCCTGCCGTAGAATGAGCTTGCTGGATCCTATTACAAATCCAACGCGCAATAGTCTGCTTAGAAGCAGGAGCCCCAATCTTGTTGGGAGCCCACAGGACAAACAAACAGAGCCTCTGTTTTCCTAATCTGCGCCGTTCTGGCGACATAGATCTTCAAAGCTCTGACCACATCGAGAGACTTTGACTCCGCCAAGGCATCAGTAGCCACTGGCACCACAATTGGCTGGTTAACATGAAATAATGAAACCACTTTTGGCAGAAATTGCTGATGAGTTCTCAACTCCGCTCTATCAGCATGGAAAATCAAATAGGGGATTTTGTGAGACAAAGCCGCCAACTCAGACACTCGCCTTGCAGACGCCAAGGCCAACAACATGACCACTTTCCAAGTGAGGAATTTTAACTCAACCTTGCGCAAAGGTTCAAACCAATGTGATTGCAAGAATTGCAACACCACATTAAGGTCCCATGGTGCCACTGGGGGCACAAAGGGAGGTTGGATGTGCAGCACGCATTTTACAAGGTCTGAACTTCTGGAAGGGAGGACAATTCTTTTTGAAAAAAAGATCGACAAGGCCGAAATCTGTACTTTAATAGAGCCTAACTTTAGGCCCGCATCCACACCTGCTTGTAGGAAATGGAGCAAACGCCCCAGGTGAAATTCTTCCGTAGGAGCCTTCTTGGATTCACACCAAGACACATATTTTCTCCAAATACGGTGGTAATGCTTTGCCGTTACTTCTTTTCTAGCCTGAAGTAGTGTAGGAATGACTTCACTGGGAATACCCTTTCGGGCTAAGATTTGGCGTTCAACCGCCACGTCGTCAAACGCAGCCGCGGTAAGTCCTGATACACGCACGGCCCCTGTTGTAACAGGTCCTCCCGAAGAGGAAGAGGCCAGGGATCTTCTATGAGCAACTCCTAAAGATCTGGATACCAGGCCCTTTTTGGCCAATCCGGAACAATGAGGATCACCTGAACCCTTGTTATTATAATATTAGCGTTATACCTGTGTTAAACCGAAGGAAAACAGAGAGGAAACAACAACACACCAAAACTACGACATTTGGACTGCCTTAATGCATCAAAAGTATGTAATTCATCTTATGCATATTATCTGTCTTTAAAACCAAGAAAAGACAGCCCCAATCTGCTCACTACAGTTCTCTCTTATGCAAACTCATGTATGTTTTTGATGTAATGATTTGCTTGTAGTTGGCATTGCATGTGTGGGGAAGTTGTTCAGTGAAACAGCTTATTACTGCATGCTGTCTGGTGTTTACTTCCTTTGACCATTTGGCCATTATGGACAGGTGTACCATATCTTTACATTTAGTGAGGTGTAATCGTGGTGTAAAGGACAGAGTGTGATTCCTGATTAGTGAAAAAAAACAAAAACAAAAAAATAAACACTGAACAACATCACCAAACAGGTAATTTCAACTTTAAACTTGACATTTATTTTGTACTGTCTGGACATGGCTACTAATAACAGATGCAAAGACAAAATTCTTAAAGCTATGTGTGCAAATGCTAGGAGCTTAGGAGACAAAATTCCAGAGCTAATTGCGATAATGACAAGGGATAACCTGGATATTGTCGCAATTACTGAGTCATGGTGCAATGAGAATCATGACTGGGACATAGCTATACCAGGATACAATTTATTTAGGAAGGATAGAATGGGAAGAATAGGAGGAGGGGTAGCAATGTATGTGAAAAAAAGAATAAATGCTACTTTAATACAAAATGTTGAGGACAAAACTGAGGCCCTTTGGGTCACCACAGAAACCGGGGAGAAGGACATTATTCGCATTGGGGTGATCTATAGACCACCAGGCCAGGGGCAGGATTTGGACAGGAACCTATTGTTGGACATCTCTAAAATGGCTTTAAAGGGAGAAGTCATAATCATGGGAGACTTTAATTTACCTGATGAAAATTGGGAGGGGTCCTTTGCAAGTTCAGCTACAAGTGACAAATTTCTAAATTCCTTACAGGGAGCATCTCTCAAGCAATTGGTGAGGGAGCCCACTCGCAAAGACTCAATATTAGATTTAATTCATACAAATGGTGACAGGATATCAGACATATATGTGGGTGAGCACCAGGGATCCAGTGATTATCAAGCAGTATGGTTTAGTATAAAGACAGGATCCAACTCCTGTCACACAAAAACAAAAGGTGTTGGATTTTAGAAATGCTGACTTTGCAAAAATGGGGAGATGTTTCAGTGATTCATTGGCGGACTGGAGGAACTTGGAAGGGGTGCAGGAGAGGTGGGAAAAACTGAAAAGTGCAATACTAAGGGCAACAGACCTTTGTATCAAAAGGGTTAGGAAAAGCACCAGGAAAAGGAAGCCAGTGTGGTTCACAAAAGAAGTATCAACTAGTGTGAAAGCAAATAAGATGGCTTTTAGGAAATACAAACAGACTCAAAATAATAATGACAAAGAGGTGTATCTTGACAGACGGAAGGATGCTAAGAAAGTGATCAGACGTGCAAAGGCAGAAGCCGAGGAGAAAATGGCCCAGTCAGTAGATAAAGGGGGCAAAACGTTTTTTAAGTATATAAATGAAAGGAGAAAATCAAATGGAGGAATAATAAGACTTAAGACAGAGAGTGAGAATTTGGTGGAGGGAGACAAGGCAATAGCAGATCACCTAAATCATTATTTTTGCTCAGTATTTACTACAGAAGGAGAAGGAAAGGGGCCAGAGTTAAGTTGCAAGGACATTCATACCACCATTAACAGAATTATTTAACCAGTCACTAAATACAGGTGCCATTCCAGAGGACTGGAAAAGAGCAAATGTAGTTCCACTGTACAAAAGTGGAAGCAAGGAAGAAGCAAGTAACTACAGACCAGTAAGCCTTACATCAGTAGTAGGGAAAGTAATGGAAAAACTACTAAAAGAAAGAGTTGTGGAACATCTTAAATCAAACAACTTACAGGATCCAAAACAGCATGGATTTACTGGTGGGAGATCATGCCAAACAAATCTTACTGACTTTTTTGACTCTGTGATGAAAATAGATCAAGGGGAAGCTGTAGATGTAGCATATCTAGACTTTAGTAAGGCATTTGACACTGTCCCACATCGCAGACTGATAAATAAACTTGAAAGTGTGGGGGTGGATTATAAAATAGGTAAATGGATAAGAAACTGGTTGCAGGATAGGAAACAGACAGTTGTAGTAAATGGAGTGCAATCTATGGAGGGAAATGTTACCAGTGGAGTACCCCAGGGATCTGTACTCGGACCAGTTCTCTTTAATATCTTTGTTGGTGACATTGCAAATCGTATTGAAGGGAAAGTATGCCTTTTTGCAGATGATACAAAGATATGCAACAGGGTAGACACACCAGGAGGGGTAAAACAAATGATTGATGACCTAGCTAGACTTGAAAAATGGTAAAGAACATGGCAACTACAGTTTAAGGCTAAAAAAATGCAAAATCATGCACTTGGGTCTCAAAAACCAAAAGGCTAAATATAGTATCAAGGGTACTATAATGGAAACTACTGAGGAGGGAAGGGATTTAGGAGTCACTATTTCAAGCGACTTAAAGGCAGGAAAGCAATGCAACAAAGCAATGAGAAAGGCAAGTCAGATGCTTGGTTGCTTAGGAAGAGGAATCAGTAGCAGGAAAAGAGAAGTAATAATGCCACTGTATAGGTCATTGGTGCGGCCTCATCTGGAATACTGTGTCCAGTTCTGGAGACGATATCTCCAGAAGGATATAAATACATTAGAGAGTGTACAAAGAAGGGCAACTAAAATGGTGCATGGCCTACATCACAAAACTTACCCGGAAAGGCTACAAGATCTTAACATGTATAGTATGGAGGAGAGAAGGGAAAGGGGAGACATGATAGAAACTTTCAAATATACCAAAGGTTTTAACAAAGTTCAGGAGGGAAACATTCTTCAAAAGAAGAGAAGTATTAGAACTCGAGGACATACACTGAAACTGGAGGGAGGCAGGTTCAGGGGAAATTTAAAGAAAAAATACTTCACAGAAAGGGTAGTGGATAAGTGGAATAGCCTCCCATCAGAGGTGGTAGAGGCTAAGACTGTAGAGCAATTTAAACATGCTTGGGATAGGCATATGAATATCCTTACAAAGAATTAAGGTTCAAAAAGGGTTGAGATTACCTAAAGGATAAAAAAAAATAAGAATTTACTTACCGATAATTCTATTTCTCGTAGTCCGTAGTGGATGCTGGGGACTCCGTCAGGACCATGGGGAATAGCGGCTCCGCAGGAGACAGGGCACAAAATTAAAAGTTTGACCACTAGGTGGTGTGCACTGGCTCCTCCCCCCATGACCCTCCTCCAAGCCTCAGTTAGGATACTGTGCCCGGACGAGCGTACACAATAAGGAAGGATTTTGAATCCCGGGAAAGACTCATACCAGCCACACCAATCACACTGTACAACTTGAGATCTGAACCCAGTTAACAGCATGATAACAGAGGAGCCTCTGAAAAGATGGCTTCCAACAATAATAACCCGATTTTTGTAACAATAACTATGTACCAGTATTGCAGACAATCCGCACTTGGGATGGGCGCCCAGCATCCACTACGGACTACGAGAAAATAAGAATTTACTCACCGGTAATTCTATTTCTCGTAGTCCGTAGTGGATGCTGGGGACTCCGTCAGGACCATAGGGAATAGCGGCTCCGCAGGAGACAGGGCACAAAATTTAAAAGTTTGACCACTAGGTGGTGTGTACTGGCTCCTCCCCCTATGACCCTCCTCCAAGCCTCAGTTAGGATACTGTGCCCGGTCGAGCGTACACAATAAGGAAGGATTTTGAATCCCGGGTAAGACTCATACCAGCCACACCAATCACACCGTACAACTTGTGATCTGAACCCAGTTAACAGTATGATAATGTAGGAGCCTCTGAAAAGATGGCTCACAACAATAAACAACCCGATTTTTTTGTAACAATAACTATGTACAAGTATTGCAGACAATCCGCACTTGGGATGGGCGCCCAGCATCCACTACGGACTACGAGAAATAGAATTACCGGTGAGTAAATTCTTATTTTCTCTGACGTACTAGTGGATGCTGGGGACTCCGTCAGGACCATGGGGATTATACCAAAGCTCCCAAACGGACGGGATAGTGCGGATGACTCTGCAGCACCGAATGAGAGAACTCCAGGTCCTCCTTAGCCAGGGTATCAAATTTGTAGAATTTTACAAACGTGTTCTCCCCTGACCACGTAGCTGCTCGGCAGAGTTGTAATGCCGAGACCCCTCGGGCAGCCGCCCAAGATGAGCCCACCTTCCTTGTGGAGTGGGCATTGACAGATTTAGGCTGTGGCAGGCCTGCCACAGAATGTGCCAGTTGAATTGTGCTACAAATCCAACGAGCAATAGTCTGCTTAGAAGCAGGAGCACCCAGCTTGTTGGGTGCATACAGTATAAACAGCGAGTCAGATTTTCTGACTCCAGCCGTCCTTGAAATATATATTGTCAATGCTCTGACAACGTCCAGCAACTTGGAATCCTCCAAATCGCTAGTAGCCGCAGGCACCACAATAGGCTGGTTCAGGTGAAACGCTGATACCACCTTAGGCAGAAAATGAGGACGCGTCCTCAATTCTGCCCTGTCCGAATGGAAAATCAGATATGGGCTTTTATACGATAAAGCCGCCAATTCCGACACTCTCCTGGCTGAAGCCAGGGCCAGTAGCATGGTTACTTTCCATGTAAGATATTTCAAATCTACCGATTTGAGTGGCTCAAACCAATGGGATTTGAGAAAATCCAAAACTACATTGAGATCCCACGGTGCCACTGGGGGCACAACCGGGGGCTGTATATGTAGTACTCCTTTTACAAAAGTCTGGACTTCAGGAACTGAAGCCAATTCTTTCTGGAAGAAAATCGACAGGGCCGAAATTTGAACCTTAATGGACCCTAATTTGAGGCCCATAGATAATCCTGTTTGCAGGAAATGTAGGAATCGACCCAGTTGAGATTCCTCTGTCGGGGCCTTCCTGGCCTCACACCATGCAACATATTTTCTCCAAATGCGGTGATAATGTTGTGCAGTCACCTCCTTCCTGGCTTTGACCAGGGTAGGGATGACCTCTTCCGGAATGCCTTTTTCCCTTAGGATCCGGCGTTCAACCGCCATGCCGTCAAACGCAGCCGCGGTAAGTCTTGGAATAGACACGGTCCCTGCTGAAGCAGATCCCTTCTTAGAGGTAGAGGCCACGGATCTTCCGTGAGCATCTCCTGAAGTTCCGGGTACCAAGTCCTTCTTGGCCAGTCCGGAGCCACTAGTATCGTTCTTACTCCCCTTTGCCGTATAATTCTCAGTACCTTGGGTATGAGAGGCAGAGGAGGGAACACATACACTGACTGGTACACCCATGGTGTTACCAGAGCGTCCACAGCTATTGCCTGAGGGTCTCTTGACCTGGCGCAATACCTGTCCAGTTTTTTGTTGAGGCGGGACGCCATCATGTCCACCATTGGTCTTTCCCAATGGACTACAATCATGTGGAAGACTTCTGGATGAAGTCCCCACTCTCCCGGGTGAAGATCGTGTCCGCTGAGGAAGTCTGCTTCCCAGTTGTCCACTCCCGGGATGAACACTGCTGACAGTGCTATCACATGATTTTCCGCCCAGCGAAGAATCCTTGCAGCTTCTGCCATTGCCCTCCTGCTTCTTGTGCCGCCCTGTCTGTTTACGTGGGCGACTGCCGTGATGTTGTCCGACTGGATCAACACCGGCTGACCCTGAAGCAGAGGTTTTGCCAGGCTTAGAGCATTGTAGATTGCTCTTAGTTCCAGTATATTTATGTGAGAGACGTTTCCAGGCTTGACCACACGCCCTGGAAGTTTCTTCCTTGTGTGACCGCTCCCCAGCCTCTCAGGCTGGCATCCGTGGTCACTAGGACCCAGTTCTGTATGCCGAATCTGCGGCCCTCTAACAGATGAGCACTCTGCAACCACCATAGCAGAGAGACCCTTGTCCTTGTCGACAATTTTATCCGCTGATGCATCTGCAGATGCGATCCGGACCATTTGTCCAGCAGATCCCACTGAAAAATTTGTGCATGGAATCTGCCGAATGGAATCGCTTCGTAAGAAGCCACCATTTTTCCCAGGACTCTTGTGCATTGATGCACAGACACTGTCCCTGGTTTTAGGAGGTTCCTGACGAGTTCGGATAACTCCCTGGCTTTCTCCTCCGGAAGAAATACCTTTTTCTGAACAGTGTCCAGAATCATCCCTAGGAACAGCAGACGTGTCGTCGGGATCAGTTGGGATTTTGGAAAATTCAGAATCCACCCGTGCTGTTGGAGCACTACTTGAGTTAGTGCTACTCCGACCTCCAGCTGTTCTCTGGATCTTGCCCTTATCAGGAGATCGTCCAAGTAAGGGATAATTAATACGCCTTCTCTTCGAAGAAGGATCATCATTTCGGCCATTACCTTGGTAAAGACCCTGGGTGCCGTGGACAATCCAAACGGCAGCGTCTGAAACTGATAATGACAGTTTTGTACCACGAACCTGAGGTACCCTTGGTGTGAAGGGCAAATTGGGACATGAAGGTAAGCATCCTTGATGTCCAAGGACACCATAAAATCCCCTTCTTCCAGATTCGCTATCACTGCTCTGAGTGACTCCATCTTGAACTTGAATTTTTGTATGTACAGGTTCAGAGATTTAAGATTTAGAATAGGTCTTACCGAGCCGTCCGGCTTCGGTACCACAAATAGCGTGGAGTAATACCCCTTTCCCTGTTGTAGAAGGGGTACCTTGATTATCACTTGCTGAGAATACAGCTTGTGAATGGCTTCCAATACCGTCGCCCTGTCTGAGGGAGACGTTGGCAAAGCAGATTTTAGGAACCGGCGAGGGGGAGACTTCTCGAATTCCAACCTGTAACCCTGAGATACTACCTGCAGGATCCAGGGGTCCACCTGCGAGTGAGCCCACTGTGCGCTGAAATTCTTGAGGCGACCCCCCACCGCCCCTGAGTCCGCTTGTAAGGTCCCAGCGTCATGCTGAGGCCTTTGCAGAAGCCGGGGAGGACTTCTGCTCCTGGGAAGGGGCTGCTTGCTGCAGTCTCTTACCCTTTCCTTTGCCTCGGGGCAAATATTGGAATCCGCATCGCCTGACCACTGTCGTGTCCATAGACTTCTTCTGGCAGATATGGACATCGCACTTACTCTTGATGCCAGAGTGCAGATATCCCTCTGTGCATCTCGCATATAAAGGAATGCATCCTTTAATTGCTCTATAGTCAATAAAATACTGTCCCTATCCAGGGTATCAATATTTTCAGTCAGGGAATCCGACCAAGCCACCCCAGCACTGCACATCCAGGCTGAGGCGATTGCTGGTCGCAGTATAACACCAGTATGTGTGTATATACTTTTTAGAGTATTTTCCAGCCTCCTATCAGCTGGATCCTTGAGGGCGGCCGTATCAGGAGACGGTAACGCCACTTGTTTGGATAAACGTGTGAGCGCCTTGTCCACCCTAGGGGGTGTTTCCCAGCGCGCCCTAACCTCTGGCGGGAAAGGGTATAACGCCAATAACTTCTTTGAAATTAGCAGTTTTTTATCAGGGGTAACCCACGCTTCATCACACACGTCATTCAATTCCTCTGATTCAGGAAAAACTACAGGTAGTTTTTTCAGACCCCACATAATACCGCTTTTTGTGGTACTTGCAGTATCAGAGATATGCAAAGCCTCCTTCATTGCCGTGATCATATAACGTGTGGCCCTACTGGAAAATACGTTCGTTTCTTCACCGTCGACACTAGATTC
Organism: Pseudophryne corroboree; assembly: GCF_028390025.1. Classification (NCBI taxonomy): domain Eukaryota; kingdom Metazoa; phylum Chordata; class Amphibia; order Anura; family Myobatrachidae; genus Pseudophryne; species Pseudophryne corroboree. The sequence continues at coordinate 163,136,108 of NC_086449.1, forward strand.
GGTGTCCGTGTCTGGGTCTGTGTCGACCGACTGAGGCAAAGGGCGTTTTACAGCCCCTGACGGTGTTTGAGACGCCTGTACAGGTACTAACTGGTTTGCCGGTCGTCTCATGTCGTCAACCGACTTTTGCAGCGTGCTGACATTATCACGTAATTCCATAAACAAAGCCATCCATTCCGGTGTCGACTCCCTAGGGGGTGACATCACCATTACCGGCAATTGCTCCGCCTCCACACCAACATCGTCCTCATACATGTCGACACACACGTACCGACACACAGCAGACACACAGGGAATGCTCTGATAGAAGACAGGACCCCACTAGCCCTTTGGGGAGACAGAGGGAGAGTTTGCCAGCACACACCAAAGCGCTATAATTATATAGGAACAACCTTATATAAGTGTTGTTTCCTTATAGCTGCTTAAATATATATAATATCGCCAAAAAATGCCCCCCCTCTCTGTTTTTTACCCTGTTTCTGTAGTGCAGTGCAGGGGAGAGCCTGGGAGCCTTCCTAGCAGCGGAGCTGTGTAGGAAAATGGCGCTGTGTGCTGAGGAGATAGGCCCCGCCCCCTATTCCGGCGGGCTCTTCTCCCGGTTTTTCTGAGACCTGGCAGGGGTGAAATACATCCATATAGCCTCATGGACTATATGTGATGTATTCTTTTTAGCCAGAAAGGTATTAACATTGCTGCCCAGGGCGCCCCCCCCAGCGCCCTGCACCCTCAGTGACCGCCGGTGTGAAGTGTGCCTGAGCGCAATGGCGCACAGCTGCAGTGCTGTGCGCTACCTCATGAAGACTGAAAAGCCTTCAGACGCCGGTTTCTGGACCTCTTCTTACTTCGGCATCTGCAAGGGGGTCGGCGGCGCGGCTCCGGTGACCCATCCAGGCTGTACCTGTGATCGTCCCTCTGGAGCTAGTGTCCAGTAGCCTAAGAAGCAAATCCATCCTGCACGCAGGTGAGTTCACTTCTTCTCCCCTAGGTCCCTCGTTGCAGTGAGCCTGTTGCCAGCAGGACTCACTGAAAATAATAAAACTATCAAAACTTTTACTCTAAGCAGCTCTTTATGAGAGCCACCTAGATTGCACCCTGCTCGGACGGGCACAAAAACCTAACTGAGGCTTGGAGGAGGGTCATAGGGGGAGGAGCCAGTACACACCACCTAGTGGTCAAACTTTTAAATTTTGTGCCCTGTCTCCTGCGGAGCCGCTATTCCCCATGGTCCTGACGGAGTCCCCAGCATCCACTAGGACGTCAGAGAAATAGAATTATCGGTAAGTAAATTCTTATTTTCTCTGACGTCCTAAGTGGATGCTGGGGACTCCGTCAGGACCATGGGGATTATACCAAAGCTCCCAAACGGGCGGGAGAGTGCGGATGACTCTGCAGCACCGAATGAGAGAACTCCAGGTCCTCCTTAGCCAGGGTATCAAATTTGTAGAATTTTACAAACGTGTTCTCCCCTGACCACGTAACTGCTCGGCAGCGTTGTAATGCCGAGACCCCTCGGGCAGCCGCCCAAGGTGAGCCCACCTTCCTTGTGGAGTGGGCATTTACAGATTTTGGCTGTGGCAGGCCCTGCCACAGAATGCGCAAGTTGAATTGTGCTACAAATCCAACGAGCAATCGTCTGCTTAGACGCAGGAACACCCAGCTTGTTGGGTGCATACAGTATAAACAGCGAGTCAGACTTTCTGACTCCAGCCGTCCTTGAAATATATATATATATATATATATATATTTTTAAGGCTCTGACAACGTCGAACAACTTGGAGTCCTCCAAGTCGCTAGAAGCCGCAGGCACTACAATAGGTTGGTTCAGGTGAAACGCTGATACCACCTTAGGGAGAAACTGAGGACGCGTCCGCAGTTCTGCCCTGTCCCAATGGAAAATCAGATATGGCTTTTGTACGAAAAAGCCGCCAATTCTGACACTCTCCTGGCCGAAGCCAGGGCCAGTAGCATGGTCACTTTCCATGTAAGATATTTCAAATCCACCGATTTGAGTGTCTCAACCAATGGGATTTGAGGAATCCCAAAACTACATTGAGATCCCACGGTGCCACTGGAGGCACAACCGGGGCTGTATATGTAGTACTCCTTTGACAAAAGCTTGGACTTCAGGAACTGAAGCCAATTCTTTCTGGAAGAAAATTGACAGGGCCGAAATTTGAACCTTAATGGACCCCAATTTGAGGCCCATAGACAATCCTGTTTGCAGGAAATGTAGGAATCGACCCAGTTGAAATTCCTCCGTCGGAGCCCTCTCCTTCAGGATCCGGCGTTCAACCGCCATGCCGTCAAACGCAGCCGCGGTAAGTCTAGAGGTAGAGTGCACGGATCCCCCGTGCGCATCTCTTGAAGTTCCGGGTACCAAGTCTTTCTTGGCAAATCCGGAACCACGAGTATCGTTCTTACTCCCCTTTGCCTTATAATTCTCAGTACCTTGGGTATGAGAGGCAGAGGGGGGAACACATACATTGACTGGTACACCCATGGTGTTACCAACGCGTCCACAGCTATTGCCTGAGGGTCTCTTGACCTGGCGCAATACCTGTCCAGTTTTTTGTTGAGGCGGGACGCCATCATGTCCACCTTTGGTTTTTCCCAACGGTTCACAATCATGTGGAAGACTTCTGGATGAAGTCCCCACTCTCCTGGGTGGTGATCGTGTCTGCTGAGGAAGTCTGCTTCCCAGTTGTCCACTCCCGTAATGAACACTGCTGACAGTGCTATCACATGATTTTCTGCCCAGTGAGAAATCCTTGCAGCTTCTGCCATTGCCCTCCTGCTTCTTGTGTCGCCCTGTCTGTTTACGTGGGCGACTGCCGTGGTGCTGCCCTACTGGTTCAACACCGGCTGACCCTGAAGCAGAGGTCTTGCCAGGCTTAGAGCATTGTAAATTGCCCTTAGCTCCAGTATATTTATGTGAAGTGAAGTCTCCAGGCTTGACCACACTCCCTGGAAATTTCTTCCCTGTGTGACTGCTCCCCAGCCTCTCAGGCTGGCATTCGTGGTCACCAGGACCCAGTCCTGAATGCCGAATCTGCGGCCCTCCAAAAAGGTGAACACTCTGCAACCACCACAGAAGAGACCCCCTTGTTCTTGGAGACGGGGCTATCCGCTGATGCATCTGAAGATGCGATCCGGACCATTCGTCCAGCAGATTCCACTGAAAGGTTCTTGCGTGGAATCTGCCGAATGGAATCGCTTCGTAAGAAGCCATCATTTACCCAGGACTCTTGTGTATTGATGCACTGACACTTTTCCTGGTTTTAGGAGGTTCCTGACTAGCTCGGATAACTCCCTGGCTTTCTCCTCCGGGAGAAAAACCTTTTTCTGAACTGTGTCCAGAATCATCCCTAGGAACAGCAGACGTGTCGTCGGGCTCAGCTGGGATTTTGGAAAATTTAGAATCCACCCGTGCTGTTGCAGCACTACTTGGGTTAGTGCTACACCGGCCTCTAACTGTTCTCTGGATCTTGCCCTTATCAGGAGATCGTCCAAGTAAGGGATAATTAATACGCCTTTTCTTCGAAGAAGAATCATCATTTCGGCCATTACCTTGGTAAAGACCCGGGGTGCCGTGGACAATCCAAACGGCAACGTCTGAAACTGATAGTGACAGTTTTGTACCACGAACCTGAGGTACCCTTGGTTTGAAGGGCAAATTGGGACATGGAGGTAAGCATCCTTGATGTCCAAGGACACCATAAAGTCCCCTTCTTCCAGATTCGCTATCACTGCTCTGAGTGATTTCATCTTGAACTTGAACCTTTGTATGTAAGTGTTCAAAAGATTTCAGACTTAGAATAGGTCTCACCGAGCCGTCCGGCTTCGGTACCACAAACAGCGTGGAATAATACCCCTTTCCTTGTTGTAGTAGGGGTACCTTGACTATTACTTGCTGGGAATACAGCTTGTGAATAGCTTCCAACACCGTCTCCCTGTCGGAGGGAGATGTTGGTAAAGCAGACTTCAGGAATCTGCGAGGAAGAGACGTCTCGAATTCCAATCTGTACCCCTGTGATACTACCTGCAGGATCCAGGAGTCGACTTGCGAGTGAGCCCACTGCGCGCTGAAATTCTTGAGACGACCCCCCCACCGGACCTGAGTCCGCTTGTAAGACCCCAGCGACATGCTGAGGACTTTTCAGAAGCGGGGGAGTGCTTCTGCTCCTGGGAAGGAGCTGCTTGCTGCAGTCTCTTACCCTTTCCTTTGCCTCGGGCAGATATGAATGGCCTTTTGCCCGCTTGTTCTTATGAGAACGAAAGGACTGAGGCTGAAAAGACGGTGTCTTTTTCTGTTGGGAGGTGACCTGAGGTAAAAAAGGTGGATTTTCCGGCTGTTGCCGTGGCCACCAAGTCCGATAGACCGACCCCAAATAATTCCTCCCCTTTATACGGCAAACTTCCATATGCCGCTTGGAATCCGCATCACCTGACCACTGTCGCGTCCATAAACTTCTTCTGGCAGAAATGGACAGCGCACTTACCCTTGATGCCAGAGTGCAAATATCCCTCTGTGCATCTCGCATATAAAGAAAATGCATCCTTTAAATGCTCTATAGTCAATAAAATATTGTCGCTATTCAGGGTATCAATATTTCCAGTCAGAGATTCCGACCAAACCCCCCCAGCACTGCACATCCATGCTGGGGCGATTGCTGGTCGCAGTATAACATCAGTATGTGTGTATATACTTTTTAGAGTATTTTCCAGCCTCCTATCAGCTGGATTTTGAGGGCGGCCGTATCAGGAGACGGTAACGCCACTTGTTTTGATAAGCGTGTGAGCGCCTTATCTACCCTAGAGGGTATTTCCCAGCGCGCCCTAACCTCTGGCGGGAAAGGGTATAATGCCAATAACTTCTCTGAAATTAGCAACTTCCTATCGGGGGTAACCCACGCTTCATCACACACTTCAATCAATTCATCTGATTTCAGGAAAAACTACAGGTAGTTTTTTCACACCCCACATAATACCCATTTTTGTGGTACTTGTAGTATCAGAAATATGTAACGCCTCCTTCATTGCCGTGATTATGTAACGTGTGGCCCTACTGGAAAATACGTTTATTTCTTCACCGTCGACACTGGAGTCAGTGTCCGTGTCTGTGTCTGTCGACCGACTGAGGTAATGGGCGTTTTAAAGCCCCTGACGGTGTTTGAGACGCCTGGACAGGTTCTAATTGGTTTGCCGGCCGTCTCATATCGTCAACCGACCTTGTAGCGTGTTGACACTATCACGTAATTCCATAAATAAAGCCATCCATTCCGGTGTCGACTCCCTAGGGGGTGACATCCCATTACAGGCAATTGCTCCGCCTCCACACCAACATCGTCCTCATACCTGTCGACACACACGTACCGACACACAGCACACACACAGGGAATGCTCTGATAGAGGACAGGACCCCACTATCCCTTTGGGGAGACAGAGGGAGAGTTTGCCAGCACACAACAAAGCGCTATAATTATACAGGGACCACCTTATAGTAAGTGTTTTCCCTTATAGCAGCTTAATATATAATAATATCGCCAAAAAATGCCCCCCCTCTCTGTTTTAACCCTGTTTCTGTAGTGCAGTGCAGGGGAGAGCCTGGGAGCCTTCCCACCAGCGGATCTGTGTGGGAAAAATGGCGCTGTGTGCTGAGGAGATAGGCCCCGCCCCCTTCACGGCGGGCTCTTCTCCCGGTTTTTTCTGTAATCCTGGCAGGGGTTAAATACATCCATATAGCCCAGGGGCTATATGTGATGTATTTTTAGCCAGTAAAGGTAATTACATTGCTGCCCAGGGCGCCCCCCCCCAGCGCCCTGCACCCTCAGTGACCGCGGTGTGAAGTGTGCTGAGAGCAATGGCGCACAGCTGCAGTGCTGTGCGCTACCTTAAGAAGACTGGGAAGTCTTCAGCCGCCGATTTCTGGACCTCTTCTCTCTTCAGCATCTGTAAGGGGGCCGGCGGCGCGGCTCCGGTGACCCATCCAGGCTGTACCTGTGATCGTCCCTCTGGAGCTAGTGTCCAGTAGCCTAAGAAGCCAATCCATCCTGCACGCAGGTGAGTTCGCTTCTTCTCCCCTTAGTCCCGCGTTGCAGTGAGCCTGTTGCCAGCAGGACTCACTGAAAATAAAAAACCTAACAAACTTTTATTCTAAGCAGCTCTTTAGGAGAGCCACCTAGATTGCACCCTTCTCGGCCGGGCACAAAAACCTAACTGAGGCTTGGAGGAGGGTCATGGGGGGAGGAGCCAGTGCACACCACCTAGTGGTCAAACTTTTAATTTTGTGCCCTGTCTCCTGCGGAGCCGCTATTGCCCATGGTCCTGACGGAGTCCCCAGCATCCACTTAGGACGTCAGAGAAAAGGGGCAGACTAGATGGGCCAAGTGGTTCTTATCTGCCGTCAAATTTTATGTTTCTTCTTATAATTTTTATCACCTTTGGAATGAGTGGAAGTGGAGGGAACACATAGACAGACTGAAACACCCACGGTGTCACTAGGGCGTCCACCGCTATAGCTTGAGGGTCCCTTGACCTGGAACAATATCTCTGAAGTTTCTTGTTGAGGCGGGACGCCATCATGTCCACTTGAGGAACTCCCCAACGACTTGTCACTTCTGCAAAGACCTCTTGATGAAGACCCCACTCTCCTGGATGGAGATCGTGTCTGCTGAGGAAGTCTGCTTCCCAGTTGTCCACTCCTGGAATGAAGACCGTCGTCAGAGCGCTGGCATGTCTTTCCGCCCAGCGAAGAATCTTCATGGCCTCAGCCATCGCCGCTCTGCTCTTTGTACCGCCTTGGCGGTTTATGTACGCCACTGCGGTCACGTTGTCTGACTGAATCAAGACCGGCAGACCCCGAAGAAGATGTTCTGCTTGCAGTATGCTGTTGTAAATGGCTTTTAATTCCAGAATGTTTATGTGTAGACAAGCTTCCTGGCCTGACCACTTTCCCTGAAAATTTCTTCCCTGTGTGACTGCTTCCCAGCCTCGGAGGCTTGCATCTGTGGTCACCAGGATCCAATCCTGAATTCCGAACCTGCATCCCTCCAGAAGGTGAGAACTGTGCAGCCACCACAGAAGGGAAATTCTGGTCCTGGGAGATAGAATTATTTTCCGGTGCATGTCCAGGTGAGACCCGGACCACTGGTCCAGCAGGTTCCACTGAAACACCCTGGCATGAAACCTGCCATATGGAATGGCCTCGTAGGCCGCCACCATCTTCCCCAGCAACCGAGTGCAGTGAAGAACTGACACCTTTGCCGGTTATCTGTTTTACCATGTTCTGTATTTCCAAAGCTTTTTGCACTGGAAGAAAAACTCTCTGCAATTCTGTATCCAGAATCATACCCAGGAACGACAGCAGTGTCGTCGGATCCAACTGTGATTTTGGCAAATTTAGGAGCCAACCGTGTTGTTGCAAAATCGTCAGTGAAATGGCAACATTCTTCAACAATTGCTCCTTGGACCTCGCCTTTATCAGGAGATCGTCCAAGTACGGGATAATTGTGATACCCTGCTTGCGCAGGAGAACAATCATTTCCGCCATTACTTTGGTGAAAATCCTCGGAGCCCTGGACAGACCAAACGGCAACGTCTGAAATTGGTAATGACAATCCTGCACAGCAAATCTCAGGTAAGCCTGATGTGGAGGATATATGGGGACATGTAAGTAGGCATCTTTTATGTCGACCGACACCATAAAATCCCCCTCCTCCAGACTGGAGATCACTGCTCGTAGAGACTCCATCTTGAACTTGAATCTTTTCAGAAAGAAATTGAGGGATTTTAGGTTTAGAATCGATCTGAATGAGCCATCCGGCATCAGGACCACAAACAGGCTCGAATAAAAACCTTCACCCTGTTGAGACGGGGGTACCGTGACAATCACTTGATTTTGACACAACTTTAGTATCGCAGCGCTTACTATCTCTCTTTCTGGAAGAGAAGCTGGCAAGGCCGATTTGAAAAATCGGTGAGGGGGCACCTCTTGAAACTCTAACTTGTACCCCTGGGTTACAATGTCTACTATCCAGGGATCCAGGTCCGAGTGTACCCAGACGTGGCTGAAGAGCTTGAGACGTGCCCCCACTGGTGCGGACTCCCGCAGAGGAGCCCCAGCGTCATGCGGTGGATTTGGTAGAAGCCGGAGAGGACTTCTGCTCCTGGGAACTTGCCACAGCCTGTGACCTTTTTCCCCGACCTCTCCCCCTTGCAGCAAGGAAGGAGGACCCACGTCCTTTTTTTAATCTATTGGGCCGAAAGGACTGCATCTGATATACATAAAGTAAAAAGGAAGACTTACCCGCGGTAGCCATAGACACCAGGTCAGTGAGGCCGTCGCCAAACAAAACCCTCCATCGCCTTCTTAGAGTCAGCATCAGCAGAGACCGCCATGGCATTGGCCCTTGAACCCAAAAGGCCAATATCCCTTACAGCTTCTTTTAAATATGCTGCAGCGTCCCTGATGTGACCCAGAGTCAAAAGTACACTATCCCTGTCTAGGGAATCTACCTCAGATGACAAGTTATCTGCCCACTTTTCAATAGCGCTACTCACCCATGCCGCAGCAACGGCAGGCCTGAGTAGCGACCCTGTAGTGACATAAATGGATTTTAGTGTATTTTCCTGCTTGCAATCCGCAGGATCCTTTAGCGCTGCCGTGTCAGGGGACGGAAGCGCCACCTTTTTGGAAAGACGCGATAAAGCTTTGTCTACCGTGGGGATTGACTCCTACCTTTCCATGTCCCGAGAGGGGAACGGATATGCCACTGGAATTCTTTTGGGAACACGTATCTTTTTGTCAGGATTTTCCCAAGCCTTTTCAAAAAGTGAGTTCAGTTCATGAGATGGAGGAAACGGTACCTCAGGTTTCTTTCCTTTAAACATACAGACCCTTGTATCAGGGACAGCAGGGTCCTCAGTAATATGTAATACGTCCTTTATCACCACAAGCATGTACCGAATACTCTTGGCCAGTTTTGGATGTAATCTGGCATCACTAAAGTCGACACTGGAATCAGAGTCCGTGTCGGTATCTGTATCTACTATCTGGGCAAATGCACGTTTCTACGACCCCGAAGGGGTCTGGGTCTGTGACATCCGGTACTGATGCCAGTAAGGTGACTGGCCAGCCCTGTTAGCGCTTTTAATATAATCAATCAGCACCAAATTGCCTGTGCCCCCCCCCCCCCCCGGGTTCTATCTTCCGGCTTTTTGTGAGGGGGGCGACGGCGCGGCTCTGGGAACAAGCAGCTAGGTGTACCGTAGTGATCGAACCCTCTGGTGTCCAGTAGCCTAAGAAGCAGGGCCCTTGAACTCTTAAGAAGTAGGTCTGCTTCTATCCCTCACTCCCACGATGCAGGGAGCCTGTAGCCAGCAGGTCTCCCTGAAAATAACAAAACTAAATAAAGTATTTTTCTGAGAAACTCAGGAGAGCTCCTCAGTGTGCATCCAGTCTCACTGAGCACAGAATCTAACTGGAGTCTGGGGGAGGGGCATAGGGGGAGTAGCCAGTTCACACCCATTCAAAGTCTTATAGTGTGCCCATGTCTCCTGCGGATCCCGTCTATACCCCATGGTTCTTGAAGCATCCCCAGCATCATCTGGGACGTATGAGAAAACTCAATTTAAGTATTATTATTTTTTTGACAAAAGATGAACTCTAGCTGATTAAAACATTTTACAAAAACAAGATTTCTGTATTTAATCAGTCAAGAAGATAAGGTAAAAACCCACAAGTTCCCCATGCTGAATGGAGAGAAGTGCAGGATACAACAATGGGCCTAATTCAGACTGGATCGCTGCAGCGGCAGTGATCGCAGACTGAATCCCTATGTGGAGTGTGCACACGCAGCGGACGCACTGCGCATGCGCACCCTGGGAATCCAATGAGATGCTAAATGCATCGCTGGGCTGCGATCGCTTCTGCCTCACTGACAGGAAGAGGAGGTCGCGGGGCAGGAGGGAGCGTTGGCGGGGCGCGGTCTGGACAATGCAGGCGTGCCCGGACCATAGCGGATGCGTCACGTCACAAGCAGCCACTGCGACCCAGCAAGTAGCGACTTGGCAACGCGCAGAAGCTGCACTTGCAGGGAGCTACTCGCCAGGTGCAATGCTAGGGCCTGACATGCGGGGCAGACTACCCCTGTGCTGGCCGTCCCCCCACATGTCAGAGTAAATGATTGTAGATGTGCTAAACTTAGCACATCTATGATCAGATCTGAATTACCCCCAATGTCCTGTCTGACACACACGTGCATGTACTCTGTTTATAACGGAGATTAATGAAACCTGTTACATGTAGTTGCAGTTGTTCACATATTAGTGTACACAGCAAATGGTCTTTGCCTTATACATTTATACATTTTATTTACACGCACTTTGATTTATTGAGATTTGCTTCTGCTGCTGCAGCCTGGAGTAGTTGTGTAGATTTACTAGCAGGCACTCCGAAGACTGCGCTGTGTGTGACATCGCTCAGGATCCTCCTGTGTCCTCCGCGCTGCGTCTTAGGAGAGGAGGGGGGAGTGAGGGATCCCAGCTTAGGCCCTGCCGTGGGCTGTGCTGCTGCTGGCTGATTTATCTGGGAGGCTCTCATCTGAAACACATGGGAAACAGTGAATAGTCCCCTGCGACTGCTGTGTGATTTAGTGTTGACAAAACAATATTGTAAACATTTGATCTTACTGTACTCATCGTTTAGATTATTCCTTTTTAATTCACGTTAGTTCCTAATATTAGCTATTAAAGGAGACCCATCTGCTATATGCAGTGGAAGAAGCCAGATACCTCATCTCTAACAATACTCCCCATCGGATCCTGCACTTTCTCAGTCTGTGAGCTGGGATAGAGTATATAGCTTTCTGTAGTACTCTAACACCTGGACAGTGGTAAGATGGGACAGCAGAGAGGACAGGAGGTAACAACCTCTACGTACACCTGACCCACCACAACAGGCAGGGGAGGACAGGTAACAGTGGTAAGGGCAGGGCAGGAACCTGAAGCCAGCAGGAACATAACATGGCAAGTCACAAGTTGGCACAGATACAGTACTCCGTGATCCTGCACCCAATGTATGGGCAAGCTACCAGGGCAAATATCCAAAAAGAGCTTAACCATTATTCATAAGTGTGCAGTCTATCAAATGATGAGGAACCAATACAACGCAACTCTGTAATGTCACTGCTAAACTGCTAAGACTTCATATTCATACATTTTGGGTCAGAGACCCCATCAGTGGTCACCTGTACTATTCCCCGCGGCTATGTCATTAGCATATTATCGCAGATCTGCTGCATCCCAATAAGCTGTTGCAAATGCAACTGGTTCCATCTCTGAATCAGGCCCTACTGCTGACCCAAACCAAAGAACTAGCACTTGTCTGTATTAGTGACAAATTTATCCTCTTGTGACTTTCATAGGACTAAATAATATACACTGGGACAAACATCTAGAACTCCTTTACCCATTGCTGCCAGCAGCACTTACCCCCTGATCCTGGGCAGCAGGTATCTGAGCAGAGGCCGGCAAGGTCTGTGGCTGGGTGGGTAAAGACGCTTGCAATGGGGCCACTACTTTCTGCTGCATTGCAGCTTGTTGTGCCAGGAGTTGCTGCTGCTGTAGGTAGTAGGCTTGGAGGATCTGCTGCTGCTGCATGGCCTGGATCTGTGCGGACAGAGACACAGTGTGGTCTGAATTACACATAACCACAAATCACATATAGACAGGCATATAACAAAAAGCAGACGTATAACACACACATGGAAGCACTATATTAGCAAAGCATTAAATGAGAACTATTACCTAACATTATACAAGAAAATATGAATTTATAATGTGGTAAATAGAACAGGATTTCATAATATGTTTCGGGTGTATATGTTATAATATTATGCGGTACTTTATTATCATTAATAGTATTTTGTTATCGGCATGGGAATTAAATATGAATAAAGCAAGTTAAGAGATTTGGGGCCAAATATGTAATGTAGTACCTTTTATCAGCACTAAGTGACTTGTTGCATTGTCAGAAATGTAGAAATGCCGGAAGTCTACGCACTGAGATGTATTAAAAAGAGTTGCTGGAGAAGGGATCTGATGGCTCGCCCCTACAGTTACAGAACCACTGCACTGGCTGTATCGCATCAGCCTAGTGCTCTCATTCTGGAGACCGCTTGCATGAGGAAGACCAGAACCATTAGCGGGGCTGTTAGGTAGCAAATAACACCATCCTCAGATGGCGTTACCTGCTGCTGGGCAAGAACATTTCTACGCTTCATAAGTGTGCCCACACTTCACAGCCCTAGCTGGCTATGGCGGCAGTGTTAGCAACAGATGTGGGAAGCACCACTGATATCGCCACAATATGCCTCTTGATACATATTGGAGAAGTATCCATATACTTCTTAGAGGCCGTTTCATTGACACAACTTAAAACTGATGTAGTCACTATTTAATAGTGTAAAACCATATAACATACATCTCACAAACAGGGTACACCAGTTCAGATAATGTCATTTCTGATCTACACATAATACTCACTTGTTGCGCTTGCAGCATTTGCTGCTGATATAAAGCAGCTGCCTGTTGCTGCTGTAATTGCTGTTGGAGATATAGCTGCTGCTGTTGGGGATGAGGCGCCGGCTGTGCAGTTGGTGCTGTCGGAGTCTGTGCCGGAACTGCAGCCTGTGGAGCCGCAGTCACTGGGGTGGCGGGCTGTGGGGAAGGTTGGGCCGGCTTAGGTTGCTGTTGGGGCTGTGACGCTGGCTTTGCGGTGGGCTGCACTGCGGCAGGGGCCGTGGGCTGAATGCTGCCTGCTACAACTACAGGAACGGAAATAGAATCATTGTTAGAGGTGATCTTATTGCGACTTTATAGAGACAATGCACCAATGAAGAAAAATTTTGCATACATTAAGTAGAATTGCCTCAGGGTAATACTAGGGTCCTGATGGAGAGTAGGGTGTAAATCGGGCATACACTGCTTAAAAGAAGCGTAAATGTAAAAAAAAAAGTATAGTCACTCACAGGCAGAGCTGTACAAATGCCGCATTTGTGCATGTGCTGCTAGTAATCATCACCATCAGTAGTGGCCATCTGCACCTGCCTTACACTATGGGGTACATTTATTAAAGCTTCTAAAACAGAATTGGTGATGTTGCCCATAGCAGCCAATCAGATGCTGTCTATCATTTTCTAAAAGACAACACAGAAATGATAGACAGCATGTGATTGGTCGCTATGGACAACATCACCAATTCAGTGTTTTAGAGGCTTTAGTAAATTTACCTCTATGTGTCTATTCTCCAAAATAGCTATAACCTTGTTCCATTACATGAATCATTTATAGGTGCTGTGACATCTTGGTACGCACCAATGTATGAATCCACCTAAACTGCCCATTACTGTGCCGGTAGAGAAGCCCCACCTTCCTTACATGGCAACCTGCTGCAGAGGAATGCATGAGAGCATTATGGAGCTCTTTACTTTTGTGGTAACACTTCAGTCAATTTAGGCTACATTAATCAGTGCAGTAATACAAGTATTTGCTATAATTCAAAGTCAAATAGTGACTTTACTTTCTGCTTAAGGTGTTATTTTAAGATCAAAACATTTTGGTGTGACTTAATCTGCCTCTGAAGTGTGAGCATCTCTGCATGTGTATACAGGGGTGTTTGTGCATTGGAAACACAATCCGTTCCTTCTATTAAACCGGAATAACATTGAGGCCAACGCACCTGGTGTGGCGGGGGCTGGCTGCACCGTGGGCCGTTTCCTGGGTGTTAGAGCTGGCTGGATTGGAAGCATCCCAGGGTTCGGCTGAGTCTGACCAGCTTTTGGCCTCTGGCGAGGAGCAATTGAGGTTTCAGTTGTTGGTACAGGATCAGTTAGCCTGTAAAAGGTGACAATGGAAAGTCGCTCTCTGTGCTATCCAAAGGGTATCGCTATGCAAGTACATACTATGCAATGCTAGCTCCATGGTGGCGAGCAACAGTCATACAACCACCAATCACACTGGAGGTAGCACATGGGACTTACCTGGTCTTGGGTTGGGATTTCTTAGCAGCAGCTTCTCCTGCTTTCACTGGCTCAGGCAGCTTTGCAGGGATGGCAGAGTCCTGGGAAGACAGAACAACAATGAGCCATGCGGATCCTACTCAGACTTCAGATACTGATGACACAGATAGACAATGGAGCACTTCTCATTCTAGCAATACGTTTTTTTATGAAATTAATCTTTTTATTGAAAGATTTTGCAAGAAACAACTCTACAACTAAGCAAAACCAAACCTGAACCATAAGCACAAGAAGAAGGGCGTTTGCAAAATAAGATAAACAAAACTGCACATTCAGACTATTAGAAACTGAATTTGGGAACAGATAACAGATCAGCTATAACAATGTCCATTGAGGAAGTGGCTCGCCATGATAAATAAAACACGAGGCAAAACTTTAGTGAACTGACCTCACCAAGGGTTATGAAAATAACAGGTAACTCAACAATTGGTATGAACCAGATAACCTCCATACGCCATTCTACCCAATTACATCCCTTCTATGCAGTCCACACATAACTTTCCAGATTTTATCTGTCTTCACTTTCACATCCGCTGACTCAGGCCATCACTTCTGTGTGACTGCATTATACAGCCCACCAAGAGCCTCTGCAATCTAGCCTGACCAATGTGCATTATGTAGCATTATCTGTGTGTATTAATGCCCATTTCCCTATAGATTGTAAGCTCTTACATCTATGTCTGTCTGCTGTTACCCATCCTTGTTTTATTACTATTTGTTCCCAATTGTAAAGCGCAATGGAATAAGCTGGCGCTATGTTAATATAAATAATAAATGACACCGGGTGAATGACGCTAGTTGTACAGGCTGGAAATTATCCAGGTCACCTCTGTGGGTACATACTGCAGGTGTACTGAGGCACCATGAGATCTAGATTTTGTGGGATTTCTGTAGGGCCACCCTGCTCTTATAAGTGAAATTACTAGCAATGAATAGTGACACACTTAGAACCAACACAGGCACTTACAAGAGTATTTGGTACAGGGCACTCCCTTTTTGCTAGCTTAAAGGCAAAATAGGAAACTTGGTATATATCCGGTCTCTTGTCTGGATCCGGCTCAAGCATGTACCCTGTAATTGGATAGAGATACAAAAATATATTTTGCTTTAAATACGTGTTTGCATGTCACAATAGCAATACAAAATAGCATAGATACAGTGGCTAGATGGCTGTGGGCATTGTCAGCACTGAAAGAACAATTCTGACAATAGGTGAATTACTATCTATTGACAATCATCTGGCCCTCTAAGCGTGCGGATGGGGCCAGTGTATTGGCCACCCCTTCCAGTCATCTCCTCCTACCCTGAGTGCCGGCTCTGAGTCCAGGCTCTGTTACTGAGAGCCAGCGCCTTCTGTCCCCATCGGCGCCTGCAGCTCAAGCTCCACTTGCTCCACCCTCACTATGCCCCTGGATGGGGCAACAGTAAAAGGATCCGGACCCTTCTGCTATCTGGGATATTGCAAGGCAGACTGGGGTAATAATCACGGAGGATTGTGTATATGGCGTGTGTGTGTGTGTGTGTTCTATGTCTAATTTATCAATGCAAGCCCAAAGTTTGCTACTAAAGAATAAAATTACTGTAATTTTTGAGACCCTAAAGTCATATGAAGTACTGAAAATGGGATTTTTGTATTTATGGTAAATTATTTTCTTATACTCCATTGTGGGACACTGGAATTAATATGGGGTTACGTGTGCGGGGCAGGAACTTGGCACTTTAAATTTACCCCAAAAAAGCTGAAGCTCCTACCCCTCTATACAACACAGGCCTTTTTGGGAACTCAGTCTTGCCCAAGCTCTTGTCAGCGCACGTTATTCCCCATGGTGATCCTAGTGTCCCCAACCCGATGATCAGAGACAGTGAGGGGTGTAGTGTATCTTACAAAACCTGCCCGTGTGAAAAGATTGTAAAATGTAGGTGTGTTGGCACCTGTATATACCCAAACTTCATGCAACCTCATGGAACATTCAAAATGTCTTCCATACCAGGTCCAGTAACCCAACAGAACAATGTGGTTACATGAAGGTTAGCGAATTTGTGACATATGGGCAGTGTTGTCCTCATAGATAACAATGACAGACTTATCACAGAGGCATACAGAAGTACTGAGACTGTAGATGCTCCCGATAGGCAATGTGCCAAATAATAGCAAAGTGCTTGGAGCCCTTATGTGCTGTCATTGCCATCTCCTGTCATAATGGACAATTCTCCCATACAGTCTGCACTTGGTCAGCATGGTTTGAAAAATGACAGGCAGATGTACAGCAACCAGAACCGAGTACAGACAAACACAAACACACAAACAGTTGCCAATAGCCTGGAGCCGCAGGTTACAATGGGCTTGGTCTTTATTAGCCCCCTATTCCGAATAACGTTGTTGTTCAATAGCAGTTTTATACAGTTCCTTTCATTACTGGTATACAGTCTCAGACAGCTGGTAGGGCCACCTCCTGCTTCTTTGTCCTGATAAATGATAATAATCATGCATTGGCAGTACAGTCATTCAGACAATACTTTGCTGCATTCGGATTTTCCTCTATACTTGGCAAAGAGCCTGGGCGACTAAATCGGTACCTCGGTTTACAGTGTTATTATGTTTGTCAATGAACTGAAGCAAAAAGCTATTTTGACTAAAATGCTAAACTCCTAGGAAGCACAGACATACTGACAAATAGCAAATTACATCTGACATCTGAGCGTGTCACTAAATTCTGTACTGCACCGTTCCGAACATGATCGCTGGAACAGCTCTCTCCTCTGTTCTCACTGACTGACTGCGATAAACACTGATAAAAATAAAAGGAGTAGTCGTTGTGTCTCTTACTGGAAATACACAGAATACTTACGGATGAGGCAGTGCATGTCGTGGGAATAGCGGGAGTTGTCAGGGATGGTGAAATTCCCATCACAAATAGAGACCTGGCTCTCTCCAAATGGAAGGGTGAAAAAACACACCTTGTATAGCAAACATCCCAGGGCCTGAGAGGAAAGAGATACAGGATGAGAGGGGCAGGGACTGGTCATAAACACCATAGTGGGCCACGCAACCCTGCCGTGATTGCAGCTTACAAAGCAAATGATCAAAAAGGTACAAGTGTTGGATTGTAAATTCAGTAGGAATGTATAAGCGTGTATGTAAGGCGTGTAAAGTGCTTGAAATATGCACAACTGAACAGGAAGTGCTGGCTATACGACAAAGCCCAAAGAGCTTGCAATCTATTCAAAAGAAACCTGCCTCATCCAACTCTAATGCAGTCACCTGGTGAATTCACACGTTGTGGCTTTGTAAATGCTTCTAGCGCTACAAGAAAGGATCTATCACTGAAAGGGCAGCAAGTAATCTTATCTGAACAGCTTTCCTGCTATTGAATTGCAATTTATGTCCAGAATACAGAATTGCAGTACACCGCCTAAAAAAATCAATAGGAACGCTATTAAGAGTCATCTTGAAATGCTAGAAACATTTTACAAAATATGCAGCATGCGGGAATGGAGGGGATCACAGCCTCCTGTATAGAACAGATGAGGTTTTCCTGCTCTTTTCTGTAGCCTGTTATAGACAGTTGTGTGACATGAAGATGCAGCTTCCAGTTTCTACAAGTGAACATTATAATTCTGAATGCTTACCTTGCAACAATGATTAACGGATCTATAACCATTTCTGTTTTTATGATGCAAACCAAACCAAAGTGTGTTACTTACAGTCTGATTAAACTACAGGAGGGCTAACTGTACAGACTGATCACCATACAGAGTTCTCATTGGCTGTATGGCTTGTTTTCACCCAATGGCAATCAAGTACTACATACTGTAGATTTATGCCTACCACACAGGCAGGAGAAAATACCTGGGAGAGGAGCTGTGTAACGTGAAATGCCCCTACTGGGAGTAATGATATTTTGTTCTGGGGATGATAGTCAGAACCTACGTGCAATGTGAGACACCTACAGGACAATAGTACATAACATATGATATCAATGAATGAGGAGATGTGTTTAACATACCCAGATATCAGCCTTGGCAGTGATAACTTTGCCGCTGTAAAGATTCACCATCTCTGGGGCACGATAGGAAAGCGTGGTGTACCTGAAACAGAGGACATTGGTATTTACATAGTTGGAGAAATGATTCAGGACTTGATCAGTTAAAGATAATCAAGTTGGCAGCCAGCAAGACCCAACCCATTCTACACCCATCTTTATTGAGCTCTCAGCATGTTTTTTGGCATTCTTGTTACATTTCTGGTGATTAGATTATGGCATCAAAATGTATTTATCTGAAAACTGTGTACCTCTAAGCAACACATGTGTGAACGAAACAAACAAACAAAAAAAACACATTTCCAACACACTACTCTCTTTCGTCGCAAATGTATGGGGGGACTCAAACTAACGCATTTTTCTGTCTACTATGATGCAATTATTGTACAGAGGATACTGGAATGGTCTCCGGCAACTGACATTAAGCAGAGGGTTAACATAGAGAAGGAAAGCCTGCCGGTACCTATTGCACAATACCCCTGGAGGTCTAAAGTCCCCGTTATTTTCCAACAACTATTTGCCCCACTTTGGCTCGTTGGAATAGAGTGAGAATTTATCCTACATGTCCTCTAAATTCTCCCCTATGACTCCATTGTTTAATAACCCTGACTTTCCCCCGGGGGTTGCCAATTCATACTTTGTAGCCTGGACGAAACAGGGGGTGCAGAGGGTCGCCAGCTGGTGAATGGGGGGGGGGGGGGGGGGGGTGTGCTATCTTTCCCCACATTGCAGGTTAAGTGGGAGCTCCCTCACTCTGAGATATGGCGCTACCTACAACTGAAACATTTTGTGCAGTCTGGAGACTTGCGTACAGCTTCCATCAGACCTTTGACGCCTTTTGAGAACTTGTGTCTGGCAGCTTTACGTCCAACGCATTTTCTCTCAATGGGATATGGGCTCTTGATCGAACATATGTACCCTGTTCTTCCCAAATATGCTAGAGATGTGTGATTTGCAACTTGACTTGGATGAAGACGAGTGGACTAAGATTTTCCAAAATACATTTGCCAGCTCCGTGAGTTACTCTGTAATTGAGACTCAATTTAAAGTACTGTCACGCTGGTATACATGTCCCCTTACTGTAGCAAAGATGTTTCCTGGGGTGTCTGAGACCTGTTGGCATTTTAATCTGGAGATTGGCTCCCCACTCCACATATGGTGGGACTGCAGGCTCCTGCGTCCTTTCTGGGACAAAGTGATATCCATATCTAGGTCAATAACGGGTATTGAGACAGCTTCTACTCCTTCTTTCTAGCTTCTTAATTCTTACTCTGGCTCCCCAGCATCTTATAAAAAAATACCTATTGAAATTTCTCAACGGTGTGGCGAAGGCTGTGATACCAGTTTGCTGGAAGTCTACATCCGCTCCTTCCATTAAGGAATGGTTCACTCGCATTGACATGTATATCTCAATGGAGGATCTTCGAGTGATTCCGGAGCTTCACAGCTACCTGGTATCCTTGGCTGGTATTGAAATCCCCACAAACATATCTTAAGTTTTCTGTTTGAACCAGGTGTACCTATCTGTACCTTCATATCAATCTGTACAGACTGGAGATATGTTTACAGTATTTTATCTATAGGTTTTTCAGGGTGATCATGTCTTCCTACCCCCAACCACCCTTATTGTTTTCAACTTGTACCTCTTTCACCTTCCTCCCCCTCTTAGCCCTTCTCTTTTTAAGTGTCGTCCTTGTCTATGTCTATTGTCTGTCTTGGTTTATGAGTCTATTTTTTTTATGTTATTTTGAATAGCGATAGATACTGTTAAGGATACCTTTGCTGCATTTTGTGCATTCCGAATTAACAGGATTCTTATCAATAATAATATTGTGCTGCACTTGATGTACCCACTTCTCTGATCAAAATGTTTATTTTTGTGTCCTTGTTGTTTGAAACCAATGAACACATTGAAAAAATAAGAATTTACTCACCGGTAATTCTATTTCTCGTAGTCCGTAGTGGATGCTGGGACTCCGTAAGGACCATGGGGAATAGCGGCTCCGCAGGAGACTGGGCACAACTAAAAGAAAGCTTTAGTCTAACTGGTGTGCACTGGCTCCTCCCACTATGACCCTCCTCCAGACTTCAGTTAGGATACTGTGCCCGGAAGAGCTGACACAATAAGGAAGGATTTTGAATCCCGGGTAAGACTCATACCAGCCACACCAATCACACCGTATAACTCGTGATACAATACCCAGTTAACAGTATGATAACAACTGAGCCTCTCAACAGATGGCTCAACAATAACCCTTTAGTTAAACAATAACTATATACAAGTATTGCAGACAATCCGCACTTGGGATGGGCGCCCAGCATCCACTACGGACTACGAGAAATAGAATTACCAGTGAGTAAATTCTTATTTTCTCTGACGTCCTAAGTGGATGCTGGGACTCCGTAAGGACCATGGGGATTATACCAAAGCTCCCAAACGGGCGGGAGAGTGCGGATGACTCTGCAGCACCGAATGGGCAAACTCTAGGTCCTCCTCAGCCAGGGTGTCAAACTTGTAGAATTTAGCAAACGTGTTTGACCCCGACCAAGTAGCTGCTCAGCAAAGTTGAAGAGCCGAGACCCCTCGGGCAGCCGCCCAAGAAGAGCCCACCTTCCTCGTGGAATGGGCTTTTACCGATTTAGGATGCGGCAGTCCAGCCGCAGAATGTGCAAGCTGAATCGTACTACAGAGCCAGCGAGCAATAGTCTGCTTTGAAGCAGGTGCACCCAACTTGTGGGGCGCATACAGGATAAATAGCGAGTCAGTCTTTCTGACTCCAGCTGTCCTGGAAACATAAATTTTCAGGGCCCTGACTACGTCCAACAACTTGGAAGCCTCCAAGTCTTTAGTAGCCGCAGGCACCACGATAGGTTGGTTCAGATGAAAGGCTGATACCACCTTAGGGAGAAATTGGGGACGAGTCCTCAATTCTGCCCTATCCATATGGAAAATCAGATGAGGGCTTTTACATGACAAAGCCGCCAATTCTGATACACGCCTGGCCGAAGCTAAGGCCAACAACATGACCACTTTCCACGTGAGATACTTCAATTCCACGGTTTTAAGTGGCTCAAACCAATGTGACTTTAGGAAATCCAACACCACGTTGAGATCCCAAGGTGCCACTGGAGGCACAAAAGGGGGCTGAATATGCAGCACTCCCTTAACAAAAGTCTGAACTTCAGGTAGTGAAGCCAGTTCTCTCTGGAAGAAAATCGATAGAGCCGAAATCTGGACCTTAATGGAACCCAATTTTAGGCCCATAGTCACCCCTGACTGTAGGAAGTGCAGGAAACGGCCCAGCTGAAATTCCTCCGTTGGGGCCTTCCTGGCCTCACACCACGCAACATATTTTCGCCATATGCGGTGATAATGGTTTGCGGTTACTTCTTTCCTAGCTTTAATCAGCGTAGGAATGACTTCCTCCGGAATGCCCTTTTCCTTCAGGATCCGGTGTTCAACGGCCATGCCGTCAAACGCAGCCGCGGTAAGTCTTGGAACAGACAGGGCCCCTGCTGCAGCAGGTCCTGTCTGAGCGGCAGAGGCCATGGGTCCTCTGAGATCATTTCTTGAAGTTCCGGGTACCAAGCTCTTCTTGGCCAATCCGTAACAATGAGTATAGTTCTTACTCCTCTTCTCCTTATTATCCTCAGTACCTTTGGTATGAGAGGAAGAGGAGGGAACACATAAACCGACCGGTACACCCACGGTGTCACTAGAGCGTCCACAGCTATCGCCTGCGGGTTTCTTGACCTGGCGCAATATCTTTCTAGCTTTTTGTTTAGGCGGGACGCCATCATGTCCACCTGTGGCCTTTCCCAACGGTTTACAATCAGTTGGAAGACTTCTGGATGAAGTCCCCACTCTCCCGGGTGGAGGTCGTGCCTGCTGAGGAAGTCTGCTTCCCAGTTGTCCACTCCCGGAATGAACACTGCTGACAGTGCTAACACGTGATTTTCCGCCCATCGGAGAATCCTTGTGGCTTCTGCCATCGCCGTCATGCTTCTCGTGCCGCCCTGTCGGTTTACATGGGCGACTGCCGTGATGTTGTCTGACTGGATCAGTACCGGCTGGTTTTGAAGCAGGGGTTTTGCCCGACTTAGGGCATTGTAAATGGCCCTCAGTTCCAGAATATTTATGTGTAGGGAAGTCTCCTGACTTGACCATAGTCCTTGGAAGTTTCTTCCCTGTGTGACTGCCCCCCAGCCTCGAAGGCTGGCATCCGTGGTCACCAGGACCCAGTCCTGTATGCCGAATCTGCGGCCCTCTTGAAGATGAGCCCTTTGCAGCCACCACAGCAGAGACACCCTGGTCCTTGGAGACAGGGTTATCAGCCGATGCATCTGAAGATGCGATCCGGACCACTTGTCCAACAGGTCCCACTGAAAGGTTCTTGCATGGAACCTGCCGAATGGAATTGCTTCGTAGGAAGCTACCATCTTTCCCAGGATCCGCGTGCAGTGATGCACCGACACCTGTTTTGGTTTTAGGAGGCCTCTGACTAGAGATGACAGCTCCTTGGCTTTCTCCTCCGGGAGAAACACTTTTTTCTGTTCTGTGTCCAGAACCATCCCCAGGAACAGTAGACGTGTCGTAGGGACCAGCTGTGACTTTGGAATATTTAGAATCCAGCCGTGCTGTTGTAGCACCTCCCGAGATAGTGCTACCCCGACTAACAACTGCTCCCTGGACCTCGCCTTTATCAGGAGATCGTCCAAGTACGGGATAATTAAAACTCCCTTCTTTCGAAGGAGTATCATCATTTCGGCCATTACCTTGGTAAAGACCCTCGGAGCCGTGGATAGACCGAACGGCAACGTCTGGAATTGGTAATGACAATCCTGTACCACAAATCTGAGGTACTCCTGGTGAGGATGGTAAATGGGGACATGCAGGTAAGCATCCTTGATGTCCAGTGATACCATGTAATCCCCCTCGTCCAAGCTTGCAATAACCGCCCTGAGCGATTCCATCTTGAACTTGAATTTTTTTATATATGTGTTCAAGGATTTCAAATTTAAAATGGGTCTCACCGAACCGTCCGGTTTCGGTACCACAAACATTGTGGAATAGTAACCCCGTCCTTGTTGAAGTAGGGGCACCTTGACTATCACCTGCTGGGAATACAGCTTGTGAATTGCCTCTAGCACTGCCTCCATGCCTGAGGGAGTTGTTGGCAAGGCAGATTTGAGGAAACGGCGGGGGGGAGACGTCTCGAATTCCAGCTTGTACCCTTGAGATACTACTTGAAAGATCCAGGGATCCACCCGTGAGCGAGCCCACTGATTGCTGAAATTTGTGAGACGGGCCCCCACCGTACCTGGCTCCGCCTGTGGAGTCCCAGCGTCATGCAGTGGACTTAGAGGAAGTGGGGGAGGACTTTTGCTCCTGGGAACTGGCTGTATGCTGCAGCTTTTTCCCTCTACCTCTGCCTCTGGGCAGAAAGGACGCGCCTTTAACCCGCTTGCCCTTATGGGGCCGAAAGGACTGTACCTGATAATACGGTGCTTTCTTTGGCTGTGAGGGAACATGGGGTAAAAATGCAGACTTCCCAGCAGTTGCTGTGGAAACTAGGTCCGAGAGACCATCCCCGAACAACTCCTCACCTTTATAAGGCAAAACTTCCATGTGCCTTTTTGAGTCTGCATCACCTGTCCACTGCCGAGTCCATTACCCTCTCCTGGCAGAAATGGACATTGCACTTATTTTAGATGCCAGCCGGCAAATATCCATCTGTGCATCTCTCATGTACAAGACAGCGTCTTTAATATGCTCTACGGTTAGCAATATAGTGTCCCTGTCTAGGGTATCAATATTTTCCGACAGGGAATCTGACCACGCAGCTGCAGCACTGCACATCCATGCTGAAGCAATAGCTGGTCTCAGTATAATACCTGTGTGTGTATATACAGACTTCAGGATAGCCTCCTGATTTATATCAGCAGGTTCCTTTAGGGCGGCCATATCCGGAGACGGTGATGCCACCTTCTTTGACAAGCGTGTAAGCGCTTTATCCACCCTAGGGGATGTTTCCCAACGTGACCTATCCTCTGGCGGGAAAGGGTACGTCATTAGTAACCTTTTAGAAATTACTAGTTTCTTATCGGGGGAAGCCCACGCTTCTTCACACACTTCATTTAACTCCTCAGATGGAGGAAAAACTACTGGTAGTTTTTTCTCTCCAAACATAATACCCTTTTTTGTGGTACCGGGGGTAACATCAGAAATGTGCAAATTGCCTCAATCATGTAACGTGTGGCCCTATTGGAAGTTACATTAGTCTCATCGTCGTCGACACTGGAGTCAGTATCCGTGTCGACATCTGTGTCTGCCATCTGAGGTAGCGGGCGTTTTAGAGCCCCTGATGGCTTTTGAGACGCCTGGGCAGGCACAGGCTGAGAAGCCGGCTGTCCCATATTTGGTATGTCGTCAAACCTTTTATGTAAGGAGTCGACACTGTCACGTAGTTCCTTCCACATAACCATCCACTCAGGTGTCGGTCCCACAGGGGGTGACATCACATTTATAGGCATCTGCTCCGCCTCCACATAAGCCTCCTCATCAAACATGTCGACACAGCCGTACCGACACACCGCACACACACAGGAAATGCTCTGACAGAGGACAGGACCCCACAAAGCCCTTTGGGGAGACAGAGAGAGACTATGCCAGCACACACCAGAGCGCTATAATAATACAGGGATTAACTGAATTATTTCCCCTTATAGCTGCTATATAAGTTATACTGCGCCTAAATTTAGTGCCCCCCCTCTCTTTTTTACCCTTTGTAGCTTGATACTGCAGGGGAGAGCCTGGGAGCGATCCTTCCAGCGGAGCTGTGAGGGAGAAATGGCGCCAGTGTGCTGAGGGAGTTAGCCCCGCCCCTTTTCCGGCGGACTTCTCCCGCTTTTTTCAGGAATTCTGGCAGGGGTAATTTATCACATATATAGCCTCTGGGACTATATATTGTGATGATTTGCCAGCCAAGGTGTTTATATTGCTGCTCAGGGCGCCCCCCCCCCCCCCCCCCCCAGCGCCATAGAACCCATCAGTGACCGGAGTGTGAGGTGTGCATGAGGAGCAATGGCGCACAGCTGCAGTGCTGTGCGCTACCTTGTTGAAGACCGAGGTCTTCTGTCGCCGATTTTCCGGACCACTTTTTGCTTCTGGCTCTGTAAGAGGGACGGCGGCGCGGCTCCGGGACCGAACGATCGAGGTCGGGTCCTGTGTTCGATCCCTCTGGAGCTAATGGTAGTGTTCACTCTAGCCTTCTTTCACGGGGCGCTGCGCCCTGCCCCTTTTCTGAGTGGCAGAATGCGCCCTGCCCGTTTGTGCCCGCCCTGCTGATTACTAAAGGACTGCCTACTCACCGCCGCGCCGGGTGCGCTGTCACTGCCTCCTGCTCCTCCCCACCGCTCTGTCACATCACGCTGTCACTGCCCTCTGCTCCTCCCCGCCGCTCTGTCACATCGCGCTGTCACTGCCCCCTGCTCCTCCCCGCCGCTCTGTCCCGCCGCGCTGTCACTGCCCCCTGCTCCTCCCCACCGCTCTGTCACATCACGCTGTCACTGCCCTCTGCTCCTCCCCGCCGCTCTGTCACATAGCGCTGTCACTGCCCCCTGCTCCTCCCCGCCGCTCTGTCCCGCCGCGCTGTCACTGCCCCCTGCAGCTGCCTTAGGCTTGTCGCGCTGATGCGCTGGCTGAAGGGAATCTGGTAAGCTAAGGAGGGCTGGGTTTGCTTCTCCCGCCGAGGCAAACCCAGCCCTCCCTCCTCTGTGTGCATGGATCAATGTGGTGGCCATTTTTAACCAGCTCCGCGGTGTGTGAGGGGGGACCAGCGCAATCAACTCCCGCAGCATCAGCCCCCAGTAAGTAAAATTGGCACAAAAAAAGCAGAGATCAAAAATGTACCCTACCTGGTGCAGTGTGTCTCAGTGCTCTCTACCTGGTGCAGTGTGTCTCAGTGCTCTCTACCTGGTGCAGTGTGTCTCAGTGCTCTCTACCTGGTGCAGTGTGTCTCAGTGCTCTCTACCTGGTGCAGTGTCTCAGTGCTCTCTACCTGGTGCAATGTTTCTCAGTGCTCTCTACCTGGTGCAGTGTGTCTCAGTGCTCTCTACCTGGTGCAATGTTTCTAAGTGCGCTCTACCTGGTGCAATGTGTATAACGTGCTCTCTACCTGGTGCAATGTGTATAACGTGCTCTCTACCTGGTGCAATGCGTATAATGTGCTCTCTACCTTGTGCAATGTTAATCAGTGCTTTCTACCTGGTGCAATGTGTATAACGTGCTCTCTACCTGGTGCAATGTTTTTCAGTGCTCTCTACCTGGTGCAATGTGTATAACGTGCTCTCTACCTGGTGCAATGTTTTTCAGTGCTCTCTACCTGGTGCAATGTGTATAACGTGCTCTCTACCTGGTGCAATGTTTTTCAGTGCTCTCTACCTGGTGCAATGTGTATAACGTGCTCTCTACCTGGTGCAATGTGTATAACGTGCTCTCTACCTGGTGCAATGTGTATAACGTGCTCTCTACCTGGTGCAATGTGTATAACGTGCTCTCTACCTGGTGCAATGCGTATAATGTGCTCTCTACCTTGTGCAATGTTAATCAGTGCTTTCTACCTGGTGCAATGTGTATAACGTGCTCTCTACCTGGTGCTATGTTTTTCAGTGCTCTCTACCTGGTGCAATGTGTATAATGTGCTCTCTACCTGGTGCAATGTGTATAACGTGCTCTCAACCTGGTGCAATGCGTATAATGTGCTCTCTACCTTGTGCAATGTTAATCAGTGCTTTCTACCTGGTGCAATGTGTATAACGTGCTCTCTA
The DNA here is from genome assembly GCF_028390025.1 of Pseudophryne corroboree. NCBI lineage: Eukaryota > Metazoa > Chordata > Amphibia > Anura > Myobatrachidae > Pseudophryne > Pseudophryne corroboree. The sequence goes on from NC_086449.1 coordinate 163,163,058, forward strand.
CCTGGTGCAATGTTTTTCAGTGCTCTCTACCTGGTGCAATGTGTATAACGTGCTCTCTACCTGGTGCAATGTTTCTCAGTGCTCTCTACGTGGTGTAATGTTTCTTAGTGCTCTGTATCTGGTGCATTGTGCATAACGTGCTCTGCCTGGCGCAAAGTGTAGAATTTGCTCTATCTGGCGCAATATGTATAACGTGATCTACCTGTCGCAGTGTGTATAGGAGGTTCTACCTGGTGCAGTGAGTATTAGCTGCACTACTCTGTGGTGTAATGTGAATTGCCACTATTATGTGGCCGTGCTCCTTCCCCATGAAAAACAGCGCTCCTAAATTTTTCGCCGGGCACTGTCCATTCTTTGGCCTTTCAGAATGGGAGGACCAAGCATTATAGTATGTACCTAATTTTGCCCTTCTAAATGAAAAATGTGCCCTCCCGAATGAAAAATGTGCCCTCCCGAATTAAAAATGTGCCCTCCCCGTGATCAGCACCCTGCCCTAAAAAAATCCTAGAGTGAACACTAAATGGTGTCCAGTAGCCTAAGAAGCCCAAACTATCTCCAGTCAGGTAGGTTCGCTTCTTCTCCCCTTAGTCCCTCGTAGCAGTGAGTCTGTTGCCAGCAGATCTCACAGAAAATAAAAAACCTAAAATATACTTTCTCTTCTAGGAGCTCAGGAGAGCCCCTAGTGTGCATCCAGCTCAGCCGGGCACAAGATTCTAACTGAAGTCTGGAGGAGGGTCATAGTGGGAGGAGCCAGTGCACACCAGTTAGACTAAAGCTTTCTTTTAGTTGTGCCCAGTCTCCTGCGGAGCCGCTATTCCCCATGGTCCTTACGGAGTCCCAGCATCCACTTAGGACGTCAGAGAAAAACAAAACAAACCCCACAATCAACATTTTATAATTCCACATAATAAACAAACAAAAATGATTACAGAATTCTATGCTTCATTTGCTAAAATACATCTAAAACTCTGAAGCAACCAACTGTCTTCAGATGTAACAATTAACAAGAGCTTCATCATGAAGACCAGAGACCATTCAAAGCAGAAAAATCCAATTACGGGTGTTGAAATGCAACACAGGAAGGATATCCGTAGCTTTCAAAATTCTTTAATATTTTTCATATCAAGTCCATGATAAAAGAAACGGCCCAAAAGAGACAATACGGCACAAATGTGAAATTGGCTAGGTCAGGCAATCCAATAGACAATTCAAGTGAGAAATGGTCTGCATAGACAATTCAAGTGAGAAATGGTCTGCAAAGTACCTAGTTCTTGGGAGAAATAGTACTGTATACTGCAGAAGGAGAAAAACACTAAGGGGTAAATTTACTAAGATGGCAGTTCTATTTAAGATGGGATGTTGCCCATAGCAACCAATCAGATTCTACTTCTCAGTTATCTAGCACCTTCTAGTAGATACTACCTGGAATCTGATTGGTTGCTATAGGCAACATCCCATCTTAAATAGAACTCCCATCTTAGTAAATTTACCCCTAAGTATGCAACAGAAACCACATTAAATCCTAGTCACCCAGGCCTAAGCCCTAGAGAAATTTGTGGGATAATTTGAATACTCCTGTTCAGCAACAGCTCACACACAAGCTGACAGAAGTTGAGCAATAATGGGTAAAGCTGGTAGAGACGTCTTCATATTGACTCACAGCTGTAATCGCAGCTGAATGTGCTTCTAATAAGTATTAAAACAAATGGGTAAGAGTACATACAGTAAACTATGATTGGTTTATTTGATATCACAGAGTGTTTAGTTGATAATCAGTAATATTTCAGAATAAATCCACTTTGATTCTGTGATTTAAGAAAAAGAATTGTGAAAAATAGCATTGCAAATAGTCAGTGCCCATACCATGAAACTGCTGACTGCAGTTATAATCACTGGCGGCTCCTACCTGCCTGTGGTACGGGGGCTGCTACTACCTGTGCCTACCTGGAGAGGAAGAGACCGTCAGCCCCTGTCAGCCGGGGCCCGGCACCTGCTCAAAGGATCTGCCAGGTGCCAAAACCGGTGCATACGCACAAGCAGGATACAGTGAGAATGCCGGCAGTCGTGATCCCAGCAGCCGAAATCCCAATGGCGGAGTCCCGACGCTGGAACTCCGAAAGGGGCAGGAAACTGAGCCTGGAATCCTAACAGCCGGCATCCCAACCGTAAGCACAGCCGCCCGGTTACGTTTAGAGCCGGGAGAGGGGGGGGTTACGGTCAGGCTGCGGGGGGAGGGAGGGTTAGGCTTTGGCAGCAGGAATGGGGACTTAGGTTTAGGCACCTCTGGGGGGTGGTTAGGGTCAGGCACTAAGGAAGGAGGTTAGGGTTAGGCTGCAGGAAGGGAGGGTTAGGGGGCAGGGGAGGGGGTAGAACACCATGCGCTCATCTATGTCGGTCTTCACAACATCAGGATCCCACCGTCAGTATTATGACCGCAAGGATCCCGAGCCCCCCACACAAGCAATGGCCAGACTGCGGATGTGCAAAGCCCGGCTTCTATGGACTGCATCGGATGCAGCCCATAGAAGGTGTATTTGGCTGCATGAAAGTCAGGGAGTGTTTGTGATGTTGTCTTGGGAAGGGCTCCAATTTCCGCCTACACTCCAGAAACATGCTGGCATGGTACTTTATTTCTCAAAAACACTAGAGTATATGCATATTTGTATGGTAAGGAATATGGACTGTAACCTTTTAAAACAGCAAACTCAGTGGTCATATTTGCATGATGGCTTATGAACAACTCGGCACCTGGACCCCAGTGCTAAGGGGGAATAGGGAGTGCGCTCCCAGACCAGAGTGCTTTAATTAGCCAATTTAGTGACAAGAGACTGCCTTCTAACAAACACCCTTGTGCTAAAGGGAATAACAATTATAAGCTTTAACAACTACTTTGCTGCTATACTAACCAGTTTGTTGGACACTGCATTATAAGAGACTGCTATTCAATATAACCCCAGTGCTATAGGGGTATAACAATTGAAGTCTAATACTGCTTTGCTGCTATATTAATGAGTCCTGTGGACATTTAATCACCTTTTGTGCACTGCAGGGACGCCTGCAATGCTATAGGAATTACCTATGAATGGATGCATAAATTAGTGAAATGATTATATGTGCTTAGAGTAAAGTACCAATGTGTGTGTTATTGCAATTTTAAGGTTTTTAGGTGGTATTGAGGATATTATCTAGCATCTCAATTGTTTTATGGATTAATATATTTAAATCCGGCAGGTAATTATACAATTTTCTTTTTTACATATTGTGATATTGAATAAATGTCCCTATTTGGATGATATGCGCAGTTCTATATATTTTTTTCAGACTGTAACCTCCCCTGGGATTCGGACTAATGTGAATGATTATCTATTCATTGGAAAGCGCTTTATAATATGTAGATATTTAAATAGAAGCTGATCAATACATAAGGTCGCGTGCACATAGCGTTATCTATCTCTGTTTCTCCTCCATTCTGTTTTAGGGTTAGTGAGGTCACGGGCCCAGACTCATCTGTATAGAGTGAAGGACTGAGTGCACACTGAATCCCAACTCTACCGTACGTACTTTTTAATCTCATCTTCCACAGTGGCAACACCTTCAGTCTGAGGGTTTTGACATTTGTTAGTTGCACTTCCAAAGTCGCACAGGACATAGTGACCACGGTCATGTAGTAAGATATTTTCCACCTGCAAACACACAAAACCTTTTATGAGGGTCATCAACCATAACAGGGTAAACCTAAGTGTCAATATGTCACACCTCAATGCATACCAAGTCTAGCCTGCAGGGGCTGAAGAAGAGAGTTTAGGTTTTGGCTACAGGCAAGCCTACATATAAAAATCAAGTATTTAGGAAATAATAGTGTGAGACACCTGGGTTCCTTGTTATTTAGCCACACCAAGAATTTCCATGTCCCACCCTAACCCTCATCTACAGAACACGACAGCAGCAAGATTTAAAGGGATATTCTCAGGATTACAATTCATTTATAATTCTCTGCTGACAAAATGACTGTGTTCTGTTCTCATTACCTGTAGAATCACCTCTATAAGGATTACCGGAATACTGTTAAAAACAGTGCAAACAAACATAACAGCAATACAGGTACCAGGCACACACATTTCCAGTATCTGGTGTGCAGACACAGCGCTAATGTAGTCATGTAAAAATCTATCCAAAAAGAAATCATCAGCGACACTGAACAGGGAGATTGTTGGGGACTGCTGGTCATTCAGAGATCAAATAAATTCCACTTGCCGACATCTCATGAACGGGTGGCCTTCAGTTTGCCGGCGGCCGGGTTCCTAACGACCAGCATACCGGCGCCGGAATCCCGACCGCCGGCATACCGACAGCTTCTCTCCCTCTTGGGGGTCCACGACCCCCCTGGAGGGAGAATAGATAGCGTGGTGTGCCACCGTGCCCGCAGCGTGGCAAGCGCAGCGAGCCCGCAAGGGGCTCATTTGCGCTCGCCCAGCTGTCAGTATGCCGGCGGTCGGGATTCCGGCGCCGGTATGCTGGCCACCGGGAGCCCGACCGCCGGCATAACATACTACACCCCTCATGAATAGTTGCTGACCTAAATGTAGTATCTTACACTGCTCTAAGGGTCCTATTCTGTTTTGGAAGTAAAGCAAAAAAAAGCAAGTAACTTTGTACCTGGAACAAACCATGTTGCCTTTACAAGGCGAGCAAATACATTTATATTTTTTCTATACAGGGTAAATACGGATTGCTTTTGCATGTACATTAGTCCACAAATGTTTAGATTTCAGTTTAGACACACTCCACATAAATGTAACTCTCTCTGCACATGTCACATCTGCCTCATCTGCACTACAACATGGTTTTGCACAGTTACTTGCTTCATTTTAGCTTTACTTCCAAATAAGAATCAAGTCCTAAGTGAGAAGCAGATTACACCATACTTACTTTTGTGGACAATCACAAGTTTTTTACTATCTGGTATGATGCTCATTTGACTGCACTTTGCACTTTAGAGGTTGGATTGTAAACACTGAACTATTGGGAAGCTTAGGGTAAATTTACTAAGATTGGAGGTTTTTTTAGAACAGGTGATGTTGCTCATAGCAACCAATCAGATGCTACGTAACATTTACTAGCTGGTTCTAGAAGAGAACAGACAGCATCTGATTGGTTGCTATGGGCAACATCACCGGTTGTAAAAAAAATCCTACCTTAGTAAATTTACCACCTATACTCCCAAGTCCTAGCCCCCAATACTACACTATTTTGATCACTGTCCTTTTTTTGGTCCAACTCCTCGGAATTCAGTGTATGCACAGTAGTTACGTATTTGTCACTGGACATCAGGAGTTAAGCTGCCGTCTTCTTGGGGACATTTGCCACCCCTGAAGGAGGTCCGAAAGGCATACAGATAAGCTAATATAATTCTTATTTCTGGTACGCACGTATTGCTTTGCACGAGTGCCTCAAGCCAGGCACTATTCCAATATACCAATATATAATGCCATACACACATGCATTTTATACACACACATATATATATTTTGTAGTGGGATTAGCATGTTTAGTGGTACACTAAGAAGCCTCAGCAAGGATATGACAACATTCACAAGACCTTACTTGTGTTTTTGTATTCATACAGTATATGTAATTATCGCCAATGTTAATTTATACATTCACTTTTACAAATATACACGACTGAGCATATATGGCCTACTTTGCACACTGAGCTTCCCAGTGAGTGATTAGGAGCCAATGTTAAGTCTTAACAGCAGGTCAGCAGATTATATCAAACCCATTATTTACTAACATTCACCAACACTTACATTTGTTCCGATGCTATTCTCAAAGAGCCCTCTGACCCCCAATCCAATACTGCTCTCTGGCCTATATGGAATTTAACATCCTGTCTCAAACTCCTGTTTACCTATACATTGTAACCTTGCAAGCAGGGACCTTTTCTTCTTTGTCTGTCTGGTAATATAAAGCCTTGCTTTATTACTTTGTTCCAAGTTGTAATATGTTGCTTTTTAAATTAATAATAACAATACTGATGCATAACTGCAAATATAGAAGCCTAAACCAAGCAATTATGAACTTGTATTGGGCAAATTAAAGTTTATACTGTTTGTTATCATGGATACTGCACCGCTGTACAATGTTAGTGAATCTCGCCCATTAATGTGTTTTGCAATACTTCCAATTCATACACCCAGAAATTGTTTGATAGTGTACATATTAGTTTACTCGTTATATTTATGCTAGAACAAATTCTATTTCTGCAAATTACATACACATTTGAGTGCATCTCTTCATAATTTCTTTTACAGCAATATCCTAGAGATAAAATAAACAGGAATAAATCGGATTATTTTTTCTGCTGCCCTAGGATATAAAAATAGGATTTTGGTACTTACGAGGTAAATCCTTTTCTTTGAATCCATAGGGGGCACTGGAGTACTCTTGGGATATGGACGGCTTCCGTAGGAAACAGCACTGAATATTTAAATTTAGCACACTCCACCCCTCCATATCCCGAGTACCTCAGTGTTTTTTACTGAGCCGAACAGGAACTATAGAGAGGTTGACAATGGAGTATTACATATAACATAACGGACAACAACGGAGTTGACACATAACGTTACTGACAACTAAACAGTTGACACCATAACCAGCACTTGATAATTTGAACCAGTCGGTGAGAGTGTGTTACCATAAAATCCTCAGAACTTACCACAAACCAGGTAAAACTGCTCTGGGTGGGCGTCCAGTGCCCCCTATGGATTCAAAGAAAAGGATTTACCTGGTAAGTACCAAAATCCTATTTTCTTTTTCATCCACTAGGGGTCACTGGAGTACTCTTGGGACGTACCAAAGCTTCCCCCGTGGGTGGGAGAGCTGTTTGGCACCTGTAACACTAGGCGGCCAAAGCTAGATGCTGATGCCGCAAACGTATCAAACTTGTAAAAGCGCACAAACGTGTGCACTGAAGACCATGTAGCCGCACGGCAAAGCTGCGTCGTAGAAGCTCCCCGACCAGCTGCCCATGAAGTTCCCACAGAACGTGTGGAATGAGCGGTTACTGATGTAGGCGGCTGTAACCTAGCATGAAGGTAAGCCTGACGTATGGTCAGTTTTATCCATCTGGATAAGGTTTGTTTAGACGCTGGCCAACCCATCTTGGCAGCATCATAGAGTACAAACAACGTATCCGTTTTACGAACTGAAGACGTTCGGGATACATAAACGCGTAATGCGCGTACCACATCCAGAGTTCCAGAATGTGCTGTCAACACAGGAACTACTATTGGTTGATTGATGTGAAAAGATGACACTACCTTTGGTAAGAAAGCGGGATTCGTCCGAAGTTCCGCTCTGTCATCATGAAACACCAAATACGGTGGCTTGCATGACAAGGCACCCAAATCTGAAACACGCCTTGCCGAAGCTAAGGCTAGAAGAAAAATTGTTTTCCAAGTGAGAAACTTTATATCCACTTGCTGTAAGGGTTCAAAATATGAAGACTGTAAGAAGTCTAAAACCAGATTCAAGTCCATGGCGCTGTAGGTGGAATGAATGGAGGCTGTACTCTGAGGACACCCTGCAGAAAAGTGTGTACCGACGGCAACAGAGCCAATCGTCTTTGAAAATAAATTGACAACGCAGATACCTGCACCTTTAGTGTAGATAAACGCAGTCCTCCATCTAACCCAGTCTGTAGAAATAACAGAAGACGGGATAACTTGAAAGATGATGTCGGAAACTTACGAGTTTCACACCAACCTATATTGGCACGCCAAATTCTGTAATAATGAGCTGCCGTAACTGGCTTCCTAGCTCGTAACATGGTTGTTATAACCGATTCTGGAATGCCCTCTCTTCTTAAGAGGGCGGTCTCAACAGCCACCCCGTCAAACGCAGCCGCGCTAAATCGGGGTAAAGGAAAGGACCCTGTTGTAACAAGTCCGGACGCAGAGGGAGCGGCCAAGGTTCGTCTGCAAGTAGTCCGCGGAGATCCGAGAACCAAGCTCTCCGGGGCCAATGAGGCGCCACTAGTATGACTGTGAGACAGTCTCTCTATTGATCCGTTTTAGCACCAGAGGGAGCAACGGAAACGGTGGAAACAGATACACGAGGCTGTACGGCCACGCGACGGTGAGAGCATCCACCGCCTTTGGATCTCTCGTTCTGGACACATACTGGAGCGTCTGGTGATTGTGTCGAGACGCCATCAGGTCCACCTGAGGATAACCCCACCGCTGAACCAACATGTGAAACACTTCTGGATTTAATGCCCATTCTCCTGGATGAAAATCCCGACGACTGAGATAATCCGCTTCCCAGTTGTCCACTCCCGGAATGAACACTGCCGACAATATCACCTGGTGGTATTCCGCCCAATTGAGGATTCGAGCTACTTCCCGCATTGCCATGCGGCTTCTCGTTCCTCCTTGTTTGTTTATGTATGCGACCGCCGTCGCGTTGTCTGACTGCACCTGGACAGTGCGAGACCGAAGCATGTGCACTGCTTGTCGTAGCGCATTGTAAATTGCGCGGAGTTCCAGGACATTTATAGACAACAATCTTTCGTGATCCGCCCAGAGACCCTGGAGCTGACAATTTTGAACTACAGCTCCCCAAGCTCTGAGACTGGCGTCCGTCGTTAGAATTATCCAATTCCAGCCGCCGAACAGTCTCCCTGCGGTTAGATTGTGTTCCTTGAGCCACCAGAGCAGAGACACCCTTGCCCTTGGCGACAACCTCACCCTGTGGTGAATCTGCAGATGCGAGCCCGACCACTGTGCGAGCACATCCAGTTGAAATGGACGCGAGTGAAATCTTCCGAACTGAATCGCTTCGAAAGCTGCCACCATTGTGCCTAAGAGGCGAATGCACAAATGTACAGACACTGTGCGTGGCTTGAGCACTAATTGTACCAGATGTCGTAGAATCTGTACTTTCTGTTGTGGTAGGTAAATTCTTTGATTGACCGTATCGAAAATCATACCTAGGAATTGAAGGCGTTGAGACGGAATTAGATGTGATTTCTTGAAGTTGACAATCCAACCGTGGTGAACCAGTACATTGTACGTTAGTAGTGCATGTTGGAGAAGTATGTGTTGAGACGGGGCTTTGATGAGCAGATCGTCTAAATACGGAACTATTGTCACTCCCAGGGATCTGAGATGAGCTATCATCACAGACATCACTTTGGTGAACACCCGAGGCGCGGACGATAGGCCAAACGGTAGAGCCTGAAACTGGTAATGGTTCTGGCGTATTGCAAACCACAAGAATCTCTGATGAGGCTGCCAAATCGGAATGTGTAAGTACGCATCCTTGAGATCTAGCGCAATCATGAATTCTTTGGCTCTAAACCCGCACTCACGGAACGCAGAGATTCCATCTTGAATCTGTAGTAAGTTACGTACCGATTGAGACTCTTTAAGTTCAATATTGGTCTGACTGAGCCATCCGGCTTCGGTACCACAAACAGACTGGAATAATAACCCTGACCTTGTTGATGTACAGGGACCGGAATCAAAACTGCTAAATCCAGTAGAGACTGAATGGCAATTTGCAGAACTGCCCTCTTGTCGTCCGACAGAGGCAATCCTGTCTTGAAAAACCGCAGTGGCGGAAGACAGTCGAACTCTATTTTGTAACCTTTTAACACTAAATTGCGGATCCACCCATCCGCGGATGTCTGGAACCACGCCAACTGGAACGTCTGAAGGCGTGCTCCCACAATCGGAGAACCGAGATGGGCTGGTAGCCCGTCATGCCACTGGCTTGTCGGTAACCTTAGCGTCCTGACGACTTGTGTTGGTTTGTTGAAAACCACGTCCACGACCACATCTACCAGGCGTGGCTGTTCCTCTGCCACGTCCTCGAAAGGACTGAGGTCTAAAAGATTTGAACGAAGGTCCAGAGTACCTCCTTCTTGGTACCGGTGAAGGCAATGGTAAGAAAACCGACTTTCCTCCCGTAGCCTCAGCAATCCATGTGTCCAATTCAGGACCAAACAACTTCTTGCCATCGTAAGGTAACGCCTCTATACCTCGTTTGACCTCTGCCTCCGCTTGCCAAGCACGCAGCCAGAGTGCTTGTCGTGCTGTAACTAGCGACGATGAAATACGAGAAGTGAGCTGACAGACGTCAGTAGAAGCTGTACAGAGATACTCTGCAGCCTCACACATTTGATCAGCAAGAAGTATAAGGTGTTCGTCATGTAAGGCAGACTTAAGTTCTGTTATCCATACTATGAGCGCCTTAGTGACCCAGATACCAACCAAGCCAGGTCTCAGCAGCACTCCTGCTGCTACATACATGGACTTTAGCATATTTTCTATTTTGCGGTCTGAAGGGTATTTAAGCGTAGTAGCCGCTGGCACTGGTATGGTTAATTTCTTTGTAAGCTTCGACACTGACGAATCAACTATTGGTGGATTCTCCCATGTACAGGTCACAGAGTCTGGAAACGGGTAACTAGACTTAAATCTGCGAGGTATAGAAAACCGTTTATCTGGAGTCTGTCGTGTTTCTACTAACATCTGATTAAGAGATTCCGACACAGGAAAACTTATTGGAGTTCTTTGTCGTTTAGTAAATACGACCTGATCATTTGTGAGAGGCTCTTCAGTTTCTGTAAACTTCAGAGACTGACGCACCGCTCTGATGAGATTATCAATGCCGGAGCTGTTAAAATCCTCAATATCTGACTCCACTTCGCCCTCCTCACCCTCATCTTGTGCCATGAGGTCTGGCATGGAATCGTCAGAATGCAACATAGCAGAAACTGGTAAATCATAAGACATATGAAATTTATTCCCTCTACCCAAAATGGATTTGGACCTTTCGCAAGGCTGAGAGGCCTCCGGTAGTTCTGGCGGTCTCATCCTAGACTCAGCTCTTGCCGTTTCCCGCTCCTGTCGAGCGGCGGTCAATTCTGATTGCAACCCAGCCAGTACATTGGCTAGCATTTCCCAAGGAGGGTTCGGTGAGGAAATCGGCTTTAAAACCGGAGCAGAAATTGTATTCTGAACCGAATCCACAAAACATACTGTACATGTGGTAGATCCATCCGGTAACACACTGCTACAGACTTTGCAATTATGCTTTTTAGTTTTTGCTGGTGCCTTACTCATTATGGCGACAGACAACACAATACACAAAAAACAGACACTTGCACGACTCAGTAAAATAGTAGTAAGGTGTCTCTATATATATATCTGGCCAAGTGCAGTACACGTGGCCAGTACTATGTAATGTGATCCCAAATTCCCTCTAACACCCCTGCGCCTCCGGTGGAGTAGAGATGTAGTACTGGAACGTTCTGGAATCACAGAGGAAGACACAGGAAGCATGGTTAAAATGGCTGCCATGCTTAAAGTTATAACCACAATACAGGTTACCACCTTAAAGTGACATTTATCCTGTGTAATTAACCCTGCAGCCTAGCATACTGCTGTTGCTGCAGGGTATCCCCCCTCATGCCCCTTATAGTATATCACCGTAATGCCCCCCCCCCCTCCCCCTGTACTCCGTGCAGTGCGGGCGGCAGCGTGTGGGGCCGCCAGCGGGAGCCGGGTATTGGGACGCAGGGACCGACAGCGGGGAGCGCGTATTGCAGCGCTCTGAGTAGCGCCGGATCAGCGTCCTAAAAAAAAGAAAAAATTCAAAGTAATTGTGGACTCAGCCACAGAGCTGTTACTACGTCGAGCACAGAAAAAACACTGAGGTACTCGGGGATATGGAGGGGTGGAGTGTGCTAAATTTAAATATTCAGTGCTGTTTCCTACGGAAGCAGTCCATATCCCAAGAGTACTCCAGTGACCCCTAGTGGATGAAAAAGAAATAGAGCACTTAGAGTTATCGCCAACAAATCAGGGCCTACTTTCTTCCCTGTTCCATCATGTTTACCAGTGCTTTCCCCTGCCCTTACTCCTGCCTGTTCTTATCACCTCTTACGGCTTAGGCTTTGTACACCGGGTTATGCCCTTACTATGCGGTTATCCTATATGGTTATGCTTCCAGTACGTACACCTGTTTTACCTGTTCTGTCTTATGTAATCTTTGGTATATGTGCCGTACTCCCCACTGTACACGTATTTGATGCATTATAAAACCGTTACTGTTGAATTATGGATCAAATTTAATTTACAAAACATAATATAGCAACACTAAATAGGGGCAGATGTATTAAGCCCGGAGAAAAGATAAAGCAGTGATAAGTGGAAGGTGATAATGCACCAGCCAATCAGATCCTGTCATTTTTTTAAAAAAAATTATAATTGGCTGGTGCGTTATCACCTTCCACTTATCACTGCTTTATTACTTCTCCAGGCTTAATACATCTGCCCCACAGTTTCTATTGTACTAGTTTCTACTGCACCCGTATTGTCTCGAGTTTTACAAACATGCTTTCTCCAAGGTTGTAAAATGGCTGCAACGTTTGCTTTATAAAGTACTCATGTAAATATAGCATCACTAATTGATTAAACAGAAACAATCAGGGAGCCCAGAAACCAAGGAACGGTCGCCGGTCCCGGTGCCCTCTAGCGTCCTGCTCCTTACAGAATGCTCTTTCTGCACTCCCCAGGCACCTCTAATTATTGATTTGTTTACGTCTGTTTAGAGGTTTGTCATGCAGGTTTATAATTAGGCAGCACTTCACCGCCAACAAGCATTTATTAACCCTGGCCCATGGCGGCATGTGTCATAGTAAATGTATTACTACAACAATCCAAATGAATGTAGCAGCACCTGGTGTTGATCTATAAAACGGGTGTAGTATGGTATGCTGGCTGTCGGGGTCCCGGCGCACAGCATACCGGAATCCCGACCGCCGGCATACCGACAGCTGGGCGAGCGCAAATGAGCCCCTTGCGGGCACGGTGGAGCGCTGAGCGCACCAAGCTATCTATTCTCCCTTCAGGGGGGTCATGGACCCCCGAGAGGGAGAAAAAGTGTCGATATGCCAGTGCCGGTATACTGTGCGCCCGGACCCAGACAGCCGGCAAACTGAAGACCACTCCTATAAAACAAACCTGGTTCAAACAAAGTATTCTTTTTAAAAAAAGAAGAGGCACCCCGAAAATGAAATGAAAATAATAATATTAATGGTAATTGCACTGAAGTTTCCCCATTGAGGATCGATAACTATTCCATTGGATTCATACGTTTTAAAAAGTTTCTGGGTTGGGAACAAAAAAATGGATCCCTAAGCTCTTCTCTTTCCAAATCTGCAGTATACTGGCAGCTAAGGTGCTAATTAGTATTCCGGCGCCAATATTATGTTGTGCAACTTCCTAATTTCCTATTTATTATAACATTAGCGAGACCACACTTAATGTACTCTGCATCTCAGCGCAACAAGAATGAGATCAACCTAATTAGAAATGCATTGCTGAAAAGCACAGGTTGCAACTAAAAATATAATCAAGTTATATCTGTATATATTTTATAAGACAAAAAGCGCTATTCAAAATTGTGCACATAGGCTAAAGATACCGGCAGTCCCTCATATGGGATACTGATGAAAATAAGGCACACCACCAGAAGGTATATATAGATATACATAGCTCCTCATTTTTCCTCGGTATTTTGATCAACTCTCTAATAGGTGGGTCAGGTAGTGGTTTGTTATTTTTTGTAGAGGAGGGACTTACTGTGTTCCATTTGATGTTGCAAGCCAAGGACAGAGGTACCTACCCGGGGAACATTAGTTTGCTACCTCAGGGAGCAGATCTGGCTGTATAATACATATATCATGCACCTGGATAGACTGGGGATGCACACGCACCGTGTCGTATAGGAAGCGCCACTCATACACCAGGCAGAGCAGGACTTGTAACATCTCTGAGCATACTAAAGAACAAGTGCTAGGAGGTACATGTGTGCACGTCTATACTACATATTAGGCTAGTGACTGTGTATTCTGCATCAATACTCTTATAGAACAGTGGAAAAGAAGGAAAGCAAGATGCAGCAATATAAGGTAATCCCCAGCGCAGTTTCCCGATGGTCAGGGGAACTGCGCATTCGCAGGCAGGAACCGTTGTGCGCATGTGCAGAATGGGTCCTGCAATCGCAATGCAAATGCAGGAAGAAGGAGGTATGCACCTCCTCCTGCATTTGCGAAGTTGCTGAATGCAGCTTTGCAATTGCAATCCTTACTGAATTAGGCCCACAGTCGTTAAAACTTCCCAGGACATCAGGTGGGAAAAGATTCAATACATTAAGAATGTGTAAAAAAATGCTAAAAGCCTAGAACATGTGCCCAATATAATGATAAGGAAACACAGCAATGGAGTCCGGTGTCTAAAGTAAGTCCCCAAGGTCCACCCACAGTCCAGGTACCAGGGCTGTCCATGCTTGAGTACTACTGGCTAACTGATTTACCCACCTGTGCTGAAGCAGGGATACCCCTGTTGTCTGGAATGTGAGAGACCCATAAGCCCCGAGTTTGGGAAACACTGCCATAGACCTTGCCGGAAAAAATAAGAATTTACTCACCGGTAATTCTATTTCTCGTAGTCCGTAGTGGATGTTGGGAACTCCGTAAGGACCATGGGGAATAGACGGGCTCCGCAGGAGACTGGGCACTCTAAAGAAAAGATTAGGTACTATCTGGTGTGCACTGGCTCCTCCCTCTATGCCCCTCCTCCAGACCTCAGTTAGGGAAACTGTGCCAGGAAGAGCTGACATTACAAGGAAAGGATATTTGGAATCCAGGGTAAGACTCATACCAGCCACACCAATCACACCGTACAACTTGTGATAACCTTACCCAGTTAACAGTATGAACAACAACTGAGCCTCACTCAACGGATGGCTCAGAACAATATCCCTTATTTAAGCAATAACTATATACACGTATTGCAGAAAGTCCGCACTTGGGACGGGCGCCCAGCATCCACTACGGACTACGAGAAATAGAATTACCGGTGAGTAAATTCTTATTTTCTCTGACGTCCTAGTGGATGCTGGGAACTCCGTAAGGACCATGGGGATTATACCAAAGCTCCCAAACGGGCGGGAAAGTGCGGATGACTCTGCAGCACCGAATGAGCAAACACAAGGTCCTCCTCAGCCAGGGTATCAAACTTGTAGAACTTTGCAAATGTGTTTGAACCCGACCAAGTAGCTGCTCGGCAAAGCTGTAAAGCCGAGACCCCTCGGGCAGCCGCCCAAGAAGAGCCCACCTTCCTTGTGGAATGGGCTTTTACGGATTTTGGATGCGGCAATCCAGCCGCAGAATGAGCTAGCTGAATCGTGCTACAGATCCAGCGCGCAATAGTTTGCTTTGAAGCAGGAGCACCCAGCTTGTTGGGTGCATGCAGGATAAACAGCGAGTCAGTCTTCCTGACTCCAGCCGTTCTGGAAACATATATTTTCAAAGCCCTGACTACGTCCAGTAACTTGGAGTCCTCCAAGTCCCGAGTAGCCGCAGGCACCACAATAGGTTGGTTCAAATGAAACGATGATACCACCTTTGGGAGAAATTGGGGACGAGTCCTCAATTCTGCCCTGTCCATATGGAAGATCAGATATGGGCTTTTACATGACAAAGCCGCCAATTCCGACACACGCCTAGCCGAAGCTAAGGCCAACAGCATGACCACTTTCCACGTGAGATACTTTAGTTCCACGGTCCTAAGTGGCTCAAACCAGTGGGATTTCAGGAAATCCAACACAACGTTAAGATCCCAGGGTGCCACTGGTGGGACAAAAGGGGGCTGAATATGCAGTACTCCCTTAACAAACGTCTGAACCTCAGGCAGTGAAGCCAGTTCTTTTTTAAAGAAAATGGAGAGGGCCGAAATCTGGACCTTTATGGACCCCAATTTTAGGCCCATAGTCACCCCTGACTGTAGGAAGTACAGGAAACGACCCAGCTGGAATTCCTCTGTAGGGGCCTTCCTGGCCTCACACCAAGCAACATATTTTCGCCATATACGGTGATAATGCTTTGCTGTCACGTCTTTCCTAGCCTTTATCAGCGTAGGAATAACTTCATCCGGAATGCCTTTTTCCGCTAGGATCCGGCGTTCAACCGCCATGCCGTCAAACGCAGCAGCGGTAAGTCTTGGAACAGACAGGGCCCTTGTTGCAGCAGGTCCGGTCTGAGAGGCAGAGGCCATGGGTCTTCTGTGCGCATTTCTTGCAGTTCCGGGTACAAAGTCCTTCTTGGCCAATCCGGAACAATGAGTATTGTTCTTATTCCTCTCTTTCTTACTATTCTCAGTACCTTGGGTATGAGAGGAAGAAGGGGAAACACATATACCGACTGGTACACCCACGGTGTCACTAGGGCGTCCACAGCTATCGCCTGAGGGTCCCTTGACCTGGCACAATATCTTTTTAGCTTTTTGTTGAGGCGGGACGCCATCATGTCCACCTGTGGCAGTTCCCATCGGTTTGCAATCAGTTGGAAGACTTCTTGATGAAGTCCCCACTCTCCCGGGTGGAGGTCGTGTCTGCTGAGGAAGTCTGCTTCCCAGTTGTCCACTCCCGGAATGAACACTGCTGACAGTGCTTGCACGTGATTCTCCGCCCATCGAAGAATCTTTGTGGCTTCCGCCATTGCCATCCTGCTTCTTGTGCCGCCCTGGCGGTTTACATGGGCGACCGCCGTGATGTTGTCTGACTGAATCAGCACTGGCCGGTTTCGAAGCAGGGGCTCTGCTTGACTCAGGGTGTTGTAAATGGCCCTTAATTCCAGTATATTTATGTGTAGAGAAGTCTCCAGACTTGACCACAGCCCTTGGAAGTTTCTTCCCTGAGTGACTGCCCCCCATCCTCGGAGGCTTGCATCCGTGGTCACCAGGACCCAGTCCTGTATGCCGAACCTGCGGCCCTCGAGAAGGTGAGCACTCTGCAGCCACCACAGCAGAGACACCCTGGCCCTTGGGGACAGGGTGATCAGCCGATGCATCTGAAGATGCGATCCGGACCACTTGTCCAACAGATCCCACTGAAAGATCCTTGCATGGAACCTGCCGCAGGGAATGGCTTCGTATGAAGCCACCATCTTTCCCAGGACTCGCGTGCAGTGATGCACCGATACCTGTTTTGGTTTCAGGAGGTCCCTGACCAGAGATGCTAATTCCTGGGCCTTCTCCACCGGGAGAAACACCTTCTTCTGTTCTGTGTCCAGAATCATGCCCAGGAAAAGCAGACGCGTTGTAGGAATCAGCTGCGAGTTTGGAACATTCAGAATCCAGCCGTGCTGTTGCAACACTTCCTGAGAGAGTGCTACGCTGATCAACAACTGCTCCCTGGACCTCGCCTTTATGAGGAGATCGTCCAAGTACGGGATAATTATAACTCCCTTCTGCCGAAGGAGTATCATCATTTCGGCCATTACCTTGGTAAATATTCTCGGTGCCGTGGACAGGCCAAACGGCAACGTCTGGAATTGGTAATGACAGTCCTGTACCACAAATCTGAGGTACTCCTGGTGAGGTGGGTAAATGGGGACATGCAAGTAAGCATCTTTGATGTCCAGCGACACCATAAAATCCCCCTCTTCCAGGCTTGCAATAACCGCTCTGAGCGATTCCATTTTGAACTTGAATTTCTTTATATAAGTGTTCAAGGATTTTAAATTCAGAATGGGTCTCACCGAACCGTCCGATTTCGGTACCACAAACATTGTGGAATAGTAACCCCTTCCCTGTTGAAGGAGGGGGACCCTGACAATCACTTGCTGGAGGTACAGCTTGTGAATTGCCGCCAGCACTACCTCCCTTTCCATGGGGGAAGCTGGCAAGGCTGATTTGAGGTAACGGCGGGGGGGAGTCGCTTCGAATTCCAGCTTGTATCCCTGAGATACAATTTGTATAGCCCAGAGATCCACCTGTGAGCAAACCCACTGGCTGCTGAAGTTTCGGAGATGCGCCCCCACCGCACCTGGCTCCGCCTGTGGAGCACCAACGTCATGCGGTGGACTTAGTGGAAGCAGGGGAGGACTTTTGTTCCTGGGAACTGGCTGCATGGTGCAGCTTCTTACCTCTACCCCTGCCTCTGGCAAGAAAGGATGCGCCCCTGACTCTCTTGCCTTTCTGGGAACGAAAGGACTGCATTTGATAATACGGTGCTTTCTTAGGCTGTGAGGAAACCTGAGGCAAGAAAGTCGACTTTCCAGCTGTCGCTGTAGACACGAGGTCCGACAGACCGTCCCCAAACAATTCCTCAACCTTATAAGGCAAAACCTCCATGTGTTTTTTAGAATCAGCATCTCCTGTCCATTGCCGAGTCCATAAGACCCTCCTGGCAGAAATGGACATAGCATTAATTCTAGAGCCCAGCAGGCAAATGTCCCTCTGAGCATCCCGCATATATAAGACGACGACGTCTTTGATATGGCCCAGGGTTAGCAAAACAGTATCTCTGTCGAGGGAATCTATGTCGTCTAACAGAGTATCTGTCCACGCTGCTACAGCACTACACATCCAGGCTGAAGCAATAGCAGGTCTCAGTAGAGTACCAGAGTGTGTATACACTGACTTCAGGATAGCTTCCTGCTTTCTATCCGCAGGCTCCTTTAGGGCGGCCGTATCCTGAGACGGCAGGGCCACCTTTTTAGATAAGCGTGTCAGCGCCTTGTCCACCCTAGGGGATGTTTCCCAACGTAACCTGTCCTTTGGCGGGAAAGGGTACGCCATCAGTAACCTCTTAGAAATCACTAATTTCTTATCAGGGGAACTCCACGCTTCTTCACACAATTCATTTAATTCATCAGATGGGGGAAAAGTCACTGGCTGCTTTTTCTCCCCAAACATATAAACCCTCTTGGTATTAACAGGGTTAATTTCATTGCAACAATCATGTATCGGATGGCCTTGGTCATTTTAGACTGTAAATGTGCCTCATCATCGTCGACACTGGAGTCGGACTCCGTGTTGACATCTGTGTCAACCATCTGAGATAGAGGGCGTTTATGAGCCCCTGACGGTTTCTGAGTCGCCTGGGCAGGCGCGGGCTGAGACCCCGGCTGTCCCAAGGCTGCAGCGTCATCAAACCTTTTATGTAAGGAGTTTACATTGTCATTTAAGACCTTCCACATATCCATCCAATCAGGTGTCGGCCCCGACGGGGGCGACACCACACTTATCTGCCCTTGCTCCGCCTCCACGTAACCCTCCTCATCAAACATGTCGACACAGCCGTACCGACACACCGCACACACACAGGGAATGCTCAGACTGAGGACAGGACCCCACAAAGTCCTTTGGGGAGACAGAGAGAGAGTATGCCAGCACACACCACAGCGCTATATAACACAGGGATTTTCACTGACAATAAGTGATTTACCCAATAGCTGCTTTATAAGTCTTATTTGCGCCTAAATTTATGTGCCCCCCTCTCTTTTTAACCCGTCTTGTACCTGGATACTGCAGGGGAGAGCCTGGGGAGCTGCTGGTACCTTATTCTGGGCGTTCACTTTCATGAAAATCGCCCAATCTATTATGGAGTGCTCAGGGGCGTTTTAACAGAGGAGGGGGCCCATGTGCAGTCTCTGGGTAGGCCCCCTCCTCTCCACGGCACAGTAAACTGTGGACAATTGGCATGCGCAGGCCCGCCACGTTCCGAAGACTGATTACTACCTTGCATGCGTGCCAGCCCTTTTGGCTGTGATTTTTGACGTGAATGCAGCGCCTCATGCGGGACTCCGGAAAGGTAAGTATTAAAACATGGGTGCAGTATGTGCACAGCACACATTGCACCCATTACAGAAACGCCAATGGAAGCGCTGCAGAGACCTTTGCAGAGTTTAAATAGACTGATAACAGAGGACAGTCGCTTGCATAAAGGTTACATGTAAAACCAAAACATAGTCAGAAACCTGTACATAAAATATCCAATAGCATCTCCTATATATTAGGCTAGATCTGTCACTCTGTGACTGTGTGGATAACGCTGGGAGTGGCTAGGAGCTCTCATTGGGTTAACAGCAGGTCTATCACACTCAGTCCACAGTTGATTGGGCGAGAAACGACCTCCCACACAGGTTACATCCAATGGGAGGCTCTGCCCTTTGGCTGCTGTGTGTTCTCAGAGCAGGATTAAAAATGGGGCTGATGGAGCTGCCGCTCCATGTCCACACCCCAAAATAGGCCCACCGCATCTGCAGCAGCACACCCTCCAACAATTAACACATAAAAATCGCTACAAATTCGAAAAGGGGGTGTGGTCACGGGTTTAGTGGCGTGGCCACGCCCCTTTTTCTATACTTTCAATGGAAGTTTGGAGAGCCAGAAATCAGTACAGACCATAGAAAAAAGGTACTGTGCCTGCCAAAAAGGTGCAGCTGGAGGGTATGCCCCTGCTTCTGCAGCAAGGCTCTGCGCTGTAGATAGGGGGAAAAGAAAAACCTTTTACTGCAACGTCCTATGGGGGTCATTCTGACCTGATCACTCGCTGCAGTTCATCGCAGCGCAGCGATCAGGTCAGACCTGCACATGCGCTGGCGCTGCAGTGCACCGACGCATGGCGAACAGCCGACGGCTGTCGTTGCCTAGCGATCACCTCTGGCTGATTGACAGGCGGGAGGGGGCGCTGACCCAGGCAGTGACGAGTAACTCCCGGCCAGCCGCAGAAGCTGCGCTGGCTGGGAATTATTCTTCAAGTACAAAAGCATCGTCGCTGTGCAATGCTTTTGTACTTGTGTGTGTGGGAGGGGGGGGTGACCTGACATGCGGGGCGGACTAGTCGTGTGCTGGGCGTCCCCCCGCATGTCAGTGTAAGTGATCGTAGCTGTGCTAAATTTAGCCATCCCTGCGCCGCATACTCTCTGAGCCCCGGAGCCTCCTCTGCGCGTGATGTCACAGGAGTGCCTCCGATCCCCAGAGGCCCTGACTCCACAACACAGCACCTGGGCGGGCAGCCTGGAGATGGCTAATGAAACGGATAGATTGGGTGATATCACGGAGGGTAATGTCTGGACGCTGAATCAATGTAAAAGACGACAATGCTGTGCAGTGCAGTGGGTGTGCAGTGTCACTTTCACCTTTTACATTGATTCAGCGAGTCAGTCAGTTCTGCCAGCCAGTCACTATTGTTAGTGCCGGTGTACCAACGCGCCACATTACAGGAAAGTATGCGCACTTAATAAACTACAGCTCCAAGCAGCCCTTAGCGACAAAGCATTCAGGCGTTAAGGGCTGCTGTGAGCTGTAGTTTATTGAGTGCATCTTCTTCCCTGTAATGCGGTGCGTTGGGACACCAGCGCTAACAATAGTGACTGGCTGCTTGGTTGCTGTGCAAGTCTCTGGGAGAGCCACTGCCAAAGGGAGGACAGCAGCCTAGCTGCTTACAGGAGGAGAAGCATTGCCTGGCCCTCCCCCACTTGCAGTACCTCCGGGCCCCATCCGCGGCACCCACACCCCCCTCCCCTCCACCACCCACGGTGGCTCCGGACCCCCTCCCCCACCCGCAGCACCCTCGCACCTGCCCCTCCCCCACCTGCGATGGCTCCGGACCCCCACCCGCGGCACCCGCCCCCCCCCCCCCCCCACCGCACCAGCACTTACCCCACCCGCACTACCCCTCTCACATCCGTGGCACCCCCGGACCCCCTCCCCATCCGCGTCTCCCCCACACCCGCCACTCCCCAAACCACAGCACTACTAGGTGATTCATCAGGCCCTGCGTGCGCTGTTCACACCGTTGCAAGGGGCTACGACCCCTTAACCATCGCATGCCCTTTGTCCGTGCAATATTTAACCACTCACACAATTATGATTGGAGGTAATACTCCATATAATACAAATATTGCACGCCACAAGGACGTGCAAGGGATAAGGGGGCATAGCCCCTTACGACGGTGTGAAGAGCGCTCGTAGGGCGCGATGAATCACCTAGTGTTATGATATCTTTTCACAAAGCTCTGGTAGGGTCCAGTTGAAACAATTCGGAGGATATTCTTCTAAACTTCCCCCGCAACAACCTACTTGTGTTACTGATACATGGCACGGGAGACATGAACAGTGCCCTATACTGACTGAGTGCAGAAAGCAGTCCCGAGCGTCACAATTTGTGTCACTATCACATTTCAAGCAAGCAGAAAGCCAATCCAAGCCTGTAGCACTGACAGAGCAAACGATTAATGCACTAATCCACCACACATGTGACTTGTTAATCTCCTGGAGAGATGACAGTGTTCAGGGTTTAGAAGTGGTAAATAAAGGGAATTAAGTAGCAAAGAAAAAAATACAGGAAGAACCAACTCAGTGCACAGTAGCTACACACACACACACACACACACACACACATACAGCGGTAAGACATACAGACAGAATCAAAACAAGACATGCACGCAACACAAAGCAGCAATTCAGAGAAAGCGGCTTCCATAGAGTCACAGTACATGTTGGAATCAGGTGCATGACATCATGAAGCAGGGATAACGCCGTACCTTCAGGTCCCGGTGGATGATGGGACTTTTGCACTGATGGAGGCGAGCCACCGCTTCGCATGTGTCGCAAAAGATCTGCAGAACCTCGTTCTCTGTGAATCCAGTCTGCAAACGCTGGTTCATTAGATTTACTACTTGCCCCCCTGTAAAAAGTGAGAGATTCATTATTGTGGTCCTTTATATCCATGTGTAGCAGAGAGAAAGACATTGGCGAAGAGTACCATCAGCGGCATACACTACACTATGCAGGAACAGAACTTGTTTTGAAAAATACTGTAGTTGATTAAAAGAACAAATATTGCTGACCAAACAATATACTTGCTATGAATGCCCATTTCCTCAGCTAACCCTGACTGCCCAAACACTTTGAAAAAAGCAGACATTAAGAACAAATGCTTGGGATAGTACCAGTGGTCTGTTTCAGCTAGTTATTGTTGGGGGGAGAAATAGAAAAAGATGGGTGCTAGTGGCAATACTCCAGAGCGGTGTAGCGTCTTTCACCCGAATTTGAATCACAAGGGCTCATTTGTCAATGAGTGCTAAAACTCGTTGTGAACGATAAAACTCGTTGCGTATGGTAAATAGTGCTCCAGCCAGTCAGCTCCCAACTGTCACGTGTTCGGCTCCTGTCATGGGTTTGGAAAATTACAGTTAGGAGCTGATTGGCTGGAGCACCAATTATCATACGCAACAAGTTTTATCATTCACAAATTTTATCACTTATGTGCCCATTAGTTACAAACAGAAGTGCCAAAACCGCTTCCTGAGACTGCACTGATTTGATATGGGGCACTTGTGTATCTGTGTGTGAATCTGAGGGGGTTATTCAGTTAGTGCAATTTTTTGGGCCAAAATGCACTTTTTGCTCGTTTTTAGGTCGAATTTACATTCGACCTATTCAATGCCCGTGCCATTTTTTCGTCTCGTCGAAAAATCCGGCACTGGCAAAAAGCACGTTTATCAGCAAATTCGCCGCTGATACATGTGTTTTGGCGAATTCACTGTGTTTTTGCCAGTTTTTGGCGCAATTTTCGCACATGCAGATTCAACAAAAAATAAATAAAAAATCAAACGGCAAGGGCGAAAATAGGATTTTAATTACCTACCAGTAAATCCTTTCCTCGTAGTCCATAAGGAATATTGGGGAAATCTAGTATGATATATGATATATAAATTGAGTCCAAAGGAGCCGGTGCACTTTAAATTTCTTCACTGGGTGTAATGGCTCCTCCCCTCTATGCCCCCTCCCACAGGCAGTTATAGGTAAAACAGTGCCCGAAGGAGAAAAGACATATATGAGAGAAGGAACATGATAACAAAGAGTGGTGAGATTTAATACCAGCACACCACGAACATATAACAACCAGCAACGGCTGATAACAATAACAGCAACAGCTGAATAGGTAACCACATAACACAGAACCTGCAGACAAGTCAACGCACTGAGGCGGGCGCCCAATATCACTTATGGACTACGAGAAAAGGATTTACTAGTATGTAATTAAAATCCTATTTTCTCTTGCATCTATAAGGGATATTGGTGAAATCTAGTACGATGGGGACTTCCCAAAGCTTCCAGAACGGGCGGGAATGTGCGGAGACTGCTGCAGCACTGTCTGCCCAAACTGGGTATCCTCTTTGGCCAGGGTATCTAACCTGTAGAACTTCACAAAGGTGTTCTTCCCCGACCAGGTAGCAGCTCGGCATAGTTGCAAGGCCGAGACTCCACGGGCAGCCACCCAAGAAGGGCCCTCAGATCTTGAAGAGTGGGCTTTCAGAGACTTAGGAACAGGTAATGCTGCCGACACATAGACCTGTTGGATAGTAAGCCTAAGCCAACGAGCAATAGACTGCTTTGAAGCAAGATAACCCTTTTTCTGCACATCATAGAACACGAACAAGGAATCAGTCTTTCTGATCAGAGCCGTCCGTTTGACATAGATCTTCAAGGCTCGCACAGCATCCAACGCCTCCGGAGGAGCAGAAGTGTCAGAACTGGACGGAACCACAATAGGTTGATTCAGGTGAAATGCAAAGACAACCTTCGGCAGGAACTGCTGCCTAGTCCGGATCTCCGCTTTGTCCTCGTAAAAGACCAAGGGGGTCATTCCGAGTTGATTGCTCGCTAGCAGTTTTTAGCAGCCATGCAAACGCATAGTCGCCGCCCACGGGGGAGTGTATTTTCGCTTTGCAGGAGTGCGAACGCCTGTGCAGCCGAGCGCTTGCAAACACATTTTGTGCAAAACAAGACCAGCCCTGTAGTAACTTATCCTGTGCGATGATTGCTGCGAGGAGTGACAGGGTAATGAAGTCAGATACTCACCCAGCAAACTCCTGGCCACGCCTGCGTTTTTCCAAACACTACCAGAAAATGGTCAGTTGCCACCAAGAAACTCCCACTTCCTGTCAATCTCCTTGCGTTCCTGTGCGATTGGAATCGTCACTAGAACCAGTGCAAAACCACAAAGGACTTCGTACCTGCATGTGCATAAGCATGCGCAGATTAGCCGTTTTTTCCACTAATCACTACGCAGCGAACAACGGCAGCTAGCGATTAACTCGGAATGACCCCCCAAGTACGGGATTGGAAGTACATTCAAATCCCAGGGTGCCGTAGGCAGCACAAAAGGAGGTTGTATGTGGAGTACCAATTACAAGAAGGTCTGAACTTTTGGCAACATTGCCAATTTCGTCTGGAAGAAAGTGGTGAGCGCTGAAATCTGGACCTTAATGGAACCCAGACGCAAGCCCTTATCCAAACCAGCCTGCACGAAACATAAGAAACGTCCCAAATGGAATTATGCAGGTGGATACGTGCGTTCCTCGCACCAAGAGACATAGCTTCTCCAGACATGATGATGGTGTTTTGAGGTCACAGGTTTCCTGGCCTGAACCATGGTAGCAATAGCGAGCAAAAAGAAATTTTGTTTACGGGTACCAACAGGCGCCTCGGTGTGATGTACATCAAAAAATGCTTGTATGCAGAATAATGAACAATGAAACAAAAATCATAAATACAACCCTGAAAAGTCGTCTTGGAAGTCCTATTCTTATTCCTCACATTCGTTCCTCTTATTGTAATAACATGAAAAATAGAGGAGAGAGGAAATCCACATGTGCAGTACAGTAATTTAATAACATGTAAAACACACACATAAAAAAAAGGACATTCACAGTGACAGGGTTGCAGGTAAAATGTGCAGAAAGATATCCAAATGTGGCAGCCACAACGAGATATGCAAACTAATTACCAGAAGGTTTGAGAACCCAAAAAGGTCCTCAAACAAGTTCTTTAATTTTCAAGGTCCACCCGGGCAGGAGCTGGAAAAACCTCTGGTTCTCAAGACTTAGCCTTGAAGAAGACTCCAGGAATAGGAGTAGAAACGCGTCGGCGTACCCCATCTGCGGTCAGTCCTTATGTTGGTCTGCTTACTTGAGAACCAGAGGTTTTTCCAGCTCCTGCCCGGGTGGACCTTGAAAATTAAAGAACTTGTTTGAGGACCTTTTTGGGTTCTCAAACCTTCTGGTAATTAGTTTGCATATCTCGTTGTGGCTGCCACATTTGGATATCTTTCTGCACATTTTACCTGCAACCCTGTCACTGTGAATGTCCTTTTTTTTATGTGTGTGTTTTACATGTTATTAAATTACTGTACTGCACATGTGGATTTCCTCTCTCCTCTATTTTTCATGTTATTACAATAAGAGGAACGAATGTGAGGAATAAGAATAGGACTTCCAAGACGACTTTTCAGGGTTGTATTTATGATTTTTGTTTCATTGTTCATTATTCTGCATACAAGCATTTTTTGATGTACATCACACCGAGGCGCCTGTTGGTACCCGTAAACAAAATTTCTTTTTGCTCGCTTAGTT
This sequence comes from Pseudophryne corroboree, assembly GCF_028390025.1. Taxonomy (NCBI): domain Eukaryota; kingdom Metazoa; phylum Chordata; class Amphibia; order Anura; family Myobatrachidae; genus Pseudophryne; species Pseudophryne corroboree. The sequence goes on from NC_086449.1 coordinate 163,189,342, forward strand.
ATTCTGGTGTTTTGGAGATACACTGCTCTTGTTTACGGGAACTAAGGGCAGCCTTTTCCCAGGTTGCGCGACACGCAGAACGACTAGACAAATTATTTGTTTCCCATGGTAGCAATAACCTTTTTGGAAAGGCCCTTGTGAGCAAGGATGTTCCGCTCAACTTCCATGCCGTCAAACGAAGTCGCCGTAAGTCCAGGTAGACGAACGGTCCCTGTTGAAGAAGATCGCTTCTTAGCGGTTGAGGCCAAAGGGTCTACGATGGACATGTCCAGAAGATTCACGTAGCACGCCCTCTGAGGCCAATCCGGGGCAATCAGAATTGCCTGGACTCCTTGATTTCTGATTCGCTTGAGCACCCTTGAGAGCAACGGAATCGGAGGAAACAGGTAGACCAGCTGGTAAGGTAAAGACGACATCAATGCATCAATGCATCCACTGCCCTCCCTGGTTCGTGAGCAATACCAGTGAAGCTTCTTGTTGAGTTGAGAAGACATCATGTCTATCTGTGGGCAGTCCCACTGGCGGATGATCTGCTGGAACATCTGATGGTGGAGTACCCACTCCCCTGGGTGGAGATCGTGACAACTGAGGAAGTCCACTTCCCAGTTGTCCACACCCGGAATGAAGATTGCCGACATTGCTCTTGCATTTCTTTCCGCCCAGAGGAGTATCTTTGACACCTCATGCATGCAGGCTCTGCTTTTTGTCCCTCCTTGCCGACTGATGTACGCCACTGCTGTGGCGATGTTCGACTGAACTTGGATTGCGTGATCCGTGAGCAGAGGAGAGGCCTGAAGCAGAGCAATGTAGATCACCCAAAGTTCCAGAATGTTGATCGGAAGGTGGGCTTCGTGGGCTGATCACCTGCCCTGGAACTGCGCCATTGGGTGACAGCTCCCCATCCTCGCAGACTCACATCTGTTGTGAGGAGGGTCCAATCCTGAATCCCGAAACTCCGGCCTTCCAACAGATTGGAGGACGGCAGCCACCATAGGAGGGAAATCCTGGCCTGAAGTGACAGCCGAATCATCCGGTGCATCTGCAGATGTGATCCGGACCACTTGCTCAGGAGATCCAATTGAAATGTTCTAGCATGGAACCTCCCATTTTGGATTGCCTCGTATAAGGCGACCATCTTTCCCAGCAATCGTATGCAAAGAAGGATGGACACGCAAGTAGGCCGGAGCAGCATTCGGACCATCTCTTGAAGTGTTCTCGCCTTGTCCTCTGGTAGGAACACCTTTTGTACCACAGTATCCAGCAACATCCCCAGGAACAGGAGCCGCTGAGTTGGCTCCAGGTGGGACTTCTCTAAATTGAGGATCCACCCACGGTGGGACAGATGATGGATAGTGCGGCCGATATGGAGCAATAACAGCTCCCTGGATCTTGCTTTTTTCAGAAGATCATCCAGGTAAGAGACCACATTAACCCCCTGGACCCGGAGTTGGAACATCATCTCTGCCATCAGCTACGTGAATACACTTGGAGCTGTGAACAGGCCGAAGGGCAGGGCCTGGAACTGGTAGTGATCGTCCAGCAGGGCAAACCTCAGGTACGCCTGATAAGGTGGCCAAATCAGAAAAAGAAGGTAGGCATCCTTGATATCCAGGGAGACCATGAATTCCTGTTCCTCCAGGCCCGCAATTACTGCTCGCAAGGATTCCATTTTGAACTTTAAAACCTTCAGGAAAGGGTTCAAGGACTTGAGATTCAAAATGGGCCGGTTCCACAAACAGGTTGGAGTAGTAACCCTTGCCTTGTTGTGGTATTGGTACTGGAACAATGACGTGGGACTGGACCAACTTTTGGATGGCCTGTTGCAACGTAACCTGCATATCCTCCAAAGGTGGTAAGCTTGATTTGAAAAATCGTTGGGGAGGAGCACCGTCGAACGCCAGCTTGTTGCTCTGAGAAATGAGATCCCTGACCCAGGTATCCTGGCAGGAAGCCTCCCAGAGGCTGCTGTAAGTGACGCAGCCGAGCTACCACCTTGAGATCCCTTCGGGGTGGGCGGGCACAGTCATGCTGGGGTCTTAGTGGAAGCAGAACTGGTGGTCTGGTCCTGAGAGCTGGTGCTTGGAGGTTTTCTTGACTTACCTCTGGTGCCTCTAGTGGCATCTGAGGCACCTCTGGCCTTAGTTCGAAATCTGTTAGACCGAAAGGACTGCACAGACAGCCCCGTGTAGGAGCGTCTCGCCGGCGGGGCCCCAGAGGGGAGAAACGTGGATTTCCCAGCCGTTACTGTGGAAATCCATGTATCCAACTCAACCCCAAAGAGCCATTCCCCCGAAAAGGGAAGGGATTCCACACTGCACTTTGATTCTGCGTCCGCAATCCACTGACTCAACCACAAAGCCCTGCACGCCGACAGTGCCATGGCAGAAGTTCTAGCATTAATATTTCCCATCTCCTTGAGCGAGTCACACAGGACGCGTGTAGTGTCCTGAGTGTGCTTGAGGAGAGTCACCATAGTGACCAGGGGCATAGCCCCCGAGAGGCCCTCCTGAATCTGAGTAGCCCACGTATGAATGGCATGGGTCATCCAGCTATGACCGGCTTTTGCGATACATCTGCTGCCATGTAAATAGATTTTAGCGTAGTCTCTATTTTCCGGTCCCCAGGATCCCTTATGGTAAAGGAGCCCGGGGCAGGCAGCACCGCCTTTTTTAGACAGTCGAGAGACTGATAACGTCAACCCCTGGGGGTTCCTCCCAAAACGTCCTGCCTTCAGGAGCAAATGGGAACGTGCGCAAAACTTTTTGGACACTTGGAATTTTTTGTCTGGATTTTTCCAGGCTAACTTGAATAGGTCATCTAACTCTGCAGAATCAGGGAAAGTGACATTAGGCTGGTTTTGTGTAAAGAAAAACGACTGCTGTGACGCAGCGTCCTCTAGAGGGAGCTTTAACACGTCCCGTATAGCCAAAATTAGGGGTTCAATACCCTGAGCAGAATCTGAATCCCAACTAACGGGATCCAAGTCCGCCCCAGCCTCCTGTATATCCTCATCTGTATCACACCCCTTTCACATCGCACAAATAACCTGGTATCGACCTGGCATATTGCCGGGTCGACACGGGTCAGTGTGCGGTGTGAAAGCGCCAAGTCCAAATTCCCGGGTCGCCTGACCTGGTAATTCAACCCGGGTTATGAGCAGTGTTATTCCCGGGTTGAATACCGGGTCAGTGGCTGCACAAACGGATTCCCGGGTCGATGCGACCTGGGACCCGTTTACTAGAAAGGGAGAGGCCGTGCGGAGATGAGCTCATCTCCCAGCGCCGCCGCCACCTCGGCTCCCGCTGACTGCTCCGCCCCCCGCCACTATGGCAACCAACCCAGCATATTGCCGGGTCGGACAGCCAGCCAGCCAAAAGGTGTAGGAGAGTCTCCAATGCCGGATCCCACCCGGGAAGGATCAGTTTCCAATTCCCGGGTGGGATCTGGCATTTTATGGACCTGCATGAGAGAAGGGGGCTGTGTAACATCTGCCCTAGTAGCTAAGTCTGCAACAGCTTAGTCAGTAGTAGCTGAGTTTTCTGTACATTAGCAGTGAGCTGGGATGACATACTGTATCAGACATCATAGTTTTAAGAGACCCTAGCCAGTGGGGCTCTGGACCCTCTCCCCCAACCCCTTCACTGATTTCTGAAGATTGGCTACATTGTTCATAAGAACCATAATCAGATGACAATGGAGAGGTGGCATACACTGCACAGTTTGTGTTTACCCATGTTTCACAGTAAGCACAATGACATACACATACACACAGACAGTATTACTCTGCAAGCCTGCTCTTACTGTATGTGAGAGGAGACACACAGTGAGGATACCAGCACACCCCTAGCTGCACTGCCCCAGTGAGGCTGACAGCTAACTATAACACAGCAAATACTAGTCAATTTTGTCCTGTAGAGGACACAGACTGTGTACAATAGCAGCTCTTCCTCTTTGCTACACCCTGTACCAGATTTCCAGCGTGTCTTGTGAGGCAGGAAGCACTGTGTGTGCTGTTTGTGGCTGCATTAAGCAGAGGATGGCACCAAAATGCCTATGGTCCTGCTCTGTTAGCTCCTCCCCCTCCAATGGCGCCAGAGCTATAATGATTTTTATACTGGCAAAGTCTCCTGTGTGGCTTAAAAATGTTGCACAAGTGCTAGTTCAAGCTAATATAAGCCAGGCAACACAGGGGGCTCTAGCAGGACCTCCCCAGGAGGATCCCGTATGCCGCGCCCGCGTACTTTGAACCGGGGTACTCCCCTAGCGGGGACCCCGGTATGTACTCACCAAAGACAACACCTTCAGGCTAGTGTTAGGGGTGTGCGGCGTGCTGTGATTGTGACAGCAAAGGCGCAGTACCCTGCTGAACAAACAACCTCTCAGGACGGTGGTCCTGCAGCGGGGGAAGCAGCTCTGCACCTCGCAAGGCCGGTGACCGCCCCATCCCCCCCTAACCTCCACGGTGCAGGTACGCTGTTGCCCAAACAGCATACCGAAAATAATAAAAGTTTAAAAGAAATTGAAGAAAACTCGCAGGAGCTGCAGAGATGTGCATCCTCTCCTGAGGACATTTTTTTCTAAACTGCCTGTGGGAGGGGGCATAGAGGGGAGGAGCCAGCACACCCAGTGAAGAAATTTAAAGTGGACCGGCTCCTTTGGCCCCGTTTATACCCCATCGTACTAGATTTCCCCAATATCCCTTATGGATGCTAGAGAAAACAAATAAAAAAAAACATGCGAAAATGCCCGCATCTGAATACACTGTCTAATTATTGCCAGCACTTAACTGAATACCTCAGAGTCTGTATCTGTATACGAAGCACAACAGAACTTGGCATGAAAAACCCCCATCCCCTGCAATTGTAGTGCTTCATATACAGATAGAGACTCAGTTGCACACAGATATACAAGTGTCACATATCAAACGAATGCAACTAAGGCCAGGTCCACGAGAGGGATGTGTCCCTGGCAGTTCCGACGTGCAATGGGACTCTGCAGCATGCCGAGCAAACACACTTGCACGATGCAGGGGACGACAGCTCGATGTACAATGCCGCATCGTACACAATATATTCTGGTTGGCCGTGCAGCACAGCCAACCAGAAGTTGACGCATGCGACTTGAGGGACTATGTAATCGTGGGTACACACTGAAAGAACCGGCAAATATGTTGTCCTAATTTGTCCGATGCAAATTTGGGCGACAAATATGCTTGGTATCTTTTTAAAGATACTAACCACTTGCTGACTTGACGCAGATATAATGGTGTCTAGCAATGAACACTGAGACGCAGGACTGCATGCTAAGACAGTACTTTTTGCAATGTTCCCGCCATCTAAACAGCGCCCTGCCACTTAAAGATGGAGGAGGGATCTCGGTTACTGTACCTGTCAGGGTAACATAAGTGCAGCACTAATCTGATTTTGGTCGTCACATACCTAAAGCAGGATAGTGTCAGGTGACTTGTAAAAAAAGAAAAAGAAAATAAAAAAGGGAAGGAGAAGATCCGTGAATTTGATCCTGGGGAGAACACTGACTGACCTAACCAATACATAGCCTTAATAAAGGACCTCCTGGGCACTAGGAGAACCACTTAAGGTTAAGCAGTATACACCAAGTGCATCAGCATTCTGTTCTTTGCATTTATAATTTACCCTAAAATTATTTTCTGTGACTTTGTCTATTAACTTAAATAACATGTAAAGCGAAGGTAATAAAATCCGAAGTCAGCTGCACCCAGTGAGAGCTACAAAAATTTGCCCCCAAAATATTCACTGGTGTCTATGGTTCAAACGGCAGACACTCAACAGAACACTGCACTAACACTAGACAAAGGAGTGATGCCTCTAATAGGCAATAGGCGCTACCATAAAATAGTACTGGAGGTACGGTAACTGGACATCTGGACCCCCTTGTGATACTGGGACTTACTTGCATGTGCATGCCCTATCATCAGATAAAAATACCTCTCTCCACTCTTAACACGAGTTTCACACAACAATGCGGAGTCTCTACACAATATGCAAGTGTACTCGTTATGCGATTGTAACAGTACACCACTAATGCACACACTAACTCAGAATAATCATTTTGCTGCCACGGTTTCACTTTCTCTTCCATCAGTGTAGCTCGTTAATTAGTTTAGAGTCTAGGGAGGAAAAATGGCTAAGTTTCCAGCAAATATCACACTTACATTCAGCAAATATAATTATGCGTGGATATATAGATTAGAGGCATGTATCTGTACAGACGTATTGACACATCAATCCATTTGCTCAGTCATCAAGTATGAGACTCAGGGGTATATTCAATTAGGGTCGGATCCATTCCGACATGCATTTGTTGGAATGGATACGACAACCCCTATTCAATCTCATCTCAATTTGACTTTTAAAAAGTCGAATTGAGATAAGGGACCGGAGAGGGAGGAGAGGGGGGAGACCAGCAGGGACAGCCGCGGGCAGACGGAGGAGAGCAGCGCTACACCAGCGCTGCAGAAGGATGTCTCACAGCCACCAGACCTCACGGCAGTGTCCACCCGGCTCCAGCAAGCGTGACCTCACTTGCTTGAGCCGGGTGGACGCTGCCGTGAGCGGCGCGGCTGTGAGACATCCTGTTGCAGCGATGTGCTGTAGTGCTGATCTCCCCTGTATGCCCGTGGCTCTCCCCCCGTTTCCCCCCACCCTCTCCTCCTCTGGGTCCCACATCTGAGTCCGACATTTTTTTATGTCTGACTGAGATGGTCAGAAACTGGGCCAAATCCTGTCGAATTTGGCCCCGTTTCACTCAGAAGTACGTGAATCGGCAGCTATACCGCCGATTCACGTACTATTCGACAAGTTGAATTCCACGACTTGTCGAAGTAAAACTGCAGGGATTGAATAGGTCGAATCACTAAGCGACCTTAAAAAGTCAAAAACTGCCATCTTTTCGACAGACGGCAGTTTTCGACCCTAATTGAATATACCCCTCAATGTTTTGCCATTTGTGTGGGGTATTAGAAAGTGGCTCTAATGTCACCATTCATGTAAACTGCTGTAAGAACCTACTGTATGTGGAGCCACTTCCCCTCATTCTACATACATCACCGGTGCCCTTACTGTAACATCCAATTCAGAGATGTAGGCTAATTGCACAGCTGCTACATCTTTGTGCGCAGCGGCCTTGCGAATATCAGCTAAAGCAACTGGAGGCGCCCCCTGCTGGCTTCTCTGATACGCCTCAAAAGTCGCCAAATTGGATCACCCCTCAGGTTACTCGGGATGTCCAGCTAAATCGCGCTGCCAGGGACAGTGAAGCAGCGTCAGAGGACACCGTCTTCAGCACACACCCCGTTTTCTGGAACGCTCCTCTTTGCCGCCCCCAAACACCAGCAGCATGTGAGTCATGCTGCAGCTTTTGGGGCACTGTGAGTGACATCTCAGGACCAGGTCTGCAAATGCTCAGTTCTGAAAACATCAGAGTTGCATTAATTTGATATTTATGTAAGTCTCTAAATTAGGCCCTAAATCTAAGGGTATGGTGGTTCCCTGATGCCCAACAAAAGCAACTGATTCTCACACCTGCCCATGGACACTTACGGATTATTAACCTGTGCTCCACCCTCAGGGTGAGCCCCATATTTCCGAAGCCTCACCTCGGCAGAAGTCCATGAGGATCAGCACCTCCCACACATCTCCACTGCTCACAGAATTAATACTGGAGTCTATGTAACCAACAATGTTCTTGTGCCCAGAGAGATCCCTCTGAAAAGAAAAAGAAATCAGTGTACATGGTAAACATAAATATACTGTATTGTTCACTTAAACTAGAGACAGGCACTCTGTGGCTCTCCAGCCGATGTGAAACTACAAGTCACAGCTTTACCTGATAGACTGTGGCTGACGGGAGATACAGGGACTTATACATTCACAACAGTGGTAGGCACAGGTTCTGTATATAAACACTCACCTAGCCAATCATGTGTACGGTATGTGGTATTGGTCACTAAGAGAAACTGTAACTTGGCACCACTTACCAAACTGCACACAAGATATGTATTTTTCAAATAACTCTTCGTACTCCAACCTTCCTACTGAGGTAAGAATCCTCTCCCCCCTCAGTAAACTCGCATTCTGAGACCTGGCAAAGGAACACAGCTAGGTTCTCTAACACTGGGCAAACTCACATGTGAAACCACCTCAGTCATGTAGGTGAAGGCTCAAACTTATTTAGACTTTTTGACTAATCTTTATATAAATGTATAAGGTCTTATTGTGCTAAAGAGCATGCTATTTCTCACGGTCTTTGCACTGTGGGGGTTATATGTAACAGTGAAGCAAATATACGAATGACCATTTAATAACTAATTAATACAACACTCACAAACTTTAACCAGTTTACCATATCTGTGTGGAGTAATGCAATTAAGTTTTAAATCAAAGAAGACTTTTTTTTTTTAAATGATCCTCTGGTGTATTTTCCCCTCCCTTTTTTTGTATCCCCTTTCCCACCCTTTACAATCCCTTAATAAATCTATATTGATGACAAGAAAAAAAAAAAAAATGCACATAAGTTGTAGCTTCACTTAAAAGATATTACGTATTAGGATTAACAATCTTCAATAATGTGTTTGTGGTCTGTGTGACGGAAGAAAGCGGTAGAAAGATACAGAGGGGAGAATTCAATTAAATGCGATATTGAACAGCACCAGGAATGAGTGCCCAGAGCTATTCAATTAGCCACATCACGCCCTTCACTTAAATTGGAAGATGCAGGTCAACATACCTAAAGAAAGCTGTTTAGTTGCGGTAAACGGCATTCTCAGACTTAAGTGCTGGAGCTATACTCTTAGCGCGGTCGGTAAACCCACAAATCCCATCGCGAGTTTACAGAGCAGATAATGCATAGCTCTGGGCACTCATTCCCGGCGCTATACTATAGCGTGTTTAATTGAATTCCCCAAATGGAGCAAATGGAGTGTACAGAAGGATGAGTGAGGGTATGTGCGTGGTTCCATTTCAACTCCCATGTAAAGGCCCCTCTTCCCCCCCCCCCCCCCCCCCCCGGGAGGCAATAGCAGAAAGAACTATATCTGCAGCAGCCACAACAATATGTGAAAGATGGAGAGGAAACCACCGGAATATTTAAGTATCACTTTTTTTTTTTTTTACGTGCACCGCAGGGATTTCAAAGCTGAAAAACCCACGTGCATTTTTTTTTAATAAGCGCACATATCCGTGGAAATCCAAAATTGGGCGCGAGGTCTGCAAGGATTTTTTGCAGTCTAAATCTTGAGCCCAACCGAATTCCCCCGCAAGTGTTTCAAGCACATGAACGATTAAGCAATTCATTGTTTGGTTCTCCAACAACACAACCAATTGCTGTACAAATGAAGCCTGGAACTTCACTTGGTAATCCCATAATGTTATCCTTTTAGAAAATAAGTAGTGTTCTTTTTATTTTCTTAATATGCATGTATTTGCAGACATTGTTCCTCGCACCCCTCACAGGTGTGCAGGAATATCGCCAATGCTGGGCTACAGTAATATATACTGTAGTAATTTATCAACTCACTGCTCCCAAACATCGCACAGAACTGAATTTCTCCCTGCATTGCTAACAGGCCATACTAATGGCATATTGTAGAGGCTGTGGATTTAGAGAACATTTTGAATCTTTTTGTGAAATAACAAATGCAAATGAATAATAAAGTAGCCCAGCCAACAATACAGTGTAAGCGCACAAAGAAATGCAGAGTCTGTCCTCACTGCATTGTAGAACTTCTGTAAAGGTCACTGTGCTCTGTAACATTAATAATGAGATGCATTGCTGTGCAACGTGCTTTCTCCTTCCTCACACCATCAAAAGGTTAGCACTGTACCACCGTCCGCTTTAGATCTCCCTCTTACCATGATTTGAATCTCTCTCTTGCAAACCTGAAGGTCATGTTCATTATTCACATACATGCGCTTGAGTGCACACCGCATACCATTGCTGGTGCGTACCAGGAAGACCAGCGCAAATCCACCTGCACAACAGGAAAGAAGAAATCCTATGATTCACAACAAATTCATTCTGACCCATACAATAAAAAACAAGTCATCAGCACACTTTCAGCTATTCCTGTAATATCTGGTTCCACCTCCCCGCTCCCAGTATTAGAACTACTCCAGCAATCATCCACGTAAAGGAGACGGCCCCTATAACATTACAGCGCTGAGATTATTATGGGACGAGGATGTTTCCCTGTCACCTGGGGACTGGTTCTATTCTTGAGTGGATGCAGGAAGTGATAAGAACTTAATATAGATGCTCTCTTCTCGGCACGTTCTATTTACAAGCCGCACAGCACATCATTACACGGTGTGGACAATCAGTTTCAATGGAACTGATACAGTTCTCTAAAATATCTACCACGCAGAACAATTAGTAAATATTAATTTGTTACATCTAAACAAGATTATAGAAAGCATAAAAATAGTTGTAACGGGTTTCAGGTTAATAAAAGTGTTTCTACGGGGATATAACCACACGTTATTCTCTATGGTTATTCTTATGTATGTGTCAGATAGTGATGACAATAGAACTTCAAGATATGGGGATACGGTCATTAGGACGACACAACTAAGGTCAACAGTCATTAGGTTGACCACTGAAGGTCGCACACTGAAGGTCGACATGGGCATTAGGTCGACAGGTCAAAAGGCCGACATGAGTTTTTCACTCTTTTTGAATTTTTGGGACTTTTTCATACTTTGCGATCCACGTGGACTACAATTGGGAACGGTAACCTGTGCCGAGCGCAGTGGTAGCAGAGCGAGGCACCTTGCCCGAAGCATGGCGAGCGAAGCGAGCCATGCGAGGGGACACGGTGCACTAATTGGGGTTGCCCGTCACTTTACAAAGAAAACGATACCCCCCAAAAAAAAAAAAAACTCATGTTGACCTTTTCACCTGTCGACCTAGTACATGTCGACCTAATGACCATGTCGACCTACTGCCCATGTCGACATTCAGTGGTCAACCTAATGACTGTCGACCTAAGTTGTGTCGACCCAACGACCCATATGCAAGATATGTATATGCGGTATCCGGACTCTAGGTCGACACCCATTGGTTGACAGTGGATATGTCGACACAACAAATAGGTCGACGTGGCCATTAGGTCTACATGAACAAGGTCGACATGCAAAAAAGGTCAAAATTAGTTTTTCATACCTTACGATCCACGTGGACTAGAACAGGGAGCGGTAACCTTGCCCACAGCATGGTGAGTGAAGCGAGCCATGCAAGGGGACGCAATCTTTTTCATGTCGACATATTTCAAGTGTCAACCTACCCACTGTCAACCAATGGGTGTCAACCTTGAGTCCCATACCCGTATATGCTGACTAATACAGGGCAAACCATGTCTTAATCATTGTACTATGCAAGGTGGCATAATGTTAGCACAGCTGCCAAACAGTGCTGGGGTCATGGTATTGATTCCAAACAGAGCTCTAACTGTGCGGAGTTTGCATGTAATCCCCATGTCAGCATGGGCTTAATACAGGTGCTCCAGTTTCCTCCACACACTTCACACATAGGGTAACTAGATTCTGATGATAAAACATAACCTAGATATAATTAGCTTCAGGTGTAAAGTGTATTATAAGAGGTCACATGGTCATCTGTACCCACTTTCTATTTCCAGCAACAGTGCTGCTCAAATACCATACACTACCCAGCGGCAACAAAAATATAGAACACGTTCACAACTCTGCAATTTCTATTCAAATTTCAATAATTTTATAAACCAGTTTTGGGCACCACTGCCATCCTAACATGGATAAAGCTTACCTATAGTGGGTATGATAGAAATTGGAATAAGATATACAGATGTGTCCTCATACATCCTTGCTTTAGTCACGCCAAGCAGTCCCTCTTGACACGCCAGGTCGCGTGAGACTCTTCTAGTGTCAGGCGTCTTTTTTTTGCCAAAAATGCACCTTAGGTCTCAACACAATGTGACTAGGATGCAGGAGACTGTGCTGATTAACTTGTATATCCGTGTGAGACTGAGTCTCTGAATCTGTATACAGAGTGCTACAATGTAGCAGCCACAGCTTTTTCCAATACAAGTTCTGTTCTGTATTCGTTCGCAGAGTTGCACGGGACATGGCGGCACATTCACGGCCGGAATATCGCTCTGCGTGACCCATTGAGGCTGGATGTATGAGGACACATCTGTATTATATAATCTGTATTATATATGAGGACACACACACACACATACATATATATTATATAAAATATATATAATATATACACACACACATTTCCATGGAGGTGGTGGGTAATAATGTTCACCAATCGTAGTGAAATAAATAAATAAATCAGCATTGTTGATGTATCATTCTGTCAGAACTCCATGCTGATTTTATAATAACATTTTACTCACCGGTAAATCTATTTCTCGTAGTCCGTAGTGGATGCTGGGAACTCCGTAAGGACCATGCGGAATAGCGGCTCCGCAGGATACTGTGCACAACTAAAGAAAGCTTTAGGACTACCTGGTGTGCACTGGCTCCTCCCTCTATGACCCTCCCCCAGACCTCAGTTAGGATACTGTGCCCGGAAGAGCTGACACAATAAGGAAAGGATTTTGAATCCCGGGTAAGACTCATACCAGCCACACCAATCACACCGTATAACTCGTGATACTATACCCAGTTAACAGTATGAAATATAACTGAGCCTCTCAACAGATGGCTCAACAATAACCCTTTAGTTAAACAATAACTATATACAAGTATTGCAGACAATCCGCACTTGGGACGGGCGCCCAGCATCCACTACGGACTACGAGAAATAGATTTACCGGTGAGTAAAATCTTATTTTCTCTGACGTCCTAGTGGATGCTGGGAACTCCGTAAGGACATGGGGATTATACTAAAGCTCCCAAACGGGCGGGAGAGTGCGGATGACTCTGCAGCACCGAATGAGCGAACTCTAGGTCCTCCTCAGCCAGGGTATCAAACTTGTAGAATTTAGCAAATGTGTTTGACCCCGACCAAGTAGCTGCTCGGCAAAGTTGTAAAGCCGAGATCCCTCGGGCAGCCGCCCAAGAAGAGCCCACCTACCTCGTGGAATGGGCTTTTACAGATTTAGGATGCGGCAGTCCAGCCGCAGAATGTGCAAGTTGAATCGTGCTACAGATCCAGCGAGCAATAGCCTGCTTTGAAGCAGGCGCACCCAACTTGTTGGGCGCATGCAGGATAAATAGCGAGTCAGTCTTTCTGACTCCAGCTGTCCTGGAAACATAGATTTTTAGGGCCCGGACTACGTCCAGCAACTTGGAGTCCTCCAAGTCACGAGTAGCCGCAGGCACCACAATAGGCTGGTTCAAATGAAACGCTGAAACCACCTTTGGGAGAAATTGGGGACGAGTCCTCAATTCCGCCCTATCCATATGGAAAATCAGATAAGGGCTTTTACAAGACAAAGCCGCCAATTCTGACACACGCCTGGCCGAAGCCAAGGCCAACAGCATGACCACTTTCCACGTGAGATATTTTAGTTCCACGGTTTTAAGTGGTTCAAACCAATGCGACTTTAGGAAATCCAACACCACGTTGAGACCCCAAGGTGCCACTGGGGGCACAAAAGGGGGCTGAATATGCAGCACTCCCTTAACAAATGTCTGAACTTCAGGTAGTGAAGACAGTTCTTTTTGGAAGAAAATCGATAGAGCCGAAATCTGGACCTTAATGGAACCCAATTTTAGGCCCATAGTCACCCCTGATTGTAGGAAGTGCAGAAATCGACCTAGCTGAAATTACTCCGTTGGGGCCTTCCTGGCCTCACACCACGCAACATATTTCCGCCATATGCGGTGATAATGGTTTGCGGTCACTTCTTTCCTAGCTTTAATAAGCGTAGGGATAACTATCTCCGGAATGCCCTTTTCCTTCAGGATCTGGCGTTCAACCGCCATGCCGTCAAACGCAGCCGCGGTAAGTCTTGGAACAGACAGGGCCCCTGCTGCAGCAGGTCCTGTCTGAGCGGCAGAGGCCATGGGTCCTCTGACATCATTTCTTGAAGTTCTGGGTACCAAGCTCTTCTTGGCCAATCCGGAACAATGAGTATAGTTCTTACTCCTCTCCTTCTTATTAGTCTCAGTACCTTGGGTATGAGAGGCAGAGGAGGGAACACATACACCGACCGGTACACCCACGGTGTTACCAGAGCGTCCACAGCTATCGCCTGAGGGTCCCTTGACCTGGCGCAATATCTTTTTAGCTTTTTGTTGAGGCGGGACGCCATCATGTCCACCTGTGGCCTTTCCCACCGGTGTACAATCATTTGGAAGACTTCTGGATGAAGTCCCCACTCTCCCGGGTGGAGGTCGTGTCTGCTGAGAAAGTCTGCTTCCCAGTTGTCCACTCTGGGAATGAACACTGCTGACAGTGCTAACACATGATTTTCCGCCCATCGGAGAATCCTTGTGGCTTCTGCCATTGCCATCCTGCTTCTTGTGCCGCCCTGTCGGTTTACATGGGCGACCGCCGTGATGTTGTCTGACTGGATCAGCACCGGCTGGTGTTGAAGCAGGGTCTTGCCTGACTTAGGGCATTGTAAATGGCCCTTAGTTCCAGAATATTTATGTGTAGGGAAGTCTCCTGACTTGTCCATAGTCCCTGGAAGTTTCTTCCCTGTGTGACTGCCCCCCAACCTCGAAGGCTGGCATCCGTGGTCACCAGGACCCAGTCCTGTATGCCGAATCTGCGGCCCTCTAGAAGATGAGCACTCTGCAGCCACCACAACAGCGACACCCTGGTCCTTGGAGACAGGGTTATCAGCCGATGCATCTGAAGATGCGATCCGGACCACTTGTCCAACAGATCCCACTGAAAGATCCTTGCATGGAACCTTCCGAATGGAATTGCTTCGTAAGAAGCCACCATCTTTCCCAGGACTCGCGTGCAGTGGTGCACCGACACCTGTTTTGGTTTTAGGAGGTCTCTGACTAGAGATGACAACTCCTTGGCCTTCTCCTCCGGGAGAAATACTTTTTTCTGTTCTGTGTCCAGAACCATCTCCAGGAACAGTAGACGCGTTGTAGGTACCAGCTGCGACTTTGGAATATTCAGGATCCAGCCGTGCTGCTGTAGCACTTCCCGAGCTAGTGCTACACCGATCAACAACTGTTCCCTGGACCTCGCCTTTATAAGGAGATCGCCCAAGTACGGGATAATTAAAACTCCCTTTCTCCGAAGGAGTATCATAATTTCGGCCATTACCTTGATAAATACCCTCGGTGCCGTGGACAGACCAAACGGCAACGTCTGGAATTGGTAATGACAGTCCTGTACCACAAATCTGAGGTACTCCTGGTGAGGAGGGTAAATGGGGACATGCAGGTAAGCATCCTTGATGTCCAGTGATACCATGGAATCCCCCTCGTCCAGGCTTGCAATCACCGCCCTGAGCGATTCCATCTTGAACTTGAACCTTCTTATATAAGTGTTCAAGGATTTTAAATTTAAAATGGGTCTCACCGAACCGTCCGGTTTCGGTACCACAAACATTGTGGAATAGTAACCCCGTCCTTGTTGAAGGAGGGGTACCTTGATTATCACCTGCTGAGAATACAGCTTGTGAATCGCCTCCAGTACTGCCTCCCTGTCCGGGGGAGCTGTCGGCAAGGCAGATTTGAGGAAACGGCGAGGGGGAGACGTCTCGAATACCAGCTTGTACCCCTGAGATACTACTTGTAGAATCCAGGGATCCACCCGTGAGCGAGCCCACTGGTCGCTGAAGTTCTTGAGACGGGCCCCCACCGTACCTGGCTCCGCCTGTGGAGCCCCAGCGTCATGCGGTGGACTTAGAGGAAGCGGGGGAGGACTTTTGTTCCTGGGAACTGGCTGTATGTTGCAGCTTTTTCCCCTACCTCTGCCTCTGGGCAGAAAGGACGCGCCTCTAACCCGCTTGCCTTTCTGGGGCCGAAAGGACTGTACCTGATAATATGGTGCTTTCTTTCGCTCTGAGGGAACATGGGGTAAAAATGCTGACTTCCCAGCTGTCGCTGTGGAAACGAGGTCCGAGAGACCATCCCCAAACAACTCCTCACCCTTGTAAGGCAATACTTCCATGTGCCTTTTAGAATCTGCATCTCCTGTCCACTGCCGAGTCCACAATCCTCTCCTGGCAGAAATGGACATTGCGTTTATTTTAGATGCCAGCCGGCAAATATCCCTCTGTGCATCTCTCATGTACAAGACAGCGTCTTTAATATGCTCTACGGTTAGCAATATAGTGTCCCTGTCTAGGGTATCAATGTTTTCCGACAGGGAATCTGACCACGCAGCTGCAGCACTGCACATCCATGCTGAAGCAATAGCCGGTCTCAGTATAATACCTGAGTGTGTATATACAGACTTCAGGATAGCCTCCTGCTTTCTATCTGCAGGCTCCTTTAGGGCGGCCGTGTCCGGAGACGGTAGTGCCACCTTTTTTGACAGACGTGTGAGCGCTTTATCCACCCTAGGTGATGTCTCCCAACGTGACCTGTCCTCTGGCGGGAAAGGGTACGCCATTAGTAACCTTTTAGAAATTACCAGTTTCTTATCGGGGGAAGCCCACGCTTCTTCACACACTTCATTTAATTCATCAGAAGGGGGAAAAACCACTGGTAGTTTTTTCTCCCCAAACATAATACCCTTTTTTGTGGTACCTGGGGTAATATCAGAAATATGCAACACATTTTTCATTGCCGTAATCATGTAACGGGTGGCTCTATTGAAATGTAAACTAGTCTCATCATCGTCGACACTGGAGTCAGTATCCGTGTCGACATCTGTGTCTGCCATCTGAGGTAGCGGGCGTTTTAGAGCCCCCGATGGCTTTAGAGACGTCTGGGCAGGCACAGGCTGAGAAGCCGGCTGTCCCACATCTGCTATGTCGTCAAACCTTTTATGTAAGGAGTCGACACTGTCGCGTAAATCCTTCCACATAACCATCCACTCAGGTGTCGACCCCGCAGGGGGTGACATCACATTTATCGGCACCTGCTCCGCCTCCACATAAGCCTCCTCATCAAACATGTCGACACAGCTGTACCGACACACCGCACACACACAGGGAATGCTCTGACTGAGGACAGGACCCCACAAAGCCCTTTGGGGAGACAGAGAGAGAGTATGCCAGCACACACCAACAGCGCTATATAACACAGGGATTAACACTATAACTGAGTGATTTTTCCCAATAGCTGCTTGTATACACAATATTGCGCCTAAATTTAGTGCCCCCCCTCTCTTTTTTACCCTATGTAGTCTGGAAACTGCAGGGGAGAGCCTGGGAGCGATCCTTCCAGCGGAGCTGTGAGGGAAAATGGCGCCAGTGTGCTGAGGGAGATAGCCCTGCCCCTTTTTCGGCGGACTTCTCCCGCTTTTTTCTATGTATATCTGGCAGGGGTATTTTACACATATATAGTCTCTATGACTATATTATTTGTTATTTGCCAGCCAAGGTACTCAATATTGCAGCCCAGGGCGCCCCCTCCCAGCGCCCTGCACCCATCAGTGACCGGAGTGTGAGGTGTGCATGGGAAGCAATGGCGCACAGCTGCAGTGCTGTGCGCTACCTTGATGAAGACCGAAGTCTTCTACCGCCGATTTCCAGGACCCTCTTCTTGCTTCTGGCTCTGTAAGGGGGACGGCGGCGCGGCTCTGGGACCGGACGACCGAGGCTGGGCCTGTGTTCGATCCCTCTGGAGCTAATGGTGTCCAGTAGCCTAGAAGCCCAAGCTAGCTGCAAGCAGGTAGGTTCGCTTCTCTCCCCTTAGTCCCTCGTAGCAGTGAGTCTGTTGCCAGCAGAACTCACTGAAAATAAAAAACCTAAAATAAACTTTCTTTTTCTAAGAGCTCAGGAGAGCCCCAAGTGTGCATCCAGCTCAGCCGGGCACAAAATTCTAACTGAGGTCTGGGGGAGGGTCATAGAGGGAGGAGCCAGTGCACACCAGGTAGTCCTAAAGCTTTCTTTAGTTGTGCCCAGTCTCCTGCGGAGCCGCTATTCCCCATGGTCCTTACGGAGTTCCCAGCATCCACTAGGACGTCAGAGAAAATATAATATATAAAAAGAAGAAATGGAGGGCGCACAGGGGAGTACAAAAATATTTAAACAATTTACTAATGTATAGCAACTCGCATACATTTCAATAAAAGGTAACCAGCTTGGTGTTAACTGCGTGTGGCCTCCGGAAAGCCAAACACCGACAATAGCCGTCGCTGCAGGATACCAAAAGCCGCTGGAGTCTCTCACAGAAGTACAGACTTGGAATAGACCACGGACCTGGTATCCAGTGGCATTTGGTATCCTGCAGCGATGGCTATTGTCGGTGTTTGGCTTTCCGGAGGCCACACGCAGTTAACACCAAGCTGGTTACCTTTTATTGAAATGTATGTGAGTTGCTATACATTAGTAATCGTTTAAATATTTTTATACTCACCTATGCGCCCTCCATTTCTTCTTTTTACATTTACCTGAGGGGTAAATGTAAAAACTAACCAGTAAAATACTGGTTTTATATTTTTTATATATATACACTGCTCAAAAAAATAAAGGGAACACTAAAATAACACATCCTAGATCTGAATGAATGAAATATTCTTATGAAATACTTTGTTCTTTACATAGTTGAATGTGCTGACAACAAAATCACACAAAAATTATTAATGGAAATCAAATTTATTAACCCATGGAGGTCTGGATTTGGAGTCACCCTCAAAATTAAAGTGGAAAAACACACTACAGGCTGATCCAACTTTGATGTAATATCCATAAAACAAGACACAATGCCTTTTTAAGGAACGGATGGCCTTACATAGGTCGGCCATTAGGGCCGCCCTTAACACCGGCAAGAGCGACCAACCGGTCGCACGCCATTTTGTCCAGATGCGCCATAGTTTGGCAGCTATTAGATACAAAATAGTGGACCATATCCCGGCTTCTGTTCGTGGTGGGGACAGAGCGGCCCAATTACTACAATTAGAGGCCCGTTGGATCTTTAAATTAGATACCATCCACCCCAGAGGCCTTAATGAACAACTTAATTTACAGTGTTTCCTATAGTTGGGTATGGCATGTGTAGTTGTTCCTTCATCTGATGTTTTGTTCCCCGTTTTTTTCAGCAGACATAGCAATAACATGTGTTTCTGCTGATGCATGACGACTTGTCGCTCCGCCATGGTGCCCTAGGACATTCCTGTCAGCTAGGTGTGGACCTTGCTTTGGCAGTTATGTGCCCACAAGGTCTTTAAACGGTGTATTATATATTTCCCTTAAACTGTTAAACTTTGTATAAAATCAAGTAGTAAAAACATGTTCTAAACATCATTTGACCTCAAATTAGAGATTGATTAGATCCGTGACCCAGGTACAGGCAGTCCTTAAATAGGGGTTATGCAGGAATTACACCTGCTATACATTTAATGATGTCTAGATTAATTGTTTCATTATACATCTGCTTTGTTTACCCCCCGTTCAAACAGTCCTGATGTGACAGGATTTAGTGTGGTCTAGCAATGACCACGCTGGGTGGATAACAGTGGTTAACTTGTGCAATTATATGTAAGGTATTCACTCTCACAGTTTATATAAGTACTGTATGATGATTTTATGATTCACTGTATTGTAACATATTGGATTTGTCATTCATTCATCCACACAAGCACGGGTAGTTTTTAATCCATTTTTGTATGTTATACATGTTACGTGAGGCGGCGCAGCATTACGATGCTGCGTCGCGTCTCCATGGTTACCGGCTTTCCTCTGTCCGCAGCCACGTCACTGAGGGGTCCGTGTAACGGGATGACGTGACTTCCGGATGTCGCATGCCACACGCTGCCGGAAGTGCGGGTTCCACACACTGGACGGCGGGGACGTGGACGCGGACGCAGGTACGCGGTATAGGTAAGGTATTTAAGTTGTTTTTCTTTGTATCACCACTAGTTTGCAGTGTCCTGAGGAAGGGGGTTCGTCCCCCGAAACGTTGACGAATAAATGCACTTTTTTGCTTCAATTTACCTGTAAGTGAAAGACTCTGAGTGCCGCCGTCTCTCTCCGTTCTATATATATTATATATATATATATATATTATATATATATATATATATATATATATATATATATATATATATATATATATATATATATAGCAGATAGATGGGCGGCACTCAGATATAATATCAGGCAACACAAGCAGGGTAAGGCAACGTTTCGAAGTGTTTACTTCTTCATCAGGATGGTCCTGATGAAGAAGTGAACACTTCGAAACGTTGCCTTACCCTGCTTGTTGCCTGATATTATTTCTGAGTGCCGCCCATCTATCTGCTATTTTGGACCTTAAGCCATTGAGGTACCTAGGAGGGCACCAGGCAAGTAATCGTTGTTACTATGGAGTGCTGCCACAATTGCTGTTTATATATATATATATATATATATATATACACACACACATACATACACACACACACACACACACACACACACTGTATATATAGTTACTGTATATTTGGAAAGTCTGATCTGCCAAGATGTCAACTGGAATTTGCAGCAATACCACAGCAGAATTCTCATACTGACTACATATTAGGTTTTATCCAGAGTTCAAACTACAAGCAAAACGGTTTTACAAGGTCAGTAAATTCTGTATAAGAGATTTACAGTGCGAGAAGTTAAAGAGTAAAAGTCACAGCGTTAGTCACAGGACGTTTCATAGCTGCTAGTAAACCGGCAGTAATCGTGATACTGACTCATTATACATCATATGTCTATGTTCCTTTTCACCCAGATTCTTAGGTGATGGGATAAGGAATGTGCTGAAAACCCTGTGGGCGGTGATCACATGCAAAACAGCTTTGGGATGGAACCCGCACTGCTAAACTGTGCCCTGGCTTACAAACTATAAAAACACGGAATCTGGAATGTGTATGCCGGTACTCCTATTAAAGAACCAGATCAATGACGAACATGGATACATGTTCAAAACCTTACCAATCAGCATGCAGAGGAGATATAGGCATCTTCTGCAACTTCCACTAGAACAGGACCACACACATACACGGAAACTGGATTTTGATTAATTTTATACAGCAGAAAGCTTGGTCAATTCTGGATTGCTCAACCAATACTACACTGCATACTGCCAGCATTAAAGCGCTGTCATTTTATAGGTGGCTCCCAAGGTACAGCATCATTTATGCTATACAATAAAAGGCTAACGCTGCTCCTTGCCTCTGTGGGGGGAAATCAAGTGTTTTGCTTTTCGCTGGCCACTAGATGGTGCTGATGGAGCAAGTGTTACTCTGTTGGGGTGCGCACAGCCGCCAGTGCTGACATTACTGTTATGTTGTTATGTCATTTTGACAGGCTGGTAACTAGTTATCTGATAATAGAGTTATTTTTCTACAACTAAAAAATGGCCACTCACTCGGATTACTCTGAGGCCGTACAGCCTGTATTGGATCATCACAATTGATTTCAGTATATTTTACCCAACGAGTAACCAATCACTGATCGATTTGCTGCTATCTGATGACATCACACAATGAGGTGTGACAATTTATGGAGCGCGGCTACAATGACAGCTTCGTGCTTAGATGTTCTACACTAGACAAGATTGTGGGTGAGATATACTAAGGCTTGGAGAGTAATAAAATGGAAGGAGATAAAGTATCCATCAGTCAGCTCCTAATACTCCTTTCCGAGCAAAATCCCGGGCCTGACCCAGGATTTTGAACCCGGGTCAATCCCGAATGCGCTCTGGTTCAGACCCCTTTTACACTAGTGGCTGGACCCAGGTTATTCCAAGGTCCAGCCGTTCACACGGGTCTTCTGTGACCAAGGTCTATTCGGCTTTACAGTGGACACTTGGAGATTAGGTCCCCTCCAAGCACTACTGCAGGCAGCCAATCCGGTGACCCGGTCTGGACCGTTCACACAGCACCGGGCTCCTTTCAGACTGAGCCTACCTGGGTTGGTTATTGTGGCAGGGGTATAATTGCCATGTTACAGGCTGTGTTGGCAAATGACAAGGGCTTATTGGTTGGCAGTTTATCTCTCGCCACTTTATCACTCTCCTAGGCTTAGTACATAACCTCCTGTATGTGAAGCTTTTTCCAATATAATTAGAACAGATGTATTCTCAGCCTCTCTAAGGCAAGGATAGAAATGGTTAAACAGCGATTACATGAGATTCACCGTATGAGTAATAACATCCTGCATGCTGCAAATAGAGGGATTTATGTAAAGCGTTTAGATTTATTTTTTGTCACTTCATAAATGTGATCTGATTTCCATGAAATGAATAATACCAATGTCACACTTGTTGACACAAAGTTATTCTTGGAGAAGGCTGCCACCTCAGATATTAGAAAATAAGAGTCTAGTGTTTAGACACCTCAATAGATAATGGTGTTTCTGATCTATTTTAAATTTTTGTTTTTATTTAAATAGCGTCTCATTCCATAATGTTTGGTCATCTGATTTCCTTCTAATTATAAAAAGAGAAAATGATGAAACACATAAAACGCTGCCATTTCATGAACTGAAGACATTGGTGACAATTATGAACACAGCTGCACAGTAAAAACATGATATAACTCATAGCAATCAAGCAAACAATTGCTCGTGGTCTAGTATGTATCAAATTCCGTACATTTGCTTAGAAATAATTCTGCATGCTTTGTAGAATAATGAACTAAGTAATCTACTGATATCCTAATAGTCAGGAGCTTGTAGTGGCAGATGACAAGATCTCTTTAACGTATAGGAGCCACACAGCACAGTCGGAAAAAAAGGCCAGGAAGCCAAACATGTATAAAATCTTTTATGGAGAGAACATTTAATATACCACAATAACACCTAAACAACTTTAAAAACAGGCAAGACTTATGTGCAGAGGATAGCAGTATCTCAGGTACGAGCAGGATTTGACTTCTCTTTATGTAAGTGCCAAATCATTCCACTCCTTGGAAGTCTGTTGTTGGTTCCAAATCAAAGTTTGAGTATGCACTCAACGCGTTTCATGCAATCAAACTTTATCAGGGGTGCGGCTTCCTAATACCCCCTTCACACTACACAAATAATCCGATATCGACCCGGCATATTGCTGGGTCGACACGGGTCAGCGTGTGGGGTGAAAGGGGCATAGGCCAAATCCCGGGTCGCCTGACCAGGCAATTCAACCCGGAAATAAAGCAGTGTTATATCCGGGTTGAATACCGGGTCAGTGGCTGCGTAAACGGGCTCCCATGTCCCGTTTACTAGATAGGGAGAGGCGGCACGGAGATGAGCTCATCTCCCAGCGCCGCCAGCTCCGCCCCCGCTGCTATGGCAACCCGCCCGGCATATTGCCGGGTCGGGAAAGCCTGCAGCAGCTGCCATTGCTGTATCCCACCCGGGAAGGACCCATTTCCAATTCCAGGGTGGGATCCGGCATTGGCAGTGTGAAAGGGACATTATACTCCTACTCAGCTGTTATAAGTTGGGTGAGTGATTTAGTCGCAGACTCCAGCATATATGAACAATATAGAGACTGATATTGACAACAAATGAATACCATTCAGTCTAGTCACTTGCTGTGAATCCACTACCAAATATAGAAAGACTATTACGCCATTCAAAGGTGTGTTCAGAGATTCCTAAATATCTTGAACAACTTGCATAAAAACGGTAGCACTAGTATCACAAGAGACACCAAACTTGTTCTGCAAGAACTGGGAATTATTTCCAATGGATATCTAAAATGCCTTGCAAATGTATTCATAACTTTGCCCAATTCCCTCATTTTACTGAATGAAAAAAAAAATAAGATTTTACTCACCGGTACATCTATTTCTCGTAGTCCGTAGTGGATGCTGGGGACTCCGTAAGGACCATGGGGAATAGACGGGCTCCGCAGGAGACTGGGCACTCTAAGAAAGATTTAGTACTACTGGTGTGCACTGGCTCCTCCCTCTATGCCCCTCCTCCAGACCTCAGTTAAGGAAACTGTGCCCTGAAGAGCTGACATTATAAGGAAAGGATTTTGGAATCCAGGGTAAGACTCATACCAGCCACACCAATCACACCGTATAACTTGTGATAAACTTACCCAGTCAACAGTATGAACAACAACAGAGCATCAACAATGGATGCCCACATAACATAACCCTTTATTAAGCAATAACTATGTACACGTATTGCAGAAAGTCCGCACTTGGGACGGGCGCCCAGCATCCACTACGGACTACGAGAAATAGATTTACCGGTGAGTAAAATCTTATTTTCTCTAACGTCCTAGTGGATGCTGGGAACTCCGTAAGGACCATGGGGATTATACCAAAGCTCTCAAACGGGCGGGAGAGTGCGGATGACTCTGCAGCACCGAATGGGCAAACACAAGGTCCTCCTCAGCCAGGGTATCAAACTTGTAGAACTTAGCAAACATGTTTGTACCCGACCAGGTAGCTGCTCGGCAAAGCTGTAATGCCGAGACCCCTCGGGCAGCCGCCCAAGAAGAGCCCACCTTCCTTGTGGAATGGGCTTTCACTGATTTTGGATGCGGCAACCCAGCCGCAGAATGAGCCTGCTGAATCGTGCTACAGATCCAGCGTGCAATGGTTTGCTTTGAAGCAGGAGCACCCAGATTGTTGGATGCATACAGGATAAACGCAGCCGCGGTAAGTCTTGGAACAGACAGGACCCTGCTGCAACAGATCCTGCCTTAGAGGCAGAGGCCATGGGTCCTCTGTGAGCATTTCTTGCAGCTCTGGATACCAAGTCCTTCTTGGCCAATCCAGAACAATGAGTATTGTTCTCACTCCTCTTTTTCTTATGATTCTCAGCACCTTGGGTATGAGAGGAAGAGGAGGAAACACATAAACCGACTGGAACACCCACGGTGTCACCAGTGCGTCTACAGCTATCGCCTGAGGGTCTCTTGACCTGGCGCAATACCTCTGTAGCTTTTTGTTGAGGCGGGATGCCATCATGTCCACCTGTGGCAGTTCCCACCGACCTGCAATCTGCGCGAAGACTTCTTGATGAAGTCCCCACTCTCCCGGGTGGAGGTCATGCCTGCTGAGGAAGTCTGCTTCCCAGTTGTCCACTCCCGGAATGAACACTGCTGACAGTGTTCGTACGTGATTCTCCGCCCATCGAAGAATTCTGGTGGCTTCCGCCATCGCCACCCTGCTCCTTGTGCCGCCTTGGCGGTTTACATGAGCCACTGCGGTGATATTGTCTGATTGAATCAGCACCGATTGGTTGCGAAGCAGGGTCTCCGCTTGACTTAGGGCGTTGTATATGGCCCTTAGTTCCAGGATATTGATGTGAAGGCAAGTCTCCTGACTTGACCACAGCCCTTGGAAATTTCTTCCCTGAGTGACTGCCCCCACCCTCGGAGGCTTGCATCCGTGGTCACCAGGACCCAGTCCTGAATGCCGAACCTGCGGCCCTCGAGAAGGTGAGCACTCTGCAGCCACCACAGAAGAGACACCCTGGCCCTGGGGGATAGGGTGATCAGCCGATGCATCTGTGGATGCGAGCCGGACCACTTGTCCAACAGATCCCATTGAAAGGTCCTCGCATGGAACCTGCCGAAGGGAATGGCCTCGTATGATGCCACCATCTTTCCCAGGACTCTCGTGCAGTGATGCGCCGACACATGTATTGGTTTTAAGAGGTCTCTGACCAGTGTCATGAGTTCCTGAGCCTTCTCCGTCGGGAGAAAAACCTTCTTCTGGTCTGTGTCCAGAATCATGCCCAGGAAGGGCAGACGCGTCGTAGGAATCAGCTGCGACTTTGGAATATTCAGAATCCAGCCGTGCTGTTGTAACACTTCCCGAGAGCGTGCTACACTGATGAGCAACTACTCTCTGGACCTCGCCTTTATGAGGAGATCGTCCAAGTACGGGATAATTGTGACTCCTTGCTTTCGCAGGAGCACCATCATTTCTGCCATTACCTTGGTAAATATTCTTGGTGCCGTGGACAGACCTAACGGCAACGTCTGGAATTGGTAATGACAATCCTGTACCACAAATCTGAGGTACTCCTGATGAGGTGGATAAATGGGGATATGAAGGTAAGCATCCTTTATGTCCAGAGACACCATAAAATCCCCCTCCTCCAGGCTTGCGATGACCGCTCTGAGCGATTCCATCTTGAACTTGAACCTTTTCAGGTATATGTTCAGGGATTTTAAATTCAATATGGGTCTGACCGAACCGTCCGGTTTCGGTACCACAAACATTGTCGAATAGTAACCCCTTCCCTGTTGGAGGGGAACCTTTACCACCACCTGCTGGAGATACAATTTGTGAATTGCTGCTAACACGATTTCCCTCTCTATGGGGGAAGCTGGCAGGGCCGATTTGAGGTAACGGTGATGGGGCATCACTTCGAATTCCAGCTTGTATCCCTGAGACACAATCTCTATAGCCCAGGGATCCACCTGTGAGTGAACCCACTTGTGGCTGAAATTTCGGAGACGCGCCCCCACCGGGCCTGGCTCCGCCTGTGGAGCCCCAGCGTCATGCGGTGGATTTAGTGGAAGCCGGGGAGGACTTCTGTTCCTGGGAACTAGCTGTATTGTGCAGCTTCTTACCTCTACCCCTGCCTCTGGCAAGAAAGGACGCACCTCGGACTTTCTTGCCTTTTTGTGATCGAAAGGACTGCATCTGGTAATACGGTGCTTTCTTAGGTTGTGAGGGAATATATGGCAAAAAATTTGACTTTCCAGCCGTAGCTGTGGAGACCAGGTCCGAGAGACCGTCCCCAAACAATTCCTCACCCTTATAAGGTAAAACCTCCATGTGCCTTTTCGAGTCGGCATCGCCTGTCCATTGCCGAGTCCACAGGACCCTTCTGGCAGAAATCAACATAGCATTTATTCTAGAGCCCAGTAGGCTAATGTCTCTTTGGGCATCTCTCATATATAGGACAGCGTCTTTTATATGCCCCAGGGTCAGTATTATAGTATCCTTGTCCAAGGTATCAAGTTCCTCAGATAAGGTATCTGTCCATGCTGCTAAAGCACTACACATCCAGGCCGACGCAATTGCCGGCCTTAGCAGGGTACCTGAATGTGTATAAATGGATTTCAGGATACCCTCCTGCTTTCTATCTGCAGCATCTTTTAGGGTGGCCGTATCCTTTGACGGCAGGGCTACCCTCTTGGATAAGCGTGTTAAAGCTTTGTCTACCCTAGGGGAGGATTCCCAGCGTAACCTGTCCGTTGGCGGGAAAGGATACGCCATAAGCATCCGTTTGGAAATCTGCAGTTTCCTATCTGGAGATTCCTAAGCCTTTTCACATAACTCATTTAACTCATGTGAAGGGGGTAAGGTCACCTCTTGCCTTTTTTCCCCATACATATAAACCCTCTTGTCAGGGACTGGGGTTTCCTCTGTGATGTGTAACACATCTTTCATTGCTATAATCATGTAGCGGATGGCTTTAGCCATTTTAGGCTGCAACTTTGCATCATCGCCATCGACACTGGAGTCAGAATCCGTGTCGATATCTGTGTCAACAATTTGGGATAGTAGGCGCTTCTGAGACCCTGACGGCCTTTGCGCTGTAGGATCAGGCATGGGTTGAGACCCTGACTGTCCCAAGGCTTCAGCTTTATCCAACCTTTTATGCAAGGGATTAACATTATCATTTAAAACCTTCCACATATCCATCCAATCGGGTGTCGGTGCCGTCGGCGGCGACCCCACATTCATTTGTACCCGCTCTGTTTCCACATAGCCTTCCTCGTCAAACATGCCGACACAAGCGTACCGACACCACACACACAGGGGATGCTCTATTTGAAGACAGTTCCCCCACAAGGCCTTTTGGAGAGACAGAGAGAGAGTATGCCAGCACACACCCCAGCGCTATATGACCCAGGAATCACACAGTAACTTAGTGTTAACCCAGTAGCTGCTGTATATCTGTTTTTGCTCCAAATTTATGTGCCCCCCCTCTCTTTTCACCCTCTTTCTACCGTGATTCTGCAGGGGAGAGCCTGGGGAGCTTCCTCTCAGCGGAGCTGTGGAGAGAAAATGGCGCTGGTGAGTGCTGAGGGAGAAGCGTTTTGTGTGTAAAATAATGGCGGGGGCTCATGCATATATACAACTGTATATATGCTGCTTTTTGCCAAGAGGTTCCCAATTGCTGCCCAGGGCGCCCCCTCCTGCGCCCTGCACCCTACAGTGACCGGAGAGTGTGGGTTTAGTGTGGGAGCAATGGCGCACAGCTGCAGTGCTGTGCGCTACCTCAGATGAAGACTGGAGTCTTCTGCCGCCGATTTCGAAGTCTTCTTGCTTCTCACGCCAGCTTCTGTCTCTGCGAGGGGGACGGCGGCGCGGCTCCGGGATCGGACGACCAAGGGTGCGTTCCTGTGTACGATCCCTCTGGAGCTAATGGTGTCCAGTAGCCTAAAAAGCAGGACCTATCTTCTAGTGAGTAGGGCTGCTTCTCTCCCCTCAGTCCGACGTAGCAGAGAGTCTGTTGCCAGCAGATCTCTCTGAAAATAAAAAATCCTAACAAAATACTTTCTTTTTAGCAAGCTCAGGAGAGCTCACTAAAGGTGCACCCAGCTCGTCCGAGCACAGATTCAAACTGAGGTCTGGAGGAGGGACATAGAGGGAGGAGCCAGTGCACACCAGTATCCTAATTCTTTCTTAAAGTGCCCTGTCTCCTGCGGAGTCCGTCTATTCCCCATGATCCTTACGGAGTCCCCAGCATCCACTAGGACGTTAGAGAAAAAAATCTTACAGTATATAG
Source organism: Pseudophryne corroboree (assembly GCF_028390025.1). NCBI lineage: Eukaryota > Metazoa > Chordata > Amphibia > Anura > Myobatrachidae > Pseudophryne > Pseudophryne corroboree. Next base: position 163,218,128 of record NC_086449.1, read on the forward strand.
AATAAAGTCGTCATATATGCCTTTTATGATTCTTTCAGACTTCATGAGAATGTTCCACTGATTTACAGTACATGTCATAAGGACGCTAACCGCTAACTTGTTGTGCGTATACATGCACTACCTTGTACTGCTAACAAAGCATATTTCAGTCAATTATAAATAGGATGTTGTGTGTAAAATTGGTTTAATTATAGGAAAAAAACTATTCATGTGAAAAATTAAAACATGATGAGAAAGCCAGCAATGGACTGACATGGTCTGTTTGATCTCAGTAGCCTGAAGCTTTTATATATAATGAATGCTATTGGAAATGGACATTTTGTATATTTTCATAACTTGGTCAGGAAATGGCTGAGCAAACACAGGCTAAGTCTGGTCTGTACTGCATCTCAGCAGTGTCACATAGCTAGGAGATAGGAACAGCCACTCCCAGGCCTGTTATATTCAGATGAAGTGGTTAGACCGTGTAGTCAACGCCTGGTGCCAAAGTTACATTTTAGACCTGTTAATAAAGAACTGAAGGATTTAGGTGGCTGATCAAGAGATGTGCGCTAATGCAGCTGCGAATGTGTACGCAGAGACTGGGCATAAATATGCAAATGCTGCAGCCGCCTGGATTTGCACTGAGACGCCAAAAGGCAGCTTTTGCGAGTCCAAGCAGCTGCATACCAAGACTCAGCGCCAGTTGCAGATCAGATGATTATCAAACTTCTGATTAGCCATAGGATTGTGCAGCATGGCCGCTGGAAGTAAGACCCCGGAGCCATTGCCGCTGCGTACGGGATCGCAGTCAAAAGCTGAGACACGCCCAAGAAACGGTGCTTACGTTTTTGCCGCTACTCCCCCCTAACCTCCCCCAAACGGTCCCTGACTGTCAATCACTTTGTGACCGACATTGCGAGACCACCCGGGCACATGTGCAGTGCAACTTAAAAAGCATCCGCAGTCAGCTGATAATCGCCAGACTGCATAAGTATCGGGTCTACATTCTTCTCCGAAATATGATCCGGTCTTTAAGTCGACAGTAAGTAGGTTGACATGGTTTCGAGGTCAACAGGGACTCTATGTCGACATGTTCTAGGTCGACATGACAAAAGGTTGACATGAGTTTTTCACTTTTTTATTTTTTCATACTTTACGATCCACGTGGACTACACTTGGGAATGGTGAGCGAAGCGAGCCATGCGAGGGGACACGGTGCACTAATTGTGGTTCCCGGTCACTGTATGGAGGAAACGACGACAAAAAAAGTAAAAAAAACAACTTTATGTCGACCTAGAGTCCCTGTCGACCTAGAAACCATGTTGACCTGCTTACTGTCGACCAATAGTGGTCGACCTAGACACTGTCGACCTAAGTCTAATCTATCTAACATACCACACCCCTCTGAAATAGGGCCCAAATTATCCAAAATTACTCCAAACCACAGTAACCAGTTTTTGCCACGATGCACTACTAAAGTGAAAATTTAGGATTATTTTTGGCTTTCCCACTCTAAAAGAACAGATAAAATGAATATTAATATGAAAAATGTAACATTTAGGGCGATATTCAACGGTTTGTAAACCCCACTAAACTAATGGGCGCGACGCAAAAAGTGCAATTTGGATGGCCAAATGGGTCACTTTTCATACATTTCAGCTCGTCTCCCCTGGGGGGTGCAAGTTGAAGCGCTGGCAGCTGTCTGCATCCAACAGGAGCAACAATGGAATAGCTACGTAGGGCGCCCCCGGCAGCTGTCAGTACTGCGATAAACAATTGAATCTCTTACAGCTCTGTAGAGATGACCAGGCAAACGCCGACAACTTGAACATTCACATTAATTTATTGATAATTTAGTCCAAAGCCAGGACAATTAGCATTTAGAGAAATACCGTGCATGGTGCAATAGCACAAGGATCCAGCCATTTATGCTGAGCACCAATGTGACCACAGTGACTACAAGCGGAGAAGCCATTTAAGGGGGCAAAGGTAAAAAAACAACATATGACTGAACAAATTCATCTGTACATCATTTTTTTGCCTTAACTATGATTATATTTACATTTTTGTCCTTCGTTTTCATTGTAACACACTTGACATTGGGCCCAATTCCAAGTTGTACGCTATGCCAGACCTCACGGCAGCGTCCACCCGGCTCTAGCAAGCGGCAACTCGCTTACTGGAGCCGGGTGGACGCTGCCGTGAGCGGCGGTGGTGCCCCATACTCCTGCTATGCTGCTGCAGCCGCTGGGTTCCTGCTCCCCCCCGTCTCCTCCTCTCAGCTCCCAATAGCTGCCGGGCCAAACCCGATAGGTTTGGTCCTGTCAAGACAGTGTCAATCTGAGTTTTTTTAAAAGTCGGATTGACGCCTTCAGAAACAGGACCAAAACCTGTTGGATTTGGCCCCGTTTCCGACAACAGCACGCGGATCGGCGGCTATTCTGCCGATCCACGTGCTTTCCGACAGCTTCCTGACAAATCTGATTTCCCGACTTGTCAGAAAAAATGAGGCTGGATTGAATAGGTTGGAACCCCTTTTCGACCTATTCCAGTCGGAAACTGCCGTCTTGCCGACAAGACGGCAGTTTACGACTGTAATTGAATATACCCCAATGTTTTAGTTTCTAGGGTAAGGATATTGTGACATTTCAGAAAAGTAAAGACCATATACAGTATGTCACTATACAGTAGAACATGGTCCCAGTGTATTCTTTACAGCCAAAGACTTCACTGATGACGTCCCTTGAAGATTCACATAGCCTTTCATATCAGCAAGTAGCTAATAAATTTTACTTTAAAAACAGTTTTGGACAGGTAGCGGATACAATAAGAATTTACTCACCGGTAATTCTATTTCTCGTAGTCCGTAGTGGATGCTGGGGACTCCGTCAGGACCATGGGGAATAGTGGCTCCGCAGGAGACAGGGCACAAAATTTAAAAGTTTGACCACTAGGTGGTGTGCACTGGCTCCTCCCCCTATGACCCTCCTCCAAGCCTCAGTTAGGATACTGTGCCCGGACGAGCGTACACAATAAGGAAGGATTTTGAATCCCGGGTAAGACTCATACCAGCCACACCAATCACACCGTACAACTTGTGATCTGAACCCAGTTAACAGTATGATAACGTAGGAGCCTCTGAAAAGATGGCTCACAACAATAAACAACCCGATTTTTTTGTAACAATAACTATGTACAAGTATTGCAGACAATCCGCACTTGAGATGGGCGCCCAGCATCCACTACGGACTACGAGAAATAGAATTACCGGTGAGTAAATTCTTATTTTCTCTGACGTCCTAGTGGATGCTGGGGACTCCGTCAGGACCATGGGGATTATACCAAAGCTCCCAAACGGGCGGGAGAGTGCGGATGACTCTGCAGCACCGAATGAGAGAACTCCAGGTCCTCCTTAGCCAGGGTATCAAATTTGTAGAATTTTACAAACGTGTTCTCCCCTGACCACGTAGCTGCTCGGCAGAGTTGCAATGCCGAGACCCCTCGGGCAGCCGCCCAAGATGAGCCCACCTTCCTTGTGGAGTGGGCATTGACAGATTTAGGCTGTGGCAGGCCTGCCACAGAATGTGCCAGTTGAATTGTGCTACAAATCCAACGAGCAATCGTCTGCTTAGAAGCAGGAGCACCCAGCTTGTTGGGTGCATACAGTATAAACAGCGAGTCAGATTTTCTGACTCCAGCCGTCCTTGAAATATATATTTTCAATGCTCTGACAACGTCCAGCAACTTGGAATCCTCCAAATCGCTAGTAGCCGCAGGCACCACAATAGGCTGGTTCAGGTGAAACGCTGATACCACCTTAGGCAGAAAATGAGGACGCGTCCTCAATTCTGCCCTGTCCGAATGGAAAATCAGATATGGGCTTTTATACGATAAAGCCGCCAATTCCGACACTCTCCTGGCTGAAGCCAGGGCCAGTAGCATGGTTACTTTCCATGTAAGATATTTCAAATCTACCGATTTGAGTGGCTCAAACCAATGGGATTTGAGAAAATCCAAAACTACATTGAGATCCCACGGTGCCACTGGGGGCTGTATATGTAGTACTCCTTTTACAAAAGTCTGGACTTCAGGAACTGAAGCCAATTCTTTCTGGAAGAAAATCGACAGGGCCGAAATTTGAACCTTAATGGACCCTAATTTGAGGCCCATAGATAATCCTGTTTGCAGGAAATGTAGGAATCGACCCAGTTGAAATTCCTCTGTCGGGGCCTTCCTGGCCTCACACCATGCAACATATTTTCTCCAAATGCGGTGATAATGTTGTGCAGTCACCTCCTTCCTGGCTTTGACCAGGGTAGGGATGACCTCTTCCGGAATGCCTTTTTCCCTTAGGATCCGGCGTTCAACCGCCATGCCGTCAAACGCAGCCGCGGTAAGTCTTGGAAAAGACACGGTCCCTGCTGAAGCAGATCCCTTCTTAGAGGTAGAGACCACGGATCTTCCGTGAGCATCTCCTGAAGTTCCGGGTACCAAGTCCTTCTTGGCCAGTCCGGAGCCACTAGTATCGTTCTTACTCCCCTTTGCCGTATAATTCTCAGTACCTTGGGTATGAGAGGCAGAGGAGGAAACACATACACTGACTGGTACACCCATGGTGTTACCAGAGCGTCCACAGCTATTGCCTGAGGGTCTCTTGACCTGGCGCAATACCTGTCCAGTTTTTTGTTGAGGCGGGACGCCATCATGTCCACCATTGGTCTTTCCCAATGGACTACAATCATGTGGAAGACTTCTGGATGAAGTCCCCACTCTCCCGGGTGAAGATCGTGTCTGCTGAGGAAGTCTGCTTCCCAGTTGTCCACTCCCGGGATGAACACTGCTGACAGTGCTATCACATGATTTTCCGCCCAGCGAAGAATCCTTGCAGCCTCTGCCATTGCCCTCCTGCTTCTTGTGCCGCCCTGTCTGTTTACGTGGGCGACTGCCGTGATGTTGTCCGACTGGATCAACACCGGCTGACCCTGAAGCAGAGGGTTTGCCAGGCTTAGAGCATTGTAGATTGCTCTTAGTTCCAGTATATTTATGTGAAGAGACGTTTCCAGGCTTGACCACACGCCCTGGAAGTTTCTTCCTTGTGTGACCGCTCCCCAGCCTCTCAGGCTGGCATCCGTGGTCACTAGGACCCAGTTCTGTATGCCGAATCTGCGGCCCTCTAACAGATGAGCACTCTGCAACCACCATAGCAGAGAGACCCTTTTTTCCAGGACTCTTGTGCATTGATGCACAGACACTGTCCCTGGTTTTAGGAGGTTCCTGACGAGTTCGGATAACTCCCTGGCTTTCTCCTCCGGAAGAAATACCTTTTTCTGAACAGTGTCCAGAATCATCCCTAGGAACAGCAGACGTGTCGTCGGGATCAGTTGGGATTTTGGAAAATTCAGAATCCACCCGTGCTGTTGGAGCACTACTTGAGTTAGTGCTACTCCGACCTCCAGCTGTTCTCTGGATCTTGCCCTTATCAGGAGATCGTCCAAGTAAGGGATAATTAATACGCCTTCTCTTCGAAGATGGATCATCATTTCGGCCATTACCTTGGTAAAGACCCTGGGTGCCGTGGACAATCCAAACGGCAGCGTCTGAAACTGATAATGACAGTTTTGTACCACGAACCTGAGGTACCCTTGGTGTGAAGGGCAAATTGGGACATGAAGGTAAGCATCCTTGATGTCCAAGGACACCATAAAATCCCCTTCTTCCAGATTCGCTATCACTGCTCTGAGTGACTCCATCTTGAACTTGAATTTTTGTATGTACAGGTTCAGAGATTTCAGATTTAGAATAGGTCTTACCGAGCCGTCCGGCTTCGGTACCACAAATAGCGTGGAGTAATACCCCTTTCCCTGTTGTAGAAGGGGTACCTTGATTATCACCTGCTGAGAATACAGCTTGTGAATGGCTTCCAATACCGTCGCCCTGTCTGAGGGAGACGTTAGCAAAGCAGATTTTAGGAACCGGCGAGGGGGAGACTTCTCGAATTCCAACCTGTAACCCTGAGATACTACCTGCAGGATCCAGGGGTCCACCTGCGAGTGAGCCCACTGTGCGCTGAAATTCTTGAGGCGACCCCCCACCGCCCCTGAGTCCGCTTGTAAGATCCCAGCGTCATGCTGAGGCCTTTGCAGAAGCCGGGGAGGACTTCTGCTCCTGGGAAGGGGCTGCTTGCTGCAGTCTCTTACCCTTTCCTTTGCCTCGGGGCAAATATGAATGTCCTTTTGCTCGCTTGTTCTTATAGGAACGAAAGGACTGCGTCTTTTTCTGCTGGGAGGGGACTTGAGGTAAAAAGGTGGACTTCCCGGCTGTTGCCGTGGCTACCAAATCCGATAGACCGACCCCAAATAATTCCTCCCCTTTATACGGCAATACTTCCATATGCCGTTTGGAATCTGCATCGCCTGACCACTGTCGTGTCCATAGACTTCTTCTGGCAGATATGGACATCGCACTTACTCTTGATGCCAGAGTGCAGATATCCCTCTGTGCATCTCGCATATAAAGGAATGCATCCTTTAATTGCTATATAGTCAATAAAATACTGTCCCTATCCAGGGTATCAATATTTTCAGTCAGGGAATCCGACCAAGCCACCCCAGCACTGCACATCCAGGCTGAGGCGATTGCTGGTCGCAGTATAACACCAGTATGTGTGTATATACTTTTTAGAGTATTTTCCAGCCTCCTATCAGCTGGATCCTTGAGGGCGGCCGTATCAGGAGACGGTAACGCCACTTGTTTGGATAAACGTGTGAGCGCCTTGTCCACCCTAGGGGGTGTTTCCCAGCGCGCCCTAACCTCTGGCGGGAAAGGGTATAACGCCAATAACTTCTTTGAAATTAGCAGTTTTTTATCAGGGGTAACCCACGCTTCATCACACACGTCATTCAATTCCTCTGATTCAGGAAAAACTACAGGTAGTTTTTTCAGACCCCACATAATACCCCTTTTTGTGGTACTTGCAGTATCAGAGATATGCAAAGCCTCCTTCATTGCCGTGATCATATAACGTGTGGCCCTACTGGAAAATACGTTCGTTTCTTCACCGTCGACACTAGATTCGGTGTCCGTGTCTGGGTCTGTGTCGACCGACTGAGGCAAAGGGCGTTTTACAGCCCCTGACGGTGTTTGAGACGCCTGTACAGGTACTAACTGGTTTGCCGGTCGTCTCATGTCGTCAACCGACTTTTGCAGCGTGCTGACATTATCACGTAATTCCATAAACAAAGCCATCCATTCCGGTGTCGACTCCCTAGGGGGTGACATCACCATTACCGGCAATTGCTCCGCCTCCACACCAACATCGTCCTCATACATGTCAACACACACGTACCGACACACAGCAGACACACAGGGAATGCTCTGATAGAAGACAGGACCCCACTAGCCCTTTGGGGAGACAGAGGGAGAGTTTGCCAGCACACACCAAAGCGCTATAATTATATAGGAACAACCTTATATAAGTGTTGTTTCTTTATAGCTGCTTAAATATATATAATATCGCCAAAAAATGCCCCCCCCCCCTCTCTGTTTTTTACCCTGTTTCTGTAGTGCAGTGCAGGGGAGAGCCTGGGAGCCTTCCTAGCAGCGGAGCTGTGTAGGAAAATGGCGCTGTGTGCTGAGGAGATAGGCCCCGCCCCCTATTCCGGCGGGCTCTTCTCCCGGTTTTTCTGAGACCTGGCAGGGGTGAAATACATCCATATAGCCTCATGGACTATATGTGATGTATTCTTTTTAGCCAGAAAGGTATTAACATTGCTGCCCAGGGCGCCCCCCCCAGCGCCCTGCACCCTCAGTGACCGCCGGTGTGAAGTGTGCCTGAGCGCAATGGCGCACAGCTGCAGTGCTGTGCGCTACCTCATGAAGACTGAAAAGCCTTCAGCCGCCGGTTTCTGGACCTCTTCTTACTTCGGCATCTGCAAGGGGGTCGGCGGCGCGGCTCCGGTGACCCATCCAGGCTGTACCTGTGATCGTCCCTCTGGAGCTAGTGTCCAGTAGCCTAAGAAGCAAATCCATCCTGCACGCAGGTGAGTTTACTTCTTCTCCCCTAGGTCCCTCGTTGCAGTGAGCCTGTTGCCAGCAGGACTCACTGAAAATAATAAAACTATCAAAACTTTTACTCTAAGCAGCTCTTTATGAGAGCCACCTAGATTGCACCCTGCTCGGACGGGCACAAAAACCTAACTGAGGCTTGGAGGAGGGTCATAGGGGGAGGAGCCAGTACACACCACCTAGTGGTCAAACTTTTAAATTTTGTGCCCTGTCTCCTGTGGAGCCGCTATTCCCCATGGTCCTGACGGAGTCCCCAGCATCCACTAGGACGTCAGAGAAATGGGGTTATTAAATACCATGAGGCATTTACATATTACTTAGCCGCAATCCGTTGCGGCCAGAGATGACAGTGGTCATTTTTCTAGTACCAAGCACAAAATGAAAGTCATCATTTAACTGGTTGCTGTTCGTGGCAGCCCATCTCTGCTCATACCACCTTGCTATCATGCTGCTACTTTCGTGCGTTCCGATGTGATCTCCTTTTCCCGGCCACTGGGGAAAACGCTGTCATCCAATGTCAAAACGAAAAAACACAACATTGAATTGTGATAAACGTGAAGTGACCGGGGAAAGGTTAGAATTAATGAGGCTGACTGCACTGCTCAACCGCACGGCCTCCATCAGAGCAACTGCTAAACAATCACGCGGCGCAAACATGCTTAGGTATTTTCTCGAACAACTGCGATGCTGACAGTCATTAGGTTTACTTTGTGTCATTTGTGTATGCTAGATATTTCATCTGTTTACTCATTGCCTCACATACCAATTAATTTGCATCAGTCATGCTCACTTGAGATCACGATGGTGGTTATGCCTACCTGCCTGTTACCTATGGAGGCAGTCTAAATCAAACAAAACTGATGGGAACACAGACAATTTATTTATTAGGAACCGGTTACATAACGGAGGCATGTGGCACAAAATAGTTCACATACTTGAATTAGCAATTGAGTGTTTTGTACATAGCAGGGGGGGGGAAATGGCCATAGAAACCAAATCAGATTCTATGATTTTCTAGAATGTATCAGATCATGCTGGTCTACCTTCCTGGATTGTTCGGGAGATTCCGGAGTGCTGGGAAAGCAGACCAGCCTCCCGAACGCCACCTACCTCCTCGGTGAAGTGGACGGTCTGGGGGCCCATTGGCACCACTCACAGCAAATTGCTTTATCAAACCGGGCAACCCCAGTGCACAAACTCCACACACGCCTCCCAGAAATGAGGGTACTACACAAATTACAGCTTGAATCTTATTGGCTGCTATCAGCATAATGGTGTAAATGTTATCATTACTGCCTCTCAGCACTGGGGTCATGGGTTCACCATGCCTCTGTGTGGAGTTTGTATATTCTCCCTGTACATGCGTGGGTTTCCTCCGGGTACTCTGGTTTCCTCTCACAATCCAAAAAATAAGAATTTACTTACCGATAATTCTATTTCTCGGAGTCCGTAGTGGATGCTGGGGTTCCTGAAAGGACCATGGGGGATAGCGGCTCCGCAGGAGACAGGGCACAAAAAGTAAAGCTTTAGGATCAGGTGGTGTGCACTGGCTCCTCCCCCTATGACCCTCCTCCAAGCCTCAGTTAGGATACTGTGCCCGGACGAGCGTACACAATAAGGAAGGATTTTGAATCCCGGGTAAGACTCATACCAGCCACACCAATCACACTGTACAACCTGTGATCTGAACCCAGTTAACAGTATGATAACAGCGGAGCCTCTGAAAAGATGGCTCACAACAATAATAACCCGATTTTTGTAACTATGTACAAGTAATGCAGATAATCCGCACTTGGGATGGGCGCCCAGCATCCACTACGGACTCCGAGAAATAGAATTATCGGTAAATGTAAATTCTTATTTTCTCTATCGTCCTAGTGGATGCTGGGGTTCCTGAAAGGACCATGGGGATTATACCAAAGCTCCCAAACGGGCGGGAGAGTGCGGATGACTCTGCAGCACCGAATGAGAGAACTCCAGGTCCTCCTTAGCCAGGGTATCAAATTTGTAGGATTTTACAAACGTGTTTGCCCCTGACTAAATAGCCGCTCGGCAAAGTTGTAAAGCCGAGACCCCTCGGGCAGCCGCCCAAGATGAGCCCACCTTCCTTGTGGAATGGGCATTTACATATTTTGGCTGTGGCAGGCCTGCCACAGAATGTGCAAGCTGAATTGTATTACACATCCAACTAGCAATAGTCTGCTTAGAAGCAAGAGCACCCAGTTTGTTGGGTGCATACAGGATAACAGCAAGTCAGTTTTCCTGACTCCAGCCGTCCTGGAACCTATACTTTCAGGGCCCTGACAACATCCAGCAACTTGGAGTCCTCCAAGTCCCTAGTAGGCGCAAGGCACCACAATAAGCTGGTTCAGGTGAAACACTGACACCACCTTAGGGAGAGAACTGGGGACGAGTCCGCAGCTCTGCCCTGTCCGAATGGACAAACAGATATGGGCTTTTTTGAGAAAAAAAAAAAAAAAAACACCAACTTGACACTCGCCTGGCCCAGGCCAGGGCCAAGAGCATGGTCACTTTTCATGTGAGATGCTTCAAATCCACAGATTTGACTGGTTTTAAACCAATGTGATTTGAGGAATCCCAGAACTACGTTGAGATCCCACAGTGCCACTGGAGGCACAAAAGGGGGTTGTATATGCAATACTCCCTTGACAAACTTCTGGACTTCAGGAACTGAAGCCAATTCTTTCTGGAAGAAAATCGACAGGGCCGAAATTTGAACCTTAATGGGCCCCAATTTGAGGCCCATAGACACTCCTGTTTGCAGGAAATGCAGGAATCGACCGAGTTGAAATTTCTTCGTGGGGCCTTCCTGGCCTCACACCACGCAACATATTTTCGCCACATGTGGTGATAATGTTGTGCGGTCACCTCCTTCCTGGCTTTGACCAGGGTAGGAATGACCTCTTCCGGAATGCCTTTTTCCCCTAGGATCCGGCGTTCCACCGCCATGCCGTCAAACGCAGCTGCGGTAAGTCTTGGAACAGACATGGTACTTGCTGAAGCAAGTCCCTTCTTAGCGGCAGAGGCCATAAGTCCTCTGTGAGCATCTCTTGAAGTTCCGGGTACCAAGTCCTTCTTGGCCAATCCGGAGCCATGAGTATAGTTCTTACTCCTCTACGTCTTATAATTCTCAGTACCTTAGGTATGAGAAGCAGAGGAGGGAACACATACACCGACTGGTACACCCACGGTGTTACCAGAACGTCCACAGCTATTGCCTGAGGGTCTCTTGACCTGGCGCAATACCTGTCCCGTTTTTTGTTCAGACGGGACGCCATCATGTCCACCTTTGGTATTTCCCAACGGTTCACAATCATGTGGAAAAACTTCCCGATGAAGTTTCCACTCTCCCGGGTGGAGGTCGTGCCTGCTGAGGAAATCTGCTTCCCAGTTTCCACTCCCGGAATGAAACACTGCTGACAGTGCTATCACATGATTTTCCGCCCAGCGAAAAGTCCTTGCAGTTTTTGCCATTGCCCTCCTGCTTCTTGTGCCGCCCTGTCTGTTTACGTGGGCGACTGCCGTGATGTTTTTCCCACTGGATCAATACCGGCTGACCTTGAAGCAGAGGTCTTGCTAAGCTTAGAGCATTATAAATTTACCCTTAGCTCCAGTATATTTATGTGGAGAAAAGTCTCCAGACTTGATCACACTCCCTGGAAATTTTTTCCTTGTGTGACTGCTCCCCAGCCTCTCGGGCTGGCCTCCGTGGTCACCAGCATCCAATCCTGAATGCCGAATCTGCGGCCCTCTAGAAGATGAGCACTCTGTAACCACCACAGGAGAGACACCCTTGTCCTTGGATATAGGGTTATCCGCTGATGCATCTGAAGATGCGATCCGGACCATTTGTCCAGCAGATCCCACTGAAAAGTTCTTGCGTGAAATCTGCCGAATGGAATTGCTTCGTAGGAAGCCACCATTTTTACCAGGACCCTTGTGCAATGATGCACTGACACTTTTCCTGGTTTTAGGAGGTTCTTGACTAGCTCGGATAACTCCCTGGCTTTCTCTTCCGGGAGAAACACCTTTTTCTGGACTGTGTCCAGAATCATCCCTAGGCACAGCAGACGTGTCGTCAGGATCAGCTGCGATTTTGGAATATTTAGAATCCATCCGTGCTGTTGTAGCAGTATCCGAGATAGTGCTACTCCGACCTCCAACTGTTCCCTGGACTTTGCCCTTATCAGGAGATCGTCCAAGTAAGGGGTAATTAAGACGCCTTTTCTTCGAAGAAGAATCATCATTTCGGCCATTACCTTGGTAAAGACCCGGGGTGCCGTGGACAATCCAAACGGCAGCGTCTGAAACTGACAGTGACAGTTCTATACCACGAACCTGAGGTACCCTTAGTGAGAAGGGCAAATTTGGGACATGGAGGTAAGCATCCCTGATGTCCCGGGACACTATATAGTCCCCTTCTTCCTGGTTCGTTATCACTGCTCTGAGTGACTCCATCTTGATTTGAACCTTTGTAAGTGTTCAAATTTTTTTAGATTTAGAATAGGTCTCACCTAGCCTTCTGGCTTCAGTACCACAATATAGTGTGGAATAATACCCCTTTCCTTGTTGTAGGAGGGGTAATTTGATTATCACCTGCTGGGAATACAGCTTGTGAATTTTTTCCCATACTGCCTCCTTGTCGGAGGGATACCTTGGTAAAGCAGACTTCAGGAGCCTGCGAGGGGGAAACGTTTCGACATTCCAATCTGTACCCCTGGGATACTACTTGTAGGATCCAGGGGTCCTGTACGGTCCCAGCGTCATGCTGAGAGCTTGGCAGAAGCGGTGGAAGGCTTCTGTTCCTGGGAATGGGCTGCCTGCTGCAGTCTTCTTCCCTTTCCTCTATCCCTGGGCAAATATGACTCTTATAGGGACGAAAGGACTGAGGCTGAAAAGACGGTGTCTTTTTCTGCAGAGATGTGACTTAGGGTAAAAACGGTGGATTTTCCAGCAGTTGCCGTGGCCACCAGGTCCGATGGACCGACCCCAAATAACTCCACTTCCTTTATACGGCAATACACCTTTGTGCCGTTTGGAATCTGCATCACCTGACCACTGTCGTGTCCATAAACATCTTCTGGCAGATATGGACATCGCACTTACTCTTGATGCCAGAGTGCAAATATCCCTCTGTGCATCTCGCATATATAGAAATGCATCCTTTAAATGCTCTATAGTCAATAAAATACTGTCCCTGTCAAGGGTATCAATATTTTTAGTCAGGGAATCCGACCAAGCCACCCCAGCTCTGCACATCCAGGCTGAGGCGATCGCTGGTCGCAGTATAACACCAGTATGTGTGTATATACTTTTATATGATATTTTCCAGCCTCCTGTCAGCTGGCTCCTTGAGGACGGCCCTATCTATAGACGGTACCGCCACTTGTTTTGATAAGCGTGTGAGCGCCTTATCCACCCTAAGGGGTGTTTCCCAACGCGCCCTAACTTCTGGCGGGAAAGGGTATACCGCCAATAATTTTCTATCGGGGGGAACCCACGCATCATCACACACTTCATTTAATTTATCTGATTCAGGAAAAACTACAGGTAGTTTTTTTTTTTTTCACATCCCACATAATACCCTCTTTTGTGGTACTTGTAGTATCAGAAATATGTAACACCTCCTTCATTGCCCTTAACGTGTGGCCCTAATAAGGAATACGTTTGTTTATTCACCGTCAACACTGGATTCAGTGTCCGTGTCTGTGTCTGTGTCGACCGACTAAGGTAAACGGGCGTTTTAAAACCCCTGACGGTGTTTTTGAGACGTCTGGACCGGTACTAATTGTTTGTCGGCCGTCTCATGTCGTCAACCGACCTTGCAGCGTGTTGACATTATCACGTAATTCCCTAAATAAGCCATCCATTCCGGTGTCGACTCCCTAGAGAGTGACATCACCATTACAGGCAATTGCTCCGCCTCCTCACCAACATCGTCCTCATACATGTCGACACACACGTACCGACACACAGCACACACACAGGGAATGCTCTGATAGAGGACAGGACCCACTAGCCCTTTGGAGAGACAGAGGGAGAGTTTGCCAGCACACACCAAAAAACGCTATAATTATATAGGGACAACCTTATATAAGTGTTTTCCCTTATAGCATCTTTTTATATATTTCTAACGCCAAATTAGTGCCCCCCCTCTCTGTTTTAACCCTGTTTCTGTAGTGCAGTGCAGGGGAGAGCCTGGGAGCCTTCCCTCCAGCCTTTTTGTGAGGGAAAATGGCGCTGTGTGCTGAGGAGATAGGCCCCGCCCCTTTTTCGGCGGGCTCGTCTCCCGCTCTTCAACGGATTCTGGCAGGGGTTAAATATCTCCATATAGCCCCCGGAGGCTATATGTGAGGTATTTTTTGCCAAAAAATAGGTTTACATTGCCTCCCAGGGCGCCCCCCTCCCAGCGCCCTGCACCCTCAGTGACTGCCGTGTGAAGTGTGCTGAGAGCAATGGCGCACAGCTGCAGTGCTGTGCGCTACCTTAAGAAGACTGAGGAGTCTTCTGCCGCCGATTCTGGACCTTCTTCTCTTTTCAGCATCTGCAAGGGGGCCGGCGGCGAGGCTCCGGTGACCATCCAGGCTGTACCTGTGATCGTCCCTCTGGAGCTAATGTCCAGTAGCCAAAGAAGCCAATCCATCCTGCACGCAGGTGAGTTCACTTCTTCTCCCCTAAGTCCCTCGTTGCAGTGATCCTGTTGCCAGCAGGACTCACTGTAAAATAAAAAACCTAAGCTAAACTTTTCTAAGCAGCTCTTTAGGAGAGCCACCTAGATTGCACCCTTCTCGGCCGGGCACAAAAATCTAACTGGGGCTTGGAGGAGGGTCATAGGGGGAGGAGCCAGTGCACACCACCTGATCCTAAAGCTTTACTTTTTGTGCCCTGTCTCCTGCGGAGCCGCTATCCCCCATGGTCCTTTCAGGAACCCCAGCATCCACTAGGACGATAGAGAAATATACTGGTAGGTCAATTGGCTCCCAACAAAAATTATTAACCCTAGTGTGAATGTGTGTGCATGTACACGTGCTAGGGAATATAGATTGTAAGCTCCCCTGGGGCAGGGACTGATGTGAATGGTTGAATATTCTCTCTGTAAAACACTGCGGAATATGTGTGCGCTATATAAATAACTGGTAGAAATAATAAGAACTTACTCACCGGTAATTCTATTTCTCGTAGTCCGTAGTGGATGCTGGGACTCCGTAAGGACCATGGGGAATAGCGGCTCCGCAGGAGACTGGGCACAACTAAAAGAAAGCTTTAGACTACTGGTGTGCACTGGCTCCTCCCACTATGACCCTCCTCCAGACTTCAGTTAGGATACTATGCCCGGAAGAGCTGACACAATAAGGAAGGATTTTGAATCCCGGGTAAGACTCATACCAGCCACACCAATCACACCGTATAACTCGTGATACAATACCCAGTTAACAGCATGATAACAACTGAGCCTCTCAACAGATGGCTCATAACAATAACCCTTTAGTTAGGCAATAACTATATACAAGTATTGCAGACAATCCGCACTTGGGATGGGCGCCCAGCATCCACTACGGACTACGAGAAATAGAATTACCGGTGAGTAAATTCTTATTTTCTCTGACGTCCTAAGTGGATGCTGGGACTCCGTAAGGACCATGGGGATTATACCAAAGCTCCCAAACGGGCGGGAGAGTGCGGATGACTCTGCAGCACCGAATAGGCAAACTCTAGGTCCTCCTCAGCCAGGGTGTCAAACTTGTAGAATTTAGCAAATGTGTTTGACCCCGACCAAGTAGCTGCTCGGCAAAGTTGTAGAGCCGAGACCCCTCGGGCAGCCGCCCAAGAAGAGCCCACCTTCCTCGTGGAATGGGCTTTCACTGATTTAGGATGCGGCAGTCCAGCCGCAGAATGTGCAAGCTGAATCGTACTACAGATCCAGCGAGCAATAGTCTGCTTTGAAGCAGGTGCACCCAACTTGTTGGGCGCATACAGGATAAACAGCGAGTCAGTCTTCCTGACTCCCGCACTCCTGGAAACATAAATATTCAGGGCCCTGACTACGTCCAACAACTTGGAAGCCTCCAAGTCTTTAGTAGCCGCAGGCACCACGATAGGTTGGTTCAGATGAAAGGCTGATACCACCTTAGGGAGAAATTGGGGACGAGTCCTCAATTCTGCCCTATCCATATGGAAAATCAGATAAGGGCTTTTACATGACAAAGCCGCCAATTCTGATACACGCCTGGCCGAAGCCAAGGCCAACAACATGACCACTTTCCACGTGAGATACTTCAATTCCACGGTTTTAAGTGGCTCAAACCAATGTGACTTTAGGAAATCCAACACCACGTTGAGATCCCAAGGTGCCACTGGAGGCACAAAAGGGGGCTGAATATGCAGCACTCCCTTAACAAAAGTTTGAACTTCAGGTAGTGAAGCCAGTTCTCTCTGGAAGAAAAATCGATAGAGCCGAAATCTGGACCTTAATGGAACCCAATTTTAGGCCCATAGTCACCCCTGACTGAAGGAAGTGCAGGAAACGGCCCAGCTGAAATTCCTCCGATGGGGCCTTCCTGGCCTCACACCACGCATATGCGGTGATAATGGTTTGCGGTTACTTCTTTCCTAGCTTTAATCAGCGGAATGCCCTTTTCCTTCAGGATCCGGTGTTCAACCGCCATGCCGTCAAACGCAGCCGCGGTAAGTCTTGGAACAGACAGGGACCCTGCTGCAGCAGGTCCTGCCTGAGCGGCAGAGGCCATGGGTCCTCTGACATCATTTCTTGAAGTTCTGGGTACCAAGCTCTTCTTGGCCAATCCGGAACAATGAGTATAGTTCTTACTCCTCTTCTCCTTATTATCCTCAGTACCTTTGGTATGAGGGGAAGAGGAGGGAACACATACACCGACCGGTACACCCACGGTGTCACTAGAGCGTCCACCGCTATCGCCTGCGGGTCCCTTGACCTGGCGCAATATCTTTCTAGCTTTTTGTTTAGGCGGGACGCCATCATGTCCACCTGTGGCCTTTCCCAACGGTTTACAATCAGTTGGAAGACTTCTGGATGAAGTCCCCACTCTCCCGGGTGGAGGTCGTGCCTGCTAAGGAAGTCTGCTTCCCAGTTGTCCACTCCCGGAATGAACACTGCTGACAGTGCTAACACGTGATTTTCCGCCCATCGGAGAATCCTTGTGGCTTCTGCCATCGCCGTCCTGCTTCTCGTGCCGCCCTGTCGGTTTACATGGGCGACTGCCGTGATGTTGTCTGACTGGATCAGTACCGGCTGATTTTGAAGCAGGGGTTTTGCCTGACTTAGGGCATTGTAAATGGCCCTCAGTTCCAGAATATTTATGTGTAGGGAAGTCTCCTGACTTGACCATAGTCCTTGGAAGTTTCTTCCCTGTGTGACTGCCCCCCAGCCCCGAAGGCTGGCATCCGTGGTCACCAGGACCCAGTCCTGTATGCCGAATCTTCGGCCCTCTTGAAGATGAGCACTTTGCAGCCACCACAGCAGAGACACCCTGGTCCTCGGAGACAGGGTTATCAGACGATACATCTGAAGATGCGATCCTGACCACTTGTCCAACAGGTCCCACTGAAAGGTTCTCGCATGGAACCTGCCGAATGGAATTGCTTCGTAGGAAGCTACCATCTTTCCCAAGATCCGCGTGCAGTGATGCACCGACACCTGTTTTGGTTTTAGGAGGCCTCTGACTAGACATGACAGCTCCTTGGCCTTCTCCTCCGGGAGAAACACTTTTTTCTGTTCTGTGTCCAGAACCATCCCCAGGAACAGTAGACGTGTCGTAGGGACCAGCTGTGACTTTGGAATATTTAGAATCCAGCCGTGCTGTTGTAGCACCTCCCGAGATAGTGCTACCCCGACCAACAACTGCTCCCTGGACCTCGCCTTTATCAGGAGATCGTCCACGTACGGGATAATTAAAACTCCTTTCTTTCGAAGGAGTATCATCATTTCGGCCATTACCTTGGTAAATACCCTCGGAGCCGTGGATAGACCAAACGGCAACGTCTGGAATTGGTAATGACAATCCTGTACCACAAATCTGAGGTACTCCTGGTGAGGATGGTAAATGGGGACATGCAGGTAAGCATCCTTGATGTCCAGTGATACCATGTAATCCCCCTCGTCCAGGCTTGCAATAACCGCCCTGAGCGATTCCATCTTGAACTTGAATTTTTTTTTTTTTTTATAGATATATATATGTGTTCAAGGATTTCAAATTTAAAATGGGTCTCACCGAACCGTCCGGTTTCGGTACCACAAACATTGTGGAATAGTAACCCCGTCCTTGTTGAAGTAGGGACACCTTTACTATCACCTGCTGGGAATACAGCTTGTGAATTGCCTCTAACACTGCCTCCCTGCCTGAGGGAGTTGTTGGCAAGGCAGATTTGAGGAAACGGCGGGGGGGAGACGTCTCGAATTCCAGCTTGTATCCTTGAGATACTACTTGAAAGATCCAGGGATCCACCCGTGAGCGAGCCCACTGATCGCTGAAATTTTTGAGGC
Organism: Pseudophryne corroboree; assembly: GCF_028390025.1. Taxonomy (NCBI): domain Eukaryota; kingdom Metazoa; phylum Chordata; class Amphibia; order Anura; family Myobatrachidae; genus Pseudophryne; species Pseudophryne corroboree. The sequence continues at coordinate 163,236,714 of NC_086449.1, forward strand.
GGGCCCCCACCGTACCTGGCTCCACCTGTGGAGCCCCAGCGTCATGCTGTGGACTTAGAGGAAGCGGGGGAGGACTTTTGCTCCTGGGAACTGGCGGTATGCTGCAGCTTTTTCCCTCTACCTCTGCCTCTGGGCAGAAAGGACGCGCCTTTAACCCGCTTGCCCTTATTGGGCCGAAAGGACTGTACCTGATAATACGGTGCTTTCTTTGGCTGTGAGGGAACATGGGGTAAAAATGCTGACTTCCCAGCTGTTGCTGTGGAAACGAGGTCCGAGAGACCATCCCCGAACAACTCCTCACCCTTATAAGGCAAAACTTCCATGTGCCTTTTAGAATCTGCATCTCCTGTCCACTGCAGAGTCCATAACCCTCTCCTGGCAGAAATGGACATTGCACTTATTTTAGATGCCAGCCGGCAAATATCCCTCTGTGCATCCCTCATGTATAAGAGTGCGTCTTTAATATGCTCTACGGTTAGCAATATAGTGTCCCTGTCTAGGGTATCAATATTTTCCGACAGGGAATCTGACCACGCAGCTGCAGCACTGCACATCCATGCTGACGCAATAGCTGGTCTCAGTATAACACCTGTGTGTGTATATATAGACTTCAGGATAGCCTCCTGCTTTCTATCAGCAGATTCCTTCAGGGAGGCCGTATCCGGAAACGGTAGTGCCACCTTCTTTGACAAGCGTGTGAGCGCCTTATCCACCCTAGGGGATGTTTCCCAACGTGACCTATCCTCTGGCGGGAAAGGGTACGCCATTAGTAACCTCTTAGAAATTACCAGTTTCTTATCGGGGGAAGCCCACGCTTCTTCACACACTTCATTTAATTTCTCAGATGGAGGAAAAACAACAGGTAGTTTTTTCTCTCCAAACATAATACCCTTTTTTGTGGTACCCGGGGTAACATCAGAAATATGCAACACATTTTTCATTGCCTCAATCATATAACGTGTGGCCCTATTGGAAGATACATTAGTCTCATCATCGTCGACACTGGAGTCAGTATCCGTGTCGACATCTGTGTTTGCCATCTGAGGTAGCGGGCGTTTTAGAGCCCCTGATGGCTTTTGAGACGCCTGGGCAGGCACAGGCTGAGAAGCCGGCTGTCCCATATTTGGTATGTCATCAAACCTTTTATGCAAGGAGTCGACACTGTCGCGTAATTCCTTCCACAGAACCATCCACTCAGGTGTCGACCCCGCAGGGGGTGACATCACATTTATCGGCATTTGCTCCGCCTCCACATAAGCCTCCTCATCAAACATGTCGACACAGCCGTACCGACACACCGCATACACACAGGGAATGCTCTGACAGAGGACAGGACCCCACAAAGCCCTTTGGGGAGACAGAGAGAGAGTATGCCAGCACACACCAGAGCGCTATATAACACAGGGATCCCACTATAAATTAGTGTTTTTTCCCTTATAGCTGCTTATATTATATATACTGCGCCTAAATTTAGTGCCCCCCCCCCCTCTTTTTTACCCTTATGTAGCTTGACACTGCAGGGGAGAGCCAGGGAGCATCCTTCCAGCGGAGCTGTGAGGGAAAAATGGCGCCAGTGTGCTGAGGGAGATAGCCCCGTCTCTTTTCCGGCGGACTTCTCCCGCTTTTTCTGGAATTCTGGCAGGGGTATTTTTACACCTATATAGCCTTCCTGACTATATATGGTGTAGATTTGCCAGCCAAGGTGTCTTATATTGCCCTCAGGGCGCCCCCCCCCCAGCGCCCTGCACCCATCAGTGACCGGAGTGTGAGGTGTGCATGAGGAGCAATGGCGCACAGCTGCAGTGCTGTGCGCTACCTTGTTGAAGACAGAAGTCTTCTGCCGACGATTTTCCGGAACACTTCTTGCTTCTGGCTCTGCAAGGGGGCCGGCGGCGCGGCTCCGGGACCGAACATCGAGGCCGGGTCCTGTGGTCGATCCCTCTGGAGCTAATGGTGTCCAGTAGCCTAAGAAGCCCAAGCTACCACCAGTTAGGTAGGTTCGCTTCTTCTCCCCTTAGTCCCTCGCTGCAGTGAGTCTGTTGCCAGCAGATCTCACTGTAAAATAAAAAACCTAAAATATACTTTCTTTCTAGGAGCTCAGGAGAGCCCCTAGTGTGCATCCAGCTCAGCCGGGCACAAGATTCTAACTGAAGTCTGGAGGAGGGTTATAGTGGGAGGAGCCAGTGCACACCAGTAGTCTAAAGCTTTCTTTTAGTTGTGCCCAGTCTCCTGCTATTCCCCATGGTCCTTACGGAGTCCCAGCATCCACTTAGGACGTCAGAGAAAATAGAGTGTTTATTTGGGTCCCAATATATTCCACCATCCAGTCAGAATATTAGTGTATGTTTTTGTTTTATGTAAATAAAAAGTAAACGTAGCTGTGTTTATAATGCATATTATACATATGTATCCTCATACATCATTGCTACAGTCGCAACAGACAACCCCTGTCGGCGCATCCGGTCATGTGAGAGTCTGTTGTGTGTGACTGAGTCTCTGAATCTGCATACTAAGTACTACGATGCAGCGGCCGTGGCGTTTTTCCATTACAAGTTCCATTGTGCTCTGTATACGCTCAGTCACACACAGTATACAAGTGTCATATATCAAATTAATCAGCACAGTCTCCTGGTGAGTCCTGATTGCATTGTGAGATGCACGTTTGGGAAAAAAAAAGAAAAAAAAAAGATGCTTGATGCTAGCAGAGTTGCATGGGACCTGGCGGCTCACTCGCGCTCGCCATCTCACGCTGTGTGGCGTACGGAGGCTAGATGTATGAAGACACATCGGACGTACTACATTTACACTTGTTACTGCTGTACATAATATTAAGTGCTTATCTCTATGGGCTCGATTCAATCCTGCACCATGTTAATAGTGGCGGGAAGGAGGTCCCGGAGATATTCAATCATCCTCAACGCTAGTTGGGAGATGCCAGCTTTCGCGCCTTAAACCGGGTGTTTAGTCACAAGAACAGTCATTCTCCGACTTAAGTGTCTGCCGCGATGCTGTTTGCGCTGCGCTAAAAGGCAGAAACCAGTATTACGGCACTAGTGAAGACGATTTCTGCTCCAACTAGTCATGCATAAATCGACGGTCAATTGAATAGCTCCGAACCTCCTTCCCGGCGCTAGTAACATCGTGCAGATTTGAATCTAGCCCTATGTCCCATCTTTTTTCATATCAATTCTTAAGTACCTCTCGTATGGCATATGAAGTATTTGCAGGTACTCAAGGTTAATTCTCTATATGCAGTACGTAGTCACTTGCAATCACAACTTATATAAACAGAGATATTGGGGAAATGTATCAAACCGTGGAGAGCAATAAAGTGGTGAAAAAGTACCAACCAATCAGCTCCTAACTGTCATAACCCACGTTATGTGCACTATACCGCATCTCCCCAATGTATGAAAGTGCCGGTATGCAGTACATGACAGGGGGTTATACACCCCTCTCCATATCGGCGCTGTTATCTACAAGATGTGGGGGAAAGGACGAACGGTCAGCAGCGCTGACCTTCATACACCTGCAGCTATCGATTTCAACAGCTGCAGGTGGAGATACCCAACACAACAGCAGGGACAGAGCGGTCACTGGCTGGGGTGGGTGCTGGCTCCGGACTGCGCAGGGAATCTTGTGCGAGTAGCGAGATCCCGCACATGCGCAGAGGGGCCGGCCGGGCAGGGAGACACAGCGCGTCAGCACTAAGCTGATACGCTGTGCGCTCAGGGGGGCAACGCCAGAGGGCGCTTCGGCAGGCAAGATGTTCTTACAACTTGTTGATGTCCGTTCCTGCTTCGCCTCATTAACTCGGTACTGAGGTGAAGCAGGAAGAGTTATAGCAGCACGCTAGAATACATTTACCCCATAATCACAACACGTAATATAAAAATACAGAACTAAGTGAATGATGCAGGATGTAAAACTTATCAGATGGCGGTTTTGTGTAATTATCACAACTTATTAGGTTTATGTAGTCAGGACCAAAATATACTGTACAAGCCTGTTGGTTCCTGATCTGCTTTCCTAACAGGATTTCTCAGTGTCACATCCATAGTGACCGAGCTCTTCATAGTCTGCAGAAGCATACAGCCAGCATATTAATGAAGACCACCACGTGTGAAAAATAATAGTAGGACGACTGTTCTATTGTCAGAAACTGAAGGACCTTTAACCTATAAAACATGTTTCATTGAAACTGCATAAACCAGTTTCATGCCAGCTCATTCATAGATCCAGCTGATACAGCTGAGGTTCCGGACTATCAACGCTTCAGACTTGAAGAAACGTGGCCACTGATATAAAGTTCATGAAAATAGGACACGCTAACCCAAAACACACACATAACAAGTGTTATCAGATTTACAATTACTCTAAATATTTCATACTAGCATTTGAAAGAACAGATATATTTATTAATGAAATAGTGTATGTGCAGCAGGTGTTTCCTATCCTGTAACAAAAACTGACACGTCTGAGGATGACAAGTGTCTAACATTCTTTTTTTTTTTTAATTCAATACTTTTTTATTGATTTTCTGTTTTTCATTAAACAAAATTACAAAGAAAAAACAACGCAAACCCACAACAGATCGCAAGCTCAATCTCCTCCACCGACAAAGGAGCGTCTAGAAGGGCCCTGGCCTCACTGGAGATATGGGGCAAGTGGACTCCATCCAAGTAGTCACACAGTTCTACTGGGGAACAGGTCAATTTAGAACTATATAGTGCCTGATAGTATGAGACAAATTCCGCCACGATCTGTGGGGTGCGGTCTAGCACCGACCCAGCTGAATCCAAAATCTCCACTACAGTATGAGAGGAACGGTCACCCCTTGCAAGATTGGCCAAATAAGAACCTGGTCTATCCCCAGTAGCATATTGGACATGCGAGGAGAAGAGAAGTCTATGCTGGGTTTTCCCCCACAGGTAATCCTTCCATTCACCCTGCGCATGGAGCCACACCAACTTAGAGGCGTCCAAGCCATCCCGCACATACGTCACCTCTGAAGCAACCACCCGGACCTCCAATTCAGACTCATGTTTTTTAAAGGAGGATTTAAGACTCCCTACCGTTTAATCAATGTTCCTCTCAAGAAAGCCTTGAAAGTGTCCCATAGCAGAGTCACATCCGAGGTGTCATCATGCATAACAAAGAATTCTAACCAGCTAGCCTCCAATTCGGATCCCTCACCCATATGCGTCAGCCAAAAGGGATTAAATTTCCACACTGCTTGGCCTCGCTGACAGTTTAAGTCAATATGTAACGATATAGGGGAGTGATCCGAGATACCCTAGTCTCATATTTGACACTTTGAACTTTGGGCAAAAGCTCCCGGGACAGAAGAGCCAAATCTATCCTAGAGAAGGAAGAGTGAGAGCGTGAAAAACATGAGTATTGCCTCAAAATAAGAATTTACTTACCGATAATTCTATTTCTCGGAGTCCGTAGTGGATGCTGGGGTTCCTGAAAGGACCATGGGGAATAGCGGCTCCGCAGGAGACAGGGCACAAAAAGTAAAGCTTTTCCAGATCAGGTGGTGTGCACTGGCTCCTCCCCCTATGACCCTCCTCCAGACTCCAGTTAGGTACTGTGCCCGGACGAGCGTACACAATAAGGGAGGATTTTGAATCCCGGGTAAGACTCATACCAGCCACACCAATCACACCGTACAACTTGTGATCTAAACCCAGTTAACAGTATGATAACAAAGGGAGCCTCTGAAAGACGGCTTCCTACAACAATAACCCGATTTTTGTAACAATAACTATGTACAAGTATTGCAGAATAATCCGCACTTGGGATGGGCGCCCAGCATCCACTACGGACTCCGAGAAATAGAATTATCGGTAAGTAAATTCTTATTTTCTCTATCGTCCTAGTGGATGCTGGGGTTCCTGAAAGGACCATGGGGATTATACCAAAGCTCCCAAACGGGCGGGAGAGTGCGGATGACTCTGCAGCACCGAATGAGAGAACTCCAGGTCCTCTTTTGCCAGGGTATCAAATTTGTAAAATTTTACAAACGTGTTCTCCCCCGACCACGTAGCTGCTCGGCAGAGTTGTAATGCCGAGACCCCTCGGCAGCCGCCCAAGATGAGCCCACCTTCCTTGTGGAATGGGCATTTACATATTTTTTGCTGTGGCAAGCCTGCCACAGAATGTGCAAGCTGAATTGTACTACAAATCCAACGAGCAATAGTCTGCTTAGAAGCAGGAGCACCCAGCTTGTTGGGTGCATACAGGATAAACAGCAAGTCAGATTTCCTGACTCCAGCCGACCTGGAAACTATATTTTCAGGGTCCTGACAACATCCAGCAACTTGGAGTCCTCCAAGTCCCTAGTAGCCGCAGGCACCACAATAAGCTGGTTCAGGTGAAACGCTGACACCACCTTAGGGAGAAACTGGGGACGAGTCCACAGCTTTGCTCTGTCCGAATGGACAATCAGATATGGCTTTGTGAGATAAAGCCGCCAATTCTGACACTCGCCTGGCCGAGGCCAGGACCAACAGCATGGTCACTTTCCATGTGAGATATATCAAATCCACAGATTTGAGTTGTTTAAAACAATGTGATTTTAGGAATCCCAAACTACGTTGAGATCGCCCAGTGCCACTGGAGACATCAAAAAGGGGTTGTATATGCAGTACTCCCTTAACAACTTCTGGACTTCAGGAACTGAAGCCAATTTCTTTCTGGAAGAAAATCGACCGGTCGAAATTTGAACCTTAATGGACCCCAATTTGAGACCCATATACACTCCTGCTTGCAGGAAATGTAGGAATTAACCTAGTTGAAATTCTTCCGTGGAGCCTTCCTGGCCTCACACCATGGAACATATTTTCACCTAAGCGGTGATAATGTTGTGCGGTCACCTCCTTCCTGGCTCTGACCAGGGTAGGGATGACCTCTTCCGGAATGCCTTTTTCCCTTAGGATCCGGCGTTCACCCGCCCTGGCGTCAACGCAGCTGCGGTAAGTCATGGAACAGACATGATTCTTGCTGAATCAAGATCCTTTCTAGTATCTCTTGAAGTTCCGGGTACCAAGTTCTTCTTGGCCCAAACCGGAACCCCGAGTATAGTTCTTACTCCTCTCCTTCCTATCATTCTCCATACATTGGGTATGAAAGGCCGAGGAGGGAACACATACACCGACTGGTACACCCACGGTGTTACCAGAGCGTCCCAGCTATTGCCTGAGGGTCTCTAGACCTGGCGCTTCATGTGGGACGCCATCATAACCACCTTTGGTCTTTCCCAACGGTTTACAAACATGTGGAAACTTCCAGATGAAGTTCCCACTTTTCCGGGTGGAATTCATTTATGCTGAGGAAATCTTCCTAGTTGTCCACTCCCGGAATGAACACTGCTGACAGTGTTATCACATGATCTTTCGCCCAGCGAAGAATCCTTGCTGTCATTGCCCTCCTGCTTCTTGTGCCGCCCCGTCTGTTTACGTGGGCGACTGCCATGATGATGTCCTACTGGATCAGCACCGGTTGACTTTGAAGCAGAGGTCTTCCTAGGCTCAGAGCATCGTAAATTGCCCTTAGCTCCAGTATATTCATGTGGAGAGAAATCTCCAGACTTGACCACACTTCCTTGGAAATTTCTTCCTTGTGTGACTGTTCCCCAGCCTCTCAGGCTGGCATCCGTGGTCACCAGAACACAGTCCTGAATGCTGAATGTGCTGCCCTCTAGAAGATGAGCACTCTGCAGCCCCCACAGAAGAGACACCCTTGTCCTTGGAGACAGGGTTATCCGCTGATGCATCTGAAAATGCGATCCGGACCATTCGTCCAGCAAATCCCCCTGAAAAGTTTTTGCGTGAGATCTGCCGAATGGAATCGCTTCGTAAGAAGCCACCATTTTTCCCAGGACTCCTGTGCATTGATGCACTGATGCTTGGCCTGGATTTAGGAGGTTTCTGACTAGGTCGGATAACTCCCTGGCTTTCCCCTCCAGGAGAAATACCTCTTTCTGGACTATGCCCAGAATCATTCCTAGGAACAGCAGACGTATCATCGGAAAACAGCTGCGATTTTTGGAATATTTAGAATCCACTCGTGCTGTCGTAGAACTACTTTAGATAGTTCTTTTCCGACCTCCAACTGTTCTCTGGAAACTTGTCCCTTTCAGGATATCGTCCAAGTAAGGGATAATTTAGATGCCTTTCTTCTTTTAAGAATCATCTTTTCGGCCATTACCTTGGTAAAGGCCCGGGGTGCCGTGGATAATTCAACGGCAGCGTCTGAAACTGATATTGACAGTTCTGTATCACGAACCAGAGGTACCCTTGTTGAGAAGGACAAATTTGGACATGGAGGTAATCCTTGATGTCCAGGGACACCATATAGTCCCCTTTTTTCCGGTTCTCTATCACTGCTCTGAGTGACTCCATCTTGATTTGAACCTTTTTATGTAAGTGTTCAAAGATTTCAGATTTAGACTATGTCTCACCAAGCCGTCTGGCTTCAGTACCACAATATAGTGTGGAGGACTAATACCCTTTTCCTTGTTGTAGGAGGGGTACTTTGATTATCACCTGCTGGAAATACAGCTTGTGAATTTTTTCCCAATACTGCCTCCTTGTCGGAGGGAGCCGTTGGTAAAGCAGGCTTCAGGAACCTGCGAGGAAAAAATGTCTCGACTCTCCAATCTGTACCCCTGGGATAATACTTGTATGATCTAGGGGTCAACTTGCGAGTGATCCCACTGCGCGCTGAGACTCTTGAGACTACCCCCCCACTGGTGGAGGGCTTCTTTTCCTGGGAAGGGGCTGCCTGCTGCAGTCTACTTCCCTTTCCTCTATGTCTGGGCAGATATGACTGGCCTTTTGCCCGCTTACCCACATGGGAACGGAAGGATTGAGGCTGAAAAGACAGTGTCTTTTTCTGCTGAGATGTAACTTGGGGTAAAAAGGTTGGATTTCCCAGCTGTGGCCGTGGCCCCCAGGTCCGACGGACCGACCCCAAATAACTCCTTCCCTTTATACGGCAATACTTCCATGTGCCGTATGGGATCTGTATCACCTGACCACTGTCGTGTCCATGACATCTTCTGGGAGATATGGACAACGCACTTATCTTGATGCCAGAGTGCAAATATCCCTCTGTGCATCTCGCATACATATATATAGAATGCATCCTATTAAATGCTCTATATCAATAAAATATTTTTAGTCAGGGAATTCGACCAAGCCAACCCAGCACTGCATCTCCAGGCTGATGGCGATCGCTGGTCGCAGTATAACCACCGTCTGTGTGTATATACTTTTTAGGATATTTTTCCAGCTGCCTATCAGCTGGCTCCTTGAGGGCGGCCGTATTTGGAGACGGTAACGCCACTTGATGTGTGTGAGCGCCTTATCCACCCTAATGGGTGCTTCCCAACGCGCCCTAACTTCTGGCGGGAAAAGGTATAACGCCAATATTTGCTATCGGGGTAAACCCACGCATCATCACACACTTCATTTTATTTTATCTGATTCAGGAAAACTACAGGTAGTTTTTTCACTTCCACATAATACCCTTTTCTGTGGTACTTGTAGTATCAGAAATATGTAACAACTCCTTCATTGCCCTTAACGTGTGGCCCTAATGAGGAATACGTTTGTTTATTCACCGTCGACACTGGATTCAGTGTCCGTGTCTGTGTCTGTGTCGACCGACTGAGGTAAATGGGCGTTTTTTATAAAAAAAAACCTGACGGTGTTTCTGAGACGCCTGGACCGTTACTAATTGTTTGTCGGTCGTCTCATGTCGTCAACCGACCTTGCAGCGTGTTGACATTCTCACGTAATTCCCTAAATAAGCCATCCATTCCGGTGTCGACTCCCTAGAGAGTGACATCACCATTACAGGCAATTTCTCCGCCTCCTCCAGCATCGTCCTCATACATGTCGACACACACGTACCGACACACAGCACACACACCTGGAATGCTCTGACAGAGGACAGGACCCCACTAGCCCTTTGGAGAGACAGAGGGAGAGTTTGCCAGCACACACCAAAAAACGCTATAATTACATAGGGACAACCTTATATAAGTGTTTCTCCCTAATAGCATCTTTATATATATATTTATATCGCCAATTTGTGCCCCCCCTCTCTGTTTAAACCCTGTTTCTGTAGTGCAGTGCAGGGGAGAGCCTGGGAGCCTTCTCTCCAGCCTTTCTGTGAGAGAAAAAATGGCGCTGTGTGCTGAGGAGATAGGCCCCGCCCCTTTTACGGCGGGCTCGTCTCCCGCTCTTTAGTGAAGTTTGGCAGGGGTTAAATATCTCCATATAGCCTCTGGGGGCTATATGTGAGGTATTTTTAGCCAGTATATAGGTTTACATTTGCCTCCCAGGGCGCCCCCCCCCAGCGCCCTGCACCCTCAGTGACAGCGTGTGAAGTGTGCTGAGAGGAAAATGGCGCACAGCTGCAGTGCTGTGCGCTACCTTTAGAAGACTGTCAGAGTCTTCAGCCGCCGATTCTGGACCTCTTCTAACTTCAGCATCTGCAAGGGGGCCGGCGGCGCGGCTCCGGTGACCATCCAGGCTGTACCTGTGATCGTCCCTCTGGAGCTAATGTCCAGTAGCCAAGAAGCCAATCCATCCTGCACGCAGGTGAGTTCACTTCTTCTCCCCTCAGTCCCTCGTTGCAGTGATCCTGTTGCCAGCAGGACTCACTGTAAAATAAAAAAACCTAAGCTAAACTTTCTCTAAGCAGCTCTTTAGGAGAGCCACCTAGATTGCACCCTTCTCGGCCGGGCACAAAAATCTAACTGGAGTCTGGAGGAGGGTCATAGGGGGAGGAGCCAGTGCACACCACCTGATCTGGAAAAGCTTTACTTTTTGTGCCCTGTCTCCTGCGGAGCCGCTATTCCCCATGGTCCTTTCAGGAACCCCAGCATCCACTAGGACGATAGAGAAATCGGGATTCTGCAATCTCCAGGGGTCAATCAGACCCAACTCCGAAACAGTGTCTGCAAATGGGGAATGCTTGGGCCGTGGATTGGAGGACGCCCCGGACAACCTATCCAACTCGTGATTTAAAACGTTGTTGAAGTCCCCCATACAGATAACAGTTATCCCAGGGGAAGCGGCCATAAAGGCAGACGCCTTTTTAAGAACTTCGTGCGAGTATGGAGGGGGCACATACACAGCCAGCAATAACAGGGGGACGGAGTTAATTCTGCACTTGAGAAATACATATCTACCCCATTGATCCGTTTGCACAGAATCAAGCGCAAAGGGAACAGACTTCCTAATTAGGATCGACACTCCCCGGGACGCTGCAGTATGCATAGAATGGTAAGCCCAGCCCACCCATGGTTTTTTAAGGGACATAATCTTGGTACCCAGTAAGTGAGTTTCCATCAGGCAAATAATATCCGAAGCATAAAGCTTAATCTGTCGAAGGATCAAGGAGCGTTTAATTGGGTCATTGATCCCCCGCACGTTCCACGACAGTAACTTAACCAAAGCCATAGCAGAGCATTGTTGTAATATTGCAGAGCGCCCGCGGCCAGCCACCGCCAGCGAATATTAAAGAAGATATGCCCGCAATTAGTTGCAACATAGACATAGCGGAAATAAGCACATTGCACAGCAAAAAATGAAAACACATCAATACTAACAGTCTAAAGTAACCCCCACCCCCACCCCGTATACCACCTAAAACTAGCAGCATACCTGGTTCCCTAACAACAAAACACCCTAAGTACTAACAATAACAGCTAAGGCAGAGAGCACCGTAACATACTCCGCCAATACCAACCAAGATCAAATTCCTATATCCACTAAGGGGCCAAGAATATAATGACCTTAAGACAGGAGAATCCCCCAGCTAAACTCAAAACAAAACCAATCCCCCCCTGGATCGTTACACCCACCCCAACTAAATAACCGTCTACCCCTTAAATACTTTATGGCAGAGCAATCACCGAGAGCCTAAGGCCCAAGATCAGCGTAGAGGCAACGTCTAACAGTCGCCCGTCTCCACAGAGCCATCCACTCCCAGTGAAGGCCCATAAGGGCTGCAGAAAGCCCTAACGTGAGCAACATAGCAGCACAAGACAAGCAGTAGCGTATTGACTAGCTGAGGAATCACATACAGGATTGCAAACAGCGGCCACCGCTCCCCGAGCCGGAAAGCGTCTATCCAGCCAAACTGACATCTCGCAGGGAGTCATAAACAACATATCCACAAACAACTATACATCCTTCCCAAGCCAATATAATCATAACATAGCAGGCATAAAAGAAACAGTATACTTGCAAGTAGAGAGATCAAATGCATAAGTTCAATCAGTGGCTAATGCCCGCCGTGCCGGAAAGCGTCCGTCTAGCCACACTGATGCTTCACGAGGGGTCATGAAGAATTTTGTTTCACCATCCGAGACCACCCGCAGTTTAGACGGAAAGAGCATGGCATAGGGGATATTCAGTTCACGCAGCCTGCGTTTCACAGGGACAAACTGAGCCCTGTCCTTTTGGACGTCGACAGCAAAATCCGGAAAAACTGAAACCGGGGAACCATTCCACTTAAGGGGACCCCTAGTGCGGGCCAGTCTCAGAATCACATCTCTATCCCGATAATGAAGGAGTTTGGCAATAAACGTACGAGGAGGTGCCCCTGGAGGTAACGGGCGCATCGGGACCCTATGGGCTCGTTCCACTGCAAAGTGTGAGGTGAACTCCTCCGCTCCAAACGCATCCAGCAGCCACCGTTCAAGAAATTTTTCAGGGGAGGCACCCTCCTCTTTTTCCGGGAGTCCGACGAAACGGACATTATTTCGCGCAATCTCCCCTCCATATCGGTCATCTTTTTATGTACCTCCATCATCTGAGACTCCAGAGCAGAAGTGCGTCTACCGAGAGGCGTAATTGTGTCTTCCAGCGTGGAGGTGCGCGTCTCAACTTCACCGACCCTCTCTCGCACCCGCTGAAGGTCTTGGTGTATAATGGATAAGTCCGCCTGGACCTGACCGATCCTGTCGGCCAAGCGGGCTTCACTGGCCGTAACGGCATCCAGCACCTTTTGCAAAGCAGCATCGGTGGCCTCCACAGATGAGGAGCTAGCTGACGGAGAAGGCGGTGCCGAGGTAGACTGCACCTCCCCCCCCTGTTGGGACCGTGTCGGCGGATTTCTGGCAAACTTCTCTAACTTCGCCGCAGCCGCGGCAGACTGATGCGGTTTGACCATTATAGCCGAGCGGACGGCAGGGAGCAAGAAGTATAGAAAATAGTATATCAAGAACTGTCCAGGGGCGGCCAATGAAGAATTCAATGTAGTATATCAGGATTGTCCAGTCGCTGCCTGCGGGTAAGTATAGTATATCAAAACTGACCAGTGAACATGTATGATATCGGAAGAATCAGCCTCTGTCAGCACAGAATGAACAAATGCAACAGGATATAAAAATATTTTTACTCCCCCTTCAGCATATGGGGCACATGCAGCATAGAACTGAATTAAATTAAATATGTCCTGTGGAGCTGAAACTGAGCAACACTGAGGCCCTCCAAGGGTTAATAGCACACTGTTCCCCGTCCCCGTTTGGACCAGAGCTCAGCAGGGCAGCAGTTATATCATGGGGAGGGCACAGGCACTTATAGCACTCAGCCGTGCCGTGCACCTCCTCCCCAGCAGTAGGACACAGGATGTCAGTGCAGGAGCCGGAGGGTACAGGCTGGGGCCGCCGGAGGGAGCAAGGAGAACGGCAGCGGGTCACGTGACGGCGGCGCGGCCGTGGACCGCCCGCAGACGCTCCCAGGCAGAGACGGGAGCAAGGCAGGAGAGGCGCCCGCCACAGTCTCCACAACGACGGCAGAAGGGAAGCCGCGGACCCGGGTGTGAGCAGCGCTCAAGACTGGAGCCGGATGCAGACACTCAGCGCGGGCACCAGGATGGCGGCGTCCCACGTGTTCCAGCAGGCCCGGGCCCCGGCACACCATAAACACTCTGCTGGAGCGGATAGCGGGCAGACGGGTCCCAAAGTGGCACAGGGGCTCCTCCACACTGTACTGCAGGTATTGGGGTGCACTGCAGGCCCAGGGGGGGACACAGGATGGTGAAACAGGATGAGGTAGCTGGAGAGACACACAGCCTGTGTGCTACTCCATGTCCGCCGAAGCCACGCCCCCCAAGTGTCTAACATTCTTAGGAAATTTAAAGCCACAGCTTGTGTGATTGTTTCTGTGGGAAAGAGGACAGCCGAGCTCTACGGACCACATGCTGGTGCCGTCATGTTTATAGAATAGCACAATTTTTGGACTTGTCTTAATGGATCACTAAACCCCAAAATGGTAATTTCCAAATAAGAAACATGATGGCATAACACATTGTTCCGTGTTACTCTGATACTGCATTGTGGGGCTAATTCAGACTTGATCGATGCTATGCAGGTTCGCACAACAGCGATCAGGTCTGAACTGTGCATGCTCCGGCGTATGCCAGACAGCCGACGGTTGTCTTAGCCCTGCGATCGCCTCTGTCTGATTGACAGGCAGAGGTGGTCGCTGGGCTGGAGGGGGCGAGTCGGCGGCGTTTGGCTGCCATTTAGGTGGCGCGGTCTGGGCAATGCAGGCGTGCCCGGAACGTTGGGGGGGTGGGGGTGGGGGGTAGGCCCCGGCGGCTGCTTGACGTCACACGCAGCCGCTGCGACCCGAGCAGCAACGAGTAGCTCCCTGCCAGCGTGCAGGAGCTGCGCTGGCTGGGAGATACTCTCTCAGTACAAAAGCATCGCCGCTGTACGATACTTTTGTACTTGTGTGGGGGAAGGGGGTAGGGCCTGACATGCGGGGTGGACTAGCCCTGTGCTGCCCCCCCCCCTCCTCCCCACGCATGTCTGAAGACTGATCGTAGATGTGCTAAATTTAGCACATCTACGATCAGGTCTGAATTAGGCCCTGTATGTCCTCTTAAAAAGTAACGTATTACCTCCAGACCCCACTACAGACAGCAGAATCTCCTCTACAACTTTAGGACAGTGTCTGATGGGATGAAATTGAGTTCCATCAATGGCCCTACCCACGTACAAATCCACCAGTCCACAGTGGGTACAGCATTTCTGTACATCAAGGCTGTTTAGCAATCAGTCACGCCACACTAATATTATAGTCTACTGCACAGAATAGAGCATAATGGACATAATAAGGGGCAGATTTATCAACGAGTGATTTCCTTATTACAGTATCACTCATTCCGAATGATAAATGGTGACCCAGCTATTCAGCGTCTAACGGTCACATGTTTAAAAAACGATTGGCTGGAGCACCAAGGAGCGATAACAAGAATATCACCTGTTGATAAATCTGCCTCTAAGTATAAACACTGCAGTAATTTTGCAGATATTAATCATCTCAGTAAATCACACCATTTGAT
The DNA here is from genome assembly GCF_028390025.1 of Pseudophryne corroboree. NCBI lineage: Eukaryota > Metazoa > Chordata > Amphibia > Anura > Myobatrachidae > Pseudophryne > Pseudophryne corroboree. Next base: position 163,252,092 of record NC_086449.1, read on the forward strand.
AGATTAATGTCACACTCTGGCCTTACTTGCCCTTTATCTGTTAGAAAGGCTATAACTTTTGTGAAGGGAGGAATTAAATACTAACTAGTCATGTAAACGTAAGAAATTTTTAACAAGACTGCCTTGGAATGTCCGTTAAAGATTCCACAATACATTCCACCGTAATGCTTCACAGAATACATAGAGCACCATTAAAAAAGTAAATTTGCTAAGTGTATTAAAGCCAACATAGGGGGTTATTCAGAGATGAATGCAGATCACTGCAAAAGCAGCCAGATCTGCGTTCATCTCTGAACATGCTGGGAGCCGCCCAGCACAGAGCAAGACCACCTCCTGATGCGGGTGCATCGGAACTAAGGTTGACCCCTGGCAGCGCTGTCAGTGGCCATTTTTTTTTTGTTATTTGCGCGGCTGCGTTTGACATCACACAGCCACCCTGAAAACACCACTTACCGGCCCCGTTTTCATGGCGCCACCCCCGCAACACCATAATTCCGCCCCCGCAACAGCCGCTGCTGTCAATCACATTGCAGTCGCATCCTTCAGGGGTGCAATTTGTATATCCGTGCAGCCACGATTCGGCCACTGCACATGTGCAGTTTGCCGCCATCAGCAAACTGCGCTGCGGGCCACATCAGCAGCAGGGTCAGAATGACCCCATAGACTGTGAAATAGAGCATCCATTCTAATAAAATAGGTTTGAATTCTAGGAAGAGACAAAAGGTTTAATAGGAAATACACAAGGAGAAGGAGATCCTTCAGGGTGAGTTATGTGATTGTCACACACACAAACTGTAAATTTGTTGGAAAATTCTAAAAATTTATGGGGTAAATTTACTAAAGTGGGAGTTTTTTTTAGAACTGGTGATGTTGCTCATAACGACCAGTCAGATTCTACTTAACAAATTTCTAGCCGCTTCTAGAAGATAATAGATATATAGGGCCTAATCCCTATAGATTGTAAAATTGCAAGCAGGGCCTTCCTACCTCTATGTCAGTCTTTGCCCAGTTTTGTTCTATAACTGTTCTAATTGTAAAGCGCAACGGAATATGCTGCGCTATATAAGAAACTGATAATAATAATAAAAAATAATAATAATAATAATAATAATAATAATAATAATAAATTCACATTTGATTGCAAAACAACATTTTCCTCTAATGGGAAAAACCATGTGCACTGCAGGGGAGGCAAATATAACATGTGCAGAGAGAGTTAGATTTGGGTGGGTTATTTAGTTTCTGTGCAGGGTAAATACTGGCTGCTTTATTTTTACACTGTAATTTAGATTTCAGTTTGTACACACCCCACCCAAATCTAACTCTCTCTGCACATGTTATAACTTGTTGGGTGCATGCAGGATAAATAGCGAGTCAGTCTTTCTGACTCCAGCTGTCCTGGAAACATAGATTTTTAGGGCCCGGACTACGTCCAGCAACTTGGAATCCTCCAAGTCACGAGTAGCCGCAGGCACCACAATAGGCTGGTTCAAATGAAAAGCTGAAACCACCTTTGGGAGAAATTGGGGACGAGTCCTCAATTCCGCCCTATCCATATGGAAAATCAGATAAAGGCTTTTACATGATAAAGCCACCAATTCTGACACACGCCTGGCCGAAGCCAAGGCCAACAGCATGACCACTTTCCACGTGAGATATTTTAAGTGGTTCAAACCAATGTGACTTTAGGAAATTCAACACCACGTTGAGATCCCAAGGTGTCACTGGGGGCACAAAAGGGGGCTGAATATGCAGCACTCCCTTAACAAATGTCTGAACTTCAGGTAGTGAAGCCAGTTCTTTCTGGAAGAAAATCGATAGAGCCGAAATCTGGACCTTAATGGAACCCAATTTTAGGCCCATAGTCACCCCTGACTGTAGGAAGTGCAGAAAACGGCCCAGCTGAAATTCCTCCGTTGGGGCCTTCCTGGCCTCACACCACGCAACATATTTTCGCCATATGCGGTGATAATGGTTTGTGGTCACTTCTTTCCTAGCGTTAATCAGCGTAGGGATGACTTCCTCCGGAATGCCCTTTTCCTTCAGGATCCGGCGTTCAACCGCCATGCCGTCAAACGCAACCGCGGTAAGTCTTGGAACAGACAGGGCCCCTGCTGCAGCAGGTCCTGTCTGAGCGGCAGAGGCCATGGGTCCTCTGAGATCATTTCTTGAAGTTCTGGGTACCAAGCTCTCCTTGGCCAATCCGGAACAATGAGTATAGTTCTTACTCCTCTTCGTCTTATTATCCTCAGTACCTTTGGTATGAGAGGAAGAGGAGGGAACACATAAACCGACTGGTACACCCACGGTGTCACTAGAGCGTCCACAGCTATTGCCTGAGGGTCTCTCGACCTGGCGCAATATCTTTCTAGCTTTTTGTTGAGGCGGGACGCCATCATGTCCACCTGTGGCCGTTCCCAGCGATTTACAATCAGCTGAAAGACTTCTGGATGAAGTCCCCACTCTCCCGAGTGGAGGTCGTGCCTGCTGAGGAAGTCTGCTTCCCAGTTGTCCACTCCCGGAATGAACACTGCTGACAGTGCTAACACTTGATTTTCCGCCCATCGGAGAATCCTTGTGGCTTCTGCCATCGCCGTCCTGCATCTCGTGCCGCCCTGTCGGTTTACATGGGCGACCGCCGTGATGTTGTCTGACTGGATCAGTACCGACTGGTTTTGAAGCAGGGGTCTTGCCTGACTTAGGGCATTGTAGATGGCCCTTAGTTCCAGAATATTTATGTGTAGGGAAATCTCCTGGCTTGACCATAGCCCTTGGAAGTTTCTTCCCTGTGTGACTGCCCCCCAGCCTCGAAGGCTGGCATCCGTGGTCACCAGGACCCAGTCCTGTATGCCGAATCTGCGGCCCTCTAGAAGATGAGCACTCTGCAGCCACCACAGCAGAGACACCCTGGCCCTTGGAGACAGGGTTATCAGCCGATGCATCTGAAGATGGGATCCGGACCACTTGTCCAACAGATCCCACTGAAAGATTCTTGCATGGAACCTGCCGAATGGAATTGCTTCGTAGGAAGCTACCATTTTTCCCAGGACTCGCGTGCAGTGATGCACAGAGACCTGTTTTGGTTTCAGGAGATCTCTGACTAGAGACGACAACTCCTTGGCTTTCTCCTCCGGGAGAAACACCCTTTTCTGGTCTGTGTCCAGAACCATCCCCAGAAACAGTAGACGTGTTGTAGGAACCAGCTGTGACTTTGGAATATTCAGAATCCAACCGTGCTGTTGTAGCACCTCCCGAGATAGTGCTACCCCGACCAACAACTGCTCCCTGGACCTCGCCTTTATAAGGATATCGTCCAAGTATGGGATAATTAAAACTCCCTTTTTTCGAAGGAGTATCATCATTTCGGCCATTACCTTGGTAAATACCCTCGGTGCCGTGGACAGACCAAACGGCAACGTCTGAAATTGGTAATGACAGTCCTGTACCACAAATCTGAGGTACTCCTGGTGAGGAAAGTAAATGGGGACATGCAGGTAAGCATCCTTGATGTCCAGTGATACCATGCAATCCCCTTCCTCCAGGCTTGAAATAACCGCCCTGAGCGATTCCATCTTGAACTTGAACCTTTTTATATAGGTGTTCAAGGATTTCAAATTTAAAATGGGTCTCACCGAACCGTCCGGTTTCGGTACCACAAACATTGTGGAATAGTAACCCCTTCCTTGTTGAAGGAGGGGTACCTTGACTATCACCTGCTGCGAATACAGCTTGTGAATTGCCTCCAGCACTGCCTCCCTGTCCGGGGGAGCTGTTGGCAAGGCAGATTTGAGGAAACGGCGAGGGGGAGACGTCTCGAATTCCAGCTTGTACCCCTGAGATACTACTTGTAGAATCCAGGGATCCACCCGTGAGCGAGCCCACTGGTCGCTGAAGTTCTTGAGACGGGCCCCCACCGTACCTGGCTCCGCCTGTGAAGCCCCAGCGTCATGCGGTGGACTTAGAGGAAGCGGGGGAGGGCTTTTGTTCCTGGGAACTGGCTGTATGCTGCAGCTTTTTTCCTCTACCTCTGCCTCTGGGCAGAAAAGACGCGCCTTTAACCCGCTTGCCTTTCTGGGGCCGAAAGGACTGTATCTGATAATACGGTGCTTTCTTTGGCTGTGAGGGAACATGGGGTAAAAATGCTGACTTCCCAGCTGTCGCTGTGGAAACGAGGTCCGAGAGACCATCCCCAAACAACTCCTCACCCTTGTAAGGCAAAACTTCCATGTGCCTTTTAGAATCTGCATCCCCTGTCCACTGCCGAGTCCATAAACCCCTCCTGGCAGAAATGGACATTGCACTTATTTTAGATGCCAGCCGGCAAATATCCCTCTGTGCATCTCTCATGTATAAGACTGCATCTTTAATATGCTCTACGGTTAGCAATATAGTGTCCCTGTCTAAGGTATCAATATTTTCTGACAGGGAATCTGACCACGCAGCTGCAGCACTGCACATCCATGCTGAAGCAATAGCTGGTCTCAGTATAATACCTGAGTGTGTATAAACAGACTTCAGGATAGCCTCCTGCTTCCTATCAGCAGGCTCATTTAGGGCGGCCGTGTCCGGAGACGGTAGTGCCACCTTCTTTGACAGGCGTGTAAGCGCTTTATCTACCCTAGGGGATGTCTCCCAACGTGACCTATCCTCTGGCGGGAAAGGGTACGCCATTAGTAACTTTTTAGAAATTACTAGTTTCTTATCGGGGGAAGCCCACGCTTCTTCACACACTTCATTTAATTCATCAGAAGGGGGAAAAACCACTGGTAGTTTTTTCTCCCCAAACATAATACCCTTTTTTGTGGTACCTGGGGTAATATCAGAAATGTGCAACACATTTTTCATTGCCGTAATCATGTAACGTGTGGCTCTATTGGAATGTACACTAGTCTCATCATCGTCGACACTGGAGTCAGTATCTGTGTCGACATCTGTGTCTGCCATCTGAGGTAGCGGGCGTTTTAGAGCCCCTGATGGCTTTTGAGACGTCTGGGCAGGCACGGGCTGATAAGCCGGCTGTCCCACATCTGATATGTCGTCAAACCTTTTATGTAAGGAGTTGACACTGTCGCGTAATTCCTTCCACATATCCATCCACTCAGGTGTCGACCCCGCAGGGGGTGACATCACATTTATCGGCACCTGCTCCGCCTCCACATAAGCCTCCTCATCAAACATGTCGACACAGCCGTACCGACACACCGCACACACAGGGAATGCTCTGACTGAGGACAGGACCCCACAAAGCCCTTTGGGGAGACAGAGAGAGAGTATGCCAGCACACACCAGAGCGCTATATAAAACAGGGATACACACTACACAGCGATTTTACCCCTTATAGCTGCTTATATATCAAAGATTGCGCCTAAATTTAGTGCCCCCCCTCTCTTTTTTACCCTATGTAGTCTGGAACTGCAGGGGAGAGCCTGGGGAGCGATCCTTCCAGCGGAGCTGTGAGGAAAAATGGCGCCAGTGTGCTGAGGGAGATAGCCCCGCCCCTTTTCCGGCAGGCTTCTCCCGCTTTTTTTATACAGTTATGGCAGGGGATTTTACACATATATAGTCTTAAAGGCTATATTATGTGTTAATTTGCCAAGTAAGGTACTTATATTGCAGCCCAGGGCGCCCCCCCCCCCCCCCAGCGCCCTGCACCCATCAGTGACCGGAGTATGTGGTGTGCCTGGGGAGCAATGGCGCACAGCTGCAGTGCTGTGCGCTACCTTAATGAAGACTGAAGTCTTCTGCCGCCGATTTCCAGGAACGTCTTCTTGCTTCTGGCTCTACTAGGGGGACGGCGGCGCGGCTCCGGGACCGGACGACCGAGGCTGGGCCTGTGTTCGATCCCTCTGGAGCTAATGGTGTCCAGTAGCCTAGAAGCCCAAGCTAGCTGCAAGCAGGTAGGTTCGCTTCTCTCCCCTAGGTCCCTCGTAGCAGTGAGTCTGTTGCCAGCAGATCTCACTGAAAATAAAAAACCTAAATATTACTTTCTTTCTAAGAGCTCAGGAGAGCCCCTAGTGTGCATCCAGCTCGGCCGGGCACAAAATTCTAACTGAGGTCTGGAGGAGGGTCATAGAGGGAGGAGCCAGTGCACACCAGGTAGTCCTAAAGCTTTCTTTAGTTGTGCCCAGTCTCCTGCGGAGCCGCTATTCCCCATGGTCCTTACGGAGTTCCCAGCATCCACTTAGGACGTCAGAGAAATGTTGTTTTGCAGTCAACCTTGAATTAGGCCCATAATCTGGTTGGTTGCTATGGGCAACATCACAAGTTCTAAAAAAGACCCCACCTTAGTAAATGTACCCCTATGTGTGTATAACTACACTTTTGATATTACTGCCAATGAAGAAGATTATGTGACTACAAATGAACAAGAAATAATGGATACAATATTACTGTATCCTTATGAAAGCTTTTTGTAGTAAGGAAAATAAAATATTGAATTAAGCCCACATTTAAACTATACAAAACGAGTATTCTATAAATAAATGTCCTTTCATCCGAGAAAGAAGGGAAAATTTAAGGGACGTAGTAATGTGTAATGAAAGGGAATCTTTCTATAGTTGTGTTCCGAAACACAGGCTGGGTCCAAATAATCTCATTTTATTGCCATGGAAACTAAAGAAGCATGCCTAGTACAATAGAGGCCTATGTGACAGGGAGGATATCTGTAAATGTACTATATATGGCTGGATACTTTTAGGACATCTAACCCCAAAACCTGGTTATTTGTTTTTTGGTTTTTTATTTGAAATCAGAATCAGAGCACATACCATGTTCAATTGTGCTCCAACAGAGCAGACAGATCATGTCTCTGTAAATGCACTGTGGGGTGACTGCGGAATTTGCTAAATGCTAATCATACAGCTAAAGTACACAAGTACACTTCAATCTGCTTCACAACAGTTATGATTAATGCTCAATTATGCCACGTACATTTGTCCATATTGAGGGCGAGCACTGGCAATAGACCCTTCACCATGCGGCCGCATCTCAGAAGTATGCGGCCGCAAGGTGATTGACAGCAGCGGCCAAAAGGGGGGGGTGGGGGGTGAGAATCGTTTTCAGAGCGGCTGCGAGATTTCACCAGCAGCTGCTCCCAGAAAAAAAAATAGCGCAGGACCGCCTGCTAGTGCAGCCATGTGCACTCATGTACATGTTGTAATCAATATAGATTGTAAGCTCCACTGGGGCAGGGACTGATGTGAATGGCCAAATATACTCTGTAAAGCGCTGCAGAATAAGTGTGCGCTATATAAATAACTGGTAACTAGTAATAATAATAATTTCCAGTGCTTGCTTGTACCCATATTCTGCGCAGACACAGTGCAAATTCCCCAAACAAACCAATTGCAAATGGGCACTTACTGGGCCATAGCCAGGTTGTTATGGCCAAGGTTGTCATCCAGAGAATGGTGTCTCGGGTGCAGCACTGGCCATGATTTTACACCTGCCCAGTCAGAGTGCTGTGTGCCGCCCAGTGCAGACAGAGCCATCAGGGGATACTGACTGATAGGGGGGCCTACCAGCGGCAATAATCACAGCAGCGTACTTCACATATAGCCGCGACTCACGGCTGGTGTCACTGACACTGTCAAGACTAAGGGCTAGATGCATCATCGCTTGGAGAGTGATAAAATGGAGAGTGAAAAAGTACCAGCCAATCAGCTCCTAACTTCCATGTCACAGGCTGTGTTTGAAAAATGGCAGTTACACAATTCTCCCCCCACTGCCATGTATGATGGTGCCACACTGCCCCCACTTCCAAGTGAGACTCTGCCAAACCCCCCCACCCCTCCACACTTCCATTTGAAACTCTGCCCCCACCCCCTACAGTGTAGGATTCTATCACCCACTTACTTGTTTAGGTGCATCTCTGTTTCTTTTCTGTGTATGCCTATCGCTTTCATTCCCCCGGTTGGCATGTGCATCTCCCTTTGTCCCCTCATTTGCTCTTCCTTCTCTCATCTGACCCCATTCCCTTTTCTCTTTCTCCACACCATCTCCCCCTCATCTTCCATTTCTCCCCTCTTGGCGCCTTTCCATTCTCCTCTGCTGGATGTAATAGACAGAACCATGGCTGGTGGTTACCAATAGAAGTGACATGAATAAACGCAGAAACACACATTTGTGTTAATTACCATGTAATGGAGACTCAGGGGTATATTCAATAAGAGTTGGGTCCATTCCGACATGCAGTTGTCGGAATGGACCCGACAACCTCTATTCAAAGAGCGGCCAAATCCGACTGTCGGATTTGGTCATTCCCTGTGTCCTGTCCTGCTGTCAGTGGCTGCCGGGTGCGCTGACAGCAGCGGTGGGGGGAGCAGCGTGAGGCGGCCGGCGGGGGGGAGCAGTGTGGCGATCGGCGGCCAGAGCTGGCAGCGGGGATGATGTCTGCCGGCGGCAGGAGAGGCACTACAGGGAGAGAGGTGCCTGGCCGGGAAACAGCCGTCAAGGTACCTCTCATCCCCGTAGCCTGCCGCACCGATCCCCGTCTCCTCAGCTCAATCCGACTTGTTTTCAAGTCGGATTGAGTTTGTCGGAAAGGGGGTCAAAACGCGTCGGATTTGGCCCTGTTTCCGACAGACTTGTCAGTAAAAATGTGCCCCTATTGAATAGGTCGGAAACCCCTTCTGACCTATTCCAGTCGGAAACTGCCGTCTTTCCGACAAAACGGCAGTTTCCGACTCTTATTGAATACACCCCTAAGGATGGAAAGGAAGCTATTTTTTTCTTTAATATATCATTTTTTTCTCACTTCAATAGGTTACCGATGTCAATAACACTGCTACTGCTGCCAGTAATGCCCGTCCACAGTAAAACCACTGCTTACTTTCCCACTACATCTGGGAGAATCCCAACACAGTTGGCCAGTCTCCTGCTGTAGGCCCTGGTGTAAAATGCAGCAAACTGCAGCTTTGAACAGTGAGGAGCAGGGCCGCAATGACATTTAGCCCCACCCTAGCCATAAAAACGCAAATCACGGCTTTTAACACCGGGTGCTGGAACCATAGTGGCATGATTGCAGCATCACACCCCCACCCATCCAACATGGCTGTCCTCTCCGGGACAACAGTGCTTGTATCACCACCAGAACAGAAAATTACTTTTCAAAAATGCTTTATTCTTTGACCAAAGCATTTAAAATAAAAAAACAAGTTTTTAAAACACCCTGCCACTGCTCACTCTCGCCCAAGGCGTTAAAACGTCTGGTTACAGCTCTGGGCAAATGTTCAATCCTGCTTCAGCCCCACTGTCTCTAGCACTTGGTAGACGTGACCACTAAGGTCCTTGTGGTGGAAGATGCAGAGATGGATCTCTGACAGCCCATAAATTAATTCTCCTTTAGACTCCCAATTTATTCCTAAGGGTAGAGCATTACCTAAATTACATTATACTTCCAATAAATCAGTGCAATTTGTTTCAATAGCCACAAGGGCACATACCACTAGTCAACAGATAAACAAACAAACCACCTCATTTCCGTTATATGTGAAATCAAATTATTTAGACCAAATGAACGCTTGGAATAAATGTTACAGACTCATTGCCTCTAGCACCACATGGGAGAGATGGCGGACTCCACGCAGGCTCCTTCCCACCATTAATGTTACAAAGCACGCATTATTACCCCGTCTTTCACTCATTCAACGCAATCTGTGGCCCCCAACTGTTATTATTTGTTTATGTGTGTTCCTGTTTTTAATTTTATTTTTTCGCAGCCAACACCAATTACTGTCTGCACTGTAATCACTTAGCTGATATACTGATGCAATACCAACAGCACATTGTAACCTTTCTGCTTCAATAAAGTTGTTTGCAAAAAAAAAAAAAGTACACACTAGAAAATTACAATTAGATCTAATTGATTAGCCCGAAACCTTTATCTTTAAGTGACATTTATTGGCAATTTACTACAGCCCTGACCTACTCAGCAAGGTAAAGTGCTCCCGGCCTTGATGAGACAAGTCACTTTGTATTAAAACTAGTAAAGGCAACTGCCATGATACTGAACGCTTATAAGCTGATAAAAGGGAAATGTTAGCAATGTTACCGTCCAGTTCACATCACACAGCGTGATAAAGTGGAGAGAGATAAAGTACCAACCAATAAGCTTCATATTGGCACATTGTGTGTACCCCCTATATGCCTATATTCACAGACATATCACGTCGGCCCTGCAGAACAGCCAATGGCCGACATACGTGTTGTGTGTACGGGCGGTCGTACACTTGCTGCATAGTCCATCGGTGACTGACAGCGCAACTGGGCGGGCACAAGGTGTGACGTCAGGCAGAACACATTGAGCTGACGAACGTTAAGTGTGTATGCTCTTAGCAATAGTCAGATAGGCCAATTCGTTGGACTAATGTGTACCCAGCTTAAGGGGGGAATTCAATTAGCAGCGGTAGATTATTGCAGTCTAATCAATCCCCTGGAGCTATTCAATTAGCTCGAAGCCAGCAGATATTGGGGATGTTTTTTCACCTACCTCAGCGGGTCCAAAAAAAATCCAAAAATAACCCGAGGGTTAACAGGTGCAGCAACCAAGTTAACACACAAACCCATGAACTTTTCACCAATTCTCTGCATTAACACCCGTTAACACGGTACTTTAACAGGCATTATCATGGCTATCAGGTTTATTTGCGAGTCCAATTGAATAGCACAGGAAGCTAAAGTCAGAGCCTACCTCCGTTTTCGCCCGTGTTAAATGACTGCAGGTAATTGAACTCCCCCCACAGACCGTAACATGGCAGTTATTAGATGCTCTATCTCCGAGGCGTGATACATATTCCACCTAAAAGAGACTGGCTACTACTCTGTTCCCTGTGTAAATGCTACACTGAACAGCACCGTGCATTCATAGTCACTTTTATAACAATCACAGATGCATATCTATATATTCCTATCTACTCCTAATCTCCTATAATGAATTTGCACCTTTAGGTTACAGAGTTCTTAATTCCTACAGGAGTGAGCATTTATTGCCTGTTCCAAACTGTATTAAAAACAAAATAACGCCCTCTGCAAGTCACTCGCTCCTCTATTTGTGCTCCCCAAGCATTTGCTTTTTCAGGCCTCTGTGCTTAGGAAGGGGTTAAGCACGCCTGTACAGGTCAGTGGTGGTGTCCTATGACTGAGCTGCATCTCAGAATGGAGACAAGGTAAGAGAGGCCTGGGTATCCCACGGGTATTTTATAATGAAGCTGTGTAGACCAGTGTCAGCCAGAGAAACATGCTGAGCCAGCAAGCAATGAAAGGAGAGAAGAGAGGGAGTGAGAGGAGGGCTGGAAAAACGTGAGTAAGGCAAAAAGACAGAGAGAGAGACAGAGAGAGAGAGAGAGAGAGAGAGAGAGAGAGAGAGAGAGAGAGGAGAGAGAGAGAGAGAGAGAACACAGCAAATACAATACAGATAGTTTAGCAAATAAGCCGCACATAGGGCACCATTTATCACTGGTGGTTCAGTTGCTGTGGTGTGTATTGCTGCGTATCACAGAGACACAAAATGAAGTTGGGCCTGTACCAATCCAACAGAAGCCCCGGGGACAACACTGCTCCATGCGGAGGTCTTCTCTCTCTCACCAGCAGCATAATGCTGCCAGCGAAGGGTTCCAGTAATATGCACATAGATATTTGACCAGTGGGGCTCTGCCACGCTTCTACCTTTCCCAAGTTTGGATATCACTCTTTGCAGCTTATTAAAACATCTACAGGGATGGTGGTAAGTGGTGCAAAATAGATTATCACTAGGGAATTTACAATCTCTCTGGTGCAAATCTTTTGGTGAGTGTGGCGAAGCAAAGAAACAGATGCCTCAGTTGTTGTACGAGTTCAGTATGACATGCCGGCTTACGGGATCCGGGCGGTCATAATACAGACGCTGGGATCCCAATGTGTGAAAGACTGACATGGCTGAGTGTGGGCTGTTTTCCCCTCTCCCCTTCCCCAAACCTCTCCCCTTAGTGCCCGACTCTAACCACCACCCGGAGGTGCCTAAAGCTAACCCTCCCTCCCCGCCGCCCAGCCCTAACCCCCTTCTCCCCCACAGCCTTACCCCCCCCCCCCCCCCCCCGGTCTGGTGTCTAAACCTAGCTCCCCCTCCCCCGGTTCTAAACCTAGCCCGGCGGTTATACTTACGGTCGGGATGCCAGCTGTCAGGATTCCGGTGTCGGGATTCCAGCATCGGTGTTTCTAATGCCGGGATCAGACTGCCAGCACCTTGACTGCATCCCGTGTTGTACATGCCTTAGATATGTGCTGCAGTACATTTTCCTGCAATATGTCCCGATTGGACACACCGTCAGTGCTGCTGGTAACATTATCCTTAAATTGAGGGCACTGTAACCACCATTAGATAGGTTTATGAAGCATTCCCACATGAGATTCTCGTAAAAAGACAAAAAGTTCCAATTTTGTCACAGACCTATTTATTAAACACATAAATACAATGTGGTAAAGTGGCGTAAAAGTACAAAAAATACTGATACTTGCTACTCCTTAGGTAGCCTTTGACATGTAGCGAAGTGAAGGAAAAATATTATGCAATTAAGTATAAAAACAGCTTAAAGCAGTGCTGAAAAAAGCCTACAGATATCAAATAAATACTACAGGATAATACAGAAGTAGCCAACCGAGCCTACTGCCACAGTGACGTCTGTCTCCCTGACTTGGCGTCTGTCACCACCCACTGTGCCAGGAGCCAGTGAACGTGGGAGAATTTAGTGAATGGTAGAAATCACTTAATATTAGTAACAGCAACAGCACCAACTCTCACGTCACTTGACCTGTCTCACAATGGTATGAAACACAGCCATGCTGGAATTTGTAGTTCTACAGCAAACAGAAATGCAGAGGCTGCCCAAGCCTGTTCTACTGCAGGACATCCTGTATAGGTTTATTTTAACAGCCTCTAGTCTACAATTACGACAGTGCCGGCCAGGTGTTAATGAAGTGTGCTATGTGTATAATTACCCGCTGGCACTTGTTACGGAAAGCAATAAAATAAAGACTGGGAGTGTCCATTGATGGAATTCAATAAAAGAGATAATGACCATGATATATGGTGGGAGAAGCCATGGGACAATAAGTAGCTGACAGGATGCTATTTATATACCATGTAATAATACAGCTAGTTACTTCATCATTACCTGTCCCGTACTATAGTAGCTGGCTGCGATGGGAAAAAATACAGCATTCCTAGAAGCAGGCCGGAGAGCTGGGCGACATTGCAGCAGCTCTCTGACAGTGTTCAGACCTGAGTAAGATACACAGACAAGGCCCTGAGACTATAAACACACGCATACAGTATTTCTGGGATGCTCACATTCCAAATGTAGTTCCACAGAGCACTCATAAATGCCTCAGTCACAGCTTTCCTCATACAGTATCAGGGAACTAGTGTAAATGAAGGGAGTTCATCTTAGCTTGTAAAATAGGGATAATTCTGCAATAACTAGCCCCTTTTCCAGATTACCTTGGATTTACTTTTTATATCTCATTCTACCAAAATGTTATAGTGTTTTTTGTATTTTTCCTGGACGGAGTGAGACATATTCAGTTCTCAGCGGTGTGCGGCGGCCATCACCGACACATCTGGCTGCGCACGGTTAACAGAGTAAATAATCATTCATCCTTCTCCATCGCACCTCTATAATGGGTGACAGCACTGGTAGCTGGGTGCCTTCGCCAGACTGTTCCGGAGGCACCCCATGGAAATGAAGGGTTTACTGGGTAACAGATTCAAGGGGGTAAATGGAAAAGGGTCCAAGATGCCGCAGGTGCGGGACTTCGGGTGAGAACGGCCGTATTTTTAACGCACCAATCTTTTACAAGGCAAAACCAACCTGGTTTTGCCTTGTAAATGATTAATGCTTTAAGAATACGTCCCGCAGCTCCCGCCATTCGGACCCTATTACATTTACCCCGTTTGCTTTTTATTTGCCAGCCGTTAGCTTAAGAAAACACTTGTTACGTAAAAACAAACACTTTTCAACAGCTGTTCCCATGGTAACTTTCACATGTTCTAAGCAATCCAAGATGAACCCTAGAATGTATTTGTACTCATTATCATGGCCTTGGGGTGTTCTAGGGACAAAAACAGGGATGGGTTTCATTGCCAATGTTCATTTTTCACACATTTGTTTTCTTTAAGCAGGAGAGACTTTTAGCGGGTCATCCGAGCCTCCGGTACATTTCTTATATTTAGATGACTAATGCATCCAATGCAAGCTGGATCTGACAAAAACACTATTACAGTAAATCCATATCAGCATGTTTCATATAGTACTACCGTGCTTTGGGACAGCTAACTCACCTACCCCAGGAAAGCACAAGTAATGCTGACCTGGAAGACGCACCTAGGACAATGAAAAGAACCAGTGTGTGGCAGGGGGGTCTACTACGCTTGGCCGGCTGTCGGGATCCCGACCACCGGAATGCCGGCAGCAGGGAGAGCGCAAAAGAGCCCCACGCTATTTATTCTCCCTCCAGGGGTGTCGTGGAGTTCTGTCTCCATTACCTTCCCTCTTCGTAGCCAAATCCTTCCATCCCCCAATGGCCAAACCAAAAGTTAAGGGGAGTAATTTTGCTGTAGCAACAACAGCACAGAATGGCGACAGCGGCAGGAAACAATAACACAGGGGTTCCACAAAAGGAACATTGTCTGTGGGTAACAGAGTCTTCCGAGGATACTCCTGTGAGGAATTACCTGTGTATGTTGAACAACACAGTGATAATCCCGGATTTAGCACTTAGCATCATATGCTTTTACCAATAGGATAGTAAAGATGCTAAGTTGGATCTATCAAAAACAGCAAGTCTATGCTCTCCAGGAGTATACATAATTATAACTTTTACCCAATATTGGTGATGACATTCCATTTAGTACAGTATAAACCTGACCAGTCATATTCAGGTATGGCTTGCTTTGCAAAGAATACATTTTCAAACAGAGGTGTCACACAAATGGGACGAGCCATTAAACATTAATCCTTTTGGCAGGATATATTTATCATTGTCCCTTGATGTTTTTGCTAAATAAAGATTTAAAATTCTGGACTGCCCGCCCTGGCAACCATGAATATTAGGCACATGATGCTGCATCGAGCAGAGAGGTTTTGGGACACCACAATGAGCTCTAACTATCTGACTACACTGTGATGACCCCCCTCCCCCCATCACCTGACAGCCATGAGCTTGTGGCAGCTATTCTAGTTAATGTTCCAGAGAGAGTTTGAGGGGAGATCATGATTTGTATAGGACAGCTATTGAAAATGACTAGCAGATGCATGCTCTATAGGTAATCAACTAGCTGTTTAAAATAAATAAATAACAATAACAGCAATAATAATAACAGTAATAATAATAATAATAACAACAAAAGAAACATTTATGTGGAGTTGTTGCTCTAATGGGTATAATCAAATGAGATTTGGTGTGTGTGTGTGTGTGTGTGTGTGTGTGTGTGTGTGTGTGTGTGTGTGTGTGTGTGTGTGTGTGTGTGTGTGTGTGTGTGTGTGTGTGTGGGGGGGGGGGGGGGGGGGCTTCCTATTAGCAGTGGTAATTTACCACTGCTAATAGGTTTGCCAGGGGCTACCCAATTGGCCCCCGTAAACCGGCACTCATCAGGGATAATGCTTCAGGTGCCTCACGCACCCAAAGCATAATCTGCAATGAGCAACCGTCGATATCGTGATATCACATAGAATCGGGAGCTTATCCCAGATCCAATGTGTTGCTGCATGATAGCAAGTCCTTTTTCAGCTGTTAAAAATTGTCTATAATTGGATATCACAATATTAATTATTGGTCGCTTTTAATCGGCCGAAAAACAATTGCACCTAATAGTGATACCCCCTTTAGACTGACATGCTACAGTAGATAGCAAGACCCTATGGGGTCAATTCAATTAGGAGCAAGTTCTCTTCCTGACACTTGCATACAAGGTACACTGTGTGACTGCACACACCCAAGAAATGCAAGATTCAATTAGAAATGCCAATTTGCTGTATTAGCGGTAAGCCTGCGTAACTTTTCTATAATAGCAGCCTGGGAAAAGTGCATGAAAAAGTAGGGAAACCATCCTGGACCCCAAGAAAGTGAAAACTGAGATAGCAGGGCTAGGTTGTTAGTGGCCATAAGGGAAGTGCTAGAGGTTCTTAAAAGGTGTAAAAAGACTGATTGACGAAAAATAGCTGTATAGGAATTTTTTTTTATGTTTTAATACAAGTTTGTAAAAAGTTGGAACAAACACTTTAAGCTCTCATTTACAAGTTCTAAACCCACTCTCCCATCAATACAACACCTCCGCGTACCCCTCCCACATCATTTAACCCATTATGGAGCCCTTTTAGAGAAAATCACCTGCAAAATCGACATGTCCTTGTGCATGGTAATTCATTGGGAGGGGTATATGAGAGGTTCTGCACTGAGTCCCAGTATGTTTGCCTTACAATAAAGCTGTTTTCTACCTTTTCCCTGCTCAGATGAACAAAAATTGTGTCTGAAAAAGAAATGAAAGTTTGGAATTGAATTGCAACTGCAATTCGCAATGCGATCCTGCTGTGAGATCAGCTCGCAGTACCCAACTTGCACCTAACTGAATTGACCCCTATGAGATGAAGCATATTGCACAACAGTTTATAAGTGCCGGGAGCCTGGGACCTCCAACTGCAGGATGCAATATAACAGGTAAACAGGACTAATAGCTAGTTGTTGCAAATTCTGCAGGAAGAATGCCAAGACCTTACAAGTACATTTTATATAATGAAAGATATGAAATTCATTTTTTTCTCTAAATCACTTACAAGTTATTATTTTATTGTTTCAGTCAATACCCCAGGTGTCTATTCCATATATTACATGATTCAGGCTGTCCAAAGTGTTCACGTGATTTGTCTGATGGACTTGTACTAGAAAGCTATAGCAGGAATTGGCTGCTCTTCAGCATTCTGCAGTTTGGTAAATATGTTAGTTTGCAAGACCAATTAACTCCAGAGTAACATACATATATACATATATATATATATATATATATATATATATATATATATATATATATATATATATATATATATATATAGACACAGTATCCTTCCCCACCTGTGGCTCAGGTGTTAGCAGCAAAGGAAATGAGGCGGCACTCCATGGACTTATGCAAAAATCGTAATTTGTATTCAAAACATGGTGATATCAAAGTAACATCGTGTCAATCAAATCAAAAACATGAGGGGGGGGGGCAAGTATCTTACGACGTTTCAAGGCATCGCAGCCTTTTCATCAGGTAAGGTGACCCCTGTGCTGTGAGCACAGCACAGGGGTCACCTTACCTGATGAAAAGGCTGCGATGCCTTGAAACGTCGTAAGATACTTGCCCCCCCCCCCTCATGTTTTTGATTTGATTGACACGATGTTACTTTGATATCACCATGTTTTGAATACAAATTACGATTTTTGCATAAGTCCATGGAGTGCCGCCTCATTTCCTTTGCTGCTAACACCTGAGCCACAGGTGGGGAAGGATACTGTGTCTGCATTATCACTAGGAGGGCACCCTGGCATTTTGTTTATTGTTTTTTCGTGAGTGCCGGATAACTTTGTTCTATATATATATATATATATATATAT
Organism: Pseudophryne corroboree; assembly: GCF_028390025.1. Lineage (NCBI taxonomy): Eukaryota > Metazoa > Chordata > Amphibia > Anura > Myobatrachidae > Pseudophryne > Pseudophryne corroboree. The sequence continues at coordinate 163,269,717 of NC_086449.1, forward strand.
ATATATATATATATATATATATATATATATACACATGCTATTGCTTAGCAGGCTTCTTATAATCTGTCTTTACTAACTAAATTGCGATCTCTTTAATGGTGTGTATAAGCGCCGTATGCCCGACATTGACTATTCGATTCCAGCCCTGCCGATATAGTCAATGTTGGGCTGCCTGCACAGTCTACTTTTCCTTGCGATGCAGGACCACGCATCGGCATCGCAAGGACTATACACGCGGTGCGATATGCACTATATTTTCTTTCGATTTTGACTGTATAGTCAAAATTGTAAAAAAAATTTCACCGTGTGTATACACCTTTAAGACTTGCGTAAATATTTACTAATAACAGATCACCTGGTTCTAGTGCAGTCAGTTATTATGTGTTATTTTTATCCTTGATTTATATGGTGCCACAAAGGATCTGCAGCGCCCAATTACAGAGTACATAAATAAAGTAATCAAAACAGGAAAATAGTGACATATGTGCGCTACACACTACGCAGTAACACTGAAAGATATGAACGATCTTATCATTAATGAACGAGATATCGTTCATATCTTTCAGTGTGTAGGCAATAACGATGAACGAGTGCGGGGTTCTGGTGCCAGGTCGTTTAAACATGCATGCCAATATGGACAATCTCGTCCATATTAGTATGCAGTGCTATGGACCCGAGTGACGTGGAAGGGGGTGGGGGGTGAAGAAACTTCACTCCCCCCACATCCGACAGTGTGTAGGGCCCGTTACAGTTAAAGGCAATATAGGACAGGATAAATAAACACAGCTACATCTGCAGATGACACTGACATAAGTATCAGGGTGGTAGAAAACCCGCGGATTTGGTGCCGTTGAAGGCGGTTTAAGCAAGCGAAGGAAAAGCACATGAGGGTTGAGGACCCTGTTTGTGAGAGCTTACACTCTAAAGTTACAGACATTCAAGTGTGTGTGTGTGTGTGTGTGGTTAATTGTAAGCGTTAACCAATATTTTCTAACAACTCCTGATATAGTAGTACACGATTGATGAACAGTGCATCAATAATACATGGAGTTAAAATGATACACTATTTTTCTGTTACACACACAGAGTACAGTATACTTGTTTCTATCACAAAACAAGGCTTAGAAGAGTCTAAGAAAAAAAAACTCCACCGGTCAGGTTTTAAGAATATCACCAAGTCAGTGGGTTTTAACCAGGAATTACCTTAAATCCTGGCGTGTTTATTATATAAATTATTTATATAGCACACAAATATTCTGAAACGATATACAGAGATCAGGCATTCACTTCAGTCCCTACCCTAGTGGAGCTTACAATTTATTCCCTACCACATGTGCACAGACATAAATACACACTGGGATTAATCTTTTGTCAGGAGCCAATTAACCCACCAGTATATGTGTAGATTGCGGAAGGAAACCAGAGTACCCAGAGGAAACCCACGTAAGGATGGCGAGAACAAATCAACTCCATAGTGGTGGGAAACAAACCCAAGAGCAATGCTAACCATTACACCAACCAAGCTGCTCAAACAAATGAAATGTTTCATACCGAATGCTGGCTCCTCAGATTATTCATTCTAGCTTGGAGCTAAATTGTAATGTACACTACGCAATAGCCATTAATAATGTAAAAAAGAAAAAAGTGAAAGGATTACAGTATATAGTTATTCAGATGTAAATAAATTGAGGCCGATTAGTTTTAGGACCGAGTACATACATGGGTGTAGATGCACAGTAAGTATATAGGTGTACAAAAGAATATATATATATACATATAACGCCCTTGAGATATTAACTATCTAAACACACCATCTAAAGATCCCGCTGTCAACGTCAAGAGATACATGAAACAAGTACATTACATTCTATTGATTGTTACCTTCTGCCAACACCTCATCCACCGTGACTTGATGCCTCCCGATGTTAAAGACTCTGCCAATATATCCGGTACCCAGGCCACTGCAGGAGCCACTACCAACCCCGGGTCCAGATCCGCCCAATTCACGCCGGGAGTCAAAAAACTTCTTCATGTCCTTGACCCCCAAACAGCAGGCTTCCGCAGGGGACAAAAATATGATCCTTTTCCCTCTGGATCAGGGGAATAATTTCATTCAACAGCTCTGACACCCTATTAATAGCGATCTAAATATAAGTTCCACGTGTCCCCCTGAAAAATAAAATTAAAAAAATGAGGGATCCCAGGATGGGCTGTTGCAGAATAACAATGCAGATATAAAATAAATCTATAAACAATCAATGGATGCCTAGCATGTCATACTGCATCTGAGATATGGAGACAAGGTGGGAATTGTGGAATCAGCCATTAATTGGGTGCATTAGATGCCCCCCCCCCCCCCCGATGCATGCATCTATCTTAGGTCAGCCCCTTACTAGGATGAAGGCAGCAGCAGGGCGCTGCGGTGATGGGGAGCGCTGGGATCCATGGAGAATTAGGATGGGATATTGTGTATGGGGACAGCACAGCAGCTGATAACTGGGTCTTAACCAGGAAATGAACCTGAACAGGAAATGACTTAGATTTTTTTTTCCTGCCCCCTCCTCCCTATCACTTCTGCTGCTGTGCAAATAGCGTCACCCGGGATATAGCCCCACCTGCCCGAGGATGCCCCCTCCCTGGGCAACACGCCGGCTGTGCCAGGGCAATGCACCGTGTGCAGGACGAGCAGCTGGGGAAGAGGGAAGAGACTGTCACCGGCGCCGCTTCTTCCCTCACTCTGGGTGCCCAGGCTCGCGTTGCATGCTGGGAGTTGTAGTCTGTTGGGAGCGCTGCGCTATGAAGCATGACAGCCGCAGGAACTACAAATCCCGAGGGGCCGTGCTAGCTGGTGATAAGCCATCTGCCTGCTGCTACTGTCCTTCTGTGGCTACAATACAGCACTGTGTGCAATTACCTGAGCCCTATGCTGATGACCTACATACTGACTGTGTGTGTGAGCAGTGACCTTACCCATCTGCAGGGCTCAGGCACCTCATAAGGCTGCTGTGTGCCACTCACACTGTGTCAGCAATGCCGTGTGCTGTTCATGAATGAATGGAATTGACATCATTGTCAGCAATGCATACCATTCACTGTTACACATTGGGTTCCAGCAGCGCAAATTAAATAGCTGTTAGGTTTCAGTTAATCTTCCTATTATTCATTTACTGATGGTAAAAATAATACGTATATTCTGATGAAATTCTTTTATAAGTCACATTTAATAATTATTATAAATTTCTTAAAATACTAAGCTGTCACATTAAATGACGCATTTTAACATATAATTATTTTATTATACCCAATATGAAAGCATTGCTTATTATAGATTTTTTTTAAGGGTTAAAAGCAAATCTGCGAGACTGACAACGCTGTAAATTACGCAGTATTTTTGTTGAAGCTGTATGTGCAGACATCGCAAGGGGCTTTGTTGCGGTATGCTGAATAGGACTTTTGGGGGTAATTCCAAGTTGATCGCAGCAGAATTTTTTTTAACAGTTGGGCAAAACCATGTGCACTGCAGGGGGGGGGGGGGGGGGGGGGCACATCCACGATCAGGTCTGAATTGGGCCCTATGGGGGTAATTCTGAGTTGACCGCAGCATTTGTTAGCAGTTGGGCAAAACCGTGTGCACTGCAGGGGGGGCAGATATAACATTTGCAGAGAGAGTTAGATTTGGGTGGGTTATTTTGTTTCTGTGCAGGGTAAATACTGGCTGCTTTATTTTAACACTGCAATTTAGATTGCAGATTGAACTCACCCCACCCAAATCTAACTCTCTCTGCACATGTTATATCTGCCTCCCCTGCAGGGCACATGGTTTTGCCCAACTGCTAACAAAGTTCCTGCTGCGATCAACTCAGAATTACCCCCTTTGATCGCTCAGGATCCCGGCATCGGCAAAGGTGACCGCTAGGATCTCGAGCGCTGGTCACATGACCGGATGCCGACAAAATAATAATTTTAGCTGGCTAAAGGACATTTTGCCCTATAATAAATATGCTGCGATAATAGGCCTCAAACATCAACGCAGGGAGTGTGGCAATCCTATAGAGATGCTATTTCCTGGGGTGTAATCCATGTCTGAGATATTCCCATGATATAGTATCCTCTTGCATCTTTGGGGGCAGTTCAGATCTGATCGCTGCTGTGCATTTTCGCGCAGTGGGCGATCAGGTCCAAACTGCGCATGCACAGCAATGCGCTGACGCGTCTTTCAGCTACAACGGGCATCGCTGGTCAGCGACGGGATGGTGCAAAGGATCCATTCGTACGGGCGTACGCAAGGTGATTGAGGCCGTTCGTGGGTGGCAACTGACTGTTTACATGGAGTGTCCGGAAAAACGCAGGTGTGTCCAAGCATTTTGAGGGAGGTTGTGTGACGTCAGCTCTGGCCCTGATCAGCAGGATCCAATCGCCCTGGAAGTGTAAGTCCTGGGCTGCGCAGAGACTACACAAACTGATTTCTAGCAGCTCTGCTACACATAGGAACGCACACTTGCACGACGAAAATGCACTCCCCCTGTAGGCTGCAAATATCTGATCGCAGGACAGCAAAAAACGCAGCCCAGCGATCAGATCTGAATTAGGCCCCTTGTACGATTGTCACTGTGGTGTGTTGGACTCATGATATGCAGGTAGTACAGATAGAGCCGTGCTCATCTGAGGCGGCTCCATCGCAGGCGTGCACTCCCGGCGTGACTAGGCGATCCATCCACCTAGTCATGCCAGAAGTGCTCAGAGATACTCTTCCATTCACTAGAATGGGACACGTCTCCGTCAGCATCTCCGTCACAGATGCATGCGCGCCCCGGACGGAGACACTCTCCCATTCTGGTGAATGGGATGCGTCTCCAATACGCTCTCATCGATTCTGCACACTACAGATAGAGCCACGCTAGTTGGGGTACACTGGGGTTCCACAGGGATAACATCGGGGTGTAGAGTTGGATCTTGATCCGAGGCACCAACAGGCTAAAAGCTTTGACTGTTCCCAGGATGCTTAGCGCCCCCTCCGTGCACAGGAGCTCAGTCTGTAAGTTGGTGCCTGCAGTGCAGGCAGCTACAGCCCTGGAAAGAGCTTTTATGAAGATAGAAGACCTCAAGGGCCGCAGCATAGGCACTTAGAAGTGCTATAGGTCATTATGACATATCATGCTGCGGCTTCCTCACCTCCCTGGCGGCGCTGTATACTCCCGCGCCCTGGTTGCCGGGTACTTACAGCGGAGGGCTCCGGTTCTTCATCTAGGGCACACACACCTACCACAGATCTCCGGGATCGCATGGCCGCATTCAGGGAGGAGGCAAGAGGGTCCCCCAGGCGGGACCCGCTGGAAATCGCGATCCGGCGCGGTCTTTAGGAGACGGACCACGTGCGCTGGCGTGGACACTGTGGCCGTACAGGGACCCCACTAGACCTCCAGGGCAAGGGCACAGGTCGGATTACCTCATAAACCGTTTTACTAAGGCCCGCAGTACCCGGTGGTGAAGTCCAGCAAGGGAATAAGGCTCTGACCTGTAGCCCCTCCCCCAGCCCCAGTCGCCATTTACTGCTAATGTTCCCGCCCTGGAGCTGCTTCTCTCTGCCTCCTTCAATCCCTATCAGCGTTTGGGCGCCATTACACACATGCTGAGCTGACTTTGGGACTGCTGGGCAATGTCTCCTCTGTAAAGCCACCTGCATCATCAGCGCTGTGCATTTACAGGACACTTAAGTATTCTACATGTCTTTAGACAGTGTTAGTTAAGAACAAGGGCATACATTCAGGCAGGGTTAGACTGGCCCACAGGGGTACAGGGGAAACCACCGGTGGTCCCTACTGCCTGGGGGCCCACCCCCTCCTCTAGGGATCAGGTTCCAGACTGTGCTGTTACTAATCTAGTACCTTATCTTGCATGCACTACAGTATTTACTTTATATATTTATCTAGGGGACCAACACTTGCAAAATGGTTAGGCAAACCAATGTGGTGGCTGGGCACACACCCTCTAGAGACTGGCCACACCCCTAAACATGGGCCCCTATCACTGCATTCCCCCGGTGGGCTCTACATGCCCCAGTCCGACACTGCATTCAGGGTTATTTAGTACAAGTACCCAGGGCCGCACCTGGGGGGGGGGGGGCTAAGGGGGCATGTGCCCCAGGTGCAGGATTTGAGGGGGCGCCAAGGAGTTACAGAGGAGCAGGGTTTTTGGGTTTTCTTTTCACCGACAGTGCTGTGCTGCTCCAGTGAGACAGCAGATGGTTCCTGGGGCAGTGTCTCTGACCCACCTGTCTGCCCCCTGCTAGCTCCTACGCAGTGCAGGTGAGCTCCAGTACCTGGGATCTCTCCTATGATGGCTACTGTCGTAAACTCTCTTCTTTGCCACGCAGTGCTGCGACTAGTGTGCGGTGCACAATGCAAGCTATAGAAGCGAGCTGTTGGTGCTTTGTTTTTCAGCAGGCTATGATCCCGGCTGGCTCCTCAGCAACAACTGAAAACAAGCTGCCGGCTACACACCATTGAGAAGACACGCTGCCCCAGGCTTTCACTTGTTAACAGGTGCAGTCACCGATGTTACAGAAATCAAAGGCTCACTTTGCTAGCTATCCACTTGACAGTGGAAACTAAGAGCCTGGACAACCTCCAACTCTCACCGATTATCACTACAGAAGCTTTGTGGTGGGTTTAAAGACAGACTTTATTATCGGCATTGTGCTCCCAGTAGCAGTATGAACTTCCGCTTTGCCTAACAGATGGGGGAATTTGGTGTAGCTTATAGGGGGATGTAGTGTACCATATAGGCTATGTAGTGTAGTAATGTATTGCAGTATATAGGGGCATGTAGTGCACTGATGTGGTGTAGCATATAGGGGATGTAGTGTTGTGATGTAATGTAGCATATAGGGTATGTAGTGCATTGTATAAGGGCATGTAGTGTAGTGATGTAGTTCAGCGTGTAGGGGATGTAGTATTGTGATGTAGTGTAGTGGATAGGGGAACGTAGTACAGTGATGAAGTGTTATGATATAGTGCAATGTATGTGGACACAAAGGCGGGGGGCATGTGACTCTTTGGGCATTTGGGGCACATAGGGGAATATTGTCCAATAGTATTCACTTTTTTTCAAAATTCTCGATAATCTGATTATTTTAGGCTGACAGGGTTTTTTTTATTATTATTTTTTTATTATTATTTATTTATTTATTTTTTGGGGGAGGGGTGGCGGGGGGGTCGCACATTACTGCCTTGACCCAGGTGACGAAAATCCTAGTTTCGGCCCTGCAAGTACCCTGTGATATACATCAGTCTTTACTGTACATTGTTATATCTCTATTTATACATAGCTTTACTTTGTAGTGCAGTTACTTAGTATTGCTAGTCCAGTGCAGTTTTATTATTTGTGATAATTTCTGCATTGTACATGTGACTGTGTGTGTGCCAATAGCTGCTGTGTGATTTCCATTCCGTGTATCTCACATATACTGCTATTTCTATATTCTGTACCCTGAGGGGGGCTAAGTGCTTCAGGGTTTTTATATAGTGTTTCACAGGATATAAGAAGTCATTCCGAGTTGATCGCTCGCTAGCAGTTTATAGCAGCCATGCAAACGCTTTGTCGCCGCCCACTGGGGAGTGTATTTTTGCTTTGCAGAAGTGCAAACGCTTGTGCAGCAGAGCGCCTGCAAAACCAGACCAGCCTTGTAGTTACTCTTCGTGTGCGTTGATTCTAACGACGGAGGGACGGCTTTTGACGTCACACACCCGCCCAGCAAACGCCCAGCCACGCCTGTGTTTTTTCTGGCATGCCTGCATTTTTCCAAACACTCCCTGAAAATAGTCAGTTGCCACCCAGAAACGCCCACTTCATGTCAATCTCCTTGCGATCGGCTGTGCGTTTGGAATCGTTGCTAGAACCAGTGCAAAACCACAAAGGACTTTGTACCCGTACGTCGCGCGTGCACATTGCGGTGCATACGCATGCGCAGAAATGCAGTTTTTTAGACTGATCACTGCGCTGCGAACAACGGCAGCTAGCAATCAACTCAGAATGACCCCCATACTCCTTTGGTATTTTTCTCTGTGTTTTACAGTCACCATATACCTCTTAAATTCTCCGTGTGTGCTCTGCTTGCAGTCACACTACACAGGGAGATTTTTGTAAGGTACTTTATCTGCTTATATTATACTATTTCACCCTAGGGTTACGCTTTCATATCATGTCAGCTACACAGGGTGATAATTCTATTGCTAATCCTGTACCCTGCAGTGCTAAGGCCATAGATGTCTCTGAGGAAAATATTGCAGCTGAGGGTTCAGGTACAGAGGGTTCTATATCCCTTAGTCAGTCCACAACAACGGGGGCAAATCATGACCCACCGTGGGCTACATTTTCTAATTTACTGACTATGCCATTACAGCTATATATTGTCCCTGCTGTTAATCCGCCATGGGCAGATACTCTGTCCTCTCAGTTACAGTAATTAAATCAGTCTTTGCCCAAGCAAAATCCTAACCCTCGCCCGCCTAAGACCAAGGGGTCGTCAAAACGGGCCATAACTTCCCACAATCCACTCATGTTTACGATACTTCATCTGATGAAGATGGCGTATATACTGAGCCCTCAGACACTGATGCAGATGCTTCTGATGGGGAGTCTACTACACAGGTGGATGTTCCTGACCTTTTGGAGGCTATCAGGCTGATTTTTGTCTAAGAAGATGCTAGCTCGTTATCCCCTCGCTGCAGAGTTAAGTAAAAATTTGGAAACACCGCTCACAAGTCGCACGTCTGGTGGTGTCATCTGCTCTGCCTGTCACTACCGTCACCTCCTTGAAGGAACCGACAGATAAATGAGTGGAGGGTTGCTTGAAATCTATTTACACTCTTGCTGGAGCTGCGCATAGGCCTACTATTGTGGCCTCTTGGGCTGCTAAAGCCATAGAGGCCTGGGTTCAGGAAGTTGAAGCGGAACTACCATCTAATTTTCCTGATAATGCTAGACAGTGTCTTTCACACATTATTACAGCCTCTCATTATATACAGGAGGCGGCATCTGATGCAGGTATCCTGGCGACCAAAGCGTCTACCACATCTATTCTGGCTCTCCATATCCTCTGGTTGCGGTCCTGGTCTGTGGATCTGGACCCTAAAAAGACCTTGGAGGTGATCTCTTTTAAGGGAAACATTCTTTTTGGGGAAGACCTCAATAAGATTGTTGCTGACTTAGCATCTGCTAAGACTGCATGTCTACCTAGTACTACTCCTTCAGCTCCGAAGGCTAAGAGTACTTCCTTTTGTTCCTTTCGACCTCCAGGTAAAGCAAAGGGTCAGGCATACCCGAAACAGGCTCTCACTTCCAAATCCACTAAGCCCAAACCTAAACGTGCCTGGGCTGCCCGGCAGCCTGCTTCCAAAACAGATAAGCCTGCTGCATGACGGGGCTGGCCTCCCTCTGGGGGATCCCTGGGTGGGAGGCCGACTTCTACGGTTTGCTCAGGTATGGTTACAGACCACTTCAGACACCTGGGTAAGGGAAGTCGTCACTCACAGATACGCCTTCTCTTTCAAGAAAAGTCCCCCTCGCCAGTTTTGCTCAACAAACGTCCCTTCGGACAGAGTAAAAGCAAAAACTCTCCATCTGGTGGTACAATCCCTCCTGGACACGGGAGTGATAGTGCCGGTGCCTCTAACTCGGAGAGGCAGGGGGTACTATTCAACGCTGTTCCTCGTTCCAAAGCCGAATGGATCTTCCCGACCCATTCTCAACCTCAAGTCTTTGAACAAATTTGTGAGAGTTTCAAAATTCCGTATGGAAACTCTTCGCTCTATTGTTCTGGCTTTGGAGCCCAAGGACTATATGGTATCCCTGGATATTCAGGATGCCTACCTGCATATACCTATTGCAGCATCGCCTCAGCAATACCTGCGGTCTGCTATTGGCAACCTACATTTTCAATTCCAGGCCTCACCTTTTGGACTGACCATGGCTCCACAGATCTTCACTAAGGTCATGGCGGTCATGAAGGCTTTACTCCGCCGTCAGGGTGTCAGGATCCTGCCGTATCTGTACAGCCTGTTGATCCTGGCGAACTCTCCGGAGGTTCTCCTTCGTAATCTGGAGCTGACGGTCCAATTCCTGAAAGCCCACGGGTGGCTCATAATTTGGAAGAAGTCTTTCCTGGTCCCTGCCCAGAGTATGGTGCACCTCGGAGCGCTATTGGACACCCACAACCAGCGGTTGTTTTTGTCTCAGGAGAAGGTCTTGAAACTTCAGGATAAGATGCTTCCTCTGTCGCCCATGTGTGTCGATACACTCGGCGATGCAAGTACTGGGCCTCATGGTGTCGGCTTTCGACATGGTGGAGTATGCTCAATTTCATTCCCGCCCTCTGCAGAAGTTGATACTCTCCGAGTGGGACAGCCTGCCTCACCGGATCAGGACTCACATGGTCTCCTTGACTCTGGAGGTTCGCCTGTCACTGAGCTGGTGGCTACAGGACCAGCAATTGAGCAGCGGTCGTCCCTTCTGGATCTCCAACTGGGACCTTCTGACGACGGATGCCAGTCTGCGGGGCTGGGGCGCGGTGTTGGAGCAACACTCTCTTCAGGGTCGGTGGACCTGTGAGGAATCTCTCCTCCCGATAAACATTCTAGAATTGCGGGCAGTGTTCAATGCGTTGACTCTAGCCCTGCTTCTGGTACAGAACAGGCGTGTTCAAGTACAGTCAGACAACAGCACCATGGTGGCGTACAAAAATCATCAAGGTGGCACTCAAAGCCGCATGGCAATGATGGAAGTATCAAAAATCCTTCGTTGGGCGGAATGCCATCTGCCAGCCATATCGGCAGTGTTAATTCCGGGAGTCCTCAACTGGGAAGCGGACTTCCTCAGTCGTCAGGACGTACACGCCGGAGAGTGGAGCCTTTATCCGGAAGTCTTTCAACTCCTAGTGGACAAGTGGGGCCTACCAGATGTAGACCTGATGGCATCTTGACACAATCACAAGATTCCGGTCTACAGAGCAAGGACAAGGGATCCTCAAGCAGCGTTCGTGGACACGCTGGCAATTCCATGGAACTTTTGGCTGCCGTATGTGTTCCCTCCAATGTCACTCCTGCCCAGGGTAATAAGGAAGTTCAAGCAAGAAGGAGGAATACTACTTCTAATCGCTCCAGCGTGGCCCAGACGGCATTGGTTCTCAGACCTGCAGGGTCTCTTGATAGAGCGTCCTCTTCTACTTCCGCAACGCCCAGACCTCCTCGTTCAGGACCCTTGTGTCTACCAGGATTTGGCCCGGCTGGCTTTGACGGCGTGGCTCTCCGTACTGAGGGCCAAATGTCATTCAAACTATGTTAAGGGCCCATAAATTGACGTCTGGTCGGATTTATCCTAAGAGTCTGGAATTCTTACTTTGCCTGTTGTGCGACTAATCATTATGATGCATACAAGTTCAGTACTGCCAAGCTTTTGGCTTTCCTGCAACAGGGCCTGGACTTAGGCCTTCGTCTGACCTCCCTCAAGGTTCATATTTCTGCCTTGTCGATATGGTTTTAGAGAAAAATTGCGACTCTGCCTGATGTTCATACATTCACTAAGGGTGTTTTACGGATTCAACCTCCCTATGTACCGCCTGTGGCACCTTGGGATTTGTCGGTTGTTCTGGACGCCTTACAAGAGTCTCCGTTTGAACCTCTTGAGTCTGTGGACCTTAAGTGGCTTACTCTTGAGGTCTTGTTCTTGCTAGCTATTGCCTCTGCTAGACGAGTTTCAGACTTGGGTGCCTTGTCCTGGCGGTCACCCTTTCTGATTTTTCACCGTGACCGGGCGGTTCTTAGACCTCGTCCTGGTTATTTGCCTAAGGTGGTGTCGTCTTTCCATCTTAACCGGGAGATTGTGGTTCCGGCATTTACCTCTCCAGGTTTGTCCTCCAAAGAGCGGTCTTTGGATGTGGTATGAGCTCTCTGTATTTATGTGAAGAGAACAGCTTCTCTTAGGAGATTTGATTCTCTCTTTGGGCCTAATTCAGATCTGTTCACTTGCTAGCTATTTTTTGCAGCGCTGCAAACAGATAGACGCCGCGTATAGGGGATTGTATTTTAGCTTTGCAGGTGTGCGAACGCATGTGCAACCGAGCAGTACAAAAACAGTTTGTGCAGTTTCTGAGTAGCTCTGACCTTACTCAGCCGTTGCGATCACTTCAGCCTATTCGAGCACAGAATTGACATCAGACACCCTCCCTGCAAACGTCTCGACACGCCTGCATTTTTCCAAACGCTCCCAGAAAACGCTCAGTTGCCACCCACAAACGCTCTCTTTCTGTCAATCACCTTGCGTTTGGCCGTGCGAATGGATTCTTCGTTAGAACCAGTGCACAGCAACGATTCGCTTTGTACAAGTGCAACGCGCCTGCGCATTTCAGTGCATACGCATGCGCAGTAGTTACCTGATCACTGCGCAGCGAAAAACGCTAGCGAGCGAACAGATCTGAATTAGGCCCTTTGTTCTGTTTGGTTTTCACAAACGTGGCTGGCCTGCTAATAAGCAGACCTTGGCCAGATGGATTAGAATGGTGATTGCACATGCTTATGTACATGCTGGACTTCCAGCTCCTGCTACCATCAAAGCCCATTCTACTCGGTCTGTTGGACCTTCTTGGGCGGCTCGCTGTGGTGCGACCTTGAACAATTGTGCAAGGCGGCTACGTGGTCCTCAGTGAACACGTTCATAAGGTTCTATGCCTTCGATACTTCCGCCTCCCGGGATGCCTCCTTTGGACGCCAGGTTCTTGTGCCCGCTACAGTGCGTCCCCTCCCATGAGGAACTGCTTTAGGACATCCCCGATGTTATTCCCTGTAGAACCCCAGTGTACCCTGCTGCAGAAAAGGAGATTTATGGTAAGAACTTACCTTTGTTAAATCTTTCTGCGAGGTACACTGGGTACCACAGGGTGCCCACCCTGACGCACTTAGCTTCTTTGGGTTTGTACGGCATTAGCCGCTGATACCTTCTCCTGTCGTGAGAATGTGGCTACTAAAGGTTGTCGTCTCTTTTACCTGCTACTGCAATGGACTGGTTAACAAAACTGAGCTCGTGTGCATGGATGCGGGGTTATAGAGGAGGCGGCACTAAGCATTTTAGGAACTGTCAAAGCTTTTAGCCTGTTGGTGCCTCGGCTCAAGATCAAACTCTACACCCCGATGTTATCCCTGTGGAACCCAGTGTACTTTGCAGAAAGAGATTTAACAAAGGTAAGTTCTTACCATAAATCTCCTTGTTTCCAAAGGAAATGTTCATGTTTTTTCTCAAGAAAGATCATATTTAGGACAGTCTTGAGTTTGTATTCTAACACCTGAGTCAAGAAGAGTTTGTTCCTCCTGGTACACTGGTACAGTAGTTAACCATGTAAGACAGTGGCTCTCAAACTGTGTGCCATGGCACCCTGGGGTGCCTCGGGACACTTGCAGGGCATACTTGCCTACTCTCCCGGAATGGCCCTCCCGACCCCCCGGAAGAGTGGGCAAGTCTCCCGGCCGAGCGCCCACCACCCGCAAACCCCCCGCATCTCCTAGCAAACCCCTGGTGGCGCAATTCAAAGCGGGCGGTCTGAGGGTCAGATGACGCAATTCACGTCATCCTGTCCCCGCCCCCTGCCTTGCAATGCCAATATTATCGCTATTGCTAGACGGGGCGGGGCCACGATGACGTGATCGTGCGTCCTTGCCCCCAACCCCTTTCCTAAACATCATCCTGCATCATCGCCACGCCCCTGCTGCTCTGACCTGGCTGCCTCCTCCCGGAAGGGGCAGCCAGATTGTCGGTAAGTATGTTGCAGGGGTGCCTTGGATTGGTGGTCCTGGACCAATTCAAATTATTTATGGCCAATGTAATAGACAAAATCAGTGCTTGTGGAAGCCAATCATAAAATATGTGGACAAACAGAATATTGGGGTTAATTCTGAGTTGATCGCAGCAGGAATTTTGTTAGCAGTTGGGCAAAACCATGGTGGTCATTCTGAGTTGTTCGCTCTTTGCCGATTTTCGCTATATTGCGATTAGTCGCTTAATGCGCATGCGCAAGGTTCGCAGAGCGCATGCGCTTAGTTATTTTACACAAAAGTTAGGTATTTTACTCACGGCATAATGAGGAATTTTCATAGTTCTGGTGATCGTAGTGTGATTGACAGGAAGTGGGTGGAAACTGGCCGTTTTCTGGGAGTCTGTGAAAAAACGCTGGCGTTTCTGGGAAAAACACGGGAGTGTCTGAAGAAACGGGGGAGTGTCTGGGCGAACGCTGGGTGTGTTTGTGACGTCAAACCAGGAACGAAACTGACTGATCTGATCGCAATGTCTGAGTAAGTCTGGAGCTACTCAGAAACTGCTAAGAAATTTCTATTCGCAATTGTGCTAATCTTTCGTTCGCAATTCTGCTAAGCTAAGATACACTCCCAGAGGGCGGCGGCTTAGCGTGTGCAATGCTGCTAAAAGCAGATAGCGAGCGAACAACTCGGAATGAGGGCCCATGTGCACTGCAGGGGAGGCAGATGTAACATGTGCAGAGAGAGTTAGATTTGGGTGGGGTGTGTTCAATCTGCAATATAAATTGCAGTGTAAAAATAAAGCAGCCAGTATTTACCCTGCACAGAAACAAAATAACCCACCCAAATCTAACTCTCTCTGCACATGTTATATCTGCCTCCCCTGCAGTGCACATGGTTTTGCCCAACTGCTAACAAAAATCCTGCTGCGATCAACTCAGAATTACCCCCATTGTCCCTCACCACACAACTGAACCTAGGAATAACATATAAACCTAATTTACTTAATGTAATATTTCTTTCAAAATCTCTCAATAAGAAACTTTTGGCCTAGGGGCAGTGTCGGACTGGCGCATGAAGGGTCCACCGGGGGGAATGAAGTAGCAGGGGTCCATATTTAAGGGTGGTGCTAATCTCCAGAGGGGGTGTGGCCATCTGACACAGAAGCTTGGCTAACCATTAAAGAGTGCATGGCCTAGGCCCCTTGATAAATATATATAGTAATACTGCTACTGCATGCATGATAATGTACCAGATTAATAACAGCAATGCCCTGTAGAAAATACACCATAGTCCTGTGCAGTATAAGGTAACATATGTGTAATGTAAAGTACAAATGAACAGTCTGGACACTGGCACTGAAGTGGGGCCCACCGGGATGTTCCCTTGTAGGCCAGTCCAACCCTGCCTAGGGGTGCCATGAAAACAAATCTGATACTCAAGGACGCCATGATTCAAAAAAGTTTGAGACCCACTGGAAGTAATTTATTAATCAACAAACAGCTTTAATTTTGTATAGACAAATGTCTGTGGTGCCATACACACGGGGAGTACATTACACACTGGGAATACATTACACATGGGGAATACATTACACATTTGCAAATGTAAAAAATACACAAACAGCAACGTGCTAAGAGTACATTGCACATCATGCTAGTAAGGATATTCCTGAGCAAAGGCGTACAGGGCCGGCTCTACCATTAGACAGCTTTAGGCGGCTGCCTAGGGGCGCCGGCTCCTGGAGGGCGCCACTAAATTCATCTAGCAAAAAACTGAAGGATGACTCTGTGTGCGGCCTCCTCCTTACACTGCGCTGGCTGCTGCTTCGGGTCTAATCAGGTGCAGCCGTCGCTATCAGGCTGTACCACAGAGTGCCTCAGCGCTTCCTACGTGCTAACAAGTGTAACATCATGTCATATGAAGGCACATAGGAGGCGGATGTAACTATGGCTCCACAAGGGGCGCCCCCACGGCCGCTGCTCATAGTCCCGATCCCGACTCTCTAGCAGCAAGCAGCACCTGACTACATGTCTGTCTGTACCTGCAGCATCGCTTTAATGCTGCTTCCAGCTATAATTGGAGCCATAACAATTATGAGGGAAAACAAGGAAAATAAGATTTTACTTACCGGTAAATCTATTTCTCGTAGTCCGTAGAGGATGCTGGGGACTCCGTAAGGACCATGGGGATAGACGGGCTCCGCAGGAGACATGGGCACTTTAAGAAATAATTTAGTTCCTGGTGTGCACTGGCTCCTCCCTCTATGCCCCTCCTCCAGACCTCAGTTAGAGAAACTGTGCCCAGAGGAGATGGACAGTACAAGGAAAGGATTTTGTTAATCCAAGGGCAAGATTCATACCAGCCACACCAATCACACCGTATAACTTGTGATAACTACCCAGTTAACAGTATGAAAGCAACATATCATCAGTGCAAGACCGATGCAACTATAACGTAACCCTTATTGAAGCAATAACTATATGTTAGGATTCTGTTCAGTATGTATCTGGTGTCAGCTGATCCATATGTGTTCTGTTCCTTTGGCTCTGTGTACTTGCAGCTCAGCAGGTGCACAGGGTTTGTAATTAGAGTTAACACTCCCAGCCTGGCCTTGTTCATTGGCTAGTGTGGCTGTTAAAAACCAGCTAGCTGAGTTTTCCGACGCCGGTGATATTATACTACTTTCCTGCCTGAACTAGCTGCATTGCCTGGTGTCTTCGTCCTAGCTCCTGTTCATGCCGAGAAGCGTGGTCTGCCAGTTCATGTTATCCTGCCACAACCATTCTTGCCAGTTCATGTTCATGCCAGGACTATTTAGCTAAGTATTATGGACTTTCACTGTGCTCTGTGGATTCTCTAGTATTCATTACTTGTGTTACATGTTACTATGGACTTCCTCTATGCCTGCATGCTGTTATGCTTTACTGTACAAGTCCTGCAATCTGAGTTCCGTGGATTATATTACTCTGGTTCCTTGTTCAACTATCTCATTATTCTGCTGCAAGTCTCAGTCTGAAAAACCATTTACTCTCTGCTCATATTGTACCCTGGATTGTTACTGTGATTCCTCTGCCATACCTTATTATACCACTGCTATAATAAAGTACTTAGTATTCCTGCACTTCTGTGGACATTCATTACCTGCAACAGTGATTGTGATACATTCTAGTCCTGTATTCAAGTCCTGGCTCTTAGCTGTATTATATTACTCACCTGCTGTCCATAATCAGTGTAAAGTGTGGTGCTGCACATTCCAGTATTAAAGGGAGAGTCCATAGTCTGCTAAATTTTAATTCTGCTACAACGTGCTCAAGTTTTTACAGTATTCCCCAGTCAAGTCTGGTTAACCATTTCTATGTCACACTGCATCTGCCTGCACCTCCAGTAGTAATCCTCTCCTTGTAATTCACCTGCCAGACATTAGAGGCAGGTGAATTGTAACTCTATATACAAGTATTGCAGAAGAAGTCCGCACTTGGGAATGGCGCCCAGCATCCTCTGCAGACTACGAGAAATAGATTTACCGGTAAGTAAAATCTTATTTTCTCTAACGTCCTAGAGGATGCTGGGGACTCCGTAAGGACCATGGGGATTATACCAAAGCTCCCAAACGGGTGGGAGAGTGCGGATGACTATGCAGCACCGATTGAGCATACATGAGGTCCTCCTCAGCCAGGGTATCAAACCTATAGAATTTTGCAAAAGTGTTTGAACCCGACCAAGTAGCAGCTCGACACAGCTGTAGTGCCGAGACCCCCCGGGCAGCCGCCCAAGAAGAACCCACCTTCCTAGTGGAATGGGCCTTGACTAATTTGGGTAACGGCAATCCAGCCGTAGAATGCGCTTGCTGAATCGTGTTACAAATCCAGCGAGCAATAGTTTGCTTTGAAGCAGGTGCACCAATCTTGTTGGATGCATACAGGACAAACGGCGCTTCAGTTTTACTGACTCTAGCCGTTCTGGCAACGTAAATTTTCAAAGCCCTGACCACATCAAGTAACTCTGAATCCTCCAAGTCACGTGTAGCCACAGGCACCACAATAGGTTGGTTCATATGAAAAGATGATACCACTTTCAGCAGAAATTGTGAACGGGTCCGCAATTCTGCTCTATCCATATGGAAAACCAGATAGGGGCTTTTATGTGACAAAGCCGCTAATTCTGACACACGTCTAGCCGAAGCCAAGGCTAATAACATGACCACCTTCCACGTGAGATATTTTAACTCTGCCGTTTTAAGTGGTTCAAACCAGTGTGACTTTAGGAAACTTAACACCACGTTAAGATCCCAAGGTGCCACCGGAGGCACAAAAGGAGGCTGGATACGCAGCACTCCTTTTACAAACGTCTGAACTTCTGGTAGAGAAGCCAACTCTTTTTGAAAGAAAATGGATAGGGCCGAAATCTGAACCTTAATGGAGCCTAAGTTTTAGGCCCAAATTCACTCCAGTTTGTAGGAAATGAAGGAAACGGCCCAGATGGAATTCTTCCGTAGGAGCATTCCTGGCCTCACACCAAGAAACATATTTTCGCCATATACGGTAATAATGTTTAGATGTCACGTCCTTCATAGCCTTTATTAGCGTAGGAATGACCTCATCCGGAATGCCTTTTTCCGCTAGGATCTGGCGTTCAACCGCCATGCCGTCAAACGCAGCCGCGGTAAGTTTTGAAACAGACATGGGCCCTGTTGCAACAGGTCCTGCCTTAGAGGAAGAGGCCACGGATCTTCTGTAAGCATTTCCTGCAGATCCGGATACCAGATCCTTCGTGGACAATCTGGAACAATGAGTATTGTTCTCACTCCTCCTTTTTCTTATTATTCTCAACCCTTGGGTATGAGAGGAAGAGGAGGAATACATAGACTGACTGGAACACCCACGGTGTCACTAGGGCGTCTACCGCTACTGCCTGAGGGTCTCTTGACCAGGCGCAATAACTCTGCAGCTTTTTGTTGAGGCGGGACGCCATCCTTTCTATCTGTGGCAGTCTCCACCGAACTGCAATCTGTGCGAAGACTTCCTGATGAAGTCTCCACTCTCCAGGACGTATGTCTGGTGAGGAAGTCTGCTTCCCAGTTGTTCACTTCCGGAATGAACACTGTTGACAGTGCTCTTACATGATTCTCCGCCTACCGAACAATTCTGGTGGCTTTCGCCATCGTCACTCTGCTCCTTGTGCCGCCTTGGCGGTTTACATGAGCTACTGCGGTGACGTTGTCTGACTGGATCAGAACCGGTTGGTCGCGAAGAAAGGTCTCCGCTTGACGTAGGGTGTTGTATATGGCCCTTAGTTCCAATATGTTGATGTGAAGACAAGTCTCTTGACTTGACCAAAGACCTTGGAAATTTCTTCCCTGTGTGACTGCTCCCTAGCCTCGGAGGCTCGCGTCCGTGGTCACCAGGATCTAGTCCTGAATGCCGAATCTGCGGCCCTCTAGAAGGTGAGCACTCTGCAGCCACCACATGAGAGATACCCTGGCCCTGGGGGATAGGGTGATCAACTGATGAATCTGTAGATGTGACCCGGACCACTTGTCCATTAGGTCCCATTGGAAAGTCCTCGCATGGAACCTGCTGAAGGGAATGTTTTTCCCAGGACTCAAGTGCAGTGATGCACTGACACCTGTCTTGGTTTCAATAAGTCCCTGACTAGAGTCATGAGTTCCTGGGCCTTCTCTATCTGAAGGTACACCCATTTCTGGTCTGTATCCAGAATCATACCCAAGAAGGGGATATGAGTTATAGGAACCAACTGTGACCTCGGGAAATTGAGAATCCAGCCGTGTTGCTGTGACCCCTTCAGCGAAAGTGACACGCTGTTCAACAACTGCTCTTTTGATCTCGCCCTTATTAGGAGATCGTCCAAGTATGGGACAACTGTGAGTCCTTGCTTGCGTAGGAGCACCATTATTTCCGCCAATTACCCTGAAATTGGTAATGACAATCCTGTACCACAATTGTCAGGTACGCCTGATGGGGTGGATAACTGGGAACATGAAGGTATGCAGCCTTTATGTTTAGATACACCATCAAATTTCCCCTTCCAGGCTGGCGATGATCGCCCTGGGCGATTCCACTTTAAATTTGAACTTTTTCCCGTATAGGTTCAGAGATTTTAATTTTAAAAATAGGTCTGACCGAACCGTACGGTTTCGGGACTACAGCCAAGGTTGAGTCATATCGCCTTCCTTGTTGCAGGAGGGGAACCTTGAGCACCACCTGTTGGAGATACAATGTGTGAATTGTATTTAATATTATCTCCCTTCCTGGGGGAGGAGCCGGTAGGTCTGATAAGGAAAAACCGGCGAGGAGGCACCTTTCGAATTCCAGCTTGTAACCCTGAGAAACAATTTTTTTTATTGCCCCGGGAACCACCTGTGAGTGAACTCAGATGTGCCTGAAGAGTCGAAGACGTGCTCCCACTGGGGCGGACTCGCTTAGCGGAGCTCCAGCGTCATGCGTTGGATGTAGTAGAGGCCGGGGAGGACTTCTGTTCCTGGGAACTAGCTGTGCCCTGTACCCTTACCTCTGGTAAGAAAGGACGCTCCTCGTACTTTCTTGTTGTTCTGCGACCGAAAGGACGGCATTTGATAATGTTGTGCTTTCTTAGGCTGTGAGGGAATATAAGGCAAAAGATCAGAATTACCAGCTATAGCTGTGGTGACCCAGGTCCGAGAGCCCTTCTCCACACAATTCCTCAGCCTTGTAAGGTAAACCTTCCATATGCCTCTATTGTCGGCATCACCTGTCCATTGCATGTTTCACAGGACACTTCTAGCAGAAATCGACATAGCGTTGACTCTAGAACCCAGTAGACTAATGTCTCTTTGGGCATTCTATCTATCTATCTAAATACTGTCAATACAGTATCTATCTCAATACTGTCAATACAGTATCCTTATCTAGGGTTTCAATCTCTGCTGATAAGGTATTTGTCCACGCTGCTACAGCGCTATAAACCCATGCCGACACAATCGCCAGTCTGAGTAGTGTACCAGAATGTGTGTAAATGGACTTCAAAGTACTTTTACTGCATGCTATCTGCAGGATTCCTGAGGATAGCTGTTAAGTCAGCGCTACCTTTTGGGTAAACGTGACAAAGCTTTGTCCACCCTAGGGGAAGATTCCCATCGTATCCTGGCCCTAGTAGGGAAAGGATACTCCCTGATAATTCTTTTTGGGAAGCTGCAGCTTCTTGTCTGGAGATTCCCGCTCTTCTTCTTCATGAGAGGAGGGAAATTTACCTCGGCTTTCTTCCCCTTAAACAGGTGTACCCTCGTGTCAGGGACAGATGAGTCATCAGTGATATGCAAAACCTCTTTTATTACAATAATCATATATTGAATACTTTTCTGCCAGTCTTGGCTGTAACTTTGCATTATCGTAGTCGACACTGGAGTCAGACTCCGTGTCGATATCTGTGTCTATTATTTTGTATAGTGAGCATTGTGAGACTCTGAAGGTCTCTGCGACATAGGGACAGACCTGTGTAGATTCACTGTCTATTCTCATCTTTTGTGCAATAAATTTACCTCAGCACTTTATTTCACATATCCAATCAGGTGTCGACGGAGACACCACTCACACACACACATTTGCTCCATCTCCTCCTTAGGAGAGCCTTTTACCTCAGACATGTCGACACACACGTACCGACACACCACACACTCAGGGAATGCTCATCTGGAGATAATTCCCCCACAAGGCCCTTTGAAGAGTCAGAGAGAGAGTATGCCAGCACACACCCCAGCGCTATATGACCCAGGAAAAAACACAGCAATTTAATGTTTACCCAGTAGCGCTGTTATTATCTGCGCCGAATTATGTGCCCCCCCCCCCCTCTTCTTTAAAACCCTCTCTTCTACCGTGGTTTAAGCAGGGGAGAGTCCGGGGAGCTTCCTCTCAGCGGTGCTGTGGAGAAAAACATGGCGCTGGTGAGTGCTGAGGGAGAAGCCCCGCCCCCTCAACGGCGGGCTTCTGTCCCGCTAAAAGTGTAAAATTGGCATGGGCTCAAGCATATATACAGTGTCCAGCTGTATATATGCTCCTTTTGCCAAATAAGAGGTTTATATTGCTGCCCAGGGCACCCCCCCCCCCCCGCGCCCTGCACCATCGAGACCGGAGTATGTGAGGTGTGTGGGAGCAATGGCGCACAGCTGCAGTGTTGTGCGTTACCTCAGTGAAGATCATGAAGTCTTCTGCCGCCTCTGAAGTCTTCTTTTCTTCTCATACTCACCCGGCTTCTATCTTCCGGCTCTGCGAGGGGGGCGGCGGCGTGGCTCCGGGACGGACGGCGGCGGTGAGATCCTGCGTACCAATCCCTCTGGAGCTAATGGTGTCCAGTACCTAGCTTCAGAGAGTAGGGCTGCTTCTCTCTCCTCAGTCCCACGATGCAGGGAGTCTGTTGCCAGCAGAGCTCCCTGAAAATAAAAAACCTAACAAAATACTTTCTATCAGTAAACTCAGGAGAGCTCACTGAAAAGCACCCAGCTCGTCTGGGCACAGTATCAAACTGAGGTCTGGAGGAGGGGCATAGAGGGAGGAGCCAGTGCACACCAGGAACTAAATTCTTTCTTAAAGTGCCCATGTCTCCTGCGGAGCCCGTCTATCCCCATGGTCCTTACGGAGTCCCCAGCATCCTCTAGGACGTTAGAGAAACAACTATTAGGTAAGTAACCCATGGGGATTTCTACAGGACCACAGACAGTACACATCTTACAGCCTGGTGGGTGGTTTGCACTTGTAAACAGCATAATATGGAAACACAGGCACCGGGGTACAATACAGTACAAATGGAGGAGGGGAGGTCAGTAATTAACTTACAGATGGGGGGATGGAACACAATAAGGACCATACAAATATATGTATATAATACTGTATGTATACACATACAATTAAATATCTCACCAGACCCCATATACAAATGCAGTGTATACAGGATAGTTAGATAGATAGCACTCAGCAAAAAAATGTAAATTGGTCTGTGTCCTATACAATTGCCAACATGCCAGCTAGCATGTATACATAGGCAGAAAGAACGGTCATCACTCAAGGATTTGAAGGTAAAAGTACTGTATATTGTGAACGAAGTCCCGAAAATATACTTTTTCACTTTAAAAGTTGATTAAGTTCATGAGTATTGTTTCTTCTTTCTGTATATGTGTAATAATGCAATATACCCTAGTACACCTAGTGGCCACCTGCATCACCCCGCCGAAAGGTGGGGGGGGGGTTTTGCAGGTTAGGGGGTGCTAGGCTGGAGATTTGCCTAGGATGCATAGAGACCTTGCACCGGCCCTGGAGGCGTAGCTATACCAATGGGGGCCCCACAGCACAATCACCATGGGGCCCCCCTGGCTGACTGCTGAGACTGCCCCCCTCTTCCCCCCCATGGACTATGCACAAACATAGAAGTTTCCCCCTTCCCCCGCAACCCACCCCGTGGATTGCTCACGGAGACACTCTCCCCCCGTGAGCTAACCAAAGACCCCAGTTCCAGCAGGCGGGCACTCACCATCGGTGCCCCTCTGCCTGCTTTTCATTTCTCAGCAGTATACTGCTCCGCTCTCCATCCCGGCCGGCTCCGTCTCGTCTCTCCTTACTGACGCTGGGAGGAGGCATGGCCGCGGTCTGGGGATGTCCCTGCAGGCTCAGCCATGCTTTCTATCAGCATCAGTTAGGACTGAGGTGATGGAGACGGCCGCCAGAGCAGCAGCACACTGCTGAGAAATAAAAGCAATGGGGCTCAACAACTAGGTGCAGGAGGAGGGCCGGGCCCCTGAGGCTGCCTGGGCCCCGTAGCAGCTGCACCTCCTGCACCTATTGTAGCTACGCCCTTGTTCCTGAGAACAGTGAGCATACATGGACACATATAAGCA
The DNA here is from genome assembly GCF_028390025.1 of Pseudophryne corroboree. NCBI lineage: Eukaryota > Metazoa > Chordata > Amphibia > Anura > Myobatrachidae > Pseudophryne > Pseudophryne corroboree. The sequence goes on from NC_086449.1 coordinate 163,293,399, forward strand.
GAATAATAAATGCATGGATGGAATTAGAACAAATATAACATAGCACAATGAAACAATTTTGTTAAGTTAGGGAACCCCACGACACCCCTGGAGGGAGAAGAAATAGCGTGGCACGCGTAGCGCGCAACCGTGACCGCAGCGAGTCCACAAGGGGCTCTTTTGTGCTTACCCCCGTATGTGGGCGCCGGGATCCCGACAGCCGGGATATCATAGTACACCCGAGGACAGACATTAGTCATAAGGTAGAGTGCTTACTTTCTCTCTCTATGCAGTCCTGTTCCTCACCTCAAGTTGGGATGCTTGGGTGGTTTTCCTTTGTTATGTTTCAATTCATTTAAATTTTTCAAATACTGTTTATCGGAGGCCTCACTTACGTCTTGCAGTGCCAGATTAAGGTCTACATGGGCCTGGAGCTGAAATTTATGAAGGGCCTATTGTGTGCCACCATAAGGGGTGTGGTCAGTATTACGGGGGTGGGACTAATGATGAGGAGGGCGTGACCAGTGCTTTAGGGAATAATCTGTAAAGTGGGTGTGGCTAGCACCATCATGGGCATAGCTACCGCTTACCTTTAGCCACCTCAATGTCCCTCCCCCCTTTATATATATATATATATATATATATATATATGCCCCTGCCCGCACAAACACATTTTGGTAGGCTGATAGTAGTCGCCTATGGTGATGGGCACATATCGCACCACCTTTGTGCAGGCACAGGTGTAAGTACTGCTGCTTGTGCCGCACTGCCTTACCCACCACCCACTTGAATACTTCTCGCCAGTCAATCAATGCTGTATACAGAAGCTATTATCTATTACTACTCAGATAGCATCCCTCAAACACTAAAATACCCCTCATTCACCATCATGCCCTGACCACACAACAGACACACATATACCCCTCACTCACCATCATGCCCTGACCACACAACAGACACACAAATACACCTCACTCACCATCATGCCCTGACCACACAACAGACACACAAATACCCTTTCCAATATCTAACAAAAACAATAAAGTAACAAAAGAAAATTGTATAACATATTTTAATTTATTTAATTAAATTGCCCTACCTCTCAGTGGATCCATTGTTATTCATTCCTTCTCCCGCCGGTTGTATTATGCAGAAGAGTCCAGGATGAGAATATCCCCAATGTATTGCTGTCTTGCACACACCTCCGGCCATTGTAGCACCACACTTCAAGCAGGTTTGGCAGCACTCGGTAAGTTTAGGGAGATGTAGTGATCTCTAAAGGGGGTACACACGGGAGATTTCTCCCGGAGATGTGTGCTGAGCGATCTATCACAGGCCGCTCAGCACACATCTCTCTCCCCGCTCAGCACAGCACGATGTGTGCTGAGTGAGGGGAGGGGGATGGGGGGACCGCTCATTTTACCCAGCGGTGAAATGAGCGATCTAACTAGATTGGGCATGCATGCCCAATCTAGAGTCGGCGATAGCGACGCGCGGGCCCGCGCATCGCTGTCGCCGGCACCCCTACACAAGGATCAATGTGTTCTTAATTTCTAAGCAATCTAGTCAGATTACTTAGAAATTAAGTGAACATCGCTCCGTTGGTACCCCCCTTTACAGATGCGTATCTGTGGGGATATCTTCATCCTGGACTCTCCGGCTCATTAACCTATTTGCTCAGTGGGGCAACAATGCACTAGCCAATGCGGCTGTCCGGTACTTAAATTTGCAAACTTTAAGAGACGATTTCCATCTAGGAGTCTCCTACTAATGAACTAAATGTGGTCTAGTAAGTTAGCCTATATTATTTAACTGCAGTATATACAAGTGTATTATTATTTGTAAACTGTTGTTTTTCCTACAATGGGTGAAACCATTTACACCCTATATGAATTAGCTAATTTAGCTAAAACAGGCTTTGATATTTATATATTTTTATGTGAATTTTGTGTAGGTTTTATATGTGTTCCAGATAATAAATATTAGAGAAGCATCCTATAAATTGTATCAATAAGCCGATATAAACCACTAATGTTTGCAGTTTTTTTTTACCCTTTTCATTGCTTTATGCCAGTCAAGCAACAAGCCCATTATTATGCCCCCCCGTGCCCATTATTATGTCCCTCCCTCTGTGTCCATTACTATGCTTTCCCCATGTCCATTATTATGTATCCACCCCCCTCTGTGCCCATTAATATGCCCCTCCCTGTGCCCATTATGCCAACCCGGTGTCCATTATTATGACCCCCTCTGTATCAATTATTGTCTCCCCCCTCTGTGCCCATTATTATGTCCGCCCATATCCATTATTATGCCCTGTGTCCATTATTATGTCCCCCCCCCAGTGCCCATTATTATACCCCTCCCTGGGTCTATTATTAGTGCCCCATGTGCCCATTATTATGTCTCCCCCCTCTGTGCCATCATGCTCCCCCATATGTGTCCATTACTATGCCTCTCTGTGGCAATTACTATGTCTCCCCCCCCCCCCCCCCCCCCCCGTGCCCATTATGTCCCCTCTATGTGCCCATTATTATGTACCCTACCTTCTTCTCTCTTCTCTGTTCTTCTGGCTCCGCTCCTGCTTACACTGTCCATGGGTCTTCTCTCCGATAAAAGGCGCTGACAGGAAGATCAGGTGCTGCCAGCAGTACAGCAACAGGCAGCACTCTGGCAGTCAGGAGGATCCAGCAGCGCCCCCAGTTCGTAGTCCACCCCAGGGTCATCGGCGGATACGGCACACACGTACAGCCCTGCTTCGCGGTGGCGTCTATGTGACGTAACGCGGCGTGACGTCACTTGGTGCAGAGTCTGAAGGGGCAGAGGAGCACTATGCGGCGTAGGGAAGACTTGTGAAGCCTTCCACCGCGCCGACCTTTGCATGTATGTTCAGCCACCGGGACACTGAGGCTTGAGAGGTTCTCCGGGGTGGGATGTGGAGGTGGTTGGTGAAGGTGGGGTTTGAATGGGCAGAGCCATGGACCGCCGCTCGTAGTGACAGGAAAATATTTTTTTCCTGTCTCCAATGAATCAACCTTGTGGTGTGGGCCTATTTTCCTGGGTGGGCCTGGAGCTGCAGCTCCACCCGCCCCATTGTTAATCCGGCTCTGGTCTTGGGGGTATTCAGTTAGCTCTAGTAACCTCTAAGCTATTGAATTCGCCCCCCTGCCTAGTCAAATGCGCCCCGTTTTTAAGGAATTTTTGCCAGTGCCTTTTCCCCCTTTTTTTTTTTTTTTTTTGTGAAAAGGCATTGGTGAAAAATGCCTCAAAATTGACGAAAATGGCCCACGTTTTCACCAGCGCAGGTGAGAAAATGTGGATTCACCAATCCACATGTTTTTCACTCCAGCTGAATTTTTCGCCTAGGTGAAAAAAACAGCACTGCTATTGAATAGGATGAATCCCTATTCACCCTACAAATAGCGAAAAGTCCCATTTTTCGCCTAGGCAAAAAAAACCCGGACCTGATTAAATACCCCCCATAATTAATAAGAGTAAGAGAACACTGACTGGGACTGCTTTTCTCACATGGTACATTTCATTATACAGGTTGAGTATCCCTTATCCAAAAGGCTTGGGACCAGAGGAATTTTGGATATCGGATTTTTCCGTATTTTGGAATAATTGCATACCATAATGAGATATTATGGTGATGGGACCTAAATCTTAGCACATAATGCATTTATGTCACATGTACACCTTATACACCCAGCCTGAAGGTAATTTTAGCCAATACTTTTTATAACTTTGTGCGTTAAAAAAAGTGTGTGTACATTCACATAATTCATTTATGTTTCATATACACCTTATGCAAACAGCCTGAAGGCAGGGGCGGATTGGGAACAAAAAGCGGCCCTGGAAAAATTTGTACTAGTGGCCCCACATGGGCAGCACCAGAGGTGTAAGGTCTGGCCATGGGCCATGGCAGCAGCACCCTCCCCCCAAGACTTTCCAGATAGTGGGCATGTCCAGCATCAAGGGGGAAGTTAAAAAGAAATAAAAATAAATATTATGAGCACATTATATGATACACCTTCAAAATTTAGGAAACTATATCATTCTTTAGAAATATATATTTTTTTGCTTATTACACCAACCGTATCCCAATCACTATTCACTCAATCTTATATGTCAGCCAAGCAGGCAGACAGAGCATACACTAGATCATCTGCAATCACAGGCTAAGTGGCAAAGTCATTTTCATATATGCAAATTATTTAGCATCTTATTCATTATGTCTATAAAAAGGACCACATATCCTCAAACAAAACAGGCCCCGCGGGTGCGTCGGCCCACCGGGAATCTTCCCTGTGAACCCTATGGCCAATCCGCCTCTGCCTGAAGGTCATTTAATACAATATTTTTAATAAATTTGAGTATTAAACAAAGTTTGTGTACATTGACCTATCAAAAAACAAAGGTTTCACTATCTCAGTCTCACTCAAAAAAGTCCGTATTTCGGAATATTCCGTATTTTGGAATATTTGGATATGGGATACTCAACCTGTAACTACATTGGTTTATGAATGCATACTAATGTACACAAAGGCTTTGCAGACAACTGCTATTGCTAAAACACTTTCCCAAATCTGCAGCTTCCACACCTTGAAGTGTCTTAAGGTGGGTACACACTGGAAGATATATCTGCCGATCAGTTGATCGGCAGATATATCTGTGTACGGATCGGGCAGTGTGTTGAGCATACACACTGCCCGATCCGTCGGGGACTGACGTCATGAACTGGGCGGGCGTGTACACACGCCCGCCCAGTTCAGCTTTTAATCACCGCCGGCCGCCGCAGCTTGTGTACGGGCAGTCGGCCGACCGTCCGTACACACACAGCGACGCGCCAATAAATCAGTAGATATATTGACCGTCGACTGTGCTGCGGGGCCGACGCGATATGTCTGTGAACGACGGAGTTCACAGACGTATCGGCCGTACACACTGGCCGACGGAGAACGGCCAATATATCGGCCAGTGTATACCCACCTTTAGAATATTCTGACCTGCTAAACATTTGGCTGAAGAAACCAGGCACATTGCAGCAGCCACCCTGCACGTCTCAGGAGCTCTTGTCAGCTCCTGCCTTGCTGTATGACTTCCTTCCACTGCCTCGCACTGGCTAATTTCTGCCAGCACAAGGGGGTGGGGCGAAGATGAGGTGAGCTGCGATTGGCTCACCATGGCCATATTGGCTCACACCTTCATTTTTGAAATGGGAAATGCTGCCAATGGACCACACTGCTGAACCCTGCAGTAATGGCTGACAGGGACTGGATCCTTCAGGATCCCACCGCATCGGCAGCCAGTGCCCTACCTCATCGCCACACCCTGCACCTCTGCAGGAACCCCATGGACTCAGTGAGGCAGATGTGATCGCTGTATCCCCTGCTGCCTGTTTCATGCAGTATTATTGCCTGTGGCAGGGCCCCGCTCTCCAAGCAGTGTCTTATTATTACAGAGGGGAGGCAGAGCTCATCGCTACCTCCCCTTGCAATTTGCAGCAGAGTGCCGCAAGTTTAACACCTGTCATGCTCCAATGATAATGGCAGATTTTTCCACTGATAATTTCTATGATATATAACAGAGATCAATGGAAAAATCTGCTATTTTCATTGGAGTATGACAGCCAGAGCCATCCCTAACCAATATGATGCCATAGGCAAGATTTTGGCTGGTGCCCCCTTGCACAGACGCTAGTTCTGCCTCTGACCATGTACCCCTTTCCCAGCATCATTGCCCCTCACCCATAACAGTCCTCATTTTGGTGCTCCTACCCCCTATATTTTAAATAGGAAGTGTTGACTTTCAGTGCGCAGCCCAAAACGGTGCGTGTTCTTGCTGGGAAGGGGTATGACCACACAATAATGCCCACAGTTGAAATGATGCCACACAGTACTGCAACTTTATTCACATTATATCATGCGATAGTGTCCCTTATTCACGTTACATCACACAGTAGTACCATGTTACTCCTTACAGTAGTGCCCCTTATTCACATTACACCACACCATAATGCACTTTATTCACATTAGACCACACAGTAGTGCCCTTTGTATATGTTACCCCACAAAGTACACCTTATACACATAATGCTGCACAGTAGTAATGCATTTCGTATGCAGATAGAGCCACAGTCACACAGAATAAAGGCATGCTGCATATAAAGGCATGCTGCATATCATTTTAATCAGCAGAAGCTGCTTGTGCCCCTAGGCATTTGCCTATGCCTAGGGTCGGCTCTGATGACAGCTGAGACCCCCCCCCCCCCCCCCGACTGCACGTCCTTGCTGTGTAAAGTGTGCATTAAAATGTACCTGTTGCTTACATATGTGGAGGTAGGCATATAGGGGGTCATTCCGACCCGATCGCTCGCTGCAGTTTATCGCAGCTATCGGGTCGGAACTGCGCATGCGCCGGTGCCGCAGTGCGCTGGCACGTGCCAGCCGTCGTTGCCTAGCGATTGCCGCTGCTTAGGGGGCCGGACCATTGGGGGGGTGGGCCACGGTGGCTGCGTGAAGTCACACGCAGCCACTGCGACCCGGGGCAGCGAAGAGGTTCTCCCGGCCAGCCGCAGGAGCTGCGCTGGCTGGGAGTAACTCCTGAGATGCAAAAGCATCACCACTGTGTGATGCTTTTGCTTTTCCGCAGGGAGGGGGGGGTATGGGGGGGGCGCACTGATATGCGGGCAGACTAGCCCTGTGCTGTGCTAAATTTAGCACAGCTACGGTCAACTTGGAATGACCCCCATAGTTACTGTAAATGCAACCAATCAAATAACTAGGTATTGGTTCCGTTCCAATATTAATTCAGGCAATTGTTCATCTGTATAAGTGACAGTTACAGAGCATGTTGGATCTATTTGCACATTCTCCACACTAGTAGCACTCTTATCAAATGTCTGCTTTGCATGGGGCAAATACCCATGTGTGACAGCTGCAGGGAACAATGGGCTCACACTGGTAGCAGGACGCAATGGAAAGCCGTTCACCCCACCGTTTATCTGCTGGTGACACCAGCAGATAAACGGTGGCCGCTGGCGATTAAGCAGGAGCACGCATCAGCGCTCATCGCTTGTCCATACACATTCACCCAGTGTGTATGGGCCTTAAGTGCTTTGAAGAATAAGGAATAATAGCATAAGGCCACCCATACGGGTGTGGTATAAAAGATAGACAGTGTCTAGTTAGACAGTCAATAGATAGACACCATGGCCAGTATTTACTAAAAATCCGAGTTTGGTTGATTTGTGTTTTTTTTTCTAAGTCCCAATCCGGGAATTTACTAAGCACCAATCTCGGCAGTGTCTGGTCTATTCATAATGGTTTGAATGGCAACATCCGAAATACGAATGAATAGACCATCGGTCAAACGCGGCAGTTATTTCATAGAATACGGCCATTCACTATTCATTCGTATTTGGGTGTTAGTTTCTGAGTGCTCAAGTGCGGGTCTGTTTTTTTTCGAATCGTTAAAAAAGCTGCAAAAAAATAGACCTGCTTTTTCCAGTCGAGTTTGGATAACCATGCACGGATCAGTGAGATCTGTGCACGGTTATCTATGGGAAAGGGTCTGTTTAGTTTAAAATCAGAAAAAAAAATTGCGTGGGGTCCCCCCTCCTAATCATAACCAGCCTCGGGCTCTTTGAGCCGATCCTGGTTGAAAAAATATGGGGGGGGAAAATGACAGGGGTTCCCCCTTATTTAATCAACCAGCACCGGGCTCTGCGCCTGGTCCTGGTTCCAAAAATACGGGGGACAAAAAGCGTAGGGGTCCCCCATATTTCTGAAACCAGCACCGGGCTCCACTAGCTGGGGAGATAATGCCACAGCCGGGGGACACTTTGATATCGGTCCCTGCGGCCGTGCCATTAAAACCCCAACTAGTCACCCCTGGCCGGGGTACCCTGGAGGAGTGGGGACCCCTTCAATCAAGGGGTCCCCCCCTCCAGCCACCCAAGGGCCAGGGGTGAAGCCCGAGGCTGTCCCCCCCATCCAAGGGCGGCGGATGGGGGGCTGATAGCCTTTTTGAAAAAATGTGAATATTGTTTTTAGTAGCAGTACTACAAGTCCCAGCAAGCCTCCCCCGCAAGCTGGTACTTGGAGAACCACAAGTACCAGCATGCGGTGGAAAACCGGGCCCGCTGGCACCTGTAGTACTACTACTAAAAAAATACCCCAATAAAAACAGGAGACACACACCTTGAAAGTTTAAGTTTATTACATACATGCACACCTCCAAACATACATACTTACCTATGTTCACACGAGGGTCGGTCCTCTTCTCCATGTAGAATCCATGGGGTACCTGTGGAAAAATTATACTCACATAATCCAGTGTAGATCGGTCCTCTTCTGTTCTCTGTATAATCCACGTACTTGTCAAAAAAAAAAAACGCAAACCCGACCACGCACTGAAAGGGGCCCCATGTTTTCACATGGGACCCCTTTCCTGCCAGGACCCCCCCCCTGACTCCTGTCTAAGAGGGTTCCTTCAGCCAATCAGGGAGCGCCACGTCGTGGCACCCTCCTGATTGGCTGTGTGCTCCTGTAGTGTCTGTCAGGCAGCACACGGCAGTGATACAATGTAGCGCCTATGCGCTCCATTGTAACCAATGGTGGGAACTTTGTGGTCAGCGGTGAGGTTACTTTCGGTCAACCGCTGACCACAAAGTTCCCACCATTGGTTACAGGTGATCGGGTTTGCGTTGTTTTTTTTGTGACAAGTACGTGGATTATATGTAGTACTACAGGTGGCAGCGGGCCCGGTTTTCCACCGCATGCTGGTACTTGTGGTTCTCCAAGTACCAGCTTGCGGGGGAGGCTTGCTGGGACTTGTAGTACTGCTACTAAAAACAATATTCACATTTTCTCTGACGTCCTAGTGGATGCTGGGAACTCCGAAAGGACCATGGGGAATAGCGGCTCCGCAGGAGACTGGGCACAACTAAAGAAAGCTTTTAGGTCACCTGGTGTGCACTGGCTCCTCCCACCATGACCCTCCTCCAAGCCCCAGTTAGATTTTGTGCCCGGCCGAGGTTGGATGCACACTAGGGGCTCTCCTGAGCTTCTAGAAAGAAAGTATATAATTAGGTTTTTTTATTTTACAGTGAGACCTGCTGGCAACAGGCTCACTGCAGCGAGGGACTAAGGGGAGAAGAAGCGAACCTACCTGCTTGCAGCTAGCTTGGGCTTCTTAGGCTACTGGACACCATTAGCTCCAGAGGGATCGACCTCATGGAACTGGCATTGGTGTTCGGTCCCGGAGCCGCGCCGCCGTCCCCCTTACAGAGCCAGAAGCAAGAAGAGGTCCGGAAAATCGGCGGCAGAAGACATCAGTCTTCACCAAGGTAGCGCACAGCACTGCAGCTGTGCGCCATTGCTCCTCATACACACTTCACACTCCGGTCACTGAGGGTGCAGGGCGCTGGGGGGGGGGGCGCCCTGAGCAGCAATAAAAACACCTTGGCTGGCAAAAATACCACAATATATAGCCCTAGAGGCTATATATGTGGTAATTACCCCTGCCAGAATCCAGAAAAAAGCGGGAGAATAGTCAGCAAAAAAGGGGCGGAGCTATCTCCTTCAGCACACTGGCGCCATTTTCTCTTCACAGTGCAACTGGAAGACAGCTCCCCAGGCTCTCCCCTGTAGTTTTCAGGCTCAAAGGGTTAAAAAGAGAGGGGGGGCACTAAATTTAGGCGCAATATTGTGTATACAAGCAGCTATTGGGAAAAATCACTCAGTTATAGTGTTAATCCCTGTGTTATATAGCGCTGTTGGTGTGTGCTGGCATACTCTCTCTCTGTCTCCCCAAAGGGCTTTGTGGGGTCCTGTCCTCAGTCAGAGCATTCCCTGTGTGTGTGCGGTGTGTCGGTACGGCTGTGTCGACACGTTTGATGAGGAGGCTTATGTGATGGCAGAGCAGATGCCGATAAATGTGATGTCGACCCCTGTGGGGCCGACACCAGAGTGGATGGATAGGTGGAAGGTATAAACCGACAGTGTCAACTCCTTACATAAAAGGCTGGATGACGTAACAGCTATGGGACAGCCGGCTTCTCAGCCCGCGCCTGCCCAGGCGTCTCAAAGGCCATCAGGGGCTCAAAAACGCCCGCTCCCTCAGATGGCAGACACAGATGTCGACACGGAGTCTGACTCCAGTGTCGACGAGGTTGAGACATATACACAATCCACTAGGAACATCCGTTACATGATCCCGGCAATAAAAAATGTGTTACACATTTCTGACATTAACCCAAGTACCACTAAAAAAGGGTTTTATGTTTGGGGAGAAAAAGCAGGCAGTGTTTTGTTCCCCCATCAAATGAGTGAATGAAGTGTGAAAAAGCGTGGGTTCCCCCGATAAGAAACTGGTAATTTCTAAAAAGTTACTGATGGCGTACCCTTTCCCGCCAGAGGATAAGTTACGCTGGGAGATATCCCCTAGGGTGGATAAGGCGCTCACACGTTTGTCAAAAAAGGTGGCACTGCCGTCTTAGGATACGGCCACTTGAAGGTACCTGCTGATAAAAAGCAGGAGGCTATCCTGAAGTCTGTATTTACACACTCAGGTACTAGACTGAGACCTGCAGATAGTGCTGCTGCAGCGTGGTCTGTAACCCTGTCAAACAGGGATACTATTTTGCGAACATAAGACGTCGTCTTATATATGAGAGATGCACAGAGGGATATTTTGCCGGCTGGCATCCAGAATTAATGCAATGTCCATTCTGTCAGGAGGTTATTAGAGACCCGACACTGGACAGGTGATGCTGACTTTAAAAGGCACATAGAGCCTTATAAGGGTGAGGAATTGTTTGGGGATGGTCTCTGGGACCTCGTATCCACAGCAACAGCTGGGAAGAAAATTTTTTTACCTCAGGTTTCCTCACAGCCTCAGAAAGCACTGTATTATCAGGTACAGTCCTTTCGGCTTCAGAAATGCAAGCGGGTAAAAGGCGCTTCCTTTCTGCACAGAGACGAGGGAAGAGGGAAAAAGCTGCACCAGTCAGCCAGTTCCCAGAATCAAAATTCTTTCCCCGCTTCCTCTGAGTCCACCGCATGTCGGGGGGGCTCCACAGGCGTAGCCAGGTACGGTGGGGGGCCGCCTCAAAAATTTCAGCGATCAGTGGGCTCGCTCACAGGTGGATCCCTAGATCCTTCAAGTAGTATCTCAGGGGTACAAACTGGAATTCGAGGCGTCTCTCCCCCGCCGTTTCCTCAAATCTGCCTTGCCGACAACTCCCTCAGGCAGGGAGACTGTGCTAGAGGCAATTCACAAGCTGTATTCCCAGCAGGTGATAGTCAAGGTGCCCCTACTTCAACAAGGACGGGGTTACTATTCCACACTGTTTGTGGTACCGAAACCGGACGGTTCGGTGAGACCCATTTTATATTTGAAATCCTTGAACACATACATAAAAAAATTCAAGTTCAAGATGGAAACGCTCAGGGCGATTATTGCAAGCCTGGAGGAGGGGGATTACATGGTATCCCTGGACATCAAGGAGGCTTACCTACATGTCCCCATTTACCATCCTCACCAGGAGTACCTCAGATTTGTGGTACAGGATTGCCATTACCACGAGGGTCTTTACCAAGGTAATGGCAGAAATGATTATACTCCTTCGAGAAAGGAAGTTTTAATTATCCCGTACTTGGACGATCTCCTTATAAAGGCGAGGTCCAAGGAGCAGTTGTTGGTCGGAGTAGCACTATCTCGGGAAGTGCTACAACAGCACGGATGGATTCTATTCATTCCAAAGTCACAGCTGGTTCCTACCACACGCCTACTGTTCCTGGAGATGGTTCTGGACACAGAACAGAAAAAAGTGTTTCTCCCGCAGGAGAAAGCCAAGGAGCTGTCATCTCTAGTCAGAGACCTCCTGAAACCAAAACAGGTATCGGTGCATCACTGCACACGAGTCCTGGGAAAAATGGTAGCTTCTTACGAAGCTAAATTCCATTCGGCAGGTTCCATGCAAGAACCTTTTAGTGGGACCTCTTGGACAAGTGGTCGGGATCGCATCTTCAGATGCATCGGCTGATAACCCTGTCTCCAAGGACCAGGGTATCTCTACTGTGGTGGCTGCAGAGTGCTCATCTTCAAGAGGGCCGCAGATTCGGCATACAGGACTGGGTCCTGGTAACCACGGATGCCAGCCTTCGAGGCTGGGGGGCAGTCACACAGGGAAGAAATTTCCAATGACTTTGGTCAAGTCAGGAGTCGTCCCTACACATAAATATTCTGGAACTGAGGGCCATTTACAATGCCCTAAGTCTGGCAAGGCCTCTGCTTCAAAACCAGCCGGTACTGATCCAATCAGACAACATCACGGCAGTCGCCCATGTAAACCGACAGGGCGGCACAAGAAGCAGGATGGCGATGGCAGAAGCCACAAGGATTCTCCGATGGGCGGAAAATCACGTCTTAACACTGTCAGCAGTGTTCATTCCGGGAGTGGACAACTGGGAAGCAGACTTCCTCAGCGGACACGACCTACACCCGGGAGAGTGGGGACTTCATCCAGAAGTCTTCCAACTGTTGGTAAACCGTTGGGAAAGGCCACAGGTGGACATGATGGCGTCCCGCCTAAACAAAAAACTAGAGAGATATTGCGCCAGGTCAAGGGACCCTCAGGCGATAGCTGTGGACGCTCTAGTGACACCGTGGGTGTACCAGTCAGTTTATGTGTTCCCTCCTCTGCCTCTCATACCAAGGGTACTGAGAATAATAAGAAAACGAGGAGTAAGAACAATACTCGTGGTTCCGGATTGGCCAAGACGAGCGTGGTACCCGGAACTTCAAGAGATGATCTCAGAGGACCCATGGCCTCTGCCGCTCAGACAGGACCTGCTGCAGCAGGGGCCCTGTCTGTTCCAAGACTTACCGCGGCTGCGTTTGACGGCATGGTGGTTGAACGCCGGATCCTGAAGGAAAAGGGCATTCCGGAGGAAGTCATTCCTACGCTGATTACAGCCAGGAAAGATGTAACTGTAAAGCATTATCACCGCATATGGCGGAAATATGTTGCTTGGTGTGAGGCCAAAAAGGCCCCAACAGAGGAATTTCAACTGGGTCGATTTCTGCATTTCCTACAAGCAGGAGTGACTATGGGCCTGAAATTAGGCTCCATTAAGGTACAGATCTCGGCTCTGTCGATTTTCTTCCAGAAAGAACTAGCTTCACTACCTGAAGTTCAGACGTTTGTGAAAGGAGTGCTGCATATTCAGCCCCCGTTTGTGCCTCCAGTGGCACCTTGGGATCTAAAATATCTCACGTGGAAAGTGGTCATGTTATTGGCTTTGGCTTCAGCCAGGCATGTGTCAGAATTGGCGGCTTTGTCATGTAAAAGCCCTTATCTGATTTTCCATATGGATAGGGCGGAATTGAGGACTCGTCCCCAGTTTCTCCCTAAGGTGGTATCAGCTTTTCACTTGAACCAACCTATTGTGGTGCCTGCGGCTACTAGGGACTTGGAGGATTCCAAGTTGCTGGACGTAGTCAGGGCCTTGAAAATTTATGTTTCCAGGACGGCTAGAGTCAGGAAAATTGACTCGCTATTTATCCTGTATGCACCCAACAAGCTGGGTGCTCCTGCTTCTAAGCAGACTATTGCTCGCTGGATTTGTAGCACAATTCAGCTGGCGCATTCTGCGGCTGGACTGCCGCATCCTAAATCAGTAAAAGCCCATTCCACAGGGAAGGTGGGCTCATCTTGGGCGGCTGCCCCAGGGGTCTCGGCTTTACAACTTTGCCGAGCTGCTACTTGGTCAGGGGCAAACATGTTTGCAAAATTCTACAAATTTGATACCCTGGCTGAGGAGGACCTTGAGTTCTCTCATTCGGTGCTGCAGAGTCGTCCGCACTCTCCCGCCCATTTGGGAGCTTTGGTATAATCCCCATGGTCCTTTCGGAGTTCCCAGCATCCACTAGGACGTCAGAGAAAATAAGATTTTACTCACCGGTAAATCTATTTCTCGTAGTCCGTAGTGGATGCTGGGCGCCCGTCCCAAGTGCGGATTGTCTGCAATACTTGTACACAGTTATTGTTAACTAAAGGGTTATTGTTGAGCCATCTGTTAAGAGGCTCAGTTGTTTTCATACTGTTAAACTGGGTATGGTATCACGAGTTATACGGTGTGATTGGTGTGGCTGGTAAGAGTCTTACCCGGGATTCAAAATCCTTCCTTATTATGTCAGCTCGTCCGGGCACAGTGTCCTAACTGAGGCTTGGAGGAGGGTCATGGTGGGAGGAGCCAGTGCACACCAGGTGACCTAAAAGCTTTCTTTAGTTGCGCCCAGTCTCCTGCGGAGCCGCTATTCCCCATGGTCCTTTCGGAGTTCCCAGCATCCACTACGGACTACGAGAAATAGATTTACCGGTGAGTAAAATCTTATTTTTTCAAAAAGGCTATCAGCCCCCCATCCGCCGCCCTTGGATGGGGGGGACAGCCTCGGGCTTCACCCCTGGCCCTTGGGTGGCTGGAGGGGGGGGACCCCTTGATTGAAGGGGTCCCCACTCCTCCAGGGTACCCCGGCCAGGGGTGACTAGTTAGGGTTTTAATGGCACGGCCGCAGGGACCGATATCAAAGTGTCCCCCGGCTGTGGCATTATCTCCCCAGCTAGTGGAGCCCGGTGCTGGTTTCAGAAATACGGGGGACCCCTACGCTTTTTGTCCCCCGTATTTTTGGAACCAGGACCAGGTGCAGAGCCCGGTGCTGGTTGATTAAATATGGGGGATCCCCTGTCATTTTCCCCCCCATATTTTTTCAACCAGGATCGGCTCAAAGAGCCCAAGGCTGGTTATGATTAGGAGGGGGGACCCCACGCAATTTTTTTCCAGGATTTTAAAGACTCTAATGAACTTTTTAAGGTACCTAATGAAGCCCTGCACGGATCTCACAGATCCGGCCGGGTTTCCTTGTGTTTTTTCAGGCAGTGTTTTACTCATCACTCCCGTAAAACACTGCCTGATATTACGAATCACATCGACATCGGAAAAAACGATTGTGCAAAACTCGGCAGCTTAGTGAATGACCGTATCAGGATTCAAAAAGTTGCAGTAAAATGCACCCGATACCATTCGAGTTCAAACACCCTTCAAAACGGACAAAACACGAATATTAGTAAATAAACCCCCATATGTTAGACAGACATTAGGTCGACATGGTCAAAAGGTCAACATGAAAAAGGTAGGTCAAAAGGTCGACCTGGTCAAAAGGTCAACATGAAAATGGTCGACATAAAAAAGGTAGACACCATGTTTTTTGCATTTTTGTGGTTTGTGTGGATAGTTTTGTCATCTGGGACCCCCAATTGTAGAAATCATACCCTCACGGGACTCGCCACAAGGTTTATAACCAACTCTATGCCAGCATGGATAGAGAAGGTATGAAATAGCCCAAAAACATGTTAAATAAAAAAAAAACACATTTGTCTATCAATTTTTTTTGTCGACCATTGTCATGTCGACCTTTTGACCCTGTTGACCTTTTGTACTATCTACCCTTTTCATGTCGACCTTTTGACTCTGTCGATCTTATGGCCCTGTCGATCTAATGTCTGTCTAACATATGGTGTCTATCTATTGACTGTCTAACTAGACACTGTCTATCTATCAACCAACCGGATACCCACCCATACACAGTACAAGACCCCTCGCCTGATTTGGACCAGAGGAATCATCATGAAAGCCACAAGAATACACAAGCAGGGGTTAGGTATGCATGACCAGCGTTTGGGGTCACCATACCGATGCCGGAATCCCAGGATCCCGGGGAGAAGATTGCCGGCGGAGAGGTGGGGGGGGGGGCGAGCACAACGAAGCCCCTTGTGCTGCACTCACCACAGGTTCTATTCCCACTCTATGGGGGTCGTGGACACTCACGAGTGGGAATAGTCCCTGATAGTCGGCATGCCGACTGTCGGCATTTAAAGGGAGCGGGATGTAGCTGTCGGTATTGTGACCAGCAGTCTTCTGATCGCCGGTCACATAACTACATTCCACAAGCAGAACAGTAAGTTCACCAATATCCTTCTGCAGCATAAATAAGTAATATACTGCATATAGCATTTGAAAATTCATTATCACAAATAGAAATAACAAAGAATATACAATATACCATTTAAATAAAGATGTTTATTATGCAATTTTTCTTGAAAACATATTTTCTTCCCTTTATTCATAACCAAGGATAAGAACTGATTGATTTTTTTTAGTTATTATATACAGCCATTTAGTATTTCATGGATAGAAATATTTCTGGAAATTTCTGGATACGAGATGCTAGTCAAAGTACCCCATACCTATAATTGCATTTGTTCATTACTGTCCTATAGGAGAGGTGAAGGGAACACTAAGGCAGCGCAACCCCCATTGGTCAACCTCTGTAATATGAGATGTGCACTACAGGTGGAGTCTCCCATATCCAAAAATTCTGAAATACGTAATATTTCTAAATACAGAATTTTTTGACACAACTAAGATAGTGACGCCTTTGCTTTCTGATAGTTCAGTGTACACAAACATTATTTACTGTACAAAATTATTACAATTACCTCCCAGCTGTGTGTATAAGGTGTATATGGAACATAAATGCATTATGTGTTTCTAAACTGTCGCCAAGATATCTCGTTATGGTATACATATATTCCGAAATACGGAAAAATGCGATATCCAAATACTTTTGTTTCCAAGCATTCTGGATATGGGGTATCAACTAACATAAGCAATATGTATATTTCCTTGTGATCATATGAATAAAACTATTTTCACCTGTGGCTCTGGCTTCCTTGGAGGCGATAAGATGAAAACGATAAGGGGCCTATTTATCAAAGATGTGGATGTGAGGTGATAAAATCGCCCATATTCGCACTGCGATAATTGATACATTGCACTAATGTATCAATTATGACATGCAGGGACAGAGCTTGCGAGCCTGTCTGCAGCATCATCGGGGCATTTTTTGGGAAAAATACCCTGTTGTCCAGCTGCGCATGCTCCGCCACCACCAACATTACCGCTACCACCGTCGCTGGGTCCACCCGCATCGCGACTCCCCCCGCATGGTAAATATACTCACCAGTTCAGGGAGCCGGTCATCGCTGCTCCTGCATGGCTGCCGGGTGCCTATGCGCTGTTGTGACCCCCAGTGCTGTAAGGTGAGCTGCCATTTTCAGCATCACTTTACTGCACTGGAGGTCACAGAGCAGCACATGGAGGACCCGGCGCCCGGCAGCCCGCAGCGGAGCACCGTTCACCAGCTCTTGGACTGGTATCTTTTTTTTTTTTTTTTTTTCTTTTTACAAGTGATCAGCTTGTGTGTCCATCGGACACACAGAGCTGATCACAATGGTCGGGTCCCTGCACAGCTGTCTCTGCCAGGGTCAGAGAAAGCTGGGCGGAAGGCAGCTTATCACAGTGCTGCTCTGTGATTTCACCAGGCTAAGCTGGAGAAATTATCACAGGGGTCACTGCGTTTTGTTTTTTTACATTTTTTTTTTTTAGTAAATTCAGCCCAGATCACATTTCCCATTATAAGTAAGGGAAATGCGATGTGAGTTACTAAATAAAAGTGAATTAAAAGGTTTGTGCAGTTTTTCATGAAAAGTTGAAAACTGCTCCAAAAGCCCTTTATACATTTAAGTGATACTAAAATAATGTGAAAAGGGTGTGAAAACACCCTTTTTCACATTATTTTTGTAAAAATAATGTTAATAAATCGGCCTCTAAGTATTTCTAATCCACATGTGGAGAAAGTATAAACAATATATTAAAAAAAATAAAATAAATCACTTTACATCTTAGCGCATAGGTGGAAAGTATATGTCATTCATTCTGCATCTAGAGGACTGCTCTGAAACATTATGGGTTAATCACTGCTAGACACCAGCTTCCGAGTCTTACACAGCACTTTCAGTTGACGTTGTCTGCTATAGTAATGCCTGTGTTTTATCTTGTACTGCTCTGGGTATTTGTGATTAGGAATAAGGATAAGGCAACAGATAAATATATCTTCATCTTCATTCACTAGGACACTGCACAATACCAAATATGGGCAAACACAAATACAATTTTATTAGAATTTAATTCTGACCATATGCCGGAATAATGGATATTGCAGAGGGTATCACAGAACAGAATGGGTAAAGCTTGTCATATCTGTTACATGCCACTGATCTTTACACCTGTGTAAGTGACAATTGTATAATCTCCAACAATGCAAATGACTTCATCCACAACATAGGAATGACATTATCCACAGCAAAGAGAATACATCATCCACAGAAAGAGTGACATCATCAAAAGCATGAAGAATGACATCATCCAAAGCATGAAGAAGGTCACACAGCATCAAGAATGACATCATCCATAGCATGAATAACGACATCATCCAAAGCATGAAGAAGGTCGCACAGCATCGAGAATGACATCATCCATAGCATGAAGAATGACATCATCCAAAGCATGAATAACGACATCATCCAAAGCATGAAGAAGGTCGCACAGCATGAAGAATGACATCATCCATAGCAGGAATAATTGCTTTATCCACAGTATTGATCACTTTGAGACATTTGGCCCTCAGTAGATCATTGTTTTATGTTCTTTACACTATAGCATGGCAATCATCCCCATATATCTCTGTTAACAGTCTCCAGTACAGGCTGTGGTTAGACAGAGATTCATATATAAGCTGTAATATATAGATTCATATTAGTAATAACATCCAGTTTAATGCAGAAGATAATAATAAAGTATTGGACATTTCCATAGTTTTACCTGCAGGAGTTGTAGTGACTGTAATTAAAGGTATAAGAAAGGATTGAGGTGAATGTTATTAGTACCCAGACAGAATTTGCTATCTGTCAGTCACTCAAACACTTTCCCCTTTCCTACATAGAAAAAAAAGAATTGCCCCCAGCCAACAAGAATTTGTTGTGATCAACGCTCTCCATACATGTGGTTTGTGAATTGGATGAGATGTGGCGGCTCGGGTTTTTGGCACAGCAGTCTGGCATCACTGGGAGGGTGCAAATTACTGCACACTACGATTTATAGAAGTCTTTTACCTACATGTCAGTGACGTGCGATGGGGTGAGGCAGGTGAGGCAGAGTCTTTCCTGTCATACTTAAGTTTGTACAGGAGTTTTGACTGTATAAAGTATATGAAAAATACAAAGAATATGTTTGAAATATCTTCTTTGCATTATTCTAATCATTTTTATAGCCAAAACTCTGGAGTAAAAAGTATATGGCAGGGGATACTGGGAATCCAATTAGTGCCATGGGGAAGTACCAAAGCTCCCAAACTGGGTGGGAAAGTGCTGAGGTTCCTGCAGAACAGATTGACCAAACTGAAGGTCCTCCAATGCAAAAGTATCGAACTTGTAAAACTTAGAAAACATGTTCGACCCCGACCAGGTAGCTGCTCGGCAGAGCTGTAAAACTGAAACACCCCGGGCAGCCACCCAAGAGGAACCCACCGACCTAGTAGAGTGGGCTTGAACAGATTTTGGAATTGGCAAACCTGTCATGGAATAAACATGCTGGATAGTGAGCCTGATCCAGCGTGCAATTGACTTCTTCGAAGCAGGACACCCAATCTTATTGGGATCATAAAGAACCAACAGCGAATCCGATTTCCTTTGAAGAGCTGTTCTCTTTACATAGACCTTCAAAGCCCTCACAACATCCAAAGACTTTGAAGTAGCAGAGGCATCCGTAACAACCGGAACCACAATAGGTTGGTTGATGTGAAACGCGGACAGCACCTTAGGAAAAAATTGCTGACGAGTCCTGACTTCAGCTCTGTCCTCATGGAAAATCAAATAGGGGCTCTTGTAAGACAACGGCCCCAGCTCTGACTTGTGTCTTGCTGAAGCCAAGGCCAACAGTGTACGGTATTCCACGTAAGGTACTTTATGTCTGCCTCCTGTAATGGTTCAAACCAGTCCGATTGAAGGAACTGCAGTACCAAATTGAGATCCCAAGGTGCCGTAGGAGGCACACAGGGAGGTTGTAAGTGCAGAATACCTTTCAAGAACGTCTGGACCTTAGGGAGAGAAGCCAATTGTTTCTGAAAGAAAATAGACAAGGCCGAAATCTGAACTTTAATTGAGCCTAGGTGTAGGCCCACATCCACTCCCGACTGCAGAAAAAGTAGGAAACGTCCCAGATGAAATTCCACTGTAGAATATTGTCTGCTCTAACACCAAGAGACATATTTCTTCCAGATATGATGGTAATGTTTTGACATTACCCCCTTCCTGGCTTGGATCATAGTCGGGATAACATTGTCAGGAATCCCTCTCCTGGCTATAATCAGCCGTTCAACTTCCATGACGTCAAACATAGCCATGGTAAGTCTTGATAGATGAACGGGCCGTTGCAGAAGATCCTCTCAAAGAGGCAGAGGCCACGGATCGTTGATCAGCATCTCGGGAAGATCTGCATTCCAGGCCCTTCGTGGCCAATTCAGAGCAATGAGGATTGATTGAACCTTTTCCCTTATTATTCTTTTTAGAATTCTTGGGATCAGAGGAATGGGAGGCAACAAGTACACCAGCTGGTAAACCCACGGAGTTGTCAGGGAGTCTACCGCTACTGCCTGTGGGTCCTTCGACCTGGAACAATACCGCTTGAGCTTCTTGTTGAGTCGAGAGGCCATCATGTCGATTTGTGGATACCTCCACCGACGTGTTACCCACTGGAACACCTCCGGGTGGAGGCCTCATTCCCTTGGGTGCAGGTCGTGTCTGCTGAGGAAGTCCGCTTCCCAGTTGTATACTCCCGGAATGAAGATCGCCACGGCGTGCCTTTCCGACCAAAATTTTGCAGGGCTACGATCAACTCGGAATCACTCCCACTGTGCCTTACATGAAATACACTCTTTGCCTGACATGCTGCAGTAGTGACAGCACACACAGAGGCACGATTAACCCACAAAGAGCCCTTCCAGAGAGACACAGAGAGACTATGGGACCAGCACACGGCGCCCTTATCACTAATGCCAAGCTTATCCAGGTCGCAGACTAAGTACCTAGATTGGGGACTTAGTACACTAGTAAATTGCTCCCCCCTGCTATGACCCCCTGGTACCGCTGAGGTAAACTGGAGGCTCTCCGGAGGAGCTGCGCATCCCTGTCAGCCAGTGCCTGTGTCAGCTGCAGTAGGGAAAATGACGCTTGTGAGCTGCTGGATCCGCTCATAGTGAAGCCCCGCCCCTTCAATGGCGCGCGGTCTTCCCACTCTTCTTTATACTGGCATAGTGTCTGTCAGGAACCACAGTTCACGCACTGCTCACACACGCCACTTACCGGCACGCTGGTGTATTCTGTGCCGCAGATCAGCCGCTGGTGCTTTCTGTGGTTACTAGCATGATTTCCACTGATTCTGGAAGAGTCACATGATCTAGAGTCACATGATTCAGAGTCACATGATCCAGGTAATTACTTCCTGGTTCTGTGCATGCTGCTGCTGCTGCTGCCGGCAGCAACCAATCAGCGTCCTTCTGTGGGGATATAAGCAGGCTTCCCAGAGTCCTCATTGCCTTGAACAACTTGTCAGTTCTCCTGCAAGTTCTCCAGCGTCGCTCTCAAGGCTCCAGGCTTGCTCCAAAGATCCGTTTACCTGTGTCCTGCTGTACCTGCCTTTCCTGGTTACTTACCTGCCGCCAGAGAATTCCACTATCTCCATCTCAGTGTGTTTCCAGTCTGCGATGCTCAGTCCAGGATTCCCCTCACAGGCTCCGGATATCCTCAGCTACCCAAGCACTCCAGAGTTCATCATCTTCGATATACTTACCTTTTCACGTCACCATCGGATTCACCATCAATGGTTAAGCACTTCAGTATAATCCGGTATTAAGCATCCCTGTATACCTGAGTGTCTCACAGCCTCCACAGAGGAACCTGAGCAGAGGGCCGCGACCTGCCCGTCAGGCGCAGCGAAGACCATATCCCCTGGCGGGGGTCACTGGCAAAAACCCCTGGCGAGTTAGACTCCGCGCCTCTACTTTAGGTCTCACCAATTCTCTGTGCTCACTGTGTAAACTTCCAGAGTGCTCCAGCATATGACTTGTCCATATCTCAAGTCACCTAACTTCTGCCTCCCTGCGCTCACCCAGGTTCGTGTTATTTCACGAACAGAGACACAGGAATCCATAGAGCAGCAAGTCACTACCTACCTACAGGAAGTGTCCACTCGCTTGGATGCCTTCCAGCAGTCACTCAGGTCACCTGCCCCTGTAGTGTCCACTCCACCAGTTGCTCATTCTTCTGTGTCTGTCTCTCGCTTACAGCTTCCTGCTCCTAATAAATATGATGGCAACCCCAAGCTCTGTAGAGGATTTCTCAATCAGTGTGACATTCAATTTGAACTACAACCACAGAATTTCCCTTCTTCTAGGACCAAAATAGCTTACATTGTCTCCCTGCTAACTGGTTCAGCTTTAAGTTGGGTATCACCGCTGTGGGAAAGGTCTGACCCTTTACTCACTGATTACGTCAAATTTGTTTCCGCATTCAGACGCATATTCGACGAGCCAGGTCAAGCAGCGTTCGCCTCGACCAAGATACTCCGTATTAAACAAGGCTCCCGTCCCATGGGACAATTTGTAGTCCAATTCCAGACCTTGGCTTCCGAATTAAAGTGGAACAATGAAGCACTAACTGCTGCTTTCTGGCTAGGAGTTTCAGAGCGCATTAAGGACGAGTTGGCTACCCGTGATCTTCCAGATCATTTAGAAGATTTAATCTCCCTGTGTGTTAAAATAGACCTACATCTCAGAGAGAGAGGTCTAGAGCGGCAGGGGAAAAGTTTCTCCAGAGTTTCTTCCCCGTCTCTGCATCGTCCAGTGTCTGCTAGCACAGAAGAACCTAAGCGAACAGGATCTCACCGGATGAACGATCCAGGAGGCAAAAAGAGAAATTGTGTTTGTATTGTGCCGCTTCTGGTCACTTTATCGGGTTCTGTCCTGAGCGTCCAGGAAAACACCAAGCCCTTACCTGCAATGGGGGAGTCAGGTTAGGCCGTTTAATAAAGTCTCCTCCTTCTCCTGACTTAGTACTTCCAGTTACCCTTGTGACTCCAGCAGGTTCCTATCACATCTCTGCCCTGGCGGACTCTGGGGCAGCAGGGAACTTCATTACCTCAGACCTTGTCAAAAAATTTAATATTTCAGTCTCTTCATTGTCTCAGCACCTCTACCTGACTGCAGTCAATGGTAGTAAAATTCTTGGCAGTGATGTCACACATCAGAACGCTTCTGTTACCATCCAAGTGGGGGTTCTTCATCAGGAACGCATTGAGTTTCTCATCATTCCTAAATCTTTTTACGACATCGTGCTAGGTTTGCCATGGTTACGACTCCACAATTCTCGCATCAATTGGGCCTCACTTCAGATTGAGGAATGGAGTGATTATTGCCAGAAGCATTGCTGAAGTGAAGCAACTCCTATCCGGTCCAGTGAGATTAAGCCCTTGCCCGGCCTACCCACAGCATATGAAGAATTTTGTGATGTATTCAGTGAACAGGCAGCTGATGTGTTACCTCTTCATCGTAAATGGGATTGCCCCATTGGCCTTCTTCCCGGAAAGTCCCCTCCTAAGGGGCGCACATACCCACTCTCGGTACCCGAGACTAAAGCAATGTCTGATTACATTCAGGAAAATCTGCAAAAAGGTTTCATCCGCCCTTCCTCCTCTCCCGCCGGAGTGGGTTTCTTCTTTGTAAAAAAGAAAGATGGAGGCCTGCATCCCTGCATTGATTATAGAGGCTTAAACAACATAACAGTCAAAAACAGTTATCCTCTTCCTCAACTGAGCTGTTCGATCGTGTCAAGGGAGCAAAGGTCTTCTCCAAACTGGACCTCAGAGGAGCATATAACTTAATCAGAATCCGTGACGGCGATGAATGGAAAACAGCTTTCAACACCAGACATGGGCATTACGAGTACCTTGTAATGCCCTTAGGATTAAGTAATGCCCCTGCAGTTTTCCAACAGTTTGTCAATGATATATGCAGAGATGTATTATACAAGTTCCTCGTAGTATATCTTGACGACATCCTGATATTTTCCCAAGATCTCCAAACCCATCGCAGTCAGGTGAAAAAAGTCCTATCCCGTTTACGTGCAAATAAATTGTACAGTAAACTCTCCAAGTGTACCTTTTAAGTACCCTCTATACCTTTCTTAGGGTACATTATCTCCCGCTCAAAATTACAGATGGACCCTGAAAAACTTGAGGCCATCAACGGTTGGTCCCAACCAACTACACTAAAGGCTGTCCAGCGCTTCATTGGCTTTGACAATTATTATAGAAAATTTATCAGGGGATTCTCCACGCTCATCTCTCCAATTACAGCCCTGACCAAAAAAGGAGCAAATCCCGCAGCCTGGTCCGAAGAAGCCTTGTCCTCATTCCATCTGCTAAAACAAGCCTTCATCTCGGCTCCTATTCTCCAGCAACTAGACCCTGATAAGCCCTTTTCCCTTGAGGTTGATGCCTCTAATGTGGGTATTGGCGCAGTGCTATCCCAGACCGCGGAAGATGGGAAGCAACATCCATGCGGTTTTTTCTCACGAAAATTCCTTCCTGCAGAGAAAAACTACTCCATTGGCGATTAAGAGTTGTTAGCAATCAAGTTGGCATTGGAAGAGTGGAGGTACTTGTTAGAGGGTGCCAAATTCACCATAACCATTTTTACAGACCACAAGAACTTGCTCTACCTCCAAGCGGCTCAGTGCCTGAATCCTCGCCAAGCCCGCTGGTCACTATTCTTCTCGCGTTTTGATTTCAAGATCGTCCAGGCTCCCAGAATGTAAAGGCAGACGCGTTATCACGGTCCATGAAGGAAGATGTTCAGCCTCATGACCAGCGTCCCATCATCAGTCCAACTGCCTTTGCCACCACTCACGTGTCTTCTGTGCCACCTCCAGGGAAGATATATGTGTCGCCTGAACTTCAGCCGAAGTTACTATCTTGGGCTCACGCCTCACCCTTTTCTGGACATCCTGGGGTTCTCAAGACACTTGAATTTGTTCGTCGCTCTTACTGGTGGCCCAAAATGAGGAAATACGTCCAAGATTTTGTGGCCTCTTGTTCCACATGTGCCCAACATAAAGTACATCGCCAAGCTCCTGCAGGTGCTCTCCTCCCATTGCCCATTCCTACGCGTCCATGGACACACTTATCCATGGACTTCATCTCAGAGCTCCCGAAGTCCCAAGAGTGTAATACCATCTGGGTAGTGGTGGATTGATTCTCAAAGATGGCACACTTTATACCACTCACCGGTCTACCTTCGGCTCCCAAACCCGCCCAAATATTCATACAGCATATTTTCAAGATTCATGGACTTCCTACAAAAAATGGCCCCGACCGCGGTGTACAATTTGTAGCCCGCTTCTGGAAATCCCTTTGTTCTGCCTTACAAGTGAAGTTAAATTTCTCCACAGCGTACCACCCCCAGTCCAATGGGAAAACGGAGAGGGTCAACCAGGACCTTGAAGCATTCCTCAGGCTGTACATTTCCTCTTCACAGGATAACTGGGTTAGTCTACTTGCTTGGGCAGAGTTTGCCCATAATCTCAGGTACCATACGGCTACGGGTTATTCACCATTCTATATTGTGTACGGTCAACATCCGCGTCCACCTAACTTTGAGGCGCTACCAGCTTTAGAAGTGCCAGCTGCATCTTTTGCACTCAAGCACTTCTCTCTAGTTTGGAAAAATGTCCATGTCTCGCTCAAGAAAGCTTCCAAGCGATATAAAGTCTTTGCTGATCACAAACGGCGAGCTGTTCCTCTGCTAAAACCTGGAGACAAAGTTTGGCTCTCCACTCGGAATCTACGTTTTAAGGGTTTCTTCCATGAAGTTTGCCCCTCGATTCATAGGCCCATTCTCAGTGGAACAAATGATCAATACTGTGGCATACAAATTAAAACTACCAGCCTACCTGAGAATACCTAATTCTTTCCACATCTCTTTGCTGCGGCCTCTCATTCTTAACCGCTTCCAAAAATCTTCCCCTGAGCCCCCCAGAGTCTACACCCGTCGAGGAGTTGAGTTTGAGGTCAATAAAATTGTGGATTCTCGCCAGAGATATGGGCATATCCAGTAGCTTATCGATTGGAAGGGCTATGGCCCAGAAGAGAGAAGCTGGGTTAATGCCTCTGAAGTTCACGCTCCTCGTCTGATCTCAGCCTTCCACAGGGACAATCCTTAAAAGCCTCGTGGGTGTTCGGTGCCCACCCTAAAAGGGGGGGTACTGTCAGGAACCACAGTTCATGCACTGCTCGCACACGCCACTTACCGGCACGCTGGTGTATTCTGTGCCGCAGATCAGCCGCTGGTGCTTTCTTTGGTTACTAGCATGATTTCCACGGATTCTGGAAGAGTCACATGATCCAGAGTCACATAATCCAGAGTCACATGATCCAGGTAATTACTTTCTGGTTCTGTGCATGCTGCTGCCGGCAGCAACCAATCAGCATCCTTCTGGGGGGATATAAGCAGGCTTCCCAAAGTCCTCATTGCCTTGAACAACTTGTCAGTTCTCCAGCATCGCTCTCAAGGCTCCAGGCTTGCTCCAGAGATCCGTTTACCTGTGTCCTGCTGTACCTGCCTTTCCTGGTTACTTACCTGCCGCCAGAGATTTCCACTATCTCCATCTCAGTGTGTTTCCAGTCTGCGGTGCTCAGTCCAGGATTCCCCTCACAGGCCCCGGATATCCTCAGCTACCCAAGCACTCCAGAGTTCACCATCTCCGATATACTTACCTTTTCGTGTCACCATCGGACTCACCATCGATGGTTAATTAAGCATCCCTGTATACCTGAGTGTCTCACAGCCTCCACAGAGGAACCTGAGCAGAGGGCCGCGACCTGCCTGTCAGGTGCAGCGAAGACTATATCCCCTGGTGGGGGTCACTGGCGAAAACCCCTGGCGAGTTAGACTCCGCACCTCTGCTTCAGGTCTCGCCAATTCTCTGTGCTCACTGTGTAAACTTCCAGAGTGCTCCAGCATATGACTTGTCCATATCTCAAGCCACCTAACTTCTGCCTCCCTGCGCCCTCCAGTGGCTCACCCAGGTCATTACCGGGAACACAATCAGACCAGCCCGTGACAGTGTCTAAGTGCGTAAAATGGAGACATTCCCCTTTTATGGCTGTATTGCCAGTCTGGGTACTGTGTTCACTACAGTGTACTTAGTCAGGAGATTCATTCCACCCCATGTAGAAGCCGTGCTGCCATAATGGTCAGTGGCCCGCTAACCGGGACGCTGGCTTAGTACTCACCACTCTTCATTCTTCTGGCTCTGTTATGGGTGGCGGCGTGCTGCAGGAATGTACGCTCGCCGTGGTGGGGCTTGCAAATAGTTCCCTCAGGAGCTAGCATCCTGTCAGCGGGGAACGGACCATTAACCTTTAGTGGGGTTGGGCCATCGTCGTTGCCCCCCCCCCACACACTGGTGCCAACCAGTCCTGCCTGAAAATAACAAACTTTAAAAATAAATGTAGAAAACTCTTCAGGAGCTTCCAGAGACGTGACCGACTCCTCTGGGCACATTTTCTAAACTCAGTCTGGTAGGAGGGGCATAGAGGGAGGAGCCAGCACACGTAATCAAACTTCTATAGTGCCCATGGCTACAAGTGGACCCTTCTATACCCATGGTACTAATTAGATTCCCAGTATCCCCTAGGACGTAAGAGAAAGCATGATAATTGATACATCAGCCTCTATGTGTGGCCAGCGTTAAACTGTAGGCTAGGGCTCTCATCACTCGTTTGTTTTTACAACAAGTTATGTCTGCGTACATTTTACAAATTGTTCACTGGCATTGCAAATTCAATCTCAATAATATATCAGTTTATTTGGGCATTAGAAACAATGTTGTTCTCTTGGTTGAAATTATAAAATATATAATTAGTAAGATCATAATGTTGGAAATGTCAAAATACTGTAATTTAATATAATAATAATTTTATTTATTGATTAATATAATGAAGTTATAGTTACCCTATGAAGAATGAAATTTATTATGTAATTGTGGAAAATGTAGATCTTTACTACACCAGACAAAAAGATGATGGAATATAGAGAACTCTTTATTTTTATAGTAAATACAGTTCATTCTCCCGAAATGACTGCTGAATTATTTGGGCTATTTAATATCAAGGTACCGCTGCAGATATCACAGATAATGCAATGTATCCTATGTTTTTCATCCCACATTTAAGGGGATATAGCCAACGTTTTAGGAGATATATCACTGAGAAGAAAACATTGC
Source organism: Pseudophryne corroboree (assembly GCF_028390025.1). Lineage (NCBI taxonomy): Eukaryota > Metazoa > Chordata > Amphibia > Anura > Myobatrachidae > Pseudophryne > Pseudophryne corroboree. The sequence continues at coordinate 163,321,684 of NC_086449.1, forward strand.
TCTTAATCTTCTCATGTTTATTCGTTAAGGAGAATGTAAAGGGCAAAGGGGGAGATGTGTCAAAAAAGTACCAAACAACTACTGTAGCTTCTAACTGCCATGTTACAGGCTGAGTTTGAAAAATGATGTTTTGAAGTTGATTGGTTGGTACTAAGGGGTCTATCTGCTAAGCCTTGGACGGAGTTAAAGTACTAGCCAGTCTATGTAGAGATGAGCGGTTCTGGTTCACCAAGAACCAGACCCAACCGAACTTCCTGATCCGTGTCTGGCTTGGGGTTTCTCACCATACTCTGATCCCAAAATGAGGAAAAACGTCATCATCCCACTGTCTGATTCTCGCGGGGTTTTGGATTCTATAAAGGACCCGGTGATCAGTGCCATTTTCACTCCGGAGAGTGTACTGTGGAGACTGTGCTGACCGGACGTGTCTGTCTCAGTGCTGGGTTGTGTGGCATGGGGTTGGTGGCTGCAGTGGGGCTGGTGTATCAGTCCAGGAGTGCTCTGTCGTCTGATGTATCTGACAAGGGGTGCTCTGTCCACCGTGGGGTGATCTGTCCATACATCCAGGGGCTCTGCCCCAGTGTTAATTAAAATAATAAAAGCTAAAAAGCCTAAAATATAATTCTAAATTTTTTTTTTAGTTTTTGTTTGTGGTACCCCAGTGTACTATAAAAATTTTATTTTATTTTCATGAGTACTGAGATACTGCTGGTCAGACTGCAGAATATTATTATTTCATACACGTATTGTGCGACACTGTGGGTGACGGTAGTACCACAGTAATCATTTTTCATACTCATACATGTATTGTGCGACACTGTGGATGAAGGTAGGTACCACAGCAATATACTTTCATACTCATACACGTATTGTGCAACACTGTTGGTGAAAGTAAACCACAGTGTTTGATTACTATTTATGACTCATAAACGTATTGTGACACTGTTTGTGGTACATGTTTTGTACAAATTGTGGTGTGTGCTGTACCTCACTTCATTCGTGTTTGTGGGTAGATATGGAGGACAAACAATTGAGAGGAGAGCAGGAAGTACATACTAGTAATGCAGCTGCTGCCACCAGTCATGACAATACAAGTCCGTCAACGTCATCTTCCAAGGCCAATGCCCAAGGGCATAGAGGACTTAAGTCAGGGCATGTAAAATCAAAGAAGCAATATAATTGTACTGTGGTAAAGAAGAAATCATCAAAAGGAAAGTTAGCTGCAGGGAAACAAAATTGGAAATATGCCATTCACAACACAAAGTGGCAAGGAAAGACTCAGGCCTTGGCCTTTATTTATAAGTGGTGGTTCTGCAACTGTCAGTGATGCATCTTCTTCTCATGATGATACAAGAACTTTTCACTCAGAATCTAGAAGAGGTGTAAAAAAAAATGAAAACAACTGAAGCAGTAGAACAAATTGTGCGTTCAGAACGTCACACATTCCTGAGGAACGTTTAGGGGTGTCCATGTTAGCTATGTGTGAGTCTGAAATTTCTTACACTGTCCTCATAGAACAGCCTCTTTCACATCCTTCTACCATTTCTGCACCATCTGCACACGTGGGCAATAAATGTAAAGATAGTGATGAGGGCATAATAGAAATAGAGGATTCAGGTATGGAAGTGGAATAAGGGGGATGTGTGTATACTACTACTATCTGACACTGAGGATGTTGATGATGTTGTATGTGTAAGTCAGCAACCAGTGGCTTCAGTTCTTGCCTGTGATAAAAAGAGAGCCATTGTGATGCCTGGGTATAAGGCCAATAAAGCCACATCTTGGGTGTGGAATTATTTTTTTACAAATCCTGACAATGATTGTGAAGGCATCTGCTCATTTTGTGAGGCCAAAGTTAGTAGAGGTAGAGATGTTAGCTTTCTAGGCACCTCCACCATGTTACGTCATTTGCGGCGAATTAATGACATTTATTTTACAAGATTAAAATGTAATTGCAGTGTGGCAAGGGAGGCGCTTAAAGTACTATTTTTTCTGTATTCTTTTCTAACTGTGCAGGGCCACGCCTCCCATGGTCAGGCCACACCCCATGGAAAGTACCTGTACTCGCTCAGGCTCTCTACTGCCTGGCTGCGACAAGTAATATTGCTCAAAAGACGTGCTACTTGAAGGTGACTCACAATACACTTATAATGATGGCAATCATTATGTATTAAATAAAGAGGCAAATTACATTACTAATTATCTTATGTGGACAATATGATTTTGTTAATATATTCGGGGCAAAAATAGGATTTAAAATTACCTACCGGTAAATCCTTTTCTTGTAGTCCGTAGAGGATGCTGGAGTCCACATTAGTACCATGGGGTATAGACTGGTCCACTAGGAGCCATTGGCACTTTAAGAGTTTGAGAGTGTGGGCTGGCTGCTCCCTCTATGCCCCTCCCACCATACCCAGTCTAGAAACTGTGCCCCAGGAGACGGACATCTTCGAGAGAAGGATTACACAGATAGTGGCGAGATTCACACCAGCTCACACACAAGGCAACCCAAGCTAACTAGCTTGAAACATCAGCAATGGCTGAACAGGATTACTTACCAAGTAACAAAACAGTACTTACCCAGAACTAAGCAGTACTGAACTAAACAACCACTGCAGGAAAATGAAGCGCTGGCCGGGCGCCCAGCATCCTCTACGGACTACGTGAAAAGGATTTACCGGTAGGTAATTAAAATCCTATTTTCTCTTACGTCCTAGAAGATGCTGTGGTCCACATTAGTACCATGGGGATGTACCAAAGCTCCCAGAACAGGAGGGAGAGCGCGGAGGCTCCTGCAGCAGCAATTGACCAAACTTAAGGTCCTCAGAGGCCAAAGTTTCAAACTTGTAAAACTTAGCGAACGTGTTCGACCCTGACCAAGTAGCCGCTCGGCAGAGTTGCAAAGCCGAGACACCCCGGGCAGCCGCCCTGGAAGAACCCCCTTTACGAGTAGAGTGGGCCTTAACAGACGTAGGATGCTGCAATCCTGGCGTAGAATACGCATGCTGGATAGTGAACCTGATCCAGCGAGAGATCGTCTGCTTAGAAGCAGGACACCCAATGTTCTTGGGATCATACAGGACAAACAGAGAGCCCGATTTTCTGTGACGAGCAGTCCTCCTCACATAGATTTTTAGAGCCCTTACAACATCTAAGGACTTTGATGTAATTGAGGAGTCAGTCGTAACTGGCACCACAATAGGTTGGTTGATATGAAATGCCGACACAACCTTCGGAAGAAACTGCTGATGTGTCCGAAGCTCAGCTCTGTCTTCATGGAAGATCAAGTATGGGCTTTTACAAGACAAAGCCCCCAACTCCGACACACGTCTAGCAGAAGCTAAGGCCAACAAAGTGACCGCCTTCCATGTGAGAAACTTGACCTCAACCTCCTGAAGAGGCTCAAACCAGTCCGACTGGAGAAACTGCAACACCACGTTAAGATCCCAAGGCGCCGTAGAAAACGTCCCAGTTGAAACTCTACCGCAGGGAACTTCTTGGACTCATACCAAGTGTCAAAGTTGAAAAATATTGTAATACATATCCCTTGTTCTAACCCCTCATGCACATGCACGCTGCTCGTGCACCCGGTCCCCCGTGCAAGCACATATCCGCAAGTTGCGTAAGAGACGCTCCGGCGGCTCATGCGCATGATATGTGTATTTACGGCGGAGTTTGTGAGCGTGTAGCGTGCGACTAAAACATAGCATATTTAACCCAAATAGTGCATTTTGTAGATGTAGTTCCCCTAGACCATGACAGCGAGTAATGTTAGTTTAAACAGTTCCTGGATGGAGAGATTTGTCTTTGCATGATAGGAAGGGTCAGATAAAGGTTGGTAGGTGATGTCTAGTATCCAGCTGTAGGGTATTTTAAGGGAAACATTCCGGTGTTAGTTAGGAAAGGATCGCTTGCTCCTGCGTATAGTTATGTACAGAAGAAGATTATGAACATTAACTGTATTTGCTGTAAATTACACATGCGGCGGGAATCCAGGGATACCTCCCACCAGAGCAGTTGGGGAAGGACATTGCCTACCTATTCAAATCCACCTATGACCTTTGCTGTAATGTAGAGACATATCCCTGTGTCCAATGAACAATGAGATTACAGTGACCATTGAATTGTGTATGCATGTTGTGTATAAAAAGACCACTGTTGCCTGGCCGGACACAAAGACTCTGAAGGCTTTCTCCCTGATAGCTGAGGACTGGTCCAGGACGCGCTTGCGAACGATTCCCCACGTATGTATATGCTCTGTAGCCATTATTCTCTATTATTTCTGTTTAGATTTCCCTGTTAGCCTGTAGTGTATAACTTGTATCTGTTTACCCCTTTTCTCTGAATAATCCGCTGCGGTGTTAGAGCCCAGTGGTTTACCACAAACCGGTGTTGTGTTTTCACTTTCCTGCAAAGGGCTTTCATAGCGTCTTAATCGGTATAAGGTGTATAAGCATTGTTAAGGTATTACATCGCTGCAGTACTAGGCTGCTAAGGTTTAAAGTATAAGCATATCTTTACATTGTTTCATTACTTAAGGTTTACTGTATATCACTCTGTGTGCGTCCGCGCCGCGTGTACGTTGTACCCACGGCACGGCGTCAGATACGCTAATAGCGTATCAATACGGTACTCAGTGCGCCAATAGCGTACTTAGTATGTAGCGTGAATCCGTGTGCGTACGTGCCGCATGTGCGTCGCGCCCTCGGCACAGCGTCTGATATGGTAAGTGCGTATCCATACGGTACTCAGTACGCAAATAGCGTACTTAGTCTGTAGTGTGTGTAATAAGTCTAGCGGCCATAGCGGCTCCACGGTAATAGTATATAGCTTTAGGTTTTAAGGTAATATTTGACATTATCAATTGGGGGCATCGTCCGGTCCTCCTCATATCCGCAGCCTAGCAGGACAAGGCAGACTTTATCTATCAGCAAAGGGCGGGAAGGTATCCCCTGTTAGCCTTCTATTGGTCAGGTGGATACATTGGTGCTGATTAGATAAGCGTCTGCTCTGCATGGTTTGTAGGGATGCTGGTGGGATCCAAAAGGTAAGAACGTAAAGCTATTGATTTTTTTTTTTTAAATCTGTTAAATTTCTGTTTGGTGCCAACTGCGTACGCAACACACATAACACACGCACACACCTGTATTTTATTTGTGTATTTTGCATATCTACTTGCCTGTTGCCATTAGCATTGATTAATAGACCCATGCTGAGAAATTTGTTGCTATTTACTTAAAAATATAGAGTAATATTTAAGGGAGTATGTGTAAAACAAACACGCAGCCTGGCCTAGTTATAAAGGTTTATACAGGAGATACTGTGTGGTGTTTAGTAAGCGATTATAGTTAAATATCGTTTACATTTATAGAAGTGTGGTATTTGTATTACTGCGGACGTATACGGCCTTTTTGTATACGTGTCTCGGACATTGTGCGAGATTGCGTACGTGACGCAAAGGCCTACACACGTGGTGTATTTTACGCAACGTGCGTACAGATACGCCCACTTAATACAAATCACACGATAGCATTGTTTTAGTTTAGGCGATATGGTAGCCACGCGATAATAGCACAAATTTGTTCAGTTTCCAATATTTAGTTTAAAAGAACCTTCTCTTATTGTGTCACCTCTGGGACTAGGCTGTTTCACAAGAATGAAAGTAAATTTTCTGTACAGAAAAATCAAAGTGTATATGAGTGAACGAGCGTGAGTGTGCAAATAAAGGTTTTGTGAACCCAGAATTCGGGATCCCGTAGGAGACCACATCAGGTGAGTGGACACTTGGTGGTGTGGGAGTGGCTTTCTCACGTTTAACATTGTATAAGGTATAAAGGAGCAATTAGTATAACAGCAGACCAAGAGGTCAGCGAAGTCAGAAATCCGCTGACTAAGTCAAGCGAAGCTCTGAAAACCGTGGCCTGAGAAAGGTCAGCGGTGAGAGCGCAGCCCCGGGGGTTTGCGTAGTACCCATATAGGCCCGATCAGATACGCTCCAGCTGAGGTTTCGCAGCCTAAACAATCGATTCCGTTGGTCGTACGGCGGATAAGTAACAGTTACTTATACGCAGTGCGACTGTGCCGCGCGTTAGTGTGTGCATTAGTTAGTTCAACTTTATACCCATTACGCAATTTGCGTACAATCGCGGGATCATAGACGCTAATTGTACACGCAGACGCGATTTGTGAAACAGTTTTTTTATTTTAATGAAGTTTCGCTGGTCACTCAGGAAATCTCCAACAACTGATATTTACTGGGAGGGGTAACTCACTCCCACACGCTCTCAGTAAATAGAGGTTACGCAGGGCCCTAGGTTGGGTATGACCAGCATTGGGCACAGTGTGTGGGTCTACTGGCCAGAGCCGGCACTAGGTATAGGCAAACTAGGCAATTGCCTAGGGCATCTGGTATGCCTAGGGGCACAAGCAGCTTCTGCTGATTAAAATGATATGTGGCATGCCTATATTCTGTGTGTAGCATTTCGTATGCAGATACAGCCACAGTCGCACACAGTATATAGGCATGCCACATATCATTTTAATCAGCAGAAGCTGTTTGTGCATCCTAGCCACATAGCAATGCAAATAAGATGCATTTTTATAAAACATAGGCACCCGACATTAGCAGAGCTACCAGTTGACTCATGCCAGGAACTACATGTGTCATTATGTGTATAAGGACATTAATAATGTGTAACATATATGTAAGGGGCACTATGTGTGTCATTATGTGTAGAAGGGAACTAATAATGTGCGGCATATGTGTAGGGGACATTATGTGTGTCATTATGTGTATAAGTGCATTAACAATGTGCAGCATATGTGTAAGGGAAATTTTGTGTATAAGGGCATTAATAAAGGTTGGCATAATGTGTAAGGCACATTATGTTTATAAGGACATTAATAATGGGTGTCATATGTGTAAGGGGCATTACTGTGTGGTATTGTGTATAAATGCATTACCAATGTGTGGCATTATGTGTATAAGGTGCTCTACTGTGTGGTGTAATGTATAGAAAGGGCACTAGTGTGTGGTCTAATGTGGATAAAGAGCAATATGGTGTGGTGTAATGTGAATAAGGAGCAATATGGTGTGGTGTAATGAGAATAAAGAGCAATATGGTGTGGTATAATGTGAATAAGGAGCAATTTAGTATGATGTTATGTGAATGAGGGGCACTACTGTGAGGAGTAACGTATATAAGGTAAAGTGGTACTACTGTGTGATGTAATGTGAATAAGGGACACTATTGCATGATAAATTGTGAGTAAAGTTGCACTACTGTGAGGCATAATTTGAATTGGGGGTACTATTGTGTGGCCATGCCCCTTGCCAGCAAAAAACATACCTTTTTGGGCTATGCGCCGAATGTGCACACTGTTCTTATTTAAATTACAGGGAGTAGGAAAACAAAAAAAGGACTGCTATGGGTGGCGGGTCATGGTGCTGGGAAAGGGGTGTAGGGTCAGAAGCGGAACTAGCGGTGGTGCTAGGGGGCACCAGCCAAAATCTTGCCTAGGGCATCATATTGGTTAGGGCCGGCTCTGCTACTGGCCAACGTGGGCGTGAGTGGGTGAGAGCGCTTGGAGAACTTTCACCGTCGCCTTAACCTCTGAGTAATTTGGTTTTTGTAGGAATTAGCTGAGAAGGCAATACCTGCAAAGAATGGGGTCCAGTTGCTCAAGTAAGGGACGATCAACCAGGGTTCAGGTTGATAATCCGCGGCCCAAAGGGTCGGCGAGGTACATAATGTGTGAGAAATATGGATCACACGCAGAGGTCTTATGCAATGAATGGGAACGTATGACTGTGGAAGATAGGGAACTGTTCCCTAAGGTAGGCAGTTTTAGTCCTGAGGTGTTGCAAAATTTAAGGAGAAGGATATGTCTGATAAAATCCAGAAAACAAAGGATTAGACATTATGATTGTTTACAGTTATGGCAACAGGAGGGTGAGATACAACGGGGATTAGCTCAAGCAGCTGGTTCCAACCCTAGCAGGAAACTGATAGCAACTGCACCACCACCACCGTACATTACAGGGGAGAAAATGGCTACAGAGAATGGCATACTGGTATATGATAAGAGTGCACTTAATAAATGTATTAATGATGATAATTGTAAAGTAGATAAATGTATTAATGCTAACCCGTGCAAGTTGTATCCCATCTTAAACTTCCCTCAGGACTGCGACCAAGAAGATGAGCCCAGCACGATATCGGCACTCTCTAGCAGCCACCATACAAGATACTCAAGTGGGCACGGCCCAACCAGTAAGAGCAGTAGCAAAGGCCCCTAGTGGAGGGACAGGTGAGGTCGTGTCCACAGGTAAGTACGGTACTGTACATTATGCAGAAACAATTGCACCTCATATTGTAGAGTCAACACAAAGTGATGTAATTGAACTGAATCCTGTCAGGGTGATCGCAGTCCCCAATGGAAAGACTGACGCTCTGGGAATCACTCCCGTCAGGAACATTGCTATGCATTGCCCCTGGTCCCGGACAGAATTGAGGACAATTATGTCTGAATTTCCCGATCCCAGGAAAGATCTAGCCGCTTGTCAGAGGTTTATTAGGAAACAAGGTAACGCCACCGAACCCAATAACAAAGATTGGCGGACAGTGCTACGGGCATGTTTGCCCTCCAATATTGACCCCGTGAAATTCATTGCTGACTGTAAATTAGATGCAGAAGTACCTCTCACTGATGAATACAATCAGGAGAACGTAAAACAGATCAATCTGCAGTTAGGAGTATATTTCCCAACTGTTGTCAAGTGGAATAAAATTTTCTCCATTAGACAAAAAGAAGGTGAAACTGCTTCTGACTATTTCCATCGAGCACTGCAGGAAATGGCTAGATTTACTGGGATCGAAGACATTAAGGATAATGTGCACCATAGGGAGGTAGCGGTGTCCGTATTAATGGACGGGTTAAAGGAAGTGTTGAGAACCAGGGTACAAACCACTCAACCTAGCTGGAGAGGTATCTCGGTGGCTGCGTTAAGAGAGTCCGCTATTGAGCATGATCGGAACATCATTAGGCACAGGAAGTCACAGGGGGATAAGCTGATCACAGTAAGTATAAAAGCCCTGACAACGAAGCCACATCAGCCTAAACCCCAGACCCCTGTTGGTAAGTCGTATGTGATAACATGTTATAAATGTCAGAGAGAAGGACATTACGCACGAAACTGTATTTTTAAAGACCCACATAAGGTATATCGACCCCCTAGACCAGAACATGACCCACAGTATGACGCACGTAATTGTGATCAGGGACCGCAGAGGAGAAGTTATGAACCGCATGCAGGAGAAACAAAGAGGTACCCACCAAAGAGAGACTGGCAGGTCTCTGAAAATTCTCAGTTACCCCCCTCACATATTGTAGCTGCCAGCGCGCTGCGGGGGGGGGTCACCACACACAATAGGGGTGGGGCCACACCTGTAGTCTGCAGCCAGTGAAATTAATTGCGAGCCTTGGAAGTAAACCTGAGGTCCCAAGTTGATGTAATTGGTAGATCATTCCATGTAGATACAGGGGCGGCCAGGTAAACTCTGTGATTTATCTTTAAAGTTTCCTTTTTCATCTCTGACGTTCACCGACAGAACTACAGCTCAAACGTCACATGTCTACTCGGTCTTTTCAGAGGTCTGCCCAACCCCAGTATATCTCACCAGCATCATTGTGCCTGGCCATGCACAGAGGGTGGAGAGTGGAAATACTGGTGGGGGAGACTGTGCAGAGATACCGATAGACATGTTGGTGTGACAGCCTGAAGGTGAACGGAAATCTGACAATTTTTTTCTTTATTCTCTCTCTTTATGTTTTTTCATGTTCTACGGATGGTATTTCACACAACAGTTAAACACATGGTAATGCAAGATTTATGCTCCCTACAGAAAAGTCGCTGACTCGGAAAGAATATCGTATCACTGGAATGCCCGTTTCGGGAAGACTGAGAGGCAGCACTGTTGAGACAGCATCTGAGCAAGGAGAACAAAAAGACTAGAGGCGGTTATCGTACCAGTTTTCTTTCCCTTCTATTATTTTCTTTACCTCCCAATACCACTCTTTCTTTCTCCTCCTACAAGATGGACTTACCCCAAGAGACTGTGTTCCGGGTTTTCCTGTTGACCCTGTTGTTGACCAGAGCAGTCTATTTCGGTGAGAGTACCAGAGAGGTCGAGAAAGGATCTGGAATGGGTTCTGAAGACAAAGACGGATTAGTAGAATTCCAAGAGCAACACATTCACCGAGCAAAGGCGAGTATCAGAAAACGATCTGGTAGTCATGACACTAGGAGACATTGTGAAGGGTTATTGGCTGAAGAAAATTGTATCTGTAGAAATTGTGAAAACATAGTTGAGGACAGGTGCATCCAGAGATGTCAGTCCAGCCTTAATATCAACATGGACCGTCATCCATTGAGTGACTATCACTCATTAGTGGGTAAGGTTTTAAACCAAACGGAATGCTGGGTGTGCTCACAAGTACCTCAAGGTCAGAGCAAGTCAGGATTAGTACCGTACCTTTAACACTAGATGAGGTACTTGAATTAAGGGTGGGAAACCGGTGGACAAGAAATTTAATATTTCTTGGCCTCCTAGTTTGAAGCTCCACCAATATCATGTGGATAGGTCCTTAATATGTTTTAACATTTCCAATCCCCGAAAGCCGGGAAATTGGGAAGTGACATGGAATAACCAAACCATGGCATTTTCACACAGAGCCGATAGAATGCCCGTAGACCCAGAACTTATACGCCAAATAGCTGACGGTGGGAGATATTTTCGGTATAGGTACACTCTAGGAAGTAGGACCATGCGGGTTGGAGAAGTATCTCCAGGGTACTGTGCGCATATCATACAGCCTGATACGTGTACTGAACAAATGAGAGAGTTAGGGATAGGATTTTTCACCTGGAAGGTTTGCAATATGGTGATGTCATATTCTGTCCCATATGTTCTCCCCGATGATGCAGGAGAAAGGCGTATAAGTGGCTTGCCCCAAACTCAGAGGGATTGTGTTACATTGGAAGAGTGTTGCCAGAAGTAATGACCATTACCCATAATAAGATGAAAGACGTTCACCGCAATGCTCAAGCTCCTTACACTCACACTCACACTCACTACGAACACATTGTTAAGAGACACCTTATAGATAGGACAGAGCATGCAGCCTCTGATTTGATCCACGAATCCACCGGGATTCAATTCCTACTCGCGTTAGATATCATCCATACCGCCAGAGGAATTATAAATTTTAGGTATATCCATGCGCTAGCGAACCTGATAGATAATATCACCGAGATGTATGATGACACCTTCAGGTATACTGGGAGGGAATTGCAAGCTTACAAAACGGAACTGATCCAGCACAGGATGGTTCTCAATTACATCACAGCGGTGACAGGCGGGTATTATGTCACCCTAGCAACTCAGTATGGTGTGAAGTGTTGTACATATATCACAAACAGCACTGATGACCCAACCGAGGTCATAGATCAAAAGATGGACGATATCTTGCAGTTGAAATGGGAGTTCCGAAGGAGACACAACCTTACCCTTACTGCTGTGAGTAATGAACTGACCGGCTGGGTTTCATGGTTGAACCCACGCAATTGGTTCTCAGGTTTAGGAGAATGGGCTCAAAATGTTATCGTGAATGTAGGAAAGTTTCTCCTTTGTATCCTGGGAGTTGTCATAATGATTGGTTTGATATTTAGATGTGTTCGGATTTTAATGCAGTGCAAGCGCAGTACCAAAGTGATGAGTTTGAAGAGCGAGGGCATTGTTACACAAACTGATTTAATTTATGATCCATCAATTGAGACAATGCTGTGATAAGACGTGATTCCACGTCCGTTTCTTTCACCCGTTTCTCCTTTGTTTTTCTCCAAGGAAAAAAGACATCCATTCGGAAGAAGACTACAGATGTTGATGGACATTTCTAAAAGACTTTGATAGACACTTTAAAGACTTTAAGGACTTTTTATGGACACTTGAAAGACTTTGATTATCACCCACAGCAAGGATACACCCATCCGGACAAGACTTTAACAGACACCCAAGGACAATTGCACACATTATCATATGAATGTATTTGTGATATGCTTCTTATCTTCATCTCTACAACCTTCAGGTAGTGACACACATAGTCGACAGGTGATATATATATATACACATATTAGCACTCACATGTTTTCCCCCCTCCATGTATCATCAACTAATGTGCACCCCATTTGTTGGAACAAGAAGCCGAAAAGAGCTCATACATACATGCTTTTGCTATCCCACTAGGCCATACATTTCCCGCCTACTCCTCTCCTCCTACCTCCCAATCATTTATAGATATTTCATTGTATTGTATATTTTTCTGCTTAATTGTTTAGATTGTGGCAGTTATTGTTGACTGCCAAAGGGTCGACTGTCAAAGTCGAAAAATATTGTGATACATATCCCTTGTTCTAACCCCTCATGCACATGCACGCTGCTCGTGCACCCGGTCCCCCGTGCGTGCACATATCCGCAAGTTGTGTAAGAGACGCTCCGGTGACTCATGCGCATGATATGTGTATTTACGGCGGAGTTTGTGAGCGTGTAGCGTGCAACTAAAACATAGCATATTTAACCCAAATAGTGCATTTTGTAGATGTAGTTCCCCTAGACCAGGCATTCCCAACCATGGTCCTCAAGGCACACCAACAGTGCAGGTTTTAGTGATATCCAGGCTTGAGCACAGGTGACTTAATTAGTAGCTCAGTTATTTTGATTTAACCATCTGTGCTGCAGCCTGGATATCACTAAAACCTGCACTGTTGGTGTGCCTTGAGGACTGTGGTTGGGAATACCTGCCCTAGACCATGACAGCGAGTAATGTTAGTTTAAACAGTTCCTGGACGGAGAGATTCGTCTTTGCATGATAGGAAGGGTCAGATAAAGGTTGGTAGGTGATGTCTAGTATCCAGCTGTAGGGTATTGTAAGGGAAACATTCCGTGTTAGTTAGGAAAGGATCGCTTGCTCCTGCGTATAGTTATGTACAGAAGTAGATTATGAACATTAACTGTATTTGCTGTAAATTACACATGCGGCGGGAATCCAGGGATACCTCCCACCAGAGCAGTTGGGGAAGGACATCGCCTACCTATTCAAATCCACCTATGACCTTTGCTGTAATTTAGAGACATATCCCTGTGTCCAATGAACAATGAGATTACAGTGACCATTGTATTGTGTATGCATGTTGTGTGTAAAAAGACCACTGTTGCCTGGCCGGACACAAAGACTCTGAAGGCTTTCTCCCTGATAGCTGAGGACTGGTCCAGGACGCGCTTGCGAACGATTCCCCACGTATGTATATTCTCTGTAGCCATTATTCTCTATTATTTCTGTTTAGATTTCCCTGTTAGCCTGTAGTGTATAACTTGTATCTGTTTACCCCTTTTCTCTGAATAATCCGCTGCGGTGTTAGAGCCCAGTGGTTTACCACAAACCGGTGTTGTGTTTTCACTTTCCTGCAAAGGGCTTTCATAGCGTCTTAATCGGTATAAGGTGTAGGAAAAAACAATGGTTCCCTAATGCACACCGAGTGAAAAATATTACTACATAATAGTCAGATTATACGGAGATCTTGGTTGCGTATATCTGCAGATATAGGGTTAAGCCCCCAGGCCGATCGACAAGGCCTCTCCGTCACTGGGGGTCCCTAATACTAGGTATGGGTCCGGGGTGCAGGACCCCATCATGTCGGCACAGGTCGGCTACCCCAGGTCAGCACACAGGTGAAAATTAATAAGGGTTAATAGGAAGCACAGAAGTGCTATGTAAGTGGTGTGATTAAAATAATACAAAAATATACAAAGTGATAGGGAAAATCATAAGTGTTAATAAAGTGTTAGGGTGTGCCGACCTGAAGCAGCCCAGCCACACCGACACAGGGGCCACCACACCCACCCCATAAATAATTACAAATATGTCTGGGTTGAATTCCCAGTGTAAGGCCACATGGTAATGGCTCCTACAGCATCTGAGAGCCAGCTTACCTGGAGATACCCCTAGCTGGGCTGCTTCAGGTCGGCACACCCTAACACTTTATTAACACTTATGATTTTCCCTATCACTTTGTATATTTTTGTATTATTTTAATCACACCACTTACATAGCACTTCTGTGCTTCCTATTAACCCTTATTAATTTTCACCTGTGTGCTGACCTGGGGTAGCCGACCTGTGCCGACATGATGGGGTCCTGCACCCCGGACCCATACCTAGTATTAGGGACCCCCAGTGACGGAGAGGCCTTGTCGATCGGCCTGGGGGCTTAACCCTATATCTGCAGATATACGCAACCAAGATCTCCGTATAATCTGACTATTATGTAGTAATATTTTTCACTCGGTGTGCATTAGGGAACCATTGTTTTTTCCTACACAGAATTACCCCTCCCTTTTAGCACCTGAGTGACATCACTATCTGATTGAGCAGCTCACCACTTTTTGTTAGAGATGAGCGGGTTCGGTTTCTCTGAATCCGAACCCGCCAGAACTTCATGTTTTTTTTCACGGGTCCGAGCGACTCGGATCTTCCCGCCTTGCTCGGTTAACCCGAGCGCGCCCGAACGTCATCATGACGCTGTCGGATTCTCGCGAGGCTCGGATTCTATCGCGAGACTCGGATTCTATATAAGGAGCCGCGCGTCGCCGCCATTTTCACACGTGCATTGAGATTGATAGGGAGAGGACGTGGCTGGCGTCCTCTCCGTTTAGAATAGATTAGAGAGACACTTGATTTACTAATTTTGGGGAGCATTAGGAGTACTCAGTACAGTGCAGAGTTTTGCTGATAGTGACCAGTGACCACCAGTTTTATTTATAATCCGTTCTCTGCCTGAAAAAAGCGATACACAGCACACAGTGACTCAGTCACATACCATATCTGTGTGCACTGCTCAGGCTCAGGCCAGTGTGCTGCATCATCTATTATCTATATATAAATAATATTATATATATCTGTCTGACTGCTCAGCTCACACAGCTTATAATTGTGGGGGAGACTGGGGAGCACTACTGCAGTGCCAGTTATAGGTTATAGCAGGAGCCAGGAGTACATAATATATTATATAGTGAGTGACCACCAGACACACAGTGCAGTTTATTTAATATATCCGTTCTCTGCCTGAAAAAAGCGATACACACAGTGACTCAGTCAGTCACATACCATATCTGTGTGCACTGCTCAGGCTCAGGCCAGTGTGCTGCATCATCTATATATATTATATATCTGTCTGACTGCTCAGCTCACACAGCTTATAATTGTGGGGGAGACTGGGGAGCACTACTGCAGTGCCAGTTATAGGTTATAGCAGGAGCCAGGAGTACATAATATTATATTAAAATTAAACAGTGCACACTTTTGCTGCAGGAGTGCCACTGCCAGTGTGACTAGTGACCAGTGACCTGACCACCAGTATATATAATATTAGTAGTATACTATCTCTTTATCAACCAGTCTATATTAGCAGCAGACACAGTACAGTGCGGTAGTTCACGGCTGTGGCTACCTCTGTGTCGGCACTCGGCAGCCCGTCCATAATTGTATATACCACCTAATCGTGGTTTTTTTTCTTTCTTTATACATACATACTAGTTACGAGTATACTATCTCTTTATCAACCAGTCTATATTAGCAGCAGACACAGTACAGTGCGGTAGTTCACGGCTGTGGCTACCTCTGTGTCGGCACTCGGCAGCCCGTCCATAATTGTATATACCACCTAACCGTGGTTTTTTTTTCTTTCTTTACACATACATACTAGTTACGAGTATACTATCTCTTTATCAACCAGTCTATATATTAGCAGCAGACAGTACAGTGCGGTAGTTCACGGCTGTGGCTACCTCTGTGTCGGCACTCGGCAGCCCGTCCATAATTGTATATACCACCTAACCGTGGTTTTTTTTCCTTTCTTTATACATACATACTAGTTACGAGTATACTATCTCTTTATCAACCAGTCTATATATTAGCAGCAGACACAGTACAGTGCGGTAGTTCACGGCTGTGGCTACCTCTGTGTCGGCACTCGGCAGCCCGTCCATAATTGTATATACCACCTAACCGTGGTTTTTTTTTCTTTCTTTATACATACATACTAGTTACGAGTATACTATCTCTTTATCAACCAGTCTATATTAGCAGCAGACACAGTACAGTGCGGTAGTTCACGGCTGTGGCTACCTCTGTGTCGGCACTCGGCAGCCCGTCCATAATTGTATATACCACCTAACCGTGGTTTTTTTTTCTTTCTTTATACATACATACTAGTTACGAGTATACTATCTCTTTATCAACCAGTCTATATATTAGCAGCAGACACAGTACAGTGCGGTAGTTCACGGCTGTGGCTACCTCTGTGTCGGCACTCGGCAGCCCGTCCATAATTGTATATACCACCTAACCGTGTTTTTTTTTTTCTTTCTTTATACATACATACTAGTTACGAGTATACTATCTCTTTATCAACCAGTCTATATTAGCAGCAGACACAGTACAGTGCGGTAGTTCACGGCTGTGGCTACCTCTGTGTCGGCACTCGGCAGCCCGTCCATAATTGTATATACCACCTAACCGTGGTTTTTTTTTCTTTCTTTATACATACATACTAGTTACGAGTATACTATCTCTTTATCAACCAGTCTATATATTAGCAGCAGACAGTACAGTGCGGTAGTTCACGGCTGTGGCTACCTCTGTGTCGGCACTCGGCAGCCCGTCCATAATTGTATATACCACCTAACCGTGGTTTTTTTTTCTTTCTTTATACATACATACATACTAGTTACGAGTATACTATCTCTTTATCAACCAGTCTATATTAGCAGCAGACACAGTACAGTGCGGTAGTTCACGGCTGTGGCTACCTCTGTGTCGGCACTCGGCAGCCCGTCCATAATTGTATATACCACCTAACCGTGGTTTTTTTTTCTTTCTTTATACATACATACTAGTTACGAGTATACTATCTCTTTATCAACCAGTCTATATATTAGCAGCAGACACAGTACAGTGCGGTAGTTCACGGCTGTGGCTACCTCTGTGTCGGCACTCGGCAGCCCGTCCATAATTGTATATACCACCTAACCGTGGTTTTTTTTTCTTTCTTTATACATACATACTAGTTACGAGTATACTATCTCTTTATCAACCAGTCTATATATTAGCAGCAGACACAGTACAGTGCGGTAGTTCACGGCTGTGGCTACCTCTGTGTCGGCACTCGGCAGCCCGTCCATAATTGTATATACCACCTAACCGTGGTTTTTTTTTCTTTCTTTATACATACATACTAGTTACGAGTATACTATCTCTTTATCAACCAGTCTATATATTAGCAGCAGACACAGTACAGTGCGGTAGTTCACGGCTGTGGCTACCTCTGTGTCGGCACTCGACAGCCCGTCCATAATTGTATATACCACCTAACCGTGGTTTTTTTTTCTTTCTTTATACATACATACTAGTTACGAGTATACTATCTCTTTATCAACCAGTCTATATATTAGCAGCAGACACAGTACAGTGCGGTAGTTCACGGCTGTGGCTACCTCTGTGTCGGCACTCGACAGCCCGTCCATAATTGTATATACCACCTAACCGTGGTTTTTTTTTCTTTCTTTATACATACATACTAGTTACGAGTATACTATCTCTTTATCAACCAGTCTATATATTAGCAGCAGACACAGTACAGTGCGGTAGTTCACGGCTGTGGCTACCTCTGTGTCGGCACTCGGCAGCCCGTCCATAATTGTATACTAGTATCCAATCCATCCATCTCCATTGTTTACCTGAGGTGCCTTTTAGTTGTGCCTATTAAAATATGGAGAACAAAAATGTTGAGGTTCCAAAATTAGGGAAAGATCAAGATCCACTTCCACCTCGTGCTGAAGCTGCTGCCACTAGTCATGGCCGAGACGATGAAATGCCAGCAACGTCGTCTGCCAAGGCCGATGCCCAATGTCATAGTACAGAGCATGTCAAATCCAAAACACCAAATATCAGTAAAAAAAGGACTCCAAAACCTAAAATAAAATTGTCGGAGGAGAAGCGTAAACTTGCCAATATGCCATTTACCACACGGAGTGGCAAGGAACGGCGGAGGCCCTGGCCTATGTTCATGGCTAGTGGTTCAGCTTCACATGAGGATGGAAGCACTCAGCCTCTCGCTAGAAAAATGAAAAGACTCAAGCTGGCAAAAGCAGCACAGCAAAGAACTGTGCATTCTTCGAAATCCCAAATCCACAAGGAGAGTCCAATTGTGTCGGTTGCGATGCCTGACCTTCCCAACACTGGACGTGAAGAGCATGCGCCTTCTACCATTTGCACGCCCCCTGCAAGTGCTGGAAGGAGCACCCGCAGTCCAGTTCCTGATAGTCAGATTGAAGATGTCAGTGTTGAAGTACACCAGGATGAGGAGGATATGGGTGTTGCTGGCGCTGGGGAGGAAATTGACCAGGAGGATTCTGATGGTGAGGTGGTTTGTTTAAGTCAGGCACCCGGGGAGACACCTGTTGTCCGTGGGAGGAATATGGCCGTTGACATGCCAGGTGAAAATACCAAAAAAATCAGCTCTTCGGTGTGGAGGTATTTCACCAGAAATGCGGACAACAGGTGTCAAGCCGTGTGTTCCCTTTGTCAAGCTGTAATAAGTAGGGGTAAGGACGTTAACCACCTCGGAACATCCTCCCTTATACGTCACCTGCAGCGCATTCATAATAAGTCAGTGACAAGTTCAAAAACTTTGGGTGACAGCGGAAGCAGTCCACTGACCAGTAAATCCCTTCCTCTTGTAACCAAGCTCACGCAAACCACCCCACCAACTCCCTCAGTGTCAATTTCCTCCTTCCCCAGGAATGCCAATAGTCCTGCAGGCCATGTCACTGGCAATTCTGACGAGTCCTCTCCTGCCTGGGATTCCTCCGATGCATCCTTGCGTGTAACGCCTACTGCTGCTGGCGCTGCTGTTGTTGCCGCTGGGAGTCGATGGTCATCCCAGAGGGGAAGTCGTAAGCCCACTTGTACTACTTCCAGTAAGCAATTGACTGTTCAACAGTCCTTTGCGAGGAAGATGAAATATCACAGCAGTCATCCTACTGCAAAGCGGATAACTGAGGCCTTGGCATCCTGGGTGGTGAGAAACGTGGTTCCGGTATCCATCATTACTGCAGAGCCAACTAGAGACTTGTTGGAGGTACTGTGTCCCCGGTACCAAATACCATCTAGGTTCCATTTCTCTAGGCAGGCGATACCGAAAATGTACACAGACCTCAGAAAAAGAGTCACCAGTGTCCTAAAAAATGCAGCTGTACCCAATGTCCACTTAACCACGGACATGTGGAGCAGGGCAGGGTCAGGACTATATGACTGTGACAGCCCACTGGGTAGATGTATGGACTCCCGCCGCAAGAACAGCAGCGGCGGCACCAGTAGCAGCATCTCGCAAACGCCAACTCTTTCCTAGGCAGGCTACGCTTTGTATCACCGCTTTCCAGAATACGCACACAGCTGAAAACCTCTTACGGCAACTGAGGAAGATCATCGCGGAATGGCTTACCCCAATTGGACTCTCCTGTGGATTTGTGGCATCGGACAACGCCAGCAATATTGTGTGTGCATTAAATCTGGGCCAATTCCAGCACGTCCCATGTTTTGCACATACCTTGAATTTGGTGGTGCAGAATTTTTTAAAAAACGACAGGGGCGTGCAAGAGATGCTGTCGGTGGCCAGAAGAATTGCGGGACACTTTCGGCGTACAGGCACCACGTACAGAAAACTGGAGCACCACCAAAAACTACTGAACCTGCCCTGCCATCATCTGAAGCAAGAAGTGGTAACGAGGTGGAATTCAACCCTCTATATGCTTCAGAGGTTGGAGGAGCAGCAAAAGGCCATTCAAGCCTATACAATTGAGCACGATATAGTAGGTGGAATGCACCTGTCTCAAGTGCAGTGGAGAATGATTTCAACGTTGTGCAAGGTTCTGATGCCCTTTGAACTTGCCACACGTGAAGTCAGTTCAGACACTGCCAGCCTGAGTCAGGTCATTCCCCTCATCAGGCTTTTGCAGAAGAAGCTGGAGGCATTGAAGAAGGAGCTAAAAGGGAGCGATTCCGCTAGGCATGTGGGACTTGTGGATGCAGCCCTTAATTCGCTTAACAAGGATTCACGGGTGGTCAATCTGTTGAAATCAGAGCACTACATTTTGGCCACCGTGCTCGATCCTAGATTTAAAGCCTACCTTGGATCTCTCTTTCCGGCAGACACAGGTCTGCTGGGGTTGAAAGACCTGCTGGTGACAAAATTGTCAAGTCAAGCGGAACGCGACCTGTCAACATCTCCTCCTTCACATTCTCCCGCAACTGGGGGTGCGAGGAAAAGGCTCAGAATTCCGAGCCCACCCGCTGGCGGTGATGCAGGGCAGTCTGGAGCGACTGCTGATGCTGACATCTGGTCCGGACTGAAGGACCTGACAACGATTACGGACATGTCGTCTACTGTCACTGCATATGATTCTCTCAACATTGATAGAATGGTGGAGGATTATATGAGTGACCGCATCCAAGTAGGCACGTCACACAGTCCGTACTTATACTGGCAGGAAAAAGAGGCAATTTGGAGGCCCTTGCACAAACTGGCTTTATTCTACCTAAGTTGCCCTCCCACAAGTGTGTACTCCGAAAGAGTGTTTAGTGCCGCCGCTCACCTTGTCAGCAATCGGCGTACGAGGTTACATCCAGAAAATGTGGAGAAGATGATGTTCATTAAAATGAATTATAATCAATTCCTCCGCGGAGACATTGACCAGCAGCAATTGCCTCCACAAAGTACACAGGGAGCTGAGATGGTGGATTCCAGTGGGGACGAATTGATAATCTGTGAGGAGGGGGATGTACACGGTGATATATCGGAGGGTGAAGATGAGGTGGACATCTTGCCTCTGTAGAGCCAGTTTGTGCAAGGAGAGATTAATTGCTTCTTTTTTGGGGGGGGTCCAAACCAACCCGTCATATCAGTCACAGTCGTGTGGCAGACCCTGTCACTGAAATGATGGGTTGGTTAAAGTGTGCATGTCCTGTTTTGTTTATACAACATAAGGGTGGGTGGGAGGGCCCAAGGACAATTCCATCTTGCACCTCTTTTTTCTTTTCTTTTTCTTTGCATCATGTGCTGATTGGGGAGGGTTTTTTGGAAGGGACATCCTGCGTGACACTGCAGTGCCACTCCTAGATGGGCCCGGTGTTTGTGTCGGCCACTAGGGTCGCTAATCTTACTCACACAGTCAGCTACCTCATTGCGCCTCTTTTTTTCTTTGCGTCATGTGCTGTTTGGGGAGGGTTTTTTGGAAGGGACATCCTGCGTGACACTGCAGTGCCACTCCTAGATGGGCCCGGTGTTTGTGTCGGCCACTAGGGTCGCTAATCTTACTCACACAGTCAGCTACCTCATTGCGCCTCTTTTTTTCTTTGCGTCATGTGCTGTTTGGGGAGGGTTTTTTGGAAGGGACATCCTGCGTGACACTGCAGTGCCACTCCTAGATGGGCCCGGTGTTTGTGTCGGCCACTAGGGTCGCTAATCTTACTCACACAGCTACCTCATTGCGCCTCTTTTTTTCTTTGCGTCATGTGCTGTTTGGGGAGGGTTTTTTGGAAGGGCCATCCTGCGTGACACTGCAGTGCCACTCCTAGATGGGCCCGGTGTTTGTGTCGGCCACTAGGCTCGCTAATCTTACTCACACAGCTACCTCATTGCGCCTCTTTTTTTCTTTGCGTCATGTGCTGTTTGGGGAGGGTTTTTTGGAAGGGACATCCTGCGTGACACTGCAGTGCCACTCCTAGATGGGCCCGGTGTTTGTGTCGGCCACTAGGGTCGCTTATCTTACTCACACAGCGACCTCGGTGCAAATTTTAGGACTAAAAATAATATTGTGAGGTGTGAGGTATTCAGAATAGACTGAAAATGAGTGTAAATTATGGTTTTTGAGGTTAATAATACTTTGGGATCAAAATGACCCCCAAATTCTATGATTTAAGCTGTTTTTTAGTGTTTTTTGAAAAAAACACCCGAATCCAAAACACACCCGAATCCGACAAAAAAAATTCGGTGAGGTTTTGCCAAAACGCGTTCGAACCCAAAACACGGCCGCGGAACCGAACCCAAAACCAAAACACAAAACCCGAAAAATTTCAGGCGCTCATCTCTACTTTTTGTCGGTATAAGGTGTATAAGCATTGTTAAGGTATTACATCGCTGCAGTACTAGGCTGCTAAGGTTTAAAGTATAAGCATATCTTTACATTGTTTCATTACTTAAGGTTTACTGTATATCATTCTGTGTGCGTCCGCGCCGCGTGTACGTTGTACCCACGGCACGGCGTCTGATACGCTAATAGCGTATCAATGCGGTACTCAGTGCGCTAATAGCGTACTTAGTATGTAGCGTGAATCCATGTGCGTACGTGCCGCGTGTGCGTCGCGCCCTCGGCACAGCGTCTGATACGCTAAGTGCGTATCCATGCGGTACTCAGTACGCAAATAGCGTACTTAGTCCGTAGTGTGTGTAATAAGTCTAGCGGCCATAGCGGCTCCACGGTAATAGTATATAGCTTTATGTTTTAAGGTAATATTTGACATTATCACAAGATACATATTTTTTCCAAATACGATGGTAATGTTTAGACGTTACTCCTTTCCTAGCCTGTATCAGGGTAGGAATAACCTTGTTCGGAATGCCCTTCCGAGCTAGTATCTGGCGTTCAATCTCCATGCCGTCAAACATAGCCGCGGTAAGTCTTGATAGGTGAACGGCCCCTGCTGCAGCAGGTCCTCCTGAAGAGGCAGAGGCCTCGGCTCTTCTATCAGTAGATCCAGAAGATCTGCGTACTAAGCCCTTCTCGGCCAGTCCGGAGCTATGAGGATTGCCTGAACCCTTGTTCTCCTTATGAGTTTGAGAACTCTTGGAATGAGTGGGAGTGGAGGAAACACGTACACCGACTTGAACACCCACGGAGTTCCCAGGACGTCCACCACCACGCCTTGCGGGTCCCTCGACCTGGAACAATACCACCAAAGCTTCTTGTTGAGACGAGAGGCCATCATGTCTATTTGGGGTACACCCCAAAAATCTGTCACCTCCTTGAACACCTCCAGATGGAGACCCCACTCTCCTGGGTGGAGATCGTGTCTGCTGAGGAAGTCCGCTTCCCAGTTGTCTACTCCCGGAATTAAGATTGCTGACAGTGCCAACGCGTGTTTTTCTGCCCAGAGGATGATTCTTGTTACCTCAGACATTGCAGCTCTGCTCTTCGTTCCGCCCTGTCGGTTTATATAAGCCACTGTCGTTCCATTGTCCAACTGCACTTGAATGGCCCGATTTCTCTGAAGAGGGGCCGCTTGGAGAAGACCGTTGTAGACGGCTCTTAGCTCCAGGATGTTTATTTCTATCATCTGGCCAAGGTATTCTTTCATGATGTACTACAAGGAATTATAGATGTGAAACTGCAAGGAGGTATTGGCTTTGCTGTGTCAGCTACACAGATCAGCCCCCTGTGCAAATTCCTTGCATGACAGGCTGGTGTAGGTCAGAAAGAGAATGGTCAGGTCACCATCCAAGCTCCGAGATTCAGGAGCACATTTTTAAGACACTTGTACCCCTTTCACATCGCACAAATAACCCGGTATCGACACGGCATATTGCCGTGTCGAAACGGGCGATTGCTGTTCCTGAACATAGAATTAATCAAAAACAGCTACTTGGTCTGTTTACACCAATGATTACACTCCCACAGTATCTATCCCCATACACTATTATAGTTCCACATTTCTGCCAGTACTAAGAGCTATTTCAGGAGTGCCTCACTTCAACTAAGAAACCTTAAGTTCCCCCTACAACAATAATTAAAATCCCATATATTATTACCCAAATAATAACCCGAACGCATATATGTATCATGTACCAGTTGTGTACATCGACACAATGGATCTCATAAGAATCAGCAGTGACC
The DNA here is from genome assembly GCF_028390025.1 of Pseudophryne corroboree. Classification (NCBI taxonomy): domain Eukaryota; kingdom Metazoa; phylum Chordata; class Amphibia; order Anura; family Myobatrachidae; genus Pseudophryne; species Pseudophryne corroboree. The sequence continues at coordinate 163,345,748 of NC_086449.1, forward strand.
AATCTTATTAAATTAATTTTTAATATGAGAAGTCATTCACAGTGCTCAACATGTAAAATAATTGAATAAAAAATGACATACAAGTAATCCTAGGCAAATTTCCCAAAAATAAAATGAATGAAGAAAAGAACAGATTCACTGTTCACTTCCGTCTGTGATCTCCCCTGTACTGAGGTTGCTTGGTGACTGCTTTCCACTCTGGCTCAACTGTAATTAAGTAGCACCTGCCCTGACTGACAGCTCTTAGGGCTGCTATTTCACAGCTGCTTAAATCAACGCTTGTATCCCCGTCCAGCAGCTGATTATTTGTTACCCACATAAATGCACTCAGTGCATTCACTGCATTGTTGGTGTTAGGTTTGACTAGCTCCTGTCCTTGCTGTTCCTGAGGATATTGCTATTCTGTGTGTTGGATACCGGCTGACTCCTGAGCTCTTTGCCAGCATCTGTTCATTGCAATTCCCCTGCTTTCTGAACTGGCCTGCCATGTATGCTGCGTGTATCGTTTGCCCTGTAGCTGCGAGTCTCCCAGATACACCCTCAATCTTAGGCTTTAACAACTATGCACTACTGAGATCAAGTTCTAATTACAAGTGAACAGATTTCCGGGAAAGGCTACATAATCATGACAGGCAATACCTACTAATCTGAATGCAATCCAAAGGTGTATAGGTTTTGAGAATTACTATCATAGTTTGATTCAATTGTTTTCATCCATGATGGCCAAAATGAATGCTCTGACTAAAGAAAGGAGCAGATCCCTATGTTTGGTCACCTCAAGCCTTACAAGTCGAGGAGTGGCAACATGAAGGTGATAAACACACTGATGTTGCCTATTCAGACCACAAGAATCTACAGTATATAGAAACTATCAAAAGACTAAAAACTAGACATGTTTTATGGGCTTTATTCTTTACCTGGTTAAAAAAAACTGCAGAACCAGTTTTAGGATGTCGTCCACTGGGAAGGTAAAATTCTATGACTGGAAAAAAGGGCATGGGTTCCAGCAAGATATCTCTATGTAGAATGAATGAGAAAGGTCTTTCATTAAGTTTAGCTGGAGAAATGCCAGGGTAGATGCCCTTGATCCCTCCTCAATGGGAGAGCAGTCAGAAACATCCAATTAATTCAAGTTTCTTTGGAAGAGTTCACTCTGTGCTGCCTTCTCTGTGCTGCCAAGACTGGAGACTTCATAGTGCCGGAGTCACATCACAGAGCGTCCTCTGATCTGTCCATCCTGAATGTGATACTGCACATCCATGCATCTTCATCTGCATCCTTCATAGAAGAAGATCCCTGGGTGTTTCCTCATTGAGACTGCTTATGTTAATAAACTGCTCTGCCTGGTTAATAAACTAAAACCTGGTTAAGTTATTCATTGAGTACTGACCTCCATCACACAACGCTGTCACTTACTATATATCAACAACTCTAGGATCTTCCAATAGGTTATGGGCCCAGGCCACCAGAATGTGAAGAATAATGATATCAAGAAAACAGCTGCAGTGACATGGAATAAACGAATCTAAGTGTTCTCAGAGAACTACACTACATGGAAATTTGCCATGCAGATACAATTGAATCTTGAAAATGTATGAATAGTCACAAGTGATCCTGGCGATAACCCCAACCCATATGATGTTGATAAGGCTTGGGAACCATAGGTCTAGCTGTAAAGCAGCACATGTATTCCATCATTTGCGGGAAGGTAACCGCATGCAGAAATTGACTGTACTGTTTGAGGGTGATAGTTATTTCCTCCAGTTGGGAGCAGCAATTTGCCAAATTTAAATAAAAAATCTTTCCACTCATTTTTTTCCTGTGTTTTTTACCTATAGGATATATTTTGATTCTGACACCCATATAATGTGATCAACTGGTCATTGGGTCTTTCACTGATTTGGGACCAGCCTTTTATCTAGCTTTCAAACTCTTACTCAAGTGCCAGTGATAGCGCTTATCTTGCTTCCTGACTTCTGTGTCTTGATGTCTTGTTCTTTCTAGTTAGTGACCCAGGCTTGATCTCACCATCCATAGCCTTATTTACTAGCTTTGACCCCATTAATTGCCAACCGTGAATTCCAAATTATTCACGCTTGTAATCCATCATGGATGTACAGTCATAGTAGGCAGGGAAGGCAGAGCCTCACCTGTCATACTCTCTGTCATTCCTTGACTATAAAAAGGATTAGAATAATACATAGAAGATGTTTATAACTTAAAAGCAACTTATTTATTTAATAATAGTTTTTTATATAGCATAGCAAATTCCGTTGCGCTCAGCCTCTCCTCTCATAGTCAGACACTGCCTGTAGAGCTGGGGCGGGGCCACACAGTAAAGAATATGAGCCAATGCAGGCATACCACACAGTGCCTGGCTTACTTGAGCTTTGATGGACACTTCGGATTGACTATGTGACCAATCCAGGAGGTGAAGAAAGAGACTGGAGCTCAGCAGTGTGGTGGGGGAGGACGGAAATGGGGACCCGAAGTGCAAGTAGCAGTCGCTGGTACAAATATGTTCTTGCTCTCAGACCCGCTCCCATGTGTGCCTCCCCTTCAACTGACCTCATTACGTCACTGTGATCCATTCACTGCATGGTAGAGAATGGAAGTGAATCGCATCCAAGCATTTATACAGAAGATACTCTACTGCTTCTAAAAAAATGCACTTGGTTGAATGCGTTAAAGAAACATACAAGCTACCATATACACAAATGTTATCATTGCACCCAGGACCGGTGCTAGAGTTTTCGGGGCCTATTTTGCACCGTGCCTTAACTCATAAAGGGACAATGTGCACGGAAGGCATGCACTGCAAAAAAGGGGGTATAGACTCACAAGTAAGGGACATGGCCGCACAACAGTACCTCCAATTCAAAGTATGCCACACAGTAGCACAATTTTATTCACATTACACTACACATAGTCCCCATGATTCATATTACACCACATAGTAGTGTCCCTTAGACACGTTACACCACACAGTAGTGTCCCTTAGATACGTTTCACCACTTAGTAGTAACCGATATACATAATGTCCACAGTAGTGCTACTTATACATATCGCGCTACCAGTAGTAATGGTCATAAACAATGGCCACAGTATTGCCCCTTAGACATGTTACACTATACAGTACTACCCCTATACGTGCACGCAGGTGGAGTTTCTGAGTACCTGGAACCCCCGTCCACCGATACAGCAGAGCAGCTGACGATTTTTTGAGAAGGAGCGGCGCGCAGGCATAACATGCCAAAGCTGCACCTGAGTCCTTATACAGTATTTATACAGGCAGACTGCTGTACTGCTGGCTAAAGGTAGGAGGAGCTGCAGTTAAAGGGAGGTTGAGGGTACTGACACTGACGGGGAGTTAGAGGGAGGGTGAAGGCAGGGACGCTGAGGGGGAGTTAGAGGGAGGGTGAGGGCAGGGATGCTAGGGGGGGAGTTAGAGGGAGGGTTAGAGGGAGGGTGAGGACAGGGATGCTGAGGGGGCGTTAGAGGGAGGGTGAGGGTAGGGACGCTGAGGGGGCATTAGAGGGAGGGTGAGGATAGGGACGCTGAGGGGGCATTAGAGGGAGGGTGAGGGTAGGGACGCTGAGGGGGAGTTAGAGGGAGGGTGAGGGTAGGGACGTTGAAGGGGATTTAGAAGGAGGATGAGGGTAGGGATGTTGAAGGGGAGTTAGAGGGAGGGTGAGGAAAGGGATGCTGTGGGGGAGTTAGGGGAAGGTGAGGGTAGGGACGCTGAAGGAGATTTAGAAGGAGGATGAGGGTAGGGATGCTGAAGGGGATATAGAGGGAGGATGAGGGCAGGGACACTGAGGGGGAATTAGAGGGAGGGTGAGGGTAGGGATGCTGTGGGGGAGTTAGAGGAAGGGTGAGGGTAGGGACGCTGAGGGAGAGTTAGAGGAAGGGTGAGGGTAGTGACGCTGAGGGAGAGTTAGAGGAAGGGTGAGGGTAGGGATGCTGTGGGGGAGTTAGAGGGAGGGTGAGGGTAGGGACGCTGAGGGAGAGTTAGAGGAAGGGAGAGGGTAGGGACGCTGTGGGGGAGTTAGAGGGAGGTTGAGGGTGTGTGTACTTAAGACATACTTCTCCTGACATACACATTCTGCAGAATTTTATTTAAAATGATGTGTACATAAATATGTGTGTGCAACATTAAAATATATAGCTTTATTAGACTAAATGAATTTGGGGTGACAATTAAACTTCATATGTAGACTATATGCTATGCAGAGAGCCCTTCTAACTGTCACTTACCTCATATTGGCTGATAGTGACTCCCCTCTGCTTCATGGACAGGCAGCTGTCACACGTGGGTCTCTATATCTCTGATGCCTCCTGCTGTGCTGCGCTCCGTCTCGGTTAGTCTTTGCAGATGGAGGGTTAGGCTTTGCTATTGGAGTGACATCATCATGTCATGCTGCAGCTACCCTTGGTTTTAAAGCAGTGCACATGGGAGGCAGAGCTCGGGACGGGATTTGGAGAAGCTAGTCTAATCTGGGTGGATGCTGGGTGGCAATGACAGATGTACATTGTATTTAAATATTTATGCAGTATGGCTAGTGGGTGGTCCAGTGCACACCCGGACCACCCTTTGTTTTGCCAGGCACAACCAGCAGCAGGGAGGCAGGACCCACTCTTTATGCTGCCTGCGCCGCTGCTGCCTGTCATTCAGTGCGACAGGTGCAGGCTACGGATACACTGCACATCGGTAAAGTAGCAAAGCAGGCAGAACGCCTCTGCAGCCCAGCACCTCCGCCAGGCCTGATTGCACCAAGTTCACCACTACAGTGGCATAACTCCCAGAGACAATGGAGACATTTGCCTTTGGGCTCCAGCTGTCAGAGAGGGCCTAAGAAAGATAGACTGAGAGGGCTTTTGAACTAGAAAAGATCTCTCTCTACTCATTTCACAGTGACTTGCTGCAGTCACTGCTGACTGCTGTCCAAGCTCAGAAACCTCCTTCGAAGATCCCTTCAGCTGAAGAGTTTGGAATGTTTCTGATAGCAGATCAAAGTATGTACAATGATCTACAGCTCTGCTGCTGTGTCTTAAATGATGAAAGAAAGGAGAGCACAAGTTGGTTTTAAGAAAATTACAGGTTGAGTATCCCATATCCAAATATTCTGAAATACGGAATATTCCGAAATACGGACTTTTTCGAGTGAGACTGAAATAATAAAACCTTTGTTTTCTGATGGCTCAATGTACACAAACTTTGTTCAATACACAAAGTTATAAAAAATATTGTATTAAATGACCTTCAGGCTGTGTGTATAAGGTGTATATGAAACATAAATGAATTGTGTGAATGTACACACACTTTGTTTAATACACAAAGTTATAAAAAATATTGGCTAAAATTACCTTCAGGCTGTGTGTATAAGGTGTATATGAAACATAAATGCATTCTGTGCTTAGATTTAGGTCCCATCACCATGATATCTCATTATGGCATGCAATTATTCCAAAATACGGAAAAATCCGATATCCAAAATACTTCTGGTCCCAAGCATTTTGGATAAGGGATACTCAACCTGTATTATAATAAAACTTTTAAGGGGAGTATTTAGCAAAGCTTGGAGAGAGATAACATTTTGAGAGATGAAGTACCAACCAATCCGCTCCTGTCATTTTTCACACACAGCCTGTAAAATGTATGGCAGAAGCTGATTGCCTGGTACTTTATCTCTCACAATTTTATCTCTCTCAAGAGCTTTGATAAAATCCCCCCTCAGGGCTCTATTTATTATAATTTGCTGCCAGCACCTGAAAATAAAGATTCCTTATCGCCACAATTAGCTTCAATAAAAAATCTTTAGTCTCCCAGATGTACCACTGGCAAGTCACTGGAACGTCAGCACATGTGGGGACACCACCTTCTATTTCGCCTCCAGGAGCATGGCATGAACTTACGCCCCTGCACCACTACACTAGCTCCATAATTAATTAGCTAACCCCCTTGGATTGGTCCAATGCCTTGGATGTGGTACTGTTCCAATCTCTTATGGGCTCATTATAAATTGTTACATACATCTAATGATTATTTGTAAATGATATATGGATTATTTTGCTGGTTTGAAACCTTTCTGACTTACTCCACCTCTGTCTTACCTTCTAACAGCTATAGGGGGTCCGAGTTGATCGCTCGCTATCAGTTTTTAGCAGCCGTGCAAATGCATTGTCGCCGCACACCGGGGAGTGTATTTTCGCTTTGCAGAAGTGCGAATGCCTGTGCAGCAGAGCGCTTCGTGTGCGTTGATTATAACGTTGGAGGGTTGGCTTTTGATGTCACACACCCGCCCAGCGTTCGCCCAACCACGCCTGCGTTTTCCCCGGCACGCCTGCGTTTTTCCAAACACTCCCTGAAAAAGGTCAGTTGACACCCAGAAACGCCCCCTTCCTGTCAATCTTCTTACATTGTGCCGTGCGACTTAAAGCTTCGCTAGAACCTGTACAAAACCACAAAGGTCTTTGCACCCGTACGTCGCGGGTGCGCATTGCGGTGCATACGCATGCGCAGAAATGCCGATTTTTAGCCTGATCGCTGTGCTGCGAACAATGGCAGCTAGCAATCAACTCGGACAGGGCCGGTTCCGGGGCTTCTGGCGCCCCGGGCGGCATTAGGGGGCGTGGCTTCATACAGGGGGCATGGTCAGTTACGCCCCCTGTACTGTTGTAGGATGTGCGGTGCGCGATGACGTCATCGCGCACCGCACAGCAATGGTCCTCTCCACGAAGGTAAACTAGACGCTAAGCGTCTAGTTCCCTTCTTGGAGAGGACCTTTGCTGTGCGGTGCGTGATGACGTCAACGTGCACCGCACATCATTACAGTGAAGGTCCTCTCCAGGAAGGGAAATTAGACGTGTAGCGTCTAGTTTCCCTTCACAGCGGGCAGCCCACGAAGGGAAACTAGACGCGTAGCGTCTAGTTTCCCTTCACAACGGACAGCGGGACAGCGGGCCGCGGCAGCGGAGGGCACCACAGCAGCAGCGGATCTTGCCATGGTGCGGCACCCTCCGGAAGGCGGCGCCCCGGGCAAAAGTCCTGCTTGCCTGTGGCAAGATCCGCTACTGAGCTCGGAATGACCCCCACAGAGAGATGTTTTATAATATTTACCATAGAGCTTCTCCACAATGGAGGTTCTCAATTAGATTATCCGATATAGTTGACTGTCATAAATGTCAAGCGCTTGGTGCTTCCTTTATATGTATGTGCCTGTTCCTCCAAATGGGAAATTTAGAGAATGAATAATAGTCCCCCAAGCTTGACAAATGGGAGTGAGAAATATTTACTGATTATATCTGTGATAGCCAAAAAAGTAAACCTACAAATAAAAAGGAACAACTTATGATAACAAACAGTGGAGATGTTGCCCAGAGCAACCAGATTCAAGCTATAATTGTTTTTAGAAAGTACTGATTAATGATAACTATAATCTGATTGGTTGCTATAGGCAACACCGCCCTGTCCTCTTTAGAAGGTTTGATAAATCTTCCTCCAAACATCCGGGCGCAGCGGAAATGGGTCCCAGTACAGAGCCGGCGGGAGAGGGTGTGGGTGGCCTAGACCAAGAGGTGGAGCGACTATGACACCCAGACACCCCGGGAAACAGCTGCGGGGTGACTGCCTCCGACAAGGGTGAGGCCCCCAAGCTAACCGTAGCTCAGGTGGGAGCAGCAGACTGGCAATGGCCTGCTGCCCCAAACCCTCACGTATAGCGAGAGCTGCCCGGGCTGGTGCACCAAGCTCTGGAGCCGACCAAGCAGCTGGACCACATGGACTGCCCAGAAGCGGAAAACCTGTCACGGTGGATACCCATGTTGCAGCAAAAACGACGGTCTGGATATCTGCGGGAGCCCCACCACCAAAGGGAAAGGGGGGAGGATGCCCGAGACCCCCAGAGTCCCAATCCAGCGCCAGAGTGAGGTTCAGGAAACACAAGAGGGGCACCCGTTCGGGTGCCCTAGTCAGGTGGAGGCGGAGAGGACACAGGTCGGCGCTTCCAGCCATCTTACTGTCCAACATATGATCACTGGCGAACAAGCTTGACGAGCTGTCCCTGTTTCTGGGCAGTGCGAAGTAGGCATCACCGGCTCGTCTGTCCTATGCTTTACAGAGACATGGCTGGACGATCACATTGCTGACCCCTCGGTGTCCCTGTCAGGCAACAGTCTATACAGGGCCGACCGCACCAAGGAACTTACAGGCAAGTCCAAGGGGGGTGGGATCTGCTTCTACATCAACGACTGGTGGTGCGACAATGTCACAATCCCAAGTAAGTCATGCAGCCCTCACTTGTAGACGCTTACCATCAACTGTATTCCATTCTACTCTCCCTTGGGAATTTGCCTCAGTGATCCTGATCGGGGGTGTACATCCCCCCCAAGCTTGTGCCAACGAAGCCCAACAAAACTTGGCTGCCAGCATCACGGACACTGAGCTCAAACATCCAGACTCCCTGTTCATCATACTTGGTGACTTCAACAGCGCTAGCCTGACCCCTGAGCTGCCCAAGTACAAGCAACAGGTGGAGTGCCCCACTAGGGAGGGGCACACCTTGGACCACTGCTACACCACCATCAAGGCTGCCTATCTGTCCATTCCGCAAGCTGCTCTAGCTAGGTCTCTCGGACCACTGCCTAGTCCATCTCCTACCGACCTACACACAGAAGCTGAGGTCAGCCAAGCCCACGGTCAAGACTGTTAAAAGACGGACCAGTGAGGCTAAGCTGAAGCTACAGGCTTGCTTTGAATGCACGGACTGGGGGGGGTCTTTGAGGCCACAGCCACTGACCTGACCGAACTAGCTGACGTTGTGACCTCCTACATCAGCTTCTGCAAGGACACGTGCATGCCATCTAAAACTTTCTGCACCCTCAACAACAAGAAGCCATGGTTCAGTGCTCAGCTCAGACAGCTCCAACGGGCCAAGAAGGAGGCTTACCGCAGCGGGGACAGGGTGTAAATACCAAATATGCTTTCTAACAAATATTTCAAATGCCCGCTCTAATTTATACTGCGGACGCCAGGCGCATGTTAGTACCATATACGATAAAAGTGCGCTGTACGTCTCAAAACGCTACATCCCTTAAGAGAAAAGAATACACCCACACTATGGGGTACATTTACTAAGATTCGTATTTTCCAAATTCATGTCCAAGTTCAATCACGAATGACATCGACAGTGTAAAATTGCAACTTTTTGAATTGATTACGACTAATTTACTAAGCTGTCGTATTCGTATTTTTCGTTTCTTCCGATGTCGATGTCATTCGTGCTTTTCTGATGTAGATTGCGGCCGCGTTTGCTATTTCGCGGCCGCGTTGGGGTTTTTTTTTTACGACTGCGTCACATGTCTGTTACGGCAGTGATTTGGAAATTGCTGCCGCGTTTTTACTCCTAAGTTTCGTTTACGTCACGCGGCCGTGATTGGTTGTATTCGTGAAGGAGGAGTATCTGTGCATATTACTATAAAACCGCCCCAAACACTCCGCACCTCGTGGGTTTAGCTAGTGGAGAGGAGAGAGGAAGGTGTATTTGGAGTTGGTGAGTTTGGTGGAGTTTTTGGTGGATTTGGAGCGGAGTTTGGTGATTGTTGAGTGCTGTACTGTGTGTGTAAGTAGTCTTGTCATATTTGTAGTATTGTTTTTTCACAGTTTGTCAATTTTTTTGTCCTTGTTTTTTTTTTACAGTCTTTTGTCATTGTTTGTGAGTGAGTGAGTGAGCGTGTGTGTTGGCTGTGTGGTGTGTAGTAGTAGGAGTAGTGGAGGAGTGTGTTTTGTGTTTTGATTTTTCAGTGTTTTTTGTTGTTTGTCATGTCCGACTCAGAGGTCAGTGTGGTGGCGGAGGTTAGTGAGGTGGAGGCTGGTAGTGAGGTGGAGGCTGTTAGTGAGGTGGAGGGGGGTAGTGAGAGGGAGGAGGTTAGTGAGGAGAAGGAGGAGGGGGTGCCTGTTGCTGTATTTTCCAGTGATAGTGATGGTGTTGTGGCTCCGCAGCCACGCACCACTACCAAGACTGGCAGGAATATAAAGTTCAGCTATGCTGAAAACATGGCTTTGGTGCGTGAGCTGATGAAGCACCATCGCCAATTGTTTGGTCAGGATGCTGGCAAGGTGTCCTCCCGCAGGAAGTCTGTCCTGTGGGGGCAAGTAATACTTGCTGTGAATAGTGAGGGTGTGGTGAGGCGGACTGAGGACACGTGCCGCAAGAGGTTTTATGATATTAAGCGGCGTGTCAAGGCCAAGATGGCCAAAGAGGCCAAATCTGCACGTAAAACCGGAGGTGGCCCACCTTTCCGTGCAAGCTATCGGGACTGGGAGGAGCCTGTGCGGGCATTGATTCCTGCCGAAGTGGTGTCTGCTACTCATGTCCGGGATTCGGACCGACCCACGCAGGATGGTAAGTTTGATTTGTTATATTGTTTTTTAAATGTTCGCTAAATGTTGTAAATGTCATTTTTAAATGTTAAAGGATGCATATATTGTTTTTCACATATTGCAGGCCTATGCTCCCTTAAGGTGTGTTTGTGTTTAGAATGTGCTTTTTTCACCTTGCATTGGCTGTTTGTTAAATTAAATATTGCGCAAAAACATGTGCAATGTCTTTTTTTTATTAAAACTAAAAAATATTTTTTTTTGGCGATAATGCTTGGACATCTGTGTTGTCTGCTTATTGTTTTTTTTTTTTTTTTTTACTTCTGAAAAGCGGTGCCATTTTTGCAACATTACATTTTTAAAACATTTGCAAGTAGTCAATCTCTGCAATATCTGAGGCATAATTCGAAAATGTAACATATTTATTGTGTGCCACATCATGTACATTTGTATATACAACACAAAATAATGAAGCTAGAAGCTCTTAAGCTGAAATTATTTGTTTAACCAATACCTAATAGATGGTTACAGTACAATAAGGCTTTGCAGTGGTTATTTTTACACAAAGCATGGTAATAATGTTTGTTACACTTTTTCAACAGTCACACAGACCAGCCGGCCAGACAGGCCTCAGACAAGTCAGGATGAGGCTGGGATTGCAGGTAAGTCTTCACTGTAGTCACATATTCTGAAAACACATAGAAGTACAAAATATTAATGTTTTTATTTTCACATAGGTTCTGCTTCTGGAAGCAGACCTCCTGTAAGGCGCCCATCACAGGGCTTGGCCCACTTACCCAGGAGGCCAAGTAAGACACGGCGTCTTGGCTCGGAATCTGCGGCTCCATCATCCCCACCCAGGCGTCGACTTTCGGCAGTGTCACCCCAGCCACCACTGGCACTATTGGCGAGTTCTCAGAGTGATGAGCCCCGATCCCCTCAGCTATCTGGTGAGTAAAAACAGAAATTAAACACATAAGCAATAATATACACAGTACAGTTAATATGTTGTTAGTTGGTTTGGAGATTACATGTTTTCCAGAACAAGCAATGTGTTGTTACGTCTTCAATTGCTAAAGGTGTTAAATATTTATTATATAAGGTCTTATTGGATGTTCTCGCCAACATCATTTTTTTAATAAAACAGATTTTTAATATAATTGGGCCCACACACGTGCACATTTTTAGAAAATTTGCAAAAAAATAAATATAAAAAACAGTATCCACAACATTATAGTGTTCACACATCTCCCCTGTCCAGTATGTAGATGGCTTACTTGCTCGGCTCCTCTGGACTATCCAGGTAAGTAGTCTATATCGTGGTCAGGGGAGGGAATCTAACAGTGTAATGCTGTGGAGGGGAGTTAGTTAGGTGAGGATTATGCAAATCTGTCTATGTTTCCGCCTGTGTTGGGATATATGTTTTATAACATAAAAAACATTATAAGTTTATAAAATCAACGCCAAAAAGTTTTAAAATGTAGTATTATGAATGTAGTAATGTGTAGAATTAGCCTTGTAAAATTTTGACAAATAAACATAGCATGTTGCCCACCCCATACAGAGCACAGCTTGATGGCCGACGTGGACCAGCAGGGACAAGACCAACAGGCAACCATCACACTGCAACTTACACCTGTTGACCCAAGCCAGCCAATACAGTTGCAGGATATCCCCCAAGCCTCCATCAGTCCACAACTGGCACAAGCTCCGCCCCCAAGCCAAATACCAGATGATTTTTGGGCCAGTTGGACAAGCCAACAGGCCCAAAGCAATGCCAGCCTGACCGCACATACACAACACCTTGCCAGTCTGCCCCATCATCTACCGCGTATTAGTCGCAACTCGGGCAGACTGATAGTACAAGTAGGGCGAATGGCTACCTCAATGGAGCAAATAAGGGCTGACAACAGCCAAATGCTTGCACATTTATCGCGCATCATAGATGAGCAACAGCGCCATCAGCAGGCACTCGTTCAGCTCATTCAGCACAACCAAGTGGTGAATGAGTCGTTATCCAGGATTGTAGCCAGCCACACTGCAACCAACACTCAGCTGATTGCAAGCCTAAATAATTTGAGCAGCAATATTTCACTGATGGGAGCACACCAAGTAACCTCCAGCTCGGGGACCACGACCCCTATCCAAACGCCAGTAACCTCCCCTGTTCGGCGTTCCTCAAGAGCACGTGCCAGTGAGCCAGCACCCAGCACACACAAGCGCAAAAAATAACCACAATGTTATTTGAAAAATAAAAATTTGTATTTGACAAACACACAACTTCCTGTGTCCGTCTCCAACATTGTCGAAGCTGCTCTGTATGTATGTATGTTTTTCATGGGTAATGACTGAAAATGTATTTTTAGCATAAACTAAGCACAATGTACACACCACTATAAACAACAAACAGTAAGTAACAAAACACACAATAGAAAGTAGTGCAAAGTGTTTAGTCAAGGATAATTACAGACTAATAAAACTGACCTGAAAAATAGCGCAGGATCACTTCTTGCCGTACCTGCCTCCCTACATTTGTACTCACACTGTCACCAGATGGTTCTAAATCCTCTGCTTGCTGACTGCTTTCTCCCTCATCATGTGCCAGATGTTGACTTAAACACAGATTATGGAGAAAACAGCAGCAGAACACAATTCTAGTCACCTTTGAGGGACTATACAACAAAAGGCCGGCAGATTTATCCAGACACCGAAACCGTGACTTCAGCACACCAAAACATCTTTCTATCACATTCCGCGTAGCCTTATGTGCATGATTGTAACTGTGTTCAGCAGGAGAATCAGGTTGGGACAATGGAGTAAGGAGCCAAGAGTAGCAGCCGTAACCCCCATCACCTGAAAAACATATATAGTCAACATTAGTACATATGTTAGATTATTCTTTCACATCATCCAAACTAGAGTTTGTGGTTAAAAGACATACACACAAAACATTTTAAACATACCCAACAGCCAGCCATCAGGCATTTGTCCGTCCTCAAATTTATCGAAGAGCGATGACTGACTGAGGATGAAGGAGTCATGGCAGCCACCAGGGTAACCTGCAACAACACTCATAATTTTTATGTTTGCATCACAGACCACCTGGACATTAGTTGATTGTGCCAGATGCCTATTAGTATATATATATTGGCGGCCCTTAGGTGATCTCAGCTGAACGTGTGTGCAATCTATGGCCCCCAGCACATTGGGCATGCCAGCAAGCTCATAGAAAGCTACCCTGACAGCACTCCACTCCGACTCCTCGGTAGGGAAGCAGATTGAGGCTTTAATGTGTGGCTCCAACACATCCAAAACCTGAGTGGACATTAAAGAAGCCAAGGTGAGTGTCATGTTAGGTATTCTCTACAATACTGTGTTGTTTCAACTTCCAGAAGCAACACTTAGACATAACCGCATATGTATTTTTAGACTCACCTGCATCAAATATCTGGAAAAGGTGGGCTGTGAGATACCAATGACGTCGCCTGCCACAGCCTGGAAGCTCCCAGTAGCCATAAAGTGTAACACAGCCAGGAGTTTGTGTAGGCCTGAGACAGAGCGAGAGCGTGCTGTCTCAGGGTCTATGCCCAGTTTGACAAGGTCATACAGGTGGAAAATGTTGGTTCTATTTAGGCGGAACATTTGTATGACCCTATCATCGGACAATGCATTTAAGTTTAAACGCCCTCTAAAAAAACGAGGCTGGCGCAGCCTCCGCGGTACCTGGACAACCTGTTGACCATGTTCACTTACCTGGGCCTGATTCCTGGAAGCCTCATGGAGCAGTCTAAGGTATCCCACAGCAAACAAAAAATCATTGCCACACACCACAGCCGCCATTTCAGAGTGAGAGAAGTTCAGAATGTGCCTGAAACACTTTTATAGGGCCAAACATTCAGGTGTGAGTAATGGATAATTGAGTACACATGTAAACGCGGTTTTCAAAGGCTGGCGCGTTTTTTTTTAGGAAAAAATTACGATTTGTAATTTTTCGCGGCCGCGAATGCATTTTCGCGGCAGCAATTACAATTACGAATGGTTAGTAAATGACCGAGATTCATATCTAAACAGGCGTAATTTGACCGATGGTGTATTCATTCGTAATTTTTTACTTGGACTTGCAAAAAATTACGAATGCCCTCATCACTGCCGTGATTAGTGTTTAGTAAATTACCGAGATGACACTTTGAAGAAAAAACGCCATCTCGGTCAAAATCGGGACCTTAGTAAATTTACCCCATTGTCTGAGTTCCAAAGCTCATTGATGTATATATTTGTTATTAAAAGGATATGTATTTAATATATCACGATGTACAGTATACATATAGTTACATGGTTACAATTTATACAGTAAGCAGTTAATACAAACTAAATCAAATACATACAGTTACAGGCCAGCATACAATACCATTCCCTCAATGCATCCTCCACTCCCTATATCTCTCTCTCTCAGCAAATAAATACAGGAACTGATCTGGAAACATCTCCACCATCGTCTGGGACAAAACAGCAACTCCCTTTCTAAGTCCTAGAAACTGCCTATATCACTCAGTGAGAGTTTTCAGTCTGTTGATTTCGGTCTCCTTCTATTGGTCCGGAGGCCAGACCTCTCAAGAACTCAATGGCTCATTGGTCAGAGTGAGGGCTTTTGTCCTATGTTGCTGGCACATGTGTCTGCCCCCAGGGCCATGCTGTGGAACTAGTTTCAAGTCTTCAAAAGATCTTTTGTTCACTTTAGAATTTTGGCTCATATTCCTTCATTTAATCATATCTACTTGTTGCAATGAGCTACAACTTAATAACAAGTATAAAATTGATATACACATTAATCTGGTTGCTTTAATACCAAATACGACATGTCTATCTTGTTCTGCTCCAATAATACACATACATGACGTTACTCCATTTCATAATTATAAATCATTATGATGTCTGGCGCTTGATATTATTATAATTATGTGCTGTATGAAATATGTGTCGAATCCATCTCTGTGGCATGTCCGTGTAAATGCGTATGTTACCATATAGTGCTGTTCTCGCTGCGCGTATTTGCAAGCTTAGTGACTCATAATGTGTGGAGTCTGTATGTTCTCTCTCTGTAATATTTTTGACTTCGACAGTCCACCCTTTGGCAGTAAACAATAACTGCCATAAATTATCAACATAAGAAAAAAAATATTTCAGACAATAATCGGTGACCTAGACACACGTATGTATTTATTTCACAAATCAGACATTTGACTATATTTGGGGAAGACAGGGAGGAGGACGAGACATCCTCTATATGCACTCGGCGGTCACGGGACCACTGGTTGGGTGTGGGACAACATTCAACCTATAGAGTATGCTGGGACAGTGCTTTGGCTTATAACGTCTGATTTGGACGAACATTTCACACATACATGTACCTACGTCTTTGTACACTGATGTTTGGATTCGATTGAGGTTCTGCTGGGTTGATGAAGAAGACACAAACAAATCGTGAAAGTGACATAAAATTTTCATGATTTACATATTCCTATCATTTTCTGAACATTGTTTCCATTTCTGGAACGTATGCTAGGTCTGTTTAATAATTGAACAAGGGTTATAAGTAGTGTCCTTCCTAGATAACATAAACCTTCGGAGTTCAGAGAGAGCCACTCATAAACCTTTCTTCCACATATATTAATGAGCTCTTTATCTGCTATGTGTGAATAGCCATTGTCTGATTGTTCCTGATTACCTTCCAATTTCCTGAAATTGGCCAGATTTAAACATACCAAGGATTTATCTATGGTACTGGTGGATCTTAAGGCTAGGGGGTCTAGTTATATTATACTCTTTGTCCACCGGCCCCCTCCCCCTTCCGTGTAATTCAAGTACCTCAGCTAACTCTAAAAAAAATATGGCACTAATCCTGCATCTTTCCATCTTAGAGGTACCTGTGAGCACATCCAACATTCCGTTTGGTTTAAGACCTTTACCCACTAGTGAGTGGTAATCACTCAAGGGATGTCTGTCACCTTATTGCTAGACTGACATCTCTGGATGCTCTCATCTTCAAATATGGTGTCACAATAACTACAAAATACAGTATTCCTCAGACAATAGCCTATCACGTTACCTCCGAACTCCATAACTATTAGACCTTTGATTTTCTCTGGCTTTAACAAACTGATCGACTAATCCTGGGATCCTATAAGGAAATCACTCCTTCCTCCAGAACCAGTTCCAGTCCCACACTCGACTCCTCATAAAAAAACCTCGCAAAAATAGAATGTCCTGAAAAAAAAATGTTTGTCAGCGGGAAAGAGAGAAAAGAGAAATAGAACAAAATAACTCTTGTCCATAGCAAATCAATTACAACGACTGGTCTTTCTGTGATCCTTTAGCATGCTCAGGTAGTGTTCAACAGTGCCGCCTCTCAGTCTTCACGGAACAGACTCTCTGGTGATACTTTTGCGATCTCACTCCATTTACGAGTTCCTTCCAGACTACCGACTTTCCTGCAATGGGAATCGTGGACTCAAGTCTCTCTCTTGGCTACTTTCACTGGGATAGTGCTGTCAGCAAAACTTGGTATGGTCTTTCCCACCTGTCTATTAGGCAACCTGAGCATAAGAACAATCACACAGTCTCTTGGTTCACAATCAAGACAGTTAGTATTTGGCATACCAGCAATCAACAGTTTCAAATTCTTTTGTCAAGTTCTCAAATGCTGGTTCATCTCAATAAGGTACTGTACTGTCACCTCATTGGTGTATTTCTGATCATTGTGCGGATCAATCATGACATGAGGTTGTCTTCCAAAAAAAAAAAAAAAGACACAAATACCAAAACAAAAACAAATTTCGAAGCGGGTGATTCATTAAGTGAAGATCTGGGAGTGGTTCCGATGCTACATAATACTAGTGGCAGTATCTATGATCACAATAGTACAATTTCAAGCTTTGCTCCTACTTCTAGGGGTACCATTATCTACACACAAATTTCTGCGCAATTTTTTCTTTGCGGTAAACACAGCAGCATCCGTAGTGGCAGGAAATGCCTCTACCCAGTTTGAGAAAACATCAGTGCACACCAATACATAACAATAATTCCTAAAGGGTGTTAACTGTACGAAGTCGTTGTTTGTTTGCAATGTAGAGTATCATGAGCATAACTCAAAAAAAAGAAAGAGAAAAAAAAAACATCTCTAGAGAAGAGAAAGAAGGAGAAAATGAAAAAGAAAAATGTCAGGTTTGCCATTCACCAACAGGCATATCAGTGTCTATACAAAATTTCCCTTCACCAGTATTCTCATCCTTTCTCCACCCTTTGTGCATGACAAGGCACACTGCAGTAATACTGGTGTTATCGTGCTGGTGAGATATACTGGGTTCGGCAGAACTCTGAAGGACCAATTAGGCATGTAGTGTTTGAACTGTAATCGGGTCCATGTATTGTACCACCCTGTGTTAACGCAAAAGATGAAGAGGAAACTGTGGAGAAACAGAATAGAGGTTGGTGACAGATGAGTTGTAGAGGTGGAGAAGATTTTATAAAAATTTGACAACGGGATTGGGCACTACAGGGAAGTGATTCTCTACTTGGTCTACTCCCCTTAAAAAAAATTCTGTGTTTGTCGTGTCGCTATTGGGACTATCCCAGCCATCAATCCAGTGTCCTGTCCATAGGTTCATAGGGAACCCGGTATCTGTGAGATAATTTCCTCTACCTGTGATGGACATGCATCTAGAACAGTGAAATGTAACATTAGTCTTCGTGGGTGTCTAACATACTTTGTACTTCCTGAGCGGGAGCACATTATATGTATATCATATCTAACAAAGCTCCTGTTAAGTTAATCAGGGGCCATTTCTGCTAGGAAAAAGAAGCAAAAGTTTAGAGGCCCCATCTTAACCTCAGCAAGTTTTGTCAAAGGGTAATGTTGCATTTATTTTGTTCTTCCCATTAGCCGAATCTGTGTTTTCTATATGGCTTATGATTCCTTACTATATGTCCCTTGGTTCCGTCTATGTGTTTAATAATGTGGCTTGTGTTTTCGGTCTAGGGTGTCTATATTGACTATGTGTCCTACTACTCCTACAATCTCTGGCAAAATGCCCTTCCTTCCTACAAATGTAACCTATTATTGACCTTGACTTACCATTAGGGATCTGGGGTTTGGACTGATGGGTCTTTCCTGTATGTGCCTGTATACTTACCGTCCTCAACCTCTCCACCTGTTGTTCTCTGCGCCTAGCACTATTCTTGTGATGTTCAATAGCACACTCTCTAAGATTAGCTACTGTGACCCCTTTCCAATTTGGCAAAGAAGTCTGCACCCTGACCCTCAATGCGTTATTGAGCCCATCCATTAGCACAGAGACAGCCACCTCCCATTTGCCGAATTAGTGTTTACCAGTGATCTTATCCAGATGGAGAGTTTTCTATTACTGCAAAAGACAAAAACATTTTTTTTTTTAACAAGCTTCTAGGTCATGCGAAGTATTCATTCAATTCTTCTCATCCTGTATTAAGGGTCTGTACATGGTCCAACAAACATTTCCGAGCTCATCTTGACTAGGGGCATTACTAGGAATGAATACTTCTTATATGGTAACTAAAAGAAATACCCGGGGGTTACCCTGTCTCTGTCCGCTTTCCTACTGGCAAATACTAATGTGCGGACAGGTTTTTTTCTCCATTTTTGATGTTAATGTCTTGATTTTTATTTTATTTTTGTGTTTTACTATATATGTACAGGAATGATACCATACTTACCAGTTCCACTGGTCTCAGCCACTTCCCCCGCAGGCTACTGTTCTTCTTTTACCGGTTGGATACTCCTCTGAGTGCATGAGAAATGGCTGAAACCAATCAGGTCACCTTCTCCTCCTAAATAAAACTTCAACATTCATTAGTACATATATAGGTTACAGTCATATTTTTATTATTTTCTATAGTTTGTATGCTGGCGGTAACTGCTTCCACATCTACATATGGTGGTGTACTTGCTTTCTCTTTTTCTTCCTACTTATTTATTGTTGCTACAAGTTCAAACAGTTCTTATATTTCCATTATTGTCTTATATGACTTTGGTTAGACATACCACCTGCAATACCTTAGGATCAAACTCACCAACCCCTCTTGCTGCCACAGGTTTAAACAATTTGTATGTCTGACCCTTTGTTTTCTGGATTTAATCAGACATATTTTAATCTTTACGTTCTGTAACACCTCTGACTCAAAGCTACCTATCTTTGGGAATGGGGCCCTATCTTCCGCAGTCATACGTACCCACTCATTGCAAAAAGCCATATTTTATACACATAATAAACCTTGCTGACCCTTTCGGCCGCAATTCTGACCTTCTCGGTCCCAACTCTTCAGCCTGAACCCTAGCTACCAAACGCCCACTGCTTGTGCAATTGGATCCCATCGCGGACTTTTTGCCAATAAACGCAATCTCCAATGCACACCGCAATGTCACACGCCGTAGGCGGCGTTCACCATGCTTACCCCTGCGTGCCTGCTGGTCTGTGTTGCGGCCTCCGCCTTCGGTGGTCCACGGGCTCTGGCATCTGGCTGGCGCGGCTCCCGGCGGTTCCCCGGGGCAGGGGCGCCGCCATGACACCCGGCATCACGTGGGCGGGGAGCAGGTGACGTAATCAGACTGTTCCGCCAATCCAGCGGAGGCGCGAGATTCAAAGTCAGACGCCGGGCAGAGCCTCGGCGCCTGAGTATCGTCTTTTCCCCTGACGTGGAAGCCAGTGCTCTTGTTCCCGACGTATCTCTCTGCAGTCGTACCCCAGTGTCTCCGGCACTTCCAGGTGCCAGTTGCTGCACAGTTCAGCGTATACTGCGGCTGGTGTGTTTCTCTGCAATCCAGTCACCAGTGCTTCTTGGAGTCAGCGTGTTCTACGGGCTAATATCACCGCTCTCAAGTTCTACAAATCATCAGTGTCTTTAACCACCGCTCTCAAGTTCTACAAATCATCAGTGTCTTTAATCACCGCTCTCAAGTCATACAAATCATCAGTGTCTTTAACCACTGCTCTCAAGTTCTACAAATCATCAGTGTCCTTAATCACCGCTCTCAAGTCATACAAATCATCAGTGTCTTTAACCACCGTTCTCAAGTTCTACAAATCATCAGTGTCCTTAACCACCGTTCTCAAGTTCTACAAATCATCAGTGTCTTTAACCACCGTTCTCAAGTTCTACAAATCATCTGTGTCTTTAACCACCGCTCACAAGTGTTTCAAATCGTCAGAGTCTTTAACCACCGTTCACCAGTTCTTCAAATCACCAGTATCTTTCAAAACATCACTTACAAGTTCTTCAGTCATTATTATCTTGTACCAACACTCACAAGTACTTCTTTTCCTGGAATCCTCAGCATTGCTTACAAGTTCTCCTATAGGCCTGGACATTTCCCCATACGTTCCTTCTCTGCTATGTGACATTGTGTTGCTCTCTTCCTGCAATAAAGTTCTTTAATATTTTCACCAAGCTTTACTGTCAGAGTCCTGTATGAGGAAGAGCTATATTAAGCCATCCCTGTTCCGACCCAACTGTGGTTCCTCTCCCCTACCATCGGGAGAACCCCCGAGTTCACAACACCCCCAACCTAGGTCAGTGACAGTATACTCAGGCCTCATGGACCTGGGGAATCGGAGCCCAGAGGCAAGTACCATCCAGGACTTGATTTCTCGAGTACAAAGTCAGGTAGCAGCACAGGGCCAGGTGATGCATTATCTCCAGGAATTGTCTGGCCGGTTGGATCAAATTCAGACTTCTCTGGATTCAGTAGTACCGGTCCCAGCTCCAGTACCTGCTCCAGTGGGTGTTTCTAGTAATGTTCCATCCTCCTCTGGAACCAGGTCACGCCTTCAGCTCCCTACTCCTTCTCGCTATAATGGGAATCCTAAGAATTGCCGTGGTTTTCTCAATCAGTGTGAGGTACACTTTGAACTTCTTTCACATAACTTCCCTACTGATCGGTCCAAGGTGGCATACATTATTTCTTTGCTCAAGGGTTCAGCGTTGGATTGGGTGTCTCCGTTATGGGAGCGATCTGATCCATTGGTTTCCAGTTACACCAATTTCATTGCGTCATTCCGGAGGATCTTTGATGTGCCAGGCAGGACGACCGCTGCCTCTGCAGACTTGCTTCGTGTCCGACAAGGCTCTCGTTCAGTGGGACAGTATGTGATTAATTTTCAGACCATAGCCTCAGAACTGCGTTGGAATAATGATGCCCTTCGGGCTGCCTTTTGGAACGGGCTCTCCGATCGTCTAATGGACGAGTTGGTCACTAGAGATTTGCCGGATTCTTTGGAACAGTTGATCTCGCTCTGTGTAAAGGTGGATCTTTGCATGCAGGAACAAGGTGGCGAACGTAGTCGGTCAGATCGATCAAGGGTCCGATCTTTTCCGTCTAAGCAAACGGTTATTCCAAGTCCTGATGAACCCATGCAGATTAATCGATCTCGGCTGTCCCCAGAGGAACGTCAGCGTCGTCGTGAGGGTAGACTCTGCCTCTACTGTGGAGCCGCGGATCATTTTATCAAGTTTTGCAAGTCTCGTCCGGGAAACGGGCAGTCCTAGCTTGTTCCGGAGGAGTCGAGCTAGGGGTTTCTTCTAAATCTTCTCCATCAGTGGACTGTTTACTCTCCGTGTCTCTGTTCTCCAAGTCAATAGCCAAACCGTTAAGGCTCTGCTGGACTCTGGTGCTGCAGGAAATTTTATTTCCCTTTCCTGTGCTCAGAATCTGGGTTTTCAGCTACGGTCGGTCGAACGACCTATTCCGTTGATTGCTATCAATGGTACCCAAATTTCTAACGGTGTGATTTCAAGTTGTACAGTACCAATCAAACTGCAAGTGGGAGCTCTGCATCAAGAACATCTGGAGTTCCTAGTGATTCGGGAGATGCCCCACGATCTGGTTCTTGGCCTTCCTTGGCTTAAACTTCACAACCCTCACGTCGACTGGAGTTCGACACAAATAACATCTTGGAGTCCTTTTTGTCATTCAAATTGTCTCACCCCTGTCTATCCGCTCCGTGTATCTTCCAAGTCAGATGAAGGGCTCATTCCGGAGGCCTATCGGGAGTTTTCTGACGTGTTCTCGGAGCAAGTGGCCGATCTGCTACCACGGCATAGACCCTGGGACCCTGGGACTGTCCCATTGAGCTCATTCCGGGGAAAATGCCACCTCGGGGTCGCACTTATCCCTTATCATTACCCGAGACCCAAGCTATGTCGGACTATATCAAGTCTAATCTGCAGAAAGGATTAATCCGGCCCTCTACCTCCCCGTTGGGGGCGGGTTTCTTTTTTGTGAAGAAGAAGGATGGAGGGCTAAGACCATGTATTGACTATCGTGGTCTAAATGAAGTCACCATTAAGAATAAGTATCCTTTGCCGCTCATTACGGAGCTCTTTGATAGAGTTCGCGGAGCCCGAGTTTTCACCAAACTTGATTTAAGGGGAGCTTACAATTTGATACGTATCCAACAGGTAGACAAATGGAAGACGGCCTTCAATACCAGGGACGGGCATTACGAGTACCTGGTAATGCCGTTTGGCCTCAGCAACGCTCCTGCCGTCTTCCAGGGATTCATTAACGAAGTCTTTCAGGATATGCTATACCTAAGTGTCGTGGTATATTTGGATGACATTCTGATATTTTCTAAAAATGTCACAGAGCACAGAATACAGGTCAAAGAGGTACTTCTTCGATTACGAGAGAATCATCTTTATGGCAAGATTTCCAAATGTACCTTTGAGGTTTCTTCTATTCCATTTCTTGGTTACATCATTTCGGGCACGGAGCTTCGTATGGATCCAGAAAAACTCACTGCCATCCGGGACTGGACTCAGCCTCTTTCTTTGAAAGCAGTACAACGATTTCTGGGCTTTGCAAATTACTACCGGAAATTCATAAAGGGATTCTCTACCATCGTGGCACCTATTACTGCCCTAACCAAGAAGGGTTCTGACCCAAGTCATTGGTCCTCCGAAGCTATAGCAGCATTCGCTCAGTTAAAGGCAGCCTTTATGTCCGCTCCAGTACTTCAGCAACCAGATTTTTCAAAACCATTATTTTTGGAGGTTGATGCTTCCACGGTAGGCATAGGTGCCATGCTTTCGCAGTACGCTCCAGATGGGAAGTTACATCCATGTGGTTTCCATTCTCGCAAATTCTCTCCTGCGGAACAGAATTACACCATTGGAGACAAAGAACTTTTGGCAATAAAATCTGCCTTGGAATTACAATTTTCACTGATCATAAGAATTTGCTGTACCTCAAGATGGCCCAGTGCTTGAATCCCCGTCAAGCCAGATGGGCGCTCTTCTTTACTCGGTTTTCGTTTGTCATTAAGTACCGGGCTGGGACTTTTAACACCAAGGCTGATGCTTTATCCCGTTCCTTAACAGCTTCGGATGAGGAGAATTCCGTTGAGAAGGCTTTGATTCTCAGTCCAGTTTCTATGTCTCCCACCGCTCTGGGTCCTCCTCCTGGGAGAATGTCTGTGCCAGCTAAATTTCGACCAAGCTTGTTGCAGTGGGCTCATATTTCCAAGTTTTCTAGTCATCCTGGAGTTCAAAAGATGTGGGAGTTTCTACAAAGGTCTTATTGGTGGGACACTATGAAGAAGGATATTCAAGATTATGTCAACTCATGTCCTCGGTGGGCTCAGCACAAAATTCCTCGTTTGCCTCCTGCGGGGTTGTTGCATCCACTGTCCATTCCTCAGAGGCCTTGGACCCATATCTCTATGGACTTTGTCACTGAATTGCCCCTCTCCAAGGGTCACAATACTGTCTGGGTAATTATCGACCGTTTCTCTAAAATGGCACATTTTGTACCTTTGACCGGGTTACCATCAGCGCCCAAGTTGGCTTTGTTATTTATCCGAGAACATTTTCGCCTGCATGGTTTACCTCAGGAAACTGAACGCGTCAATCAAGATTTAGAGACTTTTCTCTGTGTTTATCTCTCTCCCTCGCAAGATGATTGGGTGGAACTGTTGCCATGGGCCGAGTTTGCCCATAATCATCTGTACCACTCTTCGACTGGTGAGTCCCCATTTTTCATTAATTATGGGTTCCATCCTCAAGTTCCTGAATTACCCATTTGTCCTCCGGAGGATGTTCCTGCTGCAGCCTCTACTCTTCGGCACTTCAGTCAAATTTGGAGTCGAGTTCATGCTAATCTCAAGAGAGTCTCCGGCCGCTATAAGTTCTTTGCGGATAGGAAGCGATGAGCAGCTCCCCAATACAAGGTTGGTGACAGGGTATGGCTCTCCACCCGCAACCTCCGGTTAAGAGTGCCCACTGTGAAGTTCGCCCCAAAGTTTATTGGTCCTTACCCCGTGTTACAAGTCCTGAATCCGGCTGTCTGCAAATTGGGATTGTCTTCCCACCTCCGGATGCCAAAGTCTTTTCATGTTTCTCTCCTTCGCCCCCTTATTTTAAACCGGTTCCATTTAAAGTCCCCGAGGCCAACCTCTGCAGAGTCTGAAGCTGGAACGGTCTTTGAAATCAAAGCTATTCTTGACTCTCGTTATCTTCACAAGAATTTACAGTATTTAGTGAAGTGGAAAGCTTTTGGCCCCGAGGAGAGGAGCTGGGTCAAGGCTACTGAAGTTATGGCTCCCCGACTGGTGCGGATTTTCCATTCCAGACATCCAACAAAACCTGGAAAGTGTCCGGGGGCCACTCCTGGAGGAGGGGGTACTGTCACACGCCATAGGCGGCGTTCACCACGCTTACCCCTGCGTGCCTGCTGGTCTGTGTTGCGGCCTCCGCCTTCGGTGGCCCACAGGCTCCGGCATCTGGCTGACGCGGCTCCCGGCGGTTCCCCGGGGCAGGGGCGCCATCATGACACCAGGCATCACGTGGGCGGGGAGCAGGTGACGTCATCAGACTGTTCCGCCAATCCAGCGGAGGCGCGAGATTCAAAGTCAGACGCCGGGCAGAGCTTCGGCGCCTGAGTATCGTCTTTTCCCGTGACGTGGATGCCAGTGCTCTTGTTCCCGACGTATCTCTCTGAAGTCGTACCCCAGTGTCTCCGGCACTTCCAGGTGCCAGTTGCTGCACAGTTCAGCGTATACTGCGGCTGGTGTGTTTCTCTGCAATCCAGTCACCAGTGCTTCTTGGAGTCAGCGTGTGCTGCGGGCTAATCACCGCTCTCAAGTTCTACAAATCATCAGTGTCTTTAATCATCGCTCTCAAGTCCTACAAATCATCAGTGTCTTTAATCATCGCTCTCAAGTCATACAAATCATCAGTGTCTTTAACCACCGCTCTCAAGTTCTACAAATCATCAGTGTCCTTAATCACCGCTCTCAAGTCATACAAATCATCAGTGTCTTTAACCACCGTTCTCAAGTTCTACAAATCATCAGTGTCCTTAACCACCGTTCTCAAGTTCTACAAATCATCAGTGTCTTTAACCACCGTTCTCAAGTTCTACAAATCATCTGTGTCTTTAACCACCGCTCACAAGTGTTTCAAATCGTCAGAGTCTTTAACCACCGTTCACCAGTTCTTCAAATCACCAGTATCTTTCAAAACATCACTTACAAGTTCTTCAGTCATTATTATCTTGTACCAACACTCACAAGTACTTCTTTTCCTGGAATCCTCAGCATTGCTTACAAGTTCTCCTATAGGCCTGGACATTTCCCCATACGTTCCTTCTCTGCTATGTGACATTATGTTGCTCTCTTCCTGCAATAAAGTTCTTTAATATTTTCACCAAGCTTTACTGTCAGAGTCCTGTATGAGGAAGACCTATATTAAGCCATCCCTGTTCCGACCCAACTGTGGTTCCTCTCCCCTACCATCGGGAGAACCCCCGAGTTCACAACACCCCCAACCTAGGTCAGTGACACGCAAATAGATGGTGAAAGACACCTAGCGCTTTCATTTGCTCCTTCTCCGCTGACGTACCACAACTCACTCCAATAGTGACCACCGCGTACCCAGTGAGGCCCTAACTAGCTTCTATTCACTGGAAGTTTTAGAAGTAACTTACCTTTTCCAGCGAATATCCACCATTGAAGATTTTCCGGAGAGAGACCAGCGAAAACTTCCCTTTTTGACTTACACAAATCACGCTTGCGTATGCTCTACACAGCGCTAATGATACCGCGATTTTACGCAAAAACTCGTAAAAGGGGTATCAAGTTGCGCTATGTATCTCACCCACAAACATGCAGTCCAATCGCACAGCGTATAGGTACTTGTTACCTATCCGCCCTACGACCACTGGAATCGAATCACAAGCTGCGAAACCTCAGCCGGAGCGTAATACAAAACCTTTAAACTTCAATTATACTTCTGCACAATGCACAATTCTCACTCCGCTTTCACTCACTCAAATACACCTTGTTTTTCTTTTCTGTACAGAAAATCGTTTACTCCCTTTAGGTCAGTAGCTTTATTCCAGAGGTGCTTACAGTTTTTAAACTAAATTTTTAGAGTAACCTGCTTTTGAAATCGGATAGTTACGTGCTATTGTATTAAATGTCTACTATCCCACCTTAATTGAACAAATATCGTGTGCTTTGTACTTAGCGTCCGTATTCCTACGCAACCTTGTGTAAACACGCACCAGCGTGCCTTTTACACTACGAGCGCTCTCCTGTACTTTGTCCGGACCACGTGTACAAACGTGCGTCCGCAATAAAACAAATCACACGATCTCTATAAATCTGAGCAATACAAACTATAATTACTCACTTAATACACCTCACACTTGTTCCATATAACCCTTTACGACTGGGCCAGAACTGCGTTTTGTCTTTATAATTACTCCCTTAAATACATTTATTTCAAATTTATCTGTATAGCAAACAAATGTATCCAATTTCACACAGATCTATAATGACTGCAATAATCTATCATTTAAATGATATGATTCAGATTGGATAGCTATCTTGCAGAACATACACTGATATAAATATACACATAATTATAATAATATTATATATATGTATCATTCACTGGTTTCCTAAGAGACACCTTACCTTTTCACTGCCTCTAATTTTCATATCAAAGATATTTGCTTTTCATTACTAAAAAAAGTAGTTACACAGGTTAATTTACATTTCAATGGCTATCCTCCACAAGTCTTGGAAGAAAAGAAAGAGAAAAAAACTCTTTTTTTTTTCACAGACAAGAAGGGAAAAAAAAACACTTATCTTACCATTTACTTTCACTGGACCCAATTGAAACTATTTGTAATTGACTATGGCATGGGTTAAATAAATGCATTGGTAACTCATTAATGGTGCTGGATGTGACAAAGGAAACTGATTGTTCTGAGCAGACTGAAAATCAGCTATTTAGAAAGTGACCTTCCTAAAATGGCCACTGCTCCTCCCCCTTCCACATCCATGAGGTTTACACAAGATGGTGGACAGGCCATGTGGTTAGGCCAAAATCGAGGACAAACCATGCGGCTCCTTTGTCACAAAGAAATTACAAATTATACATGCACCAGAAGTTACTTTAGGCCTGAGTTTAAAAAAAAAAGCTATATCAAGGCTATGCAGCAACTTTTAAATGTACTTTTAAATCTACTTAACAGATAAACAATCCAATCTGAATCAAACACAATATGACTTATTTGAACTTTGTTTTGCAACAATAAAAATACGCTTTAGCATCTTAAATATTATGAGAAACACATTGTACCTTGAATTTCATATCAGCGGCTTACTGATAACACAACAGAACACACGGATATGATTTGTCAGTGTCACGATGCGTCTACCATAAGCTGATTGACCACAGCGTCGTGTTTGTAATGTACAGTGCATCATTAAGACTGTAATATTGCGGACGCAGCCCCCATCTGTAAATACCAAATTGCTTTCTAACAAATATTTAAAGTGCCCGCTCTAATTTATACTGCGGACGCCAGGCGCATCTTAGTACCATATACAATAAAAGTGTGCTGTACGTCTCAAAACACTACATTCCTTAAGAGAAAAGAATACACCCACACATTGTCTGAGTTCCAAGCTCATTGATGTATATAATTGTATTTAAAAGGATATGTATTCAATATATCACAATGTACAGTATACATATAGTTACATGGTTACAATTTATACAGTAAGCAGTTAATATAAACTAAATAAATTACATACAGTTACAGGCCAGCATACAATACCATTCCCTCCATGCATCCTCCGCTCCCTATATCTCTCTCAGCAAATAAATACAGGAACTGATCTGGAAACATCTCCACCATCGTCTGGGACAAAACAGCAACTCCCTCTCTAAGTCCTAGAAACTGCCTATATCACTCAGTGGGAGTTTTCAGTCTGTTGATTTCGGTCTCCTTCTATTGGTCCGGAGGCCAGACCTCTCAAGAACTCAACGGCTCATTGGTCAGAGTGAGGGCTTTTGTCCTGTGTTGCTGGCAAATATGTCTGCCCCCAGGGCCATGCTGTGGAACTAATTTCAAGTCTTCAAAAGATCTTTTGTTCACTTTAGAATTTTGGCTCATATTCCTTCATTTAATCATATCTACTTGTTGCAATGAGCTACAACTTAATAACAAGTAACAAATTGATATACACATTAATCTGGTTGCTTTAATACCAAATACGACATGTCTATCTTGCTCTGCTCCAATAATACACAAACATGACGTTACTCCATTTTATAATTTTAAATCATTATGATGTCTGGCGCTTGATATGATTATAATTATGTGCTGTATGAAATATGTGTCGAATCCATATCTGTGGCATGTCCGTGTAAATGCGTATGTTACCATATATTGCTGTGCTCGCTGCGCGTATTTGCAAGCTTAGCGACTCATAATGTGTGGAGTCTGTATGTTCTCTCTATGTAATGTTTTTGACTTCAACAAGGGCCCGGTACAAGCAGGCCAGTAACACTCTGATGAGAGAAATCGGGCTGGCAAAAAAGTGGTTCGCTGACAAGCTGACACATAACCTCTCAGCAAATTATCCTGTGTCAGTATGGAGAGGCATGCAGGCCATAACCAACTATAAGAAAACCCCAAACCCCCCTGCCATACCCCAGGAACTGGTGAACAAGCTGAACAACTTCTACTACAGGATCGGAAGGAAGCTCCCTTCCATAGCACTAGCCTCGACCCAGACAGGCTGGTCAACCCCCTTATCCTGGCAATCACTCTCAGGTACTACGGGTGGAGCAAGGGGAGGTAGAGGTGATGTTCATGAGGGCAAGCCCAGGCAAGCTCCTGGACCGGACGGTGTGTTTCCATATGCGCTGAAGATCTGTGCTGCCCAACTTGTCACCATACTTACCAAGATCCTCAACACCTCACTGAAGTCGTACAAAGTCCCTCCTGTCTCAAATGTTCCATCATCCCGGTCCCTAAGAACTCCAGAGCCAAAGATCTGAACGACTACAGGCCGATCGCATTGACATCTGCAGTCATGAAAGCATTTGAGCGACTGGTGCTGAAACACCTAAAAGAAGTGTCCGGCCCTCACCTGGACCCCCTACAGTTTGCCTACCGAGCGAACAGGAGTGTCAAAGATGCAGTCAACATGGGGCTGCACTTTATTCTGCAGCAACTGGACCTACCGGGCACCTACGCAAGAGTCCTGTTTGTTGACTTCAGCTCAGTGTTCAACACAATTGTTCCCAGCATCCTGCTCCCCAAACTACTCCGTCTAGGGATCCCAGAACCTACCTGCTACTGAATAATGGACTTCCTGTCAGACAGAACCCAGGTGGTTAAAGCTGGGAAATTCAAGTCAAGTGTGCGCACAATCAGCACCGGGCCCCCCAGGGATGTGTACTCCCCCCCTTCTCTTCTCCCTGTACTCCAATGAGCAATCGGTAAAAATCCTAAAATTTGCTGATGACACCACCGTCATTGGTCTAATCAGGGACGGGGAGGAGTCTGCCTACTGACGGGAGGTGGACCGGCTGGCCCTGTGGTGCGGCAACAACAACCTTTACTTGAACCCGCTTAAAACAGTAGAGATGGTGGTAGACTTTAGAAGGAAACCAACTGTCATACCCCCGCTCGTGCAGCGCAGTCCCATTGGTGGACTCCTTCAAGTTCCTAGGCTCTAAGATCTCCCGAGACCTAAAATGGGGGTCCAATACTGATACCATTGCAGGAAAGGCGCACCAGAGGCTGTTCTTCCTGAGGCAACTCAGGAAATTCAACGTCCCAGAGAAAATGCTGCTCCTCTTCTACTCTGCAATTGTCGAGTCAGTACTAAGCTCCTCAATCATAGCCTGGTACAGCTCCATCAGCGAAAAATACAGATGCAAGCTCCAAAGGGTGATGAGGATGACGGAAAAGATAATCGGAACCGACCTACCCTTTGTTCAGGACCTGTACCAATCCAGGCTCAAGAAACGTGCAGAGAACATTGCGGGTGACCAGCTGCATCCAGGACATGACCTGTTCAAACTGCTACCATCGGGCAGGCACTACAGGACCATCCCAGCCAAGCCTACTAGGCACTCAAAAAGCTTCTTTACCGAAGCGGTCCACCAGCTAAACAAAGACTAGCATGCCCAAACAAGTAAACTGATAAAGTAACACTACTCTGTGTCCACGAAATTATGTATGTTGTGTGTTATATGATATGCTGTATGATGATATGCCATATGCCCCCCTCATGTTGTTACTCAGCTGCTGCAATGTAAACCGGAAGCATATTCCTAGTATACGCAAGTGTGCCTGGCCAATAAAGCTGATTCTGATGATAACTATAATCTTATTGGTTGCTATAGGCAACACCTCCCTGTCCTCTTTAGAAGGTTTGATAAATCTTCCTCCAAACATGTTTTTGAAATCCGGGATAGCTTTGTTGACACGTTGCTGAACACCTTTAACACAAATACATACTTGTTTTCAGAACAGCACATCAAATTTGAATTTTCCCTAACTATCCTCCAGTCTTGGTTGAAAATGATCACATGCATGGATTGAAGGAGGAAAGAAAGATAATTCTGTTCACTGATTATGGCTTTACTGGTCAGCTCTTTTTACATTGGTGATATAATGGTTTTGTCAAGCTAACCACTTTTGTTTTAATAATATGCAGTTATAATCAGATACTATAATATAATGTCTTCTTGTGAATAGGCTGTTAAATATTGTTGTTCTTTTAGAGGCCTATTTATTAACATTATTTTTCAAAAGATGTGAAAAAGATTTTTCACACCCTTTTCACATTATTTTAGTATCACTGAAATGTATTAAAGTGCTATTGGAGCAGTTTTCGTGAAAAACCTTTAATTGTCATTTTTATTAGTAACCCACATCGCATTCCCCATACTTATAATGGGAAATGCAATATGGCTGAAATTACAAAAAATAAAAACAAAACACTGCAGTGTGTCCTGAGATATTAACACCAGCTCAGGCTGGCGAAATCATGGGACAGCACTGCAATATGCTGCCTTCTGCACAGCTTTCTCTGCCCCCTGGCAAAGAAAGCTGTGTGGGACCCTGCAGTGCCGTAACTAGACATTTTAGCACTGTGTGCAAGAAACAGCATCTGCGCCCCCCTATATACAAAACTGGGCCAGTGTGCACGGTAGGCACATTACGGCAGGCAGAGCTCTCTTTTACACATAATGGCAGGCAAAGCTCCCTTTTACACATTACAGCAGGTAGAGTCCTCTTTTACACATTAGCCAGGTAGAGTCCCCTTTTTACAGATTACGGCAGGCAGAGTTTCCTTTTTACACATTACGGCAGCAGAGTCCCCCTTTTCACACATTATGGCAGGCAGAGTCCCCCTTTCTTTTTGCACATATCGGCAGGCAGAGTCCCCCTTTTTTTTTTACACATTACAGCAACAGAGTCCCCCTTTTTACAAATTATGGCAGGCAGAGTCCCCCTTTTTACACATTAGGCAGGCAGAGTCTCTTTTTTTACACATTATGGCAGCAGTCCCCCTTTTTTGCACATAACAGCAGGCAGAGTCCCCCTTTTTTACACATTACAGCAGCAGAGTCCCCCTTTTTTACACATTACAGCTGGCAGAGACCCCTTTTTACACATTACGGCAGGCAGAGTCCCCCTTTTTTTTTACACATTAGGCAGCAGAGTTCCCCTTTTAACACATTACGGCAGGCAAAGTCCCCTTATTTTACACATTACGGCAGGCAGAGACCCCTTTTTACACATTAGGCAGCCAGAGTCAATCTTTTATACATTAGGCAGACAGAGTTCCCCTTTTTCCACATTAGGCAGGCAGACTACAAGAGAGAGAGAGAGGAGAAAGTATTATACTTACGAAGTCCCTCTCCAGGGTCCCGACACTGTAAGACCGGAGGAGCCAGGCAGGAGAGGGGGGGGGGGGTACAGAATGCATGGTAAGCACACATTCTGTCAGCTACTGTAAGGGGCTGAGTGGGTGGGGCTACAGGAGCCACCTGACAGTGTACAAGCGCTGCAGCTGGAGAGGGGGAGCCGGGAGGAGGCAGGCAGCTGCAGCGCGGCCTGGCTAGGTGTACCGAGGCTCACCGTGGGTAGCACTGCAGCTAGCGGCAGTGGTCGCAGCCCTGCGGGTTCTGCCATTGGTCCTGCACCCACAGTGCTTTTGCGCTGTATGCCAGGCACAGCTGGCCCATAGCTAGTTACGGCCCTGCTTAGAAGTGTTAAATGATGGGGATCTGAGAATTTTTAGGCCCCTGGGAATTAATTTCTTGGCCTGATATCTCTCAAGGGAAATTATTTCCTGGAGCTAGAAAAGGTTCAGAGGTGGGCGACCAAATTAATTAAGGGTATGGAGACGCTGGAATACGAGGAAAGGCTTGCAAGACTAGGCATGTTTACACTGGAAAAGAGGAGATTAAGAGGGGACATGATCAACATTTACAAATATATAAGGGGACAATATACAGATCTTGCGCAGGACCTATTTTTGGTTAGATCAACACAGAGAACTCGTGGACACTCGCTCAGGTTAGAGGAGAGGAGATTCCGCACAATACGGCGTAAAGGCTTTTTTACGGTAAGGACGATACGTGTTTGGAATTCCCTGCCTGAGGGAGTTGTAATGGCCGACTCAGTCAAGAATGGGTTAGATAAATTCCTAATGGATAAAGATATCCAGGGTTACGGGGCATAGTCATGCACTATGGTTATTATAAAAAAGAGGGATAAAACGTAACGGCAGTCATCAACATCAGTCAAAATTTTATACAAAATAATCCTGCATAGGAGACCACAAATAGGTTGAACTCGATGGACAATTGTCTTTTTTCAACCTTCGATACTATGTTACTATGTTACCACAGTCTGTTTTCTTTGACCGTGGTATTTTCAAATTTTCGCATTGCACGACTCAAATCCTCGTCACTAACATTGTCTTCTTCATTTCCATTAACAAGATGTGATTCAGGAGTTCCCTCCAGCTTTCTCTATATGTGAACATCTCTGCAGCAATAACCAATAAACAATATACAAATGATAACAAATAATTGGCTTATAATTGGCTTATTGCGCACAAGGTACCTCCCTCTGCTCCACCTCCCAAAAGGATAGTGAACATATACAAATTATTCAACAAGGATGGCGCTGATAGAGTTTCACTTTAGAGAATTGAACTTTCTGTATAAGTTATTAACCAGACTTATCCCATTAAGGTTTTTTGAACTTGCAATTCTAAGGGCGGTATTAAACTCTTTTCACCCCTTTCCACACCCATTCTGTTTCTGCTGATGTGCGTGGTATAATAATTTCAGCTTGCAACCCCCGGGGTAGCAAGCTATGAGCGTGATATGCGTTATAACGGGCATCACTTTATAAAGGATATTGGGCGTGATATATCATTTGAATACCACCCTAAAGGGGGAATTCAATTGTTTGAAAAGTCAGTTGAATGTCTATTTTTTCCTATCTAATAGAAAGGAAAAAACAGACACCCTACCGAATTTTCATACAATTGAATTCCACCCTAAGAGTTTTGTATATGCCTTAAGGTGTAAATGTGGTCTAGTGCAGTGGTTCTCAACCTCAGCCCTCAAGTGCCCCCAACAGTTCATGTTTTCCAGGTCACCTAGCTGGTGCACAGGTGTATTCATTACTCACTGACACATTTTAAAAGACCCACAGGTGGAGCAAATAATTTCACTTGTAATCCTGGGAGGAGACCTGGAAAACATGAACTGTTGGGGGTACTTGAGGACTGCGGTTGAGAACCACTGGTCTAGTGTATGTAGGCAAA
This sequence comes from Pseudophryne corroboree, assembly GCF_028390025.1. Classification (NCBI taxonomy): domain Eukaryota; kingdom Metazoa; phylum Chordata; class Amphibia; order Anura; family Myobatrachidae; genus Pseudophryne; species Pseudophryne corroboree. Next base: position 163,380,320 of record NC_086449.1, read on the forward strand.
ATGGGGAGGAGTCTAAAAGTTTGCCTTGCAGAACACATCTACAATATAAAAAAAGTTCTAGCCACTCACTATGTGGGGTAAATTTACTAAGACGGGAGTTCTATTTAAGATGGGATGTTGCCCATAGCAACAATCAGATTCTACTTCTCATTTATCTAGCACCTTCTAGCAGATAATACCTGGAATCTAATTGGTTGCTATGGGCAACATCCCTTCTTAAATAGAACTCCCATCTTAGTAAATTTACCCCTGTATCTCTGCACATTTTAAATTAAAACACAACTCTAATGAATGTTTCATAAAAGCCTTTTGGGGTATCCAGCAAGTTCATTCTAATTGGAGGTCTAAACAGATTGTCTCAACAGGTCCACAAATTGTATTGTAAAAGAATAATCACATTTCAATTAGACTGACAGCAGAGCTCTGGGAGGAAGTAACTGAATTATGGGCAAGGTGAAATAAATACTGAAGTGTGCTAAATGTTCGTCTCTACTAATACCATCACATAAACTAGAAAAGGGGGCATATTTACTAATTATCAGATCATAACAAAATAAGAAATTAAGTATGGCCGATACAAACTATTTTACACATGTAGAAGCTGCGATGTGTAAAAGTAAAGTGATTGCTTATAGGGGGATCAGTATAAACTACTATTTGGGGTCCTGAGGACTGAGATTGAGAACCTGTGTATTATAGGCTACAATGTATATAATGGCTAATGCATTACAGAGCTTGATAAATTTGGCAGGTAAGCACCCCCATTTCAATGGGGCCTTATTTTGCTAACGAAACCAAGGGATCGCATCAGATATCTCTGATATTACTGTATTCTCCCATAGATAAGTTTGGGGAGTACTTATTATTTGCGTGTCCCCCCAAAAAATATGTTTTTTCTTATTCTGGGGGTATAACCCGCAAATAATAATAATAATAATAATAATAATAATAAAAATAATAATTAATAAATAGCCCCCATTTAACAAGAATATTTTTGCCAGTCATGCCTTATTATTTTTATTAAACAAACTGGGGGAAAAACACAGAGTGAGAGTCTCTGTCACATTCTGTCATCCGTATCATGTGCACTGTTACATATGCAGTACAGTTTATTTTGTTGATCTTAAATATTTTTTTTGTAACAGGTTTGTGTCAACAATTCCCTAATGTGAATCTTTGCCCCAGGGTGACATTTGTGTTTGCAGGTTCTAGGGCCGGTTCTAGACCTTGTGGTGCCCAGGACAAAAGTTTCCTTTGGCGCCCCCCCCCCCTCCCTCCCCGACAGGCAAAAGACGGTTAGTGGGCGCCGTAGGTGCACGGCAAAAAATAGGGGCGTGGCTTTATGGAGTAGGGCCGTGGTCAGTTATGCCCCGTGTAGCTGTGCCCTCAGTTGTGCCTCCGGCAGGGCCGGATTAACAATGATGCGGATGGAGCTGCAGCTCCAGGCCCCCCATGAAAATAGGCCCACCGCCCACAAGATCCTCTGCACAGTGTTGACAGGAAAAAAAATATTCCTGTCCCCATCAGCGGCCATCCGAATCTCAGCACAGCCACCCCCGGCCAATTCAAAGCTCTGCCTTACCAACCCAACCTAGCGTCGGGTGCCTGAAGCCCCGCCCACTCACCCACAGCTGCATAATCTTGAACCGAAGCCCTGCCTACTCACCATTGGCTGTCTGAAGCACAAGCCTCTAGAAGCCCTCCCATTCAACCTCCGATCTGAAGCTCTGCCCATGCTGCCGGTTGTTAGAAGCCCCGCCCACAGCCAACCAAACCATGGGGGTAATTCCAAGTTGATCGCAGCAGGAATTTAGTTAGCAATTGGGCAAAACCATGTGCACTGCAGGAGAGGCAGATTTAACATGTGCAGAGAGAGTTAGATTTGGGTGGGGTGTGTTCAATCTGCAATCTAATTTGCAGTGTAAAAATAAAGCAGCCAGTATTTACCCTGCACAGAAATAAAATAACCCACCCAAATCTAACTCTCTCTGCACATGTTAAATCTGCCTCCCCTGCAGTGCACATGGGTTTGCCCAATTGCTAACTAAATTCCTGCTGCGATCAACTTGGAATTACCCCCCATGCTCATTCATTTTTTCTGGCCGAAGTCAAGCCCACAGGAGGTGGAAAGTACAGTAGTACTAGTAAGCAGTGGCGGATTTGGGTGCCACATGCACAGGGCGGCATATAAGACCATCTCTCCCCCTCCTCTCTCCCCGCAGCCCACCAGCAGAAGGCTTGTTTTTTGTTTATATTTTTTACTAAGAGGGGAGATTGAGATTCTGGAGAGGCCGGGAGGAAGAAGGAACTGTGAGCAGGGGGCGGAGCTACACGGGACCCAGGCAGAGAGGGCTGCTGCTACACATGTGCCTGCTAAAGAAGATCCCCAGGGGCTGCTTGTGAAGTAAGCTGTGTATGTGTGCAGTGTTTGTCTGTTTACACTGTGTATACTGTATGTGTGCAGTCTCTGTGTGTATGTATGTATGTGTGTATGTATGTATGTATGTATGTATGTATGTGCAGTCTGTGTACGTATGTATGTATGTATGTATGTGTAGTGTGTGTATGTATGTATGTATGTATGTGTAGTGTTTGGATGTGTACAGTGTATGTGCAGGGTGTGAGCAGTAGGGGAACAGTGTGTGTGTGTGTGTGTGTGTGTGTGTGTGTGTGTGTGTGTGGGGGGGTGATTGGGTAATGTGGGGTGCTGTAACTAGGGGTAGGTAGACGGCAGTGGCGGATTTAGCGGGGGGCGATTAGGGCGATTGCCCCCCCTACACATACCGGTACCGGGATAGAGGCCGGGTCCCGCCGCGGTGTTGGGAACGGGGTGGAGAACGGTGCAGCGACGCGGGGGAAGAGGAGAGAGAGAGCGTCCTGACGCGCGTACAGGGAGGAGGGGGCGTGGTCAGAACAGAGGCCGGCGGGGACAGGCTACAGTGATTGTATACACTGCTGCCTCTGCCGTCCGTTCTGACCACGCCCCCTCCTCCCTGTACGCGCGTCAGGATGCTATCTCTCTCCCCTTCCCCCGCCGTGCTGCACCGCTCTCCACCCCGTTCCCAACACCGCGGCGGGACCCGGCCTCCATCCCGACTCCTCATGCTGCTGCGGACAAAATATGAGTAGGTGTCAGTGTATGCCATGTCTCCTTCCCTCCAAGCTAAAGTGTGTGTGTGTGTGTGTGTGTGTGTGTCATCCACCCCCCTTCTCCTCCTAGCTTGCTAGCTAAAGTGTGTGTGCCATGTCTCCCCTCCTAACTAAAGCGTCTGTGTTCCATGTCTCCCCCCTCCCCTCCTAGCTAAAGTGTCTGTGTGCCATTTCTCCCCCCTCTTCTCCTAACTAAAGTGTATGATATGTCTCCCCTCCTAGCTAAAGTGTGTGTGTGCCACGTCTCCCCCCTGTGTTTTTTTTCCTCGCTGCCCCAGTGTAAGTTAATAAAGGGGTCATGACTTAGATGATGACGAAATTTCAGTTTTAAAGAAAGGTTTGAAATTTTGCCCTTCTAATGAGATTAATTTTTTTAATTTATTCATTGATATTCAGAAATTTGTACGGAAATTATCTTTGAAAAAATTATTTGGAGAAAAAAATGATCAGCTAACACAAAATCAAAATGAAAAGGTTTTTAAAAAACCATCACATTTTAACCCTAGTCATGTAAGGGGATGTTTTGTGGAGTCATTTCAAAAAATAGTGAATGAAGAGATACGTGCCTTGCAAAATAACCTTCCGGCCCATAGACATAATCTCACTAAAAGTGAAAGAGATGCTCTGGATAGACTACAGAAAAATGAGTCTATCATAATTAAACCGGCAGACAAAGGGGGGGGGGGGGGGTTGTTATTATGAGCAGGAATCTATATGAGAACGAGGCCATGCGCCAACTGAAAGATGGTATTACTTATAGGAGATTAAGGGCTGATCCTTCAGTTAGAGTACTAAACAGCCTGAAAGAGTTGATTAAGGAATACGTAGATAATGGTACACTTGACACATCTACTTCAGAATTTCTCATTAATAATGAATATACAATTCCAGTGCTATATTTTTTACCGAAGATGCACAAGGATGAACAGAACCCCCCTGGGCGCCCTATTATAGCGGGTACGAATTCAATTACTGCCAATATGTCACATTATATTGATTTTCAGTTACAGCCTTTGGTAACTAAAGGTCGCTCATATCTAAAAGACACACGGGATGTGCTTAATAAATTAAAGGAGGTGAAATGGGAAAGTGACATGTGGTTGGTGACAGGGGATGTCACTTCGTTATACACGATCATTAAACATTCAGATGGTCTAGAGGCGGTTAAAACTAGCCTGATAAACACAGAATTACAAGAAAGCCATCAATAATTCATTCTTCGGGGCATATCTTTTATTTTGCAAAATAATTATTTTAATTTTAATGGTGAGTATTATAATCAGGAGGTCGGTACCGCCATGGGGACCAGGTTCGCCCCCAGCTATGCGAACCTCTTTATGTCCAGATGGGAGGACACCTCAGTTTGGGGTGGGCATGGTTGGGGGTCGAGCCTGGTCCAGTGGTGGCGGTACATAGATGATGTACTCTTTATTTGGAGAGGGGATTTGGTTTCTTTGGAGAATTTTTGTCGTTATTTGAATACCAATGACTTGGGGATTGTTTTAACTTTCAAACATAGCACCTCTGAGGTGAATTTTCTGGACCTCTGTTTATATGTTGTTGACAATAAGGTTGAGTCTACGGTTTATATCAAACCGACAGACTCAAATACCTATATCAGCACTCAAAGCAATCACTTACCTATATGGTTGAAAAATGTGCCTGAGGGACAATTCACGCGCCTTAGGCGTAATTGTTCGGAAAAAGATAAATTTACTACAGAGGCACTTACCATGAAAAAAAGATTTGAACAAAGAGGATACAAACCCCTACGTCTTCAGGAATCCTTAGAAAAAATAGCAGCTGTGGACAGGGAGACTTTGCTGATAACCAAAGCAAAAGAACCCTCAATAGAAAAGGTTCACAATCTGGCTTTTGTTACACAGTTCAATGGGTACCATAAACATATAGAAAACGTATTTCAAAGAAACTGGCATCTTCTAAAGAAAGATCCAGCTCTGTCCTCCATGTTGCCCGAAAAACCTAAATTTATATACAAAAGAGCACCAAATTTGAGGGACAAATTAACATCCAGTGCATATGTTGAGAGACCCTTAGGAGGTATAGTGAGGAATCAGGGATTTCATAGGTGTGGCGACTGTGCAATGTGTAGGAGTTGTCCATCTAAAAATAGAAAATTTAATGCATTCCTATGGAATGATAAGGAATTTAAGATTCAACAATTTATTACGTGTAATAGCAAATACACAGTTTACGTGATACAGTGTTCATGCAACAAATTATATATAGGGAAAACCAGCAGGACACTGAAAATACGTTGGGCAGAGCATCTACGTAATATACGGAAGGGGTTAGTTACTCATCCCTTTTCACTTCATTTTAAAGAGATCCATAATTGTTCAACAGATCATATTGTTTCATTTTGTGGTATTGAATTAACCAAAGTGCAGTGGAGTAACAATGACAGGGATAGTAGACTAGCAAAAAGCGAAATGAAGTGGATTTTTAACTTGCAAACACTTGCACCGGGAGGTCTTAATCATGAGTTTGAACTCAGATGGTTTTTATAAGTTGTTACAGTTGCCCAAATCCAATCTCAAGTTAACAAGGCGTCTTTCTTCTTTTTTGAACTAACATAATTTTTTTATTTTTTCATTCATTCATTCACTATATTCATTTTTTATTATATATAGGTATGTCCCATAAAGATCTCATATGGTTAAAACTAGATTCAATATATTTTTCACCTATCTATTAATTATTCTTTTCCTTTTTGAAATGTTGCTTTGGTAACAGCAATATAAACATGAGCTGCCAAGTACATAGGAAGACAGCTTTATGAGTCCGGGATTTATGCAGGTCACCATGGTTATATGATAAGGAGTCCTTTTTAAATGTGCACGTTAGTGCATTATAGTGATGCATCTGTATGATGTTTTAAGATTTTTTAACCTTTGGGGTTGTATAGAGATATGACGAGTCCCTTATTTATTCGTAGGATAGTGGAGTTAGGGTTTATGTCCCAACATAGGAAGGGCAGCCATGTGTGGGCGGAAATGTCCGTCAGCAATGTGACGCTGAGGGCACGCCAGGACACATGTCTGTTCGCGAGCAAGGGCGGTAACCATGGAGACGCGGACAGGAAGTTGCATCAGTGAGGGCGGAAGTGTCCGCCCGCGATGAGAACGGAAACTAATGTAGTCAATTTAGATTTGCACAGTATGCTGGGTACACGTGGAAACGTGTTACCATAGCAACTGTAACCAGTATTCGGAATCAGCTGTTTCCTTTCAATTTCCGGTTTGTTCTTATAAATATTTACGTCAGTATAGCACTCTTGATCCTTGAAAAAGCCCCATTTGCGGGGAGAAACGCGTTGGATGAGTGCATACAGGTGGTTCCTGCACGACTTGGTTTATTGAGGTTGGATTTGTGGTCATATCATCTTGCTGATTAGCGCTGTTTTCGGCCGGCGGCCTTATCAGCATTTTCACTGTCTGCCTTGAATTATTTCTGTGTAAAGGTCCACTGTTTGTATTTTATGTTATTAAAGTGTTTTTAAAGTATTTCACTCCTGGTGATACTCTTGGAGCCTGATATAAAGAAACCGCTACGTGAGGATTCGCACTCCATTTTGAGTGAGTAATGGTACGCACTGCACCATATGCCTTACTTATAATCATTGGGTGGATTTATAGATACCTTTATGTGTGAAGAACAGTCTTAATAACTGTGAGTGGGGTACGCCATCCATCTTCTTTGAAAGTTGATTTCTGGGTTGCATTGTGTGCATTCAGCATTTAAAGACGTACTACACCATGATGCATATTTTTATTTTTGTTCACATATGTTGTTGATACATCGCATGGAGCGGAAGATCTGATCGCCCCTAGATAACTACAGGAGGAATTACCTTGGGATTGGACTCCTAATATATATATGGACTATAAGTATTTTTTCAGTTATTTTTTATGAAACCACACTGAGCGCTATTATTTGAGATTTTTTTCATTTACTGTTGTTACATACGAGGGTTAGGTGGCCCTCATTTGCTCAATAAGCTGCACAAGTGTATTTGCGCCTTGGGTGTTGATTAATTTTGCTTTCTTATTAAGGGGGTAGGATTCCCCTTGCCCCCAGTGCCTGCATTATTTTGTCTCATTCAGTGTACTGTAATGTGAATTTCGGCTCATTCAGTGTGCTATAATGTGAATTTCGGCTCATTCAGTGTGCTATAATGTGAATTTCGGCTCATTCAGTGTGCTACAATGTGAATTTCAGCTCATACAGTGTGCTATAATGTGAATTTCAGCTCATTCAGTGTACTATAATGTGAATTTCAGCTCATTTAGTGTGCTATAATGTGAATTTCGGCTCATTCAGTGTGCTATAATGTGAATTTCAGCTCATTCAGTGTGCTATAATGTGAATTTCAGCTCATTCAGTGTGCTATAATGTGAATTTCGGCTCATTCAGTGTGCTACAATGTGAATTTCAGCTCATTCAGTGTGCTACAATGTGAATTTCAGCTCATACAGTGTGCCATAATGTGAATTTCGGCTCATACAGTGTGCTATAATGTGAATTTCGGATCATTCAGTGTGCTACAATGTGAATTTCGGCTCATTCAGTGTGCTATAATGTGAATTTCGGCTCATACAGTGTGCTATAATGTGAATTTCGGCTCATTCAGTGTGCTATAATGTGAATTTCGGCTCATTCAGTGTGCTATAATGTGAATTTCGGCTCATTCTGTGTGCTATAGAAACATAGAATTTGTCGGCAGATAAGAACCACTTGGCCCATCTAGTCTGCCCCTTTTTTTTTTTTACATTATTTTTATCTCTAACCTTATTTGATCCTTATTTCTTTGTAAGGAGATCCTTATGTCTATCCCATGCATGTTTAAATTGCCCTACTGTCTTAGCCTCTACCACCCCTGATGGAAGGAATGGCGATTCGCCAGTCTGTATCACCAGTGCGCAGGGTTCTCTCCACTAACTGGCAACATTTTATTAGTAATGGCAACAATAGGAAATTTTAGAAGCGAACGGGAAAGGCATTACTGAGTGGGAGGTGCTATGATTAGGGGAGGAGTCATCATTCTTAAACCGCCCCCCCTAAAAGTTAAGTCTAGATCCGCCACTGGTAGACGGTGCATTTGTCCTGTGGACGCACAGTCTGCATCCTCCCATACTTACTAGTAGTATGTTTTTCTTACTAAACTGTTTTTCTGCTGCGGGGTACACTGGGCTCCACAAGGATTGGACAATGGGGGGTGTACAGTAGGATCTTGATCCGAGGCACCAACAGGCTCAAAGCTTTGACTGTTGACAGAATGCACAGCGCCGCCTCCTATATCACCCCGCCTCCCAGCACAGGAGCTCAGTTTGTCAGTTGGTGCTGCAGTAAGCAGGCACTGAACAGAGGGGCTGCTCCAGGCAGCCCTAAGAAAAGCTTTTTATGAATAAAAAGTGAAGACTTCAAGGGCAGCAGCGGTGGTAAATGTCTTGTGACATTCACTGCTGCAGCTACAGCTCTCCCCAGCGGCGCTGTACACTCCCGAGCCCTGGTTGCCGGGTACCTACAGCGGAGGCTCCTGTTTTCTTCACGTTAGACACACACGGCTGGGGCTCTCCAGGATCGCGTGGCCGCGCTTCGGGAGGTGGTGAGTGGGTCCCGCTTGCGGGACCCGGTCTTTATCGCGATCCGGCGCGGTCAGTGGGAGGCGGGCCACGCGCGCTGGCGGTGGACACTGTGGCAGTACAGGCGATCCCACTGGATCACCAGGGCATGGGCGCAGGTCAGGATTTCTCTCTAAACCGGTTTTTATATCGCCCACAGTACCCGGTGGTTTTGCCAGCAGGGGGATAAGGCTTAGACCTGAAGTCCCTCCCCCAGCCCCAGGGCGCCATTTCCAGCAAGTGTTCCCGCCCTGGAGCTGCATTTCTGTCTCTTCCTCACTCCCTGTCAGTGTCTGCGGCGCCATTATCCCTCAGCTCACTGTTCCTGGGACTGCTTGGGCAAATCCTTCTATGTAAAGCTGCCTGGTTGTCAGCGCTGTGCCTTTACATGACACTTAAGTATTTTACCTGCCTTTTTAGACAGTGATAGTTAAGAAAGAGTGCATTTAGTCAGGGTTTTATAGTACAATTACCCTGTGATATACATCCAGTTCTGACTGTGTACTGTTATATCTATTGTTATATAGCTGTGTAAGCTAGTCCAGTGCAGTATTATTGTCAGTAATAACCTCTGCATTGTACAAACTGTGACTTTCTGTGTGTGCATTTGATAGCTGAGTGTTGTCCATTTCGTGTCTTTCACTCAACTTGCTATCCCTATATTCTATAACCTGAGGGGGATTGGTGCGTCAGGTTTTATCTAATATAGGATTTTCACAAAGATATACTGTATTACGTATTTTTCTCTGTGATTTAGTCACCATATCTCTCCTTTATCTCTACTAGTGCTGACTACACTGCGCAGGAGTTTGGGTTTAGAGATATAGTGCTGCTGATAATTGTACTGTGTTACCTCATATTGCAAGTTATATCATGTCTGCTTCTGAGGGTAACGGTTCTGGGGCTGAACACACTGCTGGTGTTGCTGAAGCCACAGACTCATATGAGGAGAATATAGCAGTTGTGGGCTCTGGTTCTGGGGGCTCCTTGCCCCCCAGTAGGACTGTGGCAACGGAGGCACATACTGACCCACCGTGGGCCGCTTTTTCCACGCTTCTGCATACACTAGTTCATAAACTAACACCCCCTATGGGACCCCCAATGCCGGTACTACCGTGTGTGGTCCCTGCAGCTAACCCGCCGTGGGTGGACGATTTATCTGCTCAGTTAAAGAAGTTGAACCAGTCCCTGACTACTAAAAAGTCTGACCATCGCTCGCCTAAGTCCAAGGGGTCCTCTAAGCGAGCGCTTGTCTCCTCACAATCCACTGCTGTCACTGACACCTCGTCTGATGAAGATGGCACGTACACTGACCCCACAGGTTCTGACTCAGATACGGCTGATGGGGAGAGTAGTTCACATGTGGATTATCCTGATCCTTTGGAGGCTATTAAATTAATTCTACAGATTATGGATGATCCCGAGCCATCCGTCCCCCCTAAGAAACCAGATAGGTTTAAGCGTCAGAAGGTGGTTAAATAAGTTTTACCTCACTCTGACCACCTAGTGGATGTACGTCAGGAACCCTGTGAAAACCCGGGTACGAAGTTTGTGCCTCAAAAGAAGATGCTGGCTCGCTATCCCCTCACACCAGAGCTGTCTAAGAATTGGGAAACGCCTCCTCCAGTGGACTCACATGTGGCTAGGATGGTGGTTTCCTCTGCTCTGCCTGTCACTACTGTCACGTCTCTAAAAGAGCCTACGGATAAGCGTGTGGAGGGTTGTCTGAAAGCGATTTACACCCTCACGGGTGCTGCGCAAAGGCCCACTATTGCAGCTACATGGGCTGCCGAGGGTATTGAAGCGTGGGCCTTGGAGTTAGATGCTGAAATCTCCTCTGACCATGCTAGACAATGCTTGTCATATATTGTCACAGCTTCTCGCTATATTAAAGAGGCGGCTTCGGATGCCGGTATCCTAGCAGCCAAGGCCTCTACTACGTCAGTCCTGGCTCGCCGGATATTGTGGCTGAGATCCTGGTCTGTGGATCTGGACTCTAGAAAAACCCTGGAGGTAGTCCCTTTCAAGGGAGCTATTCTGTTTGGGGAGGACTTAAATAAGATAGTGGCTGACTTGGCTACTGCCAAAACTGCCTGTCTGCCAAATACCGCTCCTTCTGTGTCGAAGGCTAAAGGTACGTCCTTTCGCCCCTTTCGCCCTTCAGGTAAAGCAAAAGGTCAGGCGTACCACAAGCAGGCCCGCACTTCCAAACCTGGTAAACCGAAGCCCAAAAGAGCCTTGGCTGCCCGTCAGCCAGCTTCCAAGACCGGTAAGCCTGCCGCCAGGGTGGGGGGCCGGCTTCTAGGGTATACCCAGGAATGGTTGAAGACCACTTCAGATGCCTGGGTACGGGAAGTCGTCACTCGAGGTTACGCCATAACCTTCAAAAACCGACCCTCTCATTGATTTTGCCAGACAGACGTCCCGTCGGACCAGACAAAGGCAAACACTCTGCATTCGGTGGTACAGACCCTCCTGGATACAGGAGTTGTAGTACAGGTGCCTCTTGCTCAGAGGGGCTGGGGGTACTATTCTCCGCTGTTTCTAGTCCCGAAACCGAATGGGTCCTCCCGGCCCATTCTCAACCTCAAGGTTTGTAAAGGTTTCCAAGTTCCGTATGGAAACCCTTCACTCTATAGTTCTGGCCTTGGAACCTGGGGACTACATGGTCTCCCTGGACATACAGGATGCTTACCTGCATATTCCTATAGCAGCGTCACATCAGCAATACCTGAGGTTTGCTATTGGCAACCTCCATTACCATTTTCGGGCGTTACCTTTTGGTTTGACAACGGCTCCGCGAGTTTTCACCAAAGTAATGGCGGTGATGACGGTGGTACTCCGCCGTCAAGGGATCAGGATACTGCCGTACCTGGACGACTTGTTAATCCTGGCAAATTCCCCAGAACTTCTCCTGCGTCATCTGGATATGACGGTCCGGTTTCTACAAGCCCACGGGTGCTTCCTTTCTCGTCCGCAAGTGTCAATACATTCGGCAATGCAGGTGCTAGGCCTCATGGTCTCAGCATTCAACATGGTGGAGTATGCTCAATTCCATTCTCGTCCCCTCCAGAGGCTGATTCTAGCCAATTGGGATGGCCTGCCTCACCAGATCAGGTCTCAGATGATCTCATTGACTCCGGGGGTCCGTCTGTCGCTACTTTGGTGGCTCCGGGACCAACAGTTGTGCAGGGGCCGTTCCTTCTGGATATCCAACTGGGTCCTGTTGACGACAGATGCCAGTCTACGAGGTTGGGGCGCGGTGCTGGAGCAACACTCCCTTCAGGGTCAGTGGACCAAGGAGGAATCTCTCCTCTCGATCAACATTCTGGAATTGCGGGCGGTCTTCAATGCTTTAAACCTGGCCCAGCATTTCATTCAGAACCGTCCTGTTCAAGTACAGTCAGACAACGCCACCACAGTGGCTTACATAAATCATCAAGGCAGCACTCGAAGCCGTTTGGCAATGAAGGAAGTGTCACGGATTCTACGTTGGGCGGAACGCCATCTACTGGCTATATCGGCAATATTCATTCCGGGGGTCCTGAATTGGGAAGCGCACTTTCTCAGTCGTCAGGACGTGCATGCCGGCGAGTGGAGCCTCCATCCATAAGTGTTTCAACTCCTAGTGGAAAAGTAGGGTCTTCCAGATGTAGATCTTATGGGGTCTCAACACAATCACAAGGACAAGGGATCCTCAAGCAGCATTCGTGGTTGCGCTGGCGGTGCCGTGGAGGTTTCGGCTGCCGTACGTGTTCCCTCTGGTGTCACTCCTGCCCAGGGTAATTCGGAAGTTCAAGCAAGAAAAAGGAAATCTGCTTCTCACCAGACGGCACTGGTTCTCAGACCTGCAAGGCCTATCGTCAGAGCGTCCACTTCTACTTCCACAACGCCCAGACCTCCTCGTTCAGGGCCCCTGTGTCTACCAGGACCTAGCCCGGCTGTCTTTGACGGTGTGGCTCTTGAAGCTTCCGTCTTGAGGGCTAAGGGTTTTTCTGAAGAGGTCATTAAAACTATGTTGCGGGCCCGGAAACCGGCTTCTGCTCGGATTTACCATAGGGTCTGGCATTCCTACTTTGTTTGGTGCGCATCTCATAATTATGACGCTTCCAAGTTTAGTACAGCCAAATTTTGGCTTTTCTGCAGCAGGGCCTAGATTTAGGCCTGCGTCTGGCCTCCCTCAAGGTTCATATTTCTGCCTTGTCAGTGTGGTTTCAGAGAAAAATTGCGACTTTACCTGATGTTCATACTTTCACTCAGGGTGTGTTGCGTATCCAACCTCCCTATGTCCCGCCTGTGGCTCCTTGGGACTTGTCGGTGGTTTTGGAGGCGTTGTAGGAGCCTCCGTTTGAACCCCTGGGTTCAGCTGACCTTAAGTGGCTTTCCCATAAGGTGGTGTTCTTGCTGGCTATTGCCTCTGCTAGAAGAGTGTCGGATCTGGGAGCCTTGGCTTGTAGTTCCCCATATGTGATTTTTCACCGTGACCGGGCGGTTCTTAGGACTCGTCCCGGATATTTGCCTAAGGTGGTTTCTTCGTTTCACCTTAATCAGGAGATTGTGGTTCCGGCCTTTGGGGGTCATTCCGAGTTGTTCGCTCTGTAAAAATCTTCGCATCGCAGCGATTTTCCGCTTAATGAGCATGCGCAATGTCCGCACTGCGACTGCGCCAAGTAAATTTGCTATGCAGTTAGGATTTTTACTCACGGCTTTTTCTTCGTTCTGGCGATCGTAATGTGATTGACAGGAAATGGGTGTTACTGGGTGGAAACAGGCCGTTTTATGGGCGTGTGGGAAAAAACGCTACCGTTTCCGGAAAAAACGCAGGAGTGGCCGGAGAAACGGGGGAGTGTCTGGGCGAACGCTGGGTGTGTTTGTGACGTCAAAACAGGAACGACAAGCACTGAAATGATCCCAGATGCCGAGTAAGTCTGGAGCTACTCAGAAACTGCTACGAGGTGTGTAATCGCAATATTGCGAATACATCGTTCGCAATTTTAAGATGCTAAGATTCACTCCCAGTAGGCGGCGGCTTAGCATGAGCAAATCTGCTAAAATCCGCTTGCGAGCGAACAACTCGGAATGACCCCCTTTGTCTCTCCTGATTTGTCTCCCAAAGAGCGGTCTTTGGATGTGGTACGGGCTCTCCGTATCTATGTGAAGAGAACTGCTTCTATTCGAAAATCTGATTCTCTTTTTGTTTTGTTTGGATTTCACAAACGTGGCTGGCCTGCTCACAAGCAGACCCTGGCCAGATGGATTAGAATGGTGATTGCACATGCTTATGTGAAGGCTGGTCTGTCAGCTCCTGCTCACATTACGGCCCATTCTACTCGGTCTGTTGGACCCTCATGGACGGCCCAACGTGGTGCGACCCCAGGGCCGGAGCTTCCACTAGGCAGCTTTAGGCAGTTGCCTAGGGGCACCGGGACCTGAGGGGGCAGCCTGCTACAGCTACCTGAAAAAGGTACCATGGTTCTACCTCTTACAGCCGCAGCAATCACCCCAGCACTCATCTTACAGTAGCCGCGACTGCCAAGCTCCGCCTTCACCCACCACAGGCAGTAACTTTGACATCTCCTGGAGTCCTGGCTAGGGGTGACATACGGTGCTACTCTTCATATCAGGTTCTTTCACAGTCTACTCTGCAATGCAGCCTGCAGGTAAAGGTGGCTGCACAGTGCACTCTCTGCTTTTGATAAGGATAAGGAAAGAGGGGGAGAGCAGCAGACTGGGTGTGTGTGCGGGGAGGGGGGGGGGGGATGAGCAGCAGGCATGCACACAGTCTTAGGGGGATAAGCAGCAGCATGCACACAGATGGTGGGGGATAGAACAGACATTTAATGGGGGGGGGGGGGGGGGAGGTGAGAGCAACAGGCACCCACAGAGACTGGGGGGATGGGGAGAAGAGAGCAGCCATGCAACAGACTGAGGGTTGGGGAGGGCAGCAGCATGCCTTTCACCTGAAGGGTGGGTATGGGGAAGCGGCAGTAGGCAGAAGTTTTGCCTAGGGTGCCAAGAAACCTTGCACCGGCCCTGTGCGACCCTAGATCAATTGTGCAAGGCGGCTACGTGGTCCTCTGGGAACACGTTCATAAGGTTCTATGCCTTCGATACTGCCGCTTCTTAGGATGCTTCCTTTGGACGCCGGGCTCTTGTGCCCGCTACAGTGCGTCCCCTCCCATAAGGAACTGCTTTAGGACATCCCCATTGTCCAATCCTTGTGGAGCCCAGTGTACCCCGCAGCAGAAAACTAGATTTATGGTAAGAACTTACCTTTGTTAAATCTCTTTCTGTGAGGTACACTGGGCTCCACAAGGCGCCCACCCTGACGCACTTAGCTTCTTTGGGTTGGTATGGCATTAGCCGCTGACACTTCTCTTGTCGTGAGAGTGTGGTGTATGTGGCTACTAACCGTTGTCGTCTCTTTTCCTGCTACTGCATTGGGCTGGTTAACTAATATCTGAGCTCCTGTGCAGGGAGGCGGGGTTATAGAGGAGGCGGCGCTGTGCATTCTGGGAACAGTCAAAGCTTTGAGCTTGTTGGTGCCTCGGATCAAGATCCTACTCTACACCCCCCATTGTCCAATCCTTGTGGAGTCCAGTGTACCTCGCAGAAAGAGATTTAACAAAGGTAAGTTCTTGCCATAAATCTCGTTTTTAAGGACTGCAACAGCAACCCTGGGGTACTGCACTCCCCATGTGATTTGGGTAATGGTCTGGTGTTCCTGCACTCTGTGGTAGCAGTGAAATTAAGATATTGTTGGAGCTGCAATGTGTGTATTAGTGCACATGAGCATGCGTGCATGACCCCCAGTAAATGTGTGTGTGTGTGTGTGTGTGTGTGTGTATGACACCCCTATCCCTCTCCTTCCCCCCCCCCCCCCCCCCACACCCCGTGAGAGTGTCATCTTCCTGGAGGACTACATCTCCCAAAAGAAAATGGATGCGAGACCACTGGGAGTCGCGGTAACCTACCAGAGGGGCTTTGAAGACCAATTTTTTTTATTGGATACCGCAAGTATCGGAAGTTTAGAAAACCTCATGCTAAATTCAATTCCCCCCAATGTGTGTGCTTTTTTCCTGTGGTGGACAATGTGTGAGCAATTGGGGGGGTTACTTTTTTTTGTGGGGGACAGTGTGTGTGTGTGTGTGTGTGTGTGTGTGTGTGTGTGTGTGTGTGTGTGTGTGTGTGTGTGTGTGTGTGTTTTCCTATGGGGGCTACTGTGTCTTGACTTCTCTGAATTTATTTATTTGCTTTCTGTGGAATAATTTGTTTAATTATAAACTGTTTTGGGTAATAAATGTATAAATTATGAATATAGCTGGATTTGGTAGGGTACAGTGTCAGTTTTGGGGGAGAGGGGACTGAGTGTCATGTGCACAGTGTCAGTTTCCGCAATCAAATCCGGATGGAACCTGCAGGAGAAGGATTGGATGATCTCTCTCTTGCGAGTAAAGGGCAGGGCCGGTTGTACACCTTGTGGCGCCCAGTGCGAAAGTTTCCACTGGCGCCCCCGGCAGCAAAACAGTTAGTGGCTTCATAGGGGAGGGTCGTGGCCACAGTTATGCCCCCAGCAGCTGTGCCAGCCAATCAGCTCCTAACTGCCATGTCACAGGCTGGGTTTAAAAAATGACAGTTAGGAGCTGGTTGGCTGGTACTTTATCTCCATCCACTTTTATCTCCATCCAAGGCTTAGTAAATAGACCCCATAGTGCTGCAGAGCACTGCTCACATTTAATCCAAGGTTGTTCTGTTTGGCTCTGTGCTCCAAATTGAAAATCTTCAGTATATAATAGAGCTAACGGCCAAGAAGCCCTATTCATCATTGTCTCCTTGTAATAGATTAGAGTGCATTTCAAATGTTGATGTATTATGCTATGTTTGTTTCTGTCACCCTGTGGGATATTTATCAAAGCTTGGAGAGAGATAAAATGGAGAGATATAATGTACCAGCCAATTAGCTCCTGTCATTTTACAGGCTGTGCTAGAGAAATTACAGAAGCTGAGCAACCTCTCTCTCCAAGATTTGATAAATCTCCCCACCTCCTAATGTGACATGCATTCCCATACAAAAATCTCTATGCCCTAAAATTTGTATCCCTTTCATGTACCTCCCACGAGCAATGCAATCAATCAGCCGAGATTTATCAAGCTGTAACTAAAATATTTTGAAGAAAGCCTTACTAAACTAAGGCCATCTTCTGATGCCGCACAGATCACAGGCACAACTGAGTCAACATCCACGGTGACTTGGTGAGCTGCCAGAGACTGTCCAGCAACTCACCCATTCATTACAAAGGTCACTGCAGCAAGGTAAGGTAGACATATACTGTATATCTAATACTAGGTGATTCATCGCGTCCTACGGGTGCTCTTCACACCGTCGTAAGGGGCTATGCCCCCTTAACCCTTGTGGTATGCAATATTTGTATTATAAGGAGTATTACCCCCAATCATAATTCTGTGAGTAGTTAAATATTGCACGGACAAAGGGCGTGCAATGGTTAAGGGGTCGTAGCTTCTTGCAATGGCGTGAACAGCGCATGCAGGGCCTGATGAATCACCTAATAGGTGCTGTGGCTGGGGTAGTAGCGGGGGCGGGGGAGACGCGGATTGGGAAGGGATCCGGGGGGACGTGGGGGCGGAGGTCATCCTGGGGGGGAGCACGGGGGGAGGGCTGTGGGTGGGGGCTTGCTCAGGTGGGGGTCCGGAGCCACCGCGGGTGGGGGAGGGGCAGGTGCGGTGGGTGTGGTGGGTGGGGGAGGGGCGGGTGCGGGGGTGCTGCGGGTGGGGGAGGGTTGTCCGGAGCCACCGTGGGTGGTGGATGGTGGTGTGCGGGTGGCGCGGATGGGGCCCGGAGGTACTGCGAGTGGGGGAGGGGCGGGTAATGCTTCTCTTGCTTCTCCTGTAAGCAGCTAGGCTGCTGTCCTCCCTTTGGCAGGGGCTCTCCCAGCGACTCGCACAGCAGCCAATCACTATTCAGCGAGTCAGTCAGTTCTGCCAGCCAATCACTATTGTTAACGCCGGTGTCCCAACGCGCCGCATTACAGGGAAGAAGATGCACTCAATAAACTACAGCTCCCAGCAGGCCTTAGCAACGGAATGCTTTGGCGCAAAGGGCTGCTGGGAGCTGTAGTTTATTTAGTGCGTGTAGACTGTTGGAGGGTATGTTGCAGCCAGGGCCGTCTTTTCGTATGGGCTCAGTGGGCTCTTGCCCAAGGGCCCCAGGAGTATAAGGGCCCTAGGTTGATAGCTGAGAGTCCCCTCTTTCCAGGGATACCAGATTTTTGAAAATCGGGCAAGGGGAACCAGAAATATCCGACTTCAAAGCAGTGGTCCCCATCAAAGCCTGTTAATTGCGCTTCCCAGCCAGATATCTCGGATTCTGTTTGACTTATAGTTTTTCAGAGGGTATACTCCAAACGCTGGGACTCTCCCCTTTTACTGAACACTGGCAGCTTGTTTCTACTATGCCCAGAACCAGAGATATCAGCCTTCCAGCAGCTGGTCCCTGCTCCCGCTCTGCACGCCTGGTATACAGTTTTATATTTTAGTTGGTGGATTTCTCTGGCTTCTGAACTCTGATCCCCAAGTCCCCAGTACCTCCTGAAAGGAGGGACTCTTTAGTGTTTTCATCCCATTCAAAGCTAAGAAATCTACTTCCAGGAACTGGAGATATCTGCACTCAAGCAAGCTGCCCTCCCACCGGAAAATGGTGAATATTAAGCCCACGCCACTATCCACCCCTCCCCTGCGTATTAAACACCCCCTACCACCCTGGAAGTTATGTACCAGGGCCCCTTCATTCAGCCCAATGCCCCCTTCTACAGTTTAGTGTTCTTCCTCCTGCCCCATTCAGTGGCAAACGCAGGATTTCTAGAGGGGGGTTTCCAAATGCAGTACACAATCTCCCACTCTGCGGAACGTTGGAGCAATTGTGGTAGTCTGGGGGACTGGGGGAGCGGTAGAAGAACCTAGTAAAGACCCTGGACATTAATGTATACTGTATGGAATACAGTATTAATATTTAACACTGTAGATGGTCTATAGTATAGGCTGTATCACACATTTAAATAATATAAATAAGTGGTCAGGAAAAAGATTAAACATACCATAATAAATAAATAAATAAAGAAATACACAAACATAATAGAACCAGTCCTGCACTTTTTAAGCACACATTCTCCCACCTCATGGTAAGGCTCCTGTCTTTTCTTCCTGTTAGCTACTCTCTTGTCCAGTGTACTGATTGAGAATTCACACAGCAAACTTGGTAGAAGAAGATGCTACCACTGGGCATGTGCAGCAACTCTGCTCTGTCCCTTAAACTGCATTATGTGGTGATAGCTCTAGTTATCGTATTATATACCATTGCTATTGTTTTCATAATTTGAGCCACTTGCCAAGAGGAGAGGGGTTTCTGTGCAACCGGAAACCCCCCCTGCGTTTGCCTATGCCATTTCCCACCATCTGTGCAGCAAAGGAGTAATTAGCAGAAATTATTGCTCCAGGTCCTACATGCTAAATTGAAGATAGAACACCCCCTACTGCCCACGAGACATCAAAGCTGCCACTGATACCCCCCCCCCCTACTGCTGGAGGATAGGTAGGGGCCCCAGTGCATTGTTGTGCCCAGGGGCCCACACTGCTGTTAAGACGGCCCTGGTTGCAGCAGATGCAGTGGGTCTATTTTGAGTTGTGGACCTGGAGCTGCAGCTCCATCAGCTCCATTGCTAATGGTTGATGCTAGATCCAAGTGGCCTAAGGGACCTTTTACCTCAGGGGAGGAGCCACGACACAAGGGGGAGGAGCTAGACCAGCGGGATAATTATACTATCCTCGCCACCAACTAATACCTTTAGTAATTTGGTAGCGAGCGAAGCTTGGCAAGCGAAGCAAGCCCGCGAGGGTACTTTTTTCGGGTACCCTGTTTGGCCATAGCTCCTCCCCCTGCTGACGTGTCTCCTCCCCTAGTGACGTCAGAAGGTCCCTTCTCCCACTCCGATTTAGAACCAACCCATTGCTAATCCTGCTCTGTGAACACACAGCAGCCAAAGAGCAGAACCTCCCATTGGATGTAACCTGTGTGGGAGGGCCAATCAGCTGTGGACTGGATGTGATAGACCTGCTGCTAACCCAATGAGAGCTCCTAGCCACTCCCAGCGTTATCCACACAGTCACAGAGTGACAGATCTTGTCTAATATATAGGAAAAATTGGGACTGTCCCGCGAAAATCGGGACAGTTGGGAGGTATGAGATAGCAAAACTGTGGAAGGCCTGGAGCAATTTACACCAATACACATCTGATTTACAATCTAGGAATGAACTCTGTGGTAGTTAGAGACACCCCTAGCACCCCTAGGGGTGGAACAGTAGCACAGAGTATGTCAGCAGACAGCATAACTGTGGAAGGCCTGGAGCAATTTACACCAAACTTGCTACACATCTGGCTTCTGGGAACAAACTCTGTGGTGGTTAGACACCCCTAGGGCTGGGACAGCAGCGCAGAGTATTTCAGGAGACAGCATAACTCCCAAATGCATGGATCAATTTACAACAAACTTGGTACAGATTTTAGCTGAATGTGAGGGAAAAAATTGGTGGTGGGGAAGGCACGGAGTGGGGGGCTTCCACTTCTGTATTAGCCTAGGGCGGTTGGAACCCTTAATCAGGCCCTGTCAGAAACCCAGAAGTCCTTATATCGCAAAGGAAATGCTTGATGCATCCATCCCTGTATGTTACTATGGACTGTTTTTTTTTTTTTCTGTCATGTCTTACTGTATTTCATACCAACTGTGTATAGCATTATCTGCACATAATATTTTTGGCACCCTGCCAAACTAGATGCTTACATCAGCTATAAATTCTCTCAGTGTCTCCAGCAGACTGGTAATATGACTAATAATCAATGAACACAAAAAAATAATCTTCCTTCCTGCTCACTGGTCCACACGTCTGTATAGAGTCATACTGTACATTGGGAGTCATTCTGAGTTGATCGCTCGCTAGCTATTTTTTGCAGTGCTGTGAACAGATAGTCACCGCCTATAGGGTAGTGTATTTTTGCTTTGCAAGCGTGCGATCGCCTGTGCAGCCGAGCACTACAAAAAGTTTTGTGCAGCTTCTGAGCAGCTCAGAACTTACTCCTCTGCTGCGATCACTTCAGCCTGTCTGGTCCCGGAATGACGTCAGACACCTGCCCTGCAAACGCTTGGACACACCTGCGTTTTTCCAAATGCTCCCAGAAAACGGTCAGTTGACACCCACAAATGCCTTGTTCCTGTCAATCTCCTTGCGATCGGCTTCGTTAAATCCATCGTCCAGCAACGATCCGCTTTGTACCCGTACGACGCGCCTGCGCATTGCGGTGCATACGCATGCACATGAAAAAATAAATGGTTCAGGTTATCTGCGCTAAAATATACCATTTATAGTGTATTGTTACCACTTCTATGAGACAGATATATATACTACCTCTATTAGTGATAATGAATGTTTATAGGGAGTAAAAGAGAAAGAAAAATGCAACTCTTTTTTTTGATATAGTATAGTCTCCAATTTCTAGAGACACCATTCAATGCAGTATCACACTCCCGTTATAACACAATAGCAATTATGTGACCACGCAGGTGTTACAATGTTTCTCCTTTCTATCTAGGGCTGGCTGCTAATGTTGAAAGATATTCTCCTTTAGCTTGGCTGGTTGGCCGACACTTACTTTAGTGTTCTCACCCGCAGTCATCAAAAGGTATCTTTATCGTACATCCAAATATCTCTGCAATCTGTACTGAATAATAATTATAACTTACATTAAAATTCAGTCTCGCGTGTTCCAAAAGGTATCTTTATGGTCCCTCACTTCGTATCAGAGAAAGACGTATGGTGTAAGTCCAAAAAGAAACGGTTTATTCAACCAAACATCAGTTAAAATACGGGTATGCTGAGAACGTCACTTATGGGGAGATGCAATGCAAAGCGTCCTTCCCGGTCTCTGTTCGTGCTGCAGCTCACGATCGGTGCCGGGCGGAAAGCTGTCAAGCAGCAGCTTTGCCTTCCCACGGGTGATACTCTCAGCTCCAGGTATGTAGACGGCCTCAACGCGTTTCGGATAGTTCTCTATCCTTCCTCAAGAGATGCCGCCATGTCCAGTTCTCAGGGTATATTTATCCCCTGAAGATTCCAGTCACGTGATTCAACGGATCCAATTAGCATCACCTATACCCGGCTTCCCTCATTTAAAATTAAAAACGGCCTATCATAACCTCCCTATTAGAGTTATTTCCATGTACATTCAATGTATTAAAATCATTCTTTTACACATGTTAAAATAATACAATTCATCTATTCAACGTTATACATAAAAGATTTAAAACAGAATAGAAATCCTATCTAGCATCCCTACATAGTAATTTCTGCAGTCATAACGAGCTGGTTATGCATTCTCATGTTTATTAGAAGCCGGGTATGTGAGTGAATGTCCGTGTAAATAAAAAAGAACAGAAAAGAGACATATATTAGTTGTTATGCAGTAGTCAATGACACCATTCTTTCTAGCATTTTTCATATACTATAAGAACCATTTGGATTCAAATTCAATGTTTAATCCATTTGGTGTCAGAGTTTTCATCTCATATATAGTGCGCATTTCCAGTCTAGCTAGTGCAGATTCCATATCTTTAGTACGCCAATTACTTCTACCTAATTTGATCCCACAGAATGATTTTAGTTCTTTAATTTCACATTTATGGCTGTCTTTAAAGTGCATAGACACACTGTGGTTCTCAAAACCTTTTTTAATATTTCGTACATGTTCTGATAGACGCTCCTTTAGCATTCTGCTTGTTCTACCGATATACTGGATCCCGCACACACATTCCAGAAGATATATAACATTTTTACTGTTGCAAGTGATGAAGTCCCTGACTGAATATTCCACCTTAGTTACGTTAGATTCATATTTTTCTACCTTATTTTGAGTTTTACAATTTTTGCACATGCTGCACTGACCACGTCTGTAGAAGCCTTTTGAGGTGATTCTAGTGGTCATTTTCTGTACAGGCAGAGCACTTCTAACCAATTTGGAGCCTAGGTTTTCTGCTTTTTTATATACAAATCTAGGATGATCTGTGATAGCATTTCTAAGAAGAGGGTCTCTTTTGAGAATGGGCCAGTGTTTTTTGATGATTTTTTCTACCTGTCGATACTGTGAAGTATAGGAGGTGATGAATAAAACCTCCTTATTGAAGCCCTGGGTGTTATTTTTCTTATTTGTGCCCTGTAGCATTATATGCCTATCCATCTTTCTACATTTCTGTCTTGCACCTTGAATTATCTCTGGCTTAAACCCTTTATCTAAAAATTGCTTTTCCATAACATCTGCTTGTTCTTCATATGTTTCTAACATAGAGCAGTTCCTCCTAAGTCTTTGGAACTGACTGTTAGGTATGCTTTTAATCCAATTTTCATGGTGATTACTATTGAAATCAACATACGAGTTGCAGTCTGTTGGTTTGGTGTAATTTTTAGTAATTAATTTAGTGCCCTCCGGACATATTGTCAAGTCTAAAAAATTACTCTCCAATTTACTTATCTCAAAGGTTAATTGTATATGTTTATCATTTGAGTTCAGGAAAGAGCAAAACTCTTGTAAAGCCACCTCCGTTCCTCCCCATATGAACATGATGTCGTCCACATAGCGGAACCAGGACACTAGGCTGGCACTCCAAGGATGTTCTGCCCATACCTGTTGGTCCTCCCAATGGGCCATGAATAAATTAGCGTAACTGGGTGCCAGCCTAGTGCCCATCGCTGTCCCGGACGTCTGCATGTAGAAGTCTCCTTCATACCAAAAAAAGTTGTTATTAAGAATCAAAGCAATACCCTCTAATATGAATTCTTGTTCCTTATCATTAACTTGGTATTTATCTAAGTGATACTTGATTGCTTCCAGGCCCAAAGGATGTTGGATAATGGTATATAACGAGGTGACGCCAGCCGTCACCAATACATAATGCGGTAACCATTCAATTGCTTCCAACCTATTAATTACCGCAATGGTATCCTTAATATATGATTTTGTTCCATATACCATGGGTTGAATTTTATGATCTAAAAAGGAGGATAGGTTGGACGTAATAGAGTTCACCCCTGCTACTATTGGACGTCCAGGTGGTTTTTCACTATTTTTGTGCATTTTCGGCAGGATGTATATCACCGGGATAGCGGGTTTATCTAGCCGGACAAATCCTGCTTCTTCCTCGGTTAATATCTCCAAAGTAGTATATAATGCCAAAAAGGTTTCTAATTTCTTTTGAATAATGTTGGTAGGGTCTCCCCGCAGCTTTTTATAGGTCTCTTTGTCAGTTAGTTGTCTAAGGATTTCTTGGTGGTAGTCCTCTCGATTGAGGATGACCACCCCGCCCCCCTTATCCGCCGGCTTAATGACGATCTCATTATTGGTTTTCAACGATTTGATCGCCTGTCTCTCTCCCCGAGTTAAGTTGGGGTTTTTTTTAGAGATGAATTTTGTACGATCCAGATCTTCTCTGACCAAGGCTTCAAATGCACAGTTCTGACCTGATCGCAGTGCCGCGAAAATCCCCCATTGTAAGCAGCTTCTGCATTTCATCACCAGGCTGGTACGTTTTAATACCATTAGTGAGCTATTCTTTAGTTAGATTCTAAATTGTATTATTATTATTTACAGTATATCAGATACAAATAGGTACAAATAAGGGTTGGAAAGATTTATGTATCAAAATATTCATATATAAATACTATATAATGCTGCTATTAAAGACTATGGAGAATTGAATAATGGCAAAAAATTATATACAGTATTTCTGTACTTACGGTATATTAGGTATCAGCACAGAACTCATACAGAACTCAGCACATCAAATCTCATGGCAGACTTTTTCCATTTTAATTGTAATCAGGATGCCGTAGTCTCAGGGATATCTGCTTTGTCATCATTATCACCGGATATATAAACAATCTTTGTCTGGGCCAGATTAACAACTGGGGGAATGGCATGGGCAGATTTAGGGATGAGGGTGCACCTAGGCACAACAGTAATGGCCGCCGCCTGCCTGCCTAATTTTATTATTTTCATTGATTGGTTATAAGCCCTCATTTGATGATAGCCAATTTAATAGAATAATTGAAAAAAAACCCACTAATTATGATTTTTTTTTTATAATTATGTACACATATTTACTGAGTAGGACAGCTTACAGGGGCAGTCTGTGCATGTCCTACCCATTTACACTACACTCAAAATGGCATATGGTACAGTACAGTGGAAATATTTTGCAGTTACTGGTACTCTTTGGACTGACAGTACCAACACAAGCATTCAAGTGCCGCCCCCAAAGAGTGCCGCCCCTAGGCATGTGCCTCACGTGCCAAATGGGTAATTCGCCACTGGCGGATGGAGCTACTGTACACAATGGCAAAGTTAGTGAGTGGTGGGCCCAGGTGCAAAAATATACTTGCCCCCACCCACTCAAAAAAAAGAAAAAAAAAGAAGGGGGTTAGTACCTTGTTGCAATGAGTGCCTGTGGCTCTGCCCCCTCCATATCAGCATTTTCTCTGCATGCCCCCTTGTGCACTCCAAATTCCCAGAGTCTCATTGACATGCCCCTTCCATATCAGCATGTTCCTCGCATCCCCATTACACAACATGACTGCACTACATCCCTCTATATGCTACACTACATTACATGACTATACTACATATCCCCCTATACGCTGCACCACACCACACTACATCCCCCTATACGCTGCACTAAACTACATCCCCCTATAAATTGCATTACATCACTGCACTACATCACTACCCTACATCCCCCCTATATGCTGCACTACATCACCATACTACATTGCATTGCTGTACTACATCCCCTTATATACTGTACTATGTTGCAACACTACATCAATGCACTACATCCCCCATATGCTGCACTACATCACCACACTGCATCGCTGTAATACATGACAATACTACATCACTACACTATATTACATTGCTACAGGACAAAAGTGAACTACACACCCTCTACAGTATATGCTGCAATACATCACTACATCCCTCTATGCACTGCACAATACCACTACATTATACCCCCCATGCACTGCACTACATCACTATACTACATTCCCCTTATACGCTGCACTACATGATCCTACATCACAACACTACATTGCATCAATGTACTACATAACTGCACTACATCCCCCTATTCACTGTGCTACATATGCACTATATGATTACACTACACCCCCCATATGCTGCAATACATCATTACATTGCATCCCCCTATATGCTGCACAACAATATTACACTACATCCTCCCTTATGTGCTTCACTGCCAGGGGTCCCCTGCTCATTGCCAGGGGTCTCCTGCTCTTTGCTAAGGGTTTCATGCTCGTTGTAAGGGGTTTCACTGGAGAAGATGCATTTCTGCATCTTCTCCTGGCACTTCTGCATCACTGACAGATGCTAGAGGTCATACTTGACATGACGTCTCTCCCATAGCGCACACTGCGAGAGATGGAGCTGTGGGGAAGGAGCCAGGTGCTCGCTAGTAATAAAATCTCAGCAGGTGCTGACATCTCCCTGTGCACCAGGCTGACAATCCAGGATTAGGTGGGCCGGGGGAGGTTCCAAATGGAACTGATGGAACACAGTTCTCCCCCATTCTGGCTGACTTTAACCCTTGGTGACACAGATGGGGTAGACAGTGAATGTGGGACGGAGGGCTTAGGATGATAGTTTGCTGTGTTTGGTGAAGAAGTGGGTCTTGAGAAACCATCTGAAGATTTCTAGAGAGGTGTAGAGCACAGGTTCTCAAACTCGGTCCTCAGGACCCCACACGGTGCATGTTTTGCAGGTCTCCTCACAGAATCGCAAGTGAAATAATTAGCTCCACCTGTGGACCTTTTAAAATGTGTCAGTGAGTAATTAATTCACCTGTGCACCTGCTGGGTTACCTGCAAAACATGCACTGTGTGGGGTCCTGAGAACCGAGTTTGAGAACCTGTGGTGTAGAGTCTAAGTGGAAGATGTAGAAAACTCCACAGAAACGGAACAGCACATGCAAAATCATTGAGGTAGGAGTGGGAGGATGTAATTAGTAGTTAGGAGAGGCTAGGGTCGTAAGTTCACCCGAGTCGCCTGGTGCAAGTTGGAGTTTGGTGCCCCCCCATGTAAAAAATGTGGAAAACCAGGGACGTGCAGTCGGTGGAGGCAGCGGAGGCAGTGCCTCCCCTGTCATTAATGATTAAAATAATACAAAAAAGATACTTATGACACAGATTTTGTGTCATAAGTATATACTTTAACCTTTGTATTATTTTAATAATTTTTTTCTTTGTCAAAATCTGTGTTGAAGGTGTTTCGGAGGCACCGCTCTCAGTGCCTCCCGCTGACAATGTAAAAGAGCCGGGAGCGGGGGCGGGGCCAAGCAGCGGGAAGCAAAATATCATTTAAAAAAAGCTCCATAAGCGGCACTTATGGAAATGCCTCTTAGACAGGGGTGTGCTTTCAACCCATATGAAAGCACGCCACTGTCACTGTGTGGAGGAGGTGATTGGGCAGTGTTGGATCATGCGGGTGTGTCAACTATATGTGGCCGTCCCCGCTCACTCGTCCCCCAGACCAGTCCGTCCCCCAGGTTGCCGCTGAAGTGAACACTTTCTCCATTGTCTCCCGGCAGTTCCGTGCCCTTCACGCTGGATAGATAGGAGCCGCCCAGTGGAGAGCCGCTCTGCACTACCATGACCCAGCCTAGCTTCCCCGTCACCACTACTGCTACCTGCAGCACTGTCAGCTGTGGGGTACACCGGCTCCTTCTCTCACCGAAGTACGCAGATAGCCGGGCAGCGGCTCCGCCCCATCCCGACTTACGACCTCTGCTGCTGCTGTGACCAACTAGGAGCCAGCTGCTTGCAAACAGTGCGGGGAACAAAGAAGACTTCGACAAGTTATCGGGGAGCAGAGAGACTGAGGTATGGGATGTGGGATGGCGCGGGGGGGCAGGGCTGGGAAGCGGCAGAGTGTCCTGTTGCTTGGTACAGTATTGAAACACAGTGTCATTGAAAGGTAACTGCCCACAACGCTCGCTGCTGTCACTGCTCACAGGGTCTATTTACTAAGCATGGCCCTGTCTCCCATGTCCTGTCCCATCCCTGTCACCTCTGTGCTGGCCCTGTCTCCCCTCTCTCCTGTCCCTGTCACCCCTGTCCTGTCCCATCCCTGTCACCTCTGTGCTGGCCCTGTCTCCCCTCTCTCCTGTCCCTGTCACCCCTGTCCTGTCCTGTCCCATCCCCGTCACCTCTGCGCTGTCCCTGTCTCCCCTCTCTCCTGTCCCTGTCACCCCTGTCCTGTCCCATCCCCGTCACCTCTGCGCTGTCCCTGTCTCCCCTCTCTCCTGTCCCTGTCACCCCTGTTCTGTCCCATCCCCGTCACCTCTGCGCTGTCCCTGTCTCCCCTCTCTCCTGTCCCTGTCACCCTGTCCTGTCCCATCCCCGTCACCTCTGCGCTGTCCCTATCTCCCCTCTCTCCTGTCCCTGTCACCCCTGTCCTGTCCCATCCCCGTCACCTCTGCGCTGTCCCTGTCTCCCCTATCTCCTGTCCCTGTCACCCCTGTCACCTCTGTGCTGGCCATCTCCCCTCTCTCCTGTCCCTGTCACCCCTGTCCTGTCCTATCCCATCCCTGTCACCTCTGCGCTGTCCCTGTCTCCCCTCTCTCCTGTCCCTATCACCCTTGTCACCTCTGCGCTGTCCCTGTCTCCCCTCTCTCCTGTCCCTGTCACCCCTGTCACCTCTGTGCTGGCCATCTCCCCTCTCTCCTGTCCCTGTCACCCCTGTCCTGTCCTATCCCATCCCTGTCACCTCTGCGCTGTCCCTGTCTACCCTCTCTCCTGTCCCTGTCACCCCTGTCCTGTCCCATCCCCGTCACCTCTGCGCTGTCCCTGTCTCCCCTCTCTCCTGTCCTTGTCACCCCTGTCCTGTCCCATCCCTGTCACCTCTGTGCTGGCCCTGTCTCCCCTCTCTCCTGTCCCTGTCACCCCTGTCCTGTCCTGTCCCATCCCCGTCACCTCTGCGCTGTCCCTGTCTCCCCTCTCTCCTGTCCCTGTCACCCCTGTCCTGTCCTGTCCCATCCCCGTCACCTCTGCGCTGTCCCTGTCTCCCCTCTCTCCTGTCCCTGTCACCCCTGTCCTGTCCCATCCCCGTCACCTCTGCGCTGTCCCTGTCTCCCCTCTCTCCTGTCCCTGTCACCCCTGTACTGTCCCATCCCCGTCACCTCTGCGCTGTCCCTGTCTCCCTATCTCCTGTCCCTGTCACCCCTGTCACCTCTGTGCTGGCCATCTCCCCTCTCTCCTGTCCCTGTCACCCCTGTCCTGTCCTATCCCATCCCTGTCACCTCTGCGCTGTCCCTGTCTCCCCTCTCTCCTGTCCCTATCACCCTTGTCACCTCTGCGCTGTCCCTGTCTCCCCTCTCTCCTGTCCCTGTCACCCCTGTCACCTCTGTGCTGGCCATCTCCCCTCTCTCCTGTCCCTGTCACCCCTGTCCTATCCCATCCCTGTCACCTCTGCGCTGTCCCTGTCTCCCCTCTCTCCTGTCCCTATCACCCTTGTCACCTCTGCGCTGTCCCTGTCTCCCCTCTCTCCTGTCCCTGTCACCCCTGTCACCTCTGTGCTGGCCATCTCCCCTCGCTCCTGTCCCTGTCACCCCTGTCCTGTCCTATCCCATCCCTGTCACCTCTGTGCTGTCCCCGTCTACCCTCTCTCCTGTCCCTGTTACCCCTGTCCTGTCCCATCCCCGTCACCTCTGCGCTGTCCCTGTCTCCCCTCTCTCCTGTCCCTGTCACCCCTGTCCTGTCCCATCCCTGTCACCTCTGTGCTGGCCCTGTCTCCCCTCTCTCCTGTCCCCGTCACCCCTGTCCTGTCCTGTCCCATCCCGTCACCTCTGCGCTGTCCCTGTCTCCCCTCTCTCCTGTCCCTGTCACCCCTGTCCTGTCCCATCCCCGTCACCTCTGCGCTGTCCCTGTCTCCCCTCTCTCCTGTCCCTGTCACCCCTGTCCTGTCCTGTCCCATCCCCGTCACCTCTGCGCTGTCCCTGTCTCCCCTCTCTCCTGTCCCTGTCACCCCTGTCCTGTCCCATCCCCGTCACCTCTGCGCTGTCCCTATCTCCCCTCTCTCCTGTCCCTGTCACCCCTGTCCTGTCCCATCCCCGTCACCTCTGCGCTGTCCCTGTCTCCCCTATCTCCTGTCCCTGTCACCCCTGTCACCTCTGTGCTGGCCATCTCCCCTCTCTCCTGTCCCTGTCACCCCTGTCCTGTCCTATCCCATCCCTGTCACCTCTGCGCTGTCCCTGTCTCCCCTCTCTCCTGTCCCTATCACCCTTGTCACCTCTGCGCTGTCCCTGTCTCCCCTCTCTCCTGTCCCTGTCACCCCTGTCACCTCTGTGCTGGCCATCTCCCCTCTCTCCTGTCCCTGTCACCCCTGTCCTGTCCTATCCCATCCCTGTCACCTCTGCGCTGTCCCTGTCTACCCTCTCTCCTGTCCCTGTCACCCCTGTCCTGTCCCATCCCCGTCACCTCTGCGCTGTCCCTGTCTCCCCTCTCTCCTGTCCTTGTCACCCCTGTCCTGTCCCATCCCTGTCACCTCTGTGCTGGCCCTGTCTCCCCTCTCTCCTGTCCCTGTCACCCCTGTCCTGTACTGTCCCATCCCCGTCACCTCTGCGCTGTCCCTGTCTCCCCTCTCTCCTGTCCCTGTCACCCCTGTCCTGTCCTGTCCCATCCCCGTCACCTCTGCGCTGTCCCTGTCTCCCCTCTCTCCTGTCCCTGTCACCCCTGTCCTGTCCCATCCCCGTCACCTCTGCGCTGTCCCTGTCTCCCCTCTCTCCTGTCCCTGTCACCCCTGTACTGTCCCATCCCCGTCACCTCTGCGCTGTCCCTGTCTCCCCTCTCTCCTGTCCCTGTCACCCCTGTTCTGTCCCATCCCCGTCACCTCTGCGCTGTCCCTGTCTCCCCTCTCTCCTGTCCCTGTCACCCTGTCCTGTCCCATCCCCGTCACCTCTGCGCTGTCCCTATCTCCCCTCTCTCCTGTCCCTGTCACCCCTGTCCTGTCCCATCCCCGTCACCTCTGCGCTGTCCCTGTCTCCCCTATCTCCTGTCCCTGTCACCCCTGTCACCTCTGTGCTGGCCATCTCCCCTCTCTCCTGTCCCTGTCACCCCTGTCCTGTCCTATCCCATCCCTGTCACCTCTGCGCTGTCCCTGTCTCCCCTCTCTCCTGTCCCTATCACCCTTGTCACCTCTGCGCTGTCCCTGTCTCCCCTCTCTCCTGTCCCTGTCACCCCTGTCACCTCTGTGCTGGCCATCTCCCCTCTCTCCTGTCCCTGTCACCCCTGTCCTGTCCTATCCCATCCCTGTCACCTCTGCGCTGTCCCTGTCTACCCTCTCTCCTGTCCCTGTCACCCCTGTCCTGTCCCATCCCCGTCACCTCTGCGCTGTCCCTGTCTCCCCTCTCTCCTGTCCTTGTCACCCCTGTCCTGTCCCATCCCTGTCACCTCTGTGCTGGCCCTGTCTCCCCTCTCTCCTGTCCCTGTCACCCCTGTCCTGTCCTGTCCCATCCCCGTCACCTCTGCGCTGTCCCTGTCTCCCCTCTCTCCTGTCCCTGTCACCCCTGTCCTGTCCTGTCCCATCCCCGTCACCTCTGCGCTGTCCCTGTCTCCCCTCTCTCCTGTCCCTGTCACCCCTGTCCTGTCCCATCCCCGTCACCTCTGCGCTGTCCCTGTCTCCCCTCTCTCCTGTCCCTGTCACCCCTGTACTGTCCCATCCCCGTCACCTCTGCGCTGTCCCTGTCTCCCTATCTCCTGTCCCTGTCACCCCTGTCACCTCTGTGCTGGCCATCTCCCCTCTCTCCTGTCCCTGTCACCCCTGTCCTGTCCTATCCCATCCCTGTCACCTCTGCGCTGTCCCTGTCTCCCCTCTCTCCTGTCCCTATCACCCTTGTCACCTCTGCGCTGTCCCTGTCTCCCCTCTCTCCTGTCCCTGTCACCCCTGTCACCTCTGTGCTGGCCATCTCCCCTCTCTCCTGTCCCTGTCACCCCTGTCCTATCCCATCCCTGTCACCTCTGCGCTGTCCCTGTCTCCCCTCTCTCCTGTCCCTATCACCCTTGTCACCTCTGCGCTGTCCCTGTCTCCCCTCTCTCCTGTCCCTGTCACCCCTGTCACCTCTGTGCTGGCCATCTCCCCTCGCTCCTGTCCCTGTCACCCCTGTCCTGTCCTATCCCATCCCTGTCACCTCTGCGCTGTCCCCGTCTACCCTCTCTCCTGTCCCTGTCACCCCTGTCCTGTCCCATCCCCGTCACCTCTGCGCTGTCCCTGTCTCCCCTCTCTCCTGTCCCTGTCACCCCTGTCCTGTCCCATCCCTGTCACCTCTGTGCTGGCCCTGTCTCCCCTCTCTCCTGTCCCCGTCACCCCTGTCCTGTCCTGTCCCATCCCGTCACCTCTGCGCTGTCCCTGTCTCCCCTCTCTCCTGTCCCTGTCACCCCTGTCCTGTCCCATCCCCGTCACCTCTGCGCTGTCCCTGTCTCCCCTCTCTCCTGTCCCTGTCACCCCTGTCCTGTCCTGTCCCATCCCCGTCACCTCTGCGCTGTCCCTGTCTCCCCTCTCTCCTGTCCCTGTCACCCCTGTCCTGTCCCATCCCCGTCACCTCTGCGCTGTCCCTATCTCCCCTCTCTCCTGTCCCTGTCACCCCTGTCCTGTCCCATCCCCGTCACCTCTGCGCTGTCCCTGTCTCCCCTATCTCCTGTCCCTGTCACCCCTGTCACCTCTGTGCTGGCCATCTCCCCTCTCTCCTGTCCCTGTCACCCCTGTCCTGTCCTATCCCATCCCTGTCACCTCTGCGCTGTCCCTGTCTCCCCTCTCTCCTGTCCCTATCACCCTTGTCACCTCTGCGCTGTCCCTGTCTCCCCTCTCTCCTGTCCCTGTCACCCCTGTCACCTCTGTGCTGGCCATCTCCCCTCTCTCCTGTCCCTGTCACCCCTGTCCTGTCCTATCCCATCCCTGTCACCTCTGCGCTGTCCCTGTCTACCCTCTCTCCTGTCCCTGTCACCCCTGTCCTGTCCCATCCCCGTCACCTCTGCGCTGTCCCTGTCTCCCCTCTCTCCTGTCCTTGTCACCCCTGTCCTGTCCCATCCCTGTCACCTCTGTGCTGGCCCTGTCTCCCCTCTCTCCTGTCCCTGTCACCCCTGTCCTGTACTGTCCCATCCCCGTCACCTCTGCGCTGTCCCTGTCTCCCCTCTCTCCTGTCCCTGTCACCCCTGTCCTGTCCTGTCCCATCCCCGTCACCTCTGCGCTGTCCCTGTCTCCCCTCTCTCCTGTCCCTGTCACCCCTGTCCTGTCCCATCCCCGTCACCTCTGCGCTGTCCCTGTCTCCCCTCTCTCCTGTCCCTGTCACCCCTGTACTGTCCCATCCCCGTCACCTCTGCGCTGTCCCTGTCTCCCTATCTCCTGTCCCTGTCACCCCTGTCACCTCTGTGCTGGCCATCTCCCCTCTCTCCTGTCCCTGTCACCCCTGTCCTGTCCTATCCCATCCCTGTCACCTCTGCGCTGTCCCTGTCTCCCCTCTCTCCTGTCCCTATCACCCTTGTCACCTCTGCGCTGTCCCTGTCTCCCCTCTCTCCTGTCCCTGTCACCCCTGTCACCTCTGTGCTGGCCATCTCCCCTCTCTCCTGTCCCTGTCACCCCTGTCCTGTCCTATCCCATCCCTGTCACCTCTGCGCTGTCCCTGTCTACCCTCTCTCCTGTCCCTGTCACCCCTGTCCTGTCCCATCCCCGTCACCTCTGCGCTGTCCCTGTCTCCCCTCTCTCCTGTCCCTATCACCCTTATCACCTCTGTGCTGGCCCTGTCTCACCTCTCTCCTGTCCCTGTCTCCCCTCTCTCCTGTCCCTGTCACCCCTGTCCTGTCCCATCCCCGTCACCTCTGCGCTGTCCCTGTCTCCCCTCTCTCCTGTCCCTATCACCCTTGTCACCTCTGTGCTGGCCCTGTCTCACCTCTCTCCTGTCCCTGTCACCCCTGTCCTGTCCCATCCTGGTCATCTCTGTGCTGGCCCTGTCATCTCTCTCTGCTGACCCTTCAATCTGTCCCCGTACTCTCTGCCCAGTGGGGGCACCAAAATCTAACTTGCCTCCGGGCAACGGGGATGAACTTACGCCACAGCTCCTGCACCTTGGTAGAGGGGAGCGGCGCCGGTCAAGGAAACCTAGGCTGAGAAAGTTCCCTGAGCGTGGCGCAGCCAGGGAGCTCCCAGGTCCGTTCCTTGTGCCCACCTCCCCCTCACTTCCCCTATGATTCCGCACCACCAGTAACTACTGAGCTGCAATCAGGGAGTCCAGTCTGGCCAGAGGGGGAAAGGGGCCACGATCCCCCGCTCCTCCCCTCTTCTCTCACTCACGACCCCGGATTACTGTTCAGGCTGCTCTTGTCACCAGTGATCCCTGCAGTTCTAGGCCCAGGTCCAGGTAAGTAAATACCAATATAATGGTCATTCACTGTCTGTTCCCATCACCCTTTCCTTCTCTCTTTTACACTCTCACCCGCTGCTACTGCCGTTAGCCTCTCCCTGGCATCACCCTCCCCGTCACCCTCTCCCTGGCATCACGCACTGCTGCAACCCTCCCTGACTTCACCCACTGCTGCCACCCTCTCCGTCACCTTCTCCCTGGCTTCACCCACTGCTGTCACCCTTTCCTTGGCGTCACCCTCCCCGTCACCTTCTCCCTGGCATCACCCACTGCTGCAACCCTACCTGACATCACCCACTGCTGTCATCCTCTCCGTCACCTACTTCCTGGCTTCACCCACTGCTGACACCCTCTACCTGGCGTCACCCTCCCCTTCACCTTCTCCCTGGCATCACCCACTGCTGTCACCCTCTCCCTGGCATCACCCACTTCCGTCACCTTCTCCCTGGCTTCACCCACTGCTGTCACCCTCTCCCTGGCGTCACCCTCCCCATCATCTTCTCCCTGGCATCACCCACTGCTGTCACCCTCTCCCTGGCATCACCCTCCCCGTCACCTTCTCTCTGGCATAACCCACTGCTGTCAACCTATCCCTGGCGTCACACTCTTCCTGTCACCCTCTCCCTGGCATCACGTTCTTCCTGTCACCCTTTCCCTGGCATCACCCACTCCCTGTCACCCACTGCTGTCCCCCTCTCTCTGTCACCCACTGCTGGCTATTTTGTTGTCCAGGACTTCCATTAACTTAATAGCGCCACACCCACGGTGCTATTAAGTTAATGGAAGCCCTGGACAACAAAATTGCATTCATGTCATCCTCCCACTCCCTTCCCAGTCCCAAACACTAATTTTTTTTCTTTTTTTTCTATAAAAATGTACAATAGAATAGCAGCCTGCTCATCACAAGTATGATAGGCAGGCAGCGGGCATTGGCGGCATCGGACTAAGATGCGAATTAGTGGCAGAGGGGTGGGTCAGTTGATGGTGGGCGACTTTGTAAACCATTGGCGGTGGCAGCGGGCATCGGTTCAGGGGCAGTAGCGGGCATTGGTTCGGCGGCGGTAGGGGTCATCTGCAGGATTCGGCGGACATTATGGCTGCAGTGCCTCACCAGCCACTGACCTCACCGCACGCCACTGGGGAAAACAAATATAGGGTGTGTGTGTTTTTGTGTATATAGATATATATATACACACACGACTTACAGAATTATATAGATAGTGTTCTTAGCCGGTCTACAGGGACTGGAGTCCGCAATGGATAGGCAGGGTTCCAGCAGCATGCAGAATCAGCATTTACTGGCGGGTCCCATTACATAAACCAGTAGCAGCTGACTTGAGGCAGGTGACTCCATTGCTTCTAGGAGTTACGCCCCTGGGAGAGGCGGCTTGCATTAGTGGAGCAAAGAGAATGGGCGAATGTGTAGAGGGAGATAAGGTCAGAGATGTAAATGGGAGAGGAGGGATTTGTAAGTGAGCGTGAGAAGCTTGAATTGGATTCTGAAGGGGAAGGGGAGCCAGTGAAGGGATGTGATACCCTTACCTATGGAGTAAATTTTGGATGTCAAGTAAGTGGCAAAGTTAAGAGCAGAGAGTGAGGAGGGGAGATGAGGTGGGGGTGGGCAGAGGAGTGAGTTGAGAGTAGCAAAGAGGCGCTGAGGGTTCAAAGACTTTAAGGATACAAGGTTTTGAAGTACGACTGTTTAGCGAGGGAAGACCTCAATCCTGGTACTCTGCCTGCAGTGTTGTCCACATCTCTTTAGTATTTATCTTCCCATGCAATAAGTTTTATATTTTATATTTATATAAAGTATTATATTTACAAACAAAGTGAACATTATTTTTTTTGAAGTGTTCACCAAAGGAATCTATGTAATGTTGTATACATTTAAAACCACTTTGTGAAGCAGCTGGACCAGTCTGAAGCAGTTCCACTTTGTGAAGCAGCTGGACCAGTCTGAAGCAGTTATGTCTTCAAAATGCTGGATGAAGGTCTCCGTTGCAGCTTCCGTTGTCTCAAAACGAATCCCACATATCTTGCGCTTGATTTGTAGGAACACGCGGGCCAAATCTGGACTGTTTGGTGGATAACCAAGCTCCAGGATGTGTTTATGGGCCAGAAAATCCACCAATTGTGGGCAGGTTCATTGTTGTGATGGAGAAGGGCACAACGAGTGCGAGTTCTTGAATGGTTCCTGGAAATGACTTCCAGCACTTGCGGCAGGCATTGGTTGGCATACCAGTCCCAAGTGGTGCAGTAGCTACATGACCAGTCTTGGCCAGAAAAAAGCCACCATTTGCTTGGTCAATGAACGTGAATTCACGTCTGAACTTTTGCGGCGACACACCTCCACAGGGCCGACTGTTGCTTGGTTTCAGGGTTGAAACTCTTTATACAGTATTCACCACCACTGATGATTTTTCAGACAGTTTGAGCGACCGCCATCAAATCTGGCCAACATGTTGCAGCACCAAGTCATCCGAGCCTCCTTCTGCTCTAAGACAGCTGATAGGACACCCAGCGTGCATGCAGAAACCTCAATCCAAGCTATTCATGGAGTATCAAGCAGATGGATCCCGATGAAATGTTTATCTCCTTTAACTGGGCCACAGTCACCCTGGCATCCATCTCAGCTATGGCTCACATGGCAGCAACGTTGTCCTCAGTGATGAGCCACTGTGCTCCTTGTCTCCCATGTCAAAATGCTGTAAACTGAAACATAGTGGTTCGGGATAGTGCTTTCTCCCCAAAAGCAGCTCACAGTGGGTCACAACTCTTCTGCTGTTGTAGACCACTCTTCTAGCCATAGAAGATCATGACCTTCTGTTAAGCTCCATAACAAGTTCATCAAGGAATTGAACATGCTGACTTTTTTGGTGTGCAGTGCTGCTTCTGTACAGTTCTGTAACTTGACATTTAAATAGAAACACTAGTCAGAGATTTCAGTTCACAATCAGACAGTCAGATTGTGTTTACTCTACCTATCACTGCACATTCAGAAATTTATTGCACTCCTCTAGAATTTTAGAGTACACATGTTGCTCTACATTTAAACCAACAGTACCTATGGCTCTCTCCCATGTCATCAAGGTTTGGACTGTCACCATGTCGCCATAAGGTAATCTACTGGTGATCACCTGAAGGTGGACTCTAATCACTGATGGAGACGCTGACGTTGAGACCGGAAGTGCATCTGGGGAGGACGGGGTGCGGGCTGTATGGAGCCGTCAGCAGGGGAGGGTGGTGAGAGCGATGCTGCTCCGAGCAAGCTAAACGCTGAGCTACTGAGTCGAGGGGCGGAGGACGGAAGGGTGGGGAGAAGCCTGAATTTGCCACTTGGGAGGACTGAGCACGCTGATCGGAGTAGGCAGCAGGGGAGCCAGGAGAGAGCACCGCTGCTCAGTGACAGCACCTTGCACCGTGCCAGCAGCTTGCAGCGGGTCATTCCTCTACTATAAGTAATGTAATAAAAAATGCAAAAAGGAAATCAGAACTTCTAAAACAGACAACGAATAGCTAACTGCAAAGGAAAGCAAAACAAACCCCAAAAAGTTCTTAACGTATATCAATGATAAAAGGTTAAAAAAGGACAATATAACACCCTTAAAAAGCAAGTTGGGCGTTTTGATTATTGACAAGGAAAAAGCAGAGAAATTTAATGATTTTTTTATGTCAGTTTTTACTAGAGAGGACCTAACAGTGAGTATATTAGGGAAACAACTACGAGACTGCCTGTCGGGATCCCGGCCGTCACAATGCTGACACCGGAATCCCGACAGACGGTGAAATGCCGCCGCCTGAATCCTGGCACCACAGGCTTTTCTCCCTCTATGGGTGTCAATGATATAAGTCCGCCATGTGGGCAATTATTTAATAACATTTATATAGTGCACACATATTTAATATAGTGCACCAATGCGGTGAGGTCAGTGGCTGGTGAGGCATGCAGCCATAATGTCCACCAAGTGCTGCTGATGACCCCTACCACCACCGAGCCGATTTCTGCTACTGCTGCTATCCCTGATGCCTGCTACCACCACTGCAAATGGCCGCCGCCCCTGCCAATGGCCTACCAAGGCAGTTGATGGCGGTGATTTTGTAGGTCGATGCTGCCACCGCCAATGCCTGCAGCCT
Organism: Pseudophryne corroboree; assembly: GCF_028390025.1. Taxonomy (NCBI): domain Eukaryota; kingdom Metazoa; phylum Chordata; class Amphibia; order Anura; family Myobatrachidae; genus Pseudophryne; species Pseudophryne corroboree. The sequence continues at coordinate 163,418,791 of NC_086449.1, forward strand.
GCCTGATCAAACTTGCAGTGAGTAGGCGGCTAATATGTAGTAAATTTTTATAAACTAAAAAATATTAGGGAGAGGGTGACAGGAGGAGGGTGACGCCAGGGGGAGGATGACAGTAGTATGTGACAGAGAGAGGGTGACACTGACAGTAATGGGTGACAGGGAAATTTTTACAGCAGTGGGTGAGTAGGTGACAAGGAGAGGGTGATGTCAGGAAGAGGGTGACAGGGAGATGGTGAAGCCAGGGAGAGGGTGACAGCAGTGGGTGACAGCAATGGGTGGAAGGGAGAGGGTGAGGCTAGGGAGAGGCTGACAGAAAGAAGGTGACAGCAGTGGGTGACAGGGAGAAGGTGACAAAAGGGAGAGGTGACAGGAAGTGGGTGACGCCAGGGAGAGGGTAACAGCAGTGGGTGACAGGGAGAGGGTGACACTAGGGAGAGCACATTACTGTCTCACTCTGTCGACAGTTTAAAATACAACATAAACAGTACAGCCTGGGGTCCTCAAAACAGCACGAATGAGCTTGGACCATGTTAAACTAAAGTGCTTGTCACTTTTAGTGCACTGCAGGCTGTTGGGATGTAGGCCGCAGAGTACAAGGTAAAAATGATTAAAATAATACAAAGGCTAAAGCATAGAATATGTGTCATAAGTCTCTTCTTTGAATTATTTTAATCATTAGTGACAGGGGAGGCAGCGCTCCTGCTTTCCCTGACTGCACGTCCCTGTAGAGCACATATATTTACAGAATATTTCATTCACATCGGTCTCTGGGGGACATTCAGACCCAAGCACACTAGCTTTTTTGGGCAGCGGTGCGATCGGGTCTGAACTGCGCATGTGTATGCTCCGCAATGCGCAGTCGCGTCGGCTACCAGCGACGGGCTTCGCCGGACAGTGACGGAATTAACGAAGAAAGCGATCGCAAGAAGATTGACAGGAAGAGGCCGTTTGTGGCTGTCAACTCACCGTTTCTAGGTAGTGTCCGGAAAAACGCAGGCTTGCCCAGGCGTTTGAAGGGAGGGTTCCTGACGTCAGCTCCTGGCCGGATCATCCCAGCGGGTGAGTAAGTCCTGAGCTGTGCAGAGACTGCACAAACTTTTGTTTGTGCAGCTCTCTGCTCAAGCGATCGCACCCCTGCACAGCGGTTACCCCCTCCCCCTGTAGGTAGCAACTACCTGATCGCAACGCAGGGGGGCAGATATGACGTGCAGAGAGAGTTAGATTTGGGTGTGGTGTGTTCAAACTGAAATCTAAATTGCAGTGTAAAAATAAAGCAGCCAGTATTTACCCTGCACAGAAACAAAATAACACACCCAAATCTAACTCTCTCTGCAAATGTTATATCTGCCACACCTGCAGTGCAGATGGTTTTGCCCAACTGCTAACAAATTTGCTGCTGCGATCAACTCTGAATTAGGCCCTATGGGGGTTACTAGTAGTTATTAACAGACCAAAAAAGTTAGCAATTGTGCAAAACCATGTTGCACTGCAGGTGGGGCAGATGTAACATGTGCAAAGAGAGTAAAACTAGGCATACACTATACAATTATCTGTCAGATAATCTGTGGTTGGAATGAAAATCTGGTAATGGATGAGAGCAATTGATAATCGACCATTTGCTACCAAACAATGGAAAATGGACAAAACCTGTCCGTGATTTAACCAATTTGTATAAATTTCAGTTTTTGTCCATTTTCCAGTGTTTGGTAGCAAATGGTTGGTTGTCAGTTGCTCTCATCCATTGCCAGGTTTTCATTCCAACCACAGATTATCTGACAGATAATTGTATAGTGTATGCCCATCTTAACGCTCTCTGCACATGTTATTTCTGCCCCCCCGCACTGCACATGGTTTTGCCCATTAGTGTGCTTTTTTGTTTGCTAACAACATTGAATGACCCCACATGTTCCCTATCACATTGACGCACATACACACTATGGTTATCTTTCTTTTGTCAGGACCCAGTGTTGGAGGAAACAAACACATGAAGAAAGTACAAACGTCACACTGATTCACCATGACTGGGAATTGTACCCATGACGTCAGTGCTGTGAGCATACCTCCCAACTTTGATGAGGGAGGAAGAGGGACTGTTGTTGCACGGCGAAGCCGTGCTCCCCGAAAAAGGGGGCATGGCTTCATATAAAGGGGCATGGCTTTGCGATATTGCCGCAATCACGAGCCACACCTCTGGGCACTGCTGGCATGCCCCCAGTCCCTCTCCATGAATAGACTCTGTGTGTGCAAGCACACAGCGTCTATTCACCGCTGCTCTACAGCAGAGCAGCGAGTGACAGGGGCATCCCAAGTAGCCCTCCCGACACCGCGGGACACTGCGGCCCGCGGGTGTGACAGCAAGACAGTCCCATAAAAACAGGACTGTCCCGTGAAAATGGGGACAGTTGGGAGGTATGCTGTGAGCTACTGTAGTAATGCTAACTATAAGACAAGTGTCTCATTTAGCTATTGCCCACTACAAAAGTGTCTAACATAGAAACATATAGAAACATAGAAATTGACGGCAGATAAGAACCACTTGGCCCATCTAGTCTGCCCCTTTTTTATTTTATCCTTTAGGCAATCTCAACCCTTTTTTAACCTTAATTCTTTGCAAAGATATTCATATGCCTGTCCCAAGCATGTTTAAATTGCCCTACAGTCTTAGCCTCTACCACCTCTGATGGGAGGCTATTCCACTTATCCACTACCCTTTCTGTGAAGTAATTTTTCCTTAAATTTCCCCTGAACCTCCCCCCCTCCAGTCTCAATGTATGCCCTCGAGTTCTAATACTTCTTTTCCTTTGAAGAATGTTTCCCTCCTGAACTTTGTTAAGACCCTTGATATATTTGAAAGTTTCTATCATGTCCCCCCTTTCCCTTCTCTCGTCAAAACTATACATGTTAAGATCTTTTAGCCTTTCCGGGTAAGTTTTGTGATGTAGGCCATGCACCATTTTAGTTGCCCTTCTTTGTACACTCTCTAATGTATTTATATCCTTCTGGAGATTGGGTCTCCAGAACTGGACACAGTAATCCAGATGGGGCCGTACCAATGACCTATACAGTGGCCATGCACCATTTCAGTTGCCCTTCTTTGTACACTCTCTAATGTATTTATATCCTTCTGGAGATAGGGTCTCCAGAACTGGACACAGTATTCCAGATGGGGCCGTACCAATGACCTATACAGTGGCATTATCACTTCTTTTTTCCTGCTACTGATTCCTCTCCCTATGCAACCAAGCATCTGACTTGCCTTTCTCATTGCTTTGTTGCATTGCTTTCCTGCCTTCAAGTCACTTGAAATAATGACTCCTAAATCTCTTTCCTCCTCAGTAGTTTCAATTATAGTACCCTTGATACTATACTTAGCCTTTGGGTTTTTGAGACCCAAGTGCATGATTTAGCATTTTTAGCATTAAACTGTAGTTGCCACGTTCTTGACCATTTCTCAAGCCTACCTAGGTCATTAATCATTTGTTTGACCCCTCCCGGTGTGTCTACCCTGTTGCATATCTTTGTATCATCTGCAAAAAGGCATATCTTCCCTTCAATACCATCTGCAATGTCACCAACAAAGATATTAAAGAGAACTGGACCAAGTACAGATCCCTGGGGTACTCCACTGGTAACATTTCCCTCCATAGATTGCACTCCATTAACTACGACTGTCTGTTTCCTATCCTGCAACCAGGTTCTTATCCATTTAACTGATTTATAATCCACCCCCAGGCTTTCAAGTTTATTTAGCAGTCTGCGATGTGGGACAGTGTCAAATGCCTTACTAAAGTCTAGATATGCTACATCTACAGCTCCCCCTTGATCTATTATTTTCATCACAGAGTCAAAAAAGTCAATAAGATTTGTTTGGCATGATCTCCCACCAGTAAATCCATGCTGTTTTGGATCCTGTAAGTGGTTTGATTTAAGATATTCCACTACTCTTTCTTTTAATAGTTTTTCCATTACTTTCCCTACTACTGATGTAAGGCTTACTGGTCTGTAGTTACTTGCTTCTTCCTTGCTTCCACTTTTGTGCAGTGGAACTACATTTGCTCTTTTCCAGTCCTCTGGAATAGCACCTGTATTTAGTGACTGGTTAAATAATTCTGTTAAAGGTGTAACCAGCACATCTTTTAGCTCTTTGAGTATCCTTGGGTGTATCCCATCTGGTCCCATTGATTTATCCACTTTTAGTTTTGAAAGTTCTGTTAGGACCTTCTCCTCTGTAAATGTATTTTCATCTACCTTATTTTTATGAATGTCCTTGCAACTTAACTGTGGCCCTATCCCTTCTTCTGTAGCAAATACTGAGCAAAAATAATTATTTAGGTGATCTGCTATTGCCTTGTCTCCCTCCACCAAATGCTCACTCTCTGTCTTAAGTCTTATTATTCCTCCATTTGATTTTCTCCTTTCACTTATATACTTAAAAAAAGTTTTGCCCCCTTTATCTACTGACTGGGCCATTTTCTCCTCAGCTTCTGCCTTTGCACGTCTGATCACTTTCTTAGCATCCTTCCGTCTGTCCAGATACACCTCTTTGTCGTTATTATTTTGAGTCTGTTTGTATTTCCTAAAAGCCATCTTTTTTGCTTTCACACTAGTTGATACTTCTTTTGTGAACCACACTGGCTTCCTTTTCCTGGTGCTTTTCCTAACCATTTTGATACAAAGGTCTGTTGCCCTTAGTATTGCACTTTTCAGTTTTTTCCACCTCTCCTGCACCCCTTCCAAGTTCCTCCAGTCTGCCAATGAATCACTGAAACATCCCCCCATTTTTGCAAAGTCAGCATTTCTAAAATCCAACACCTTTGTTTTTGTGTGACAGGAGTTGGATCCTGTCTTTATACTAAACCATACTGCTTGATGATCACTGGATCCCGGGTGCTCACCCACATATATATCAGATATCCTATCACCATTTGTAAGAATTAGATCTGATATTGAGTCTTTGTGAGTGGGCTCCCACACCAATTGCTTGAGAGATGCTCCCTGTAAGGAATGTAGAAATTTGCCACTTGTAGCTGAACTTGCAAAAGACCCCTCCCAATTTACATCAGGTAAATTAAAGTCTCCCATGATTATGACTTCTCCCTTTAAAGCCATTTTAGAGATGTCCAGCAATAGGTTCCTGTCCAAATCCTGCCCCTGGCATGGTGGTCTATAGATCACCCCAATGCGAATAATGTCCTTCTTCCCAGTTTCTATGGTGACCCAAAGGGCCTCAGTTTTGGCTTCAATATTTCGTATTAAAGTAGCATTTCTGCTTTTTTTCACATACATTGCTACCCCTCCTCCTATTCTTCCTATTCTTCCTATTCTATCCTTCCTAAATAAATTGTATCCTGGTATAGCTAAGTCCCAGTCATGATTCTCATTGCACCAAGACTCATTAATTGTCACAAAATCCAGGTTATCCCTTGTCATTATCGCAATTAGCTCTGGAATTTTGTCTCCTAAGCTCCTAGCATTTGCAGACATAGCTTTAAGAATTTTGTCTGTGCATTTGTTATTAGTAGCCATGTCCAGAGCGTACAAAATAAATGACAAGTTTAAAGTTGAAATTACCTGTTTGGGGATGTTGCTCAGTATTTGTTTTCTTTTACTAATCAGTAACCATACTCTGTCCTTTACACCATGACTACACCTTACTAAATATAAAGATATAGTACACCTGACCACAATGGGTAAATGCAGAGCCGGCGCTTCCACTAGGCAGCTTTAGGCAGCTGCCTATGGGCGGAGTGAGCTGAAGGGCGGCGCGCTGAGACTGCCTGGGATAAAAATTGAAGGATGTCTCTGAAAGAGAGAAATCCTTCTTCTAGTTCAGCGGTCGGCAGGCAGGCAGTGTGAATGTCAGCGCCAGGAGGAGAGGATACACTCGCAGAGTTGACAGGCAGGCACCACGGAGAGAGGAGGACAGCGCGTCACCCGGACTTCCTGGTTCCCTGCTGGTGTCATGATGCATGCACAGCAGCGCAGGAACTGTCCCCGGCCCGCGCTGTCAGCTGACAGATAATGATTACCAATACCAAACAGCGCCTGGCCAGAGCCGCCCCCACTCCACAGGGATAGTCAGAGGACAGAAGGAGGAAAACGGAGGTGAGGAGAGAATCTCCCCATAGTACAGTATATGCAACACTGAACCGCCGGCGCGCTGTGAGGGATCCTGTATCTCCCCGCCCCTGCTCCCTTCCTCTCCGATATCCCCAGGTCTGTGTCACCCACCTCCATGTCCCGAGGTCCTGTGTCCCTCCTTCCCCCCTCTTGTGCCCATGTCCTGTGTCACCCCCTCCCACTCTTGTTCCCCGGGTATTGTGTCACCCCTTCCCTCTTGTGTTTTCAGAGCTTGTGTCATCCTGTGTCAAACCCCCCTCCAATGTCTCCAAGTACTGTGTCCCTCCTATCCCTCTCTCCACCCTCATGTCCCCAGGTACTGTGTCACCTTCTGCCAATCATGTATACATGTTAGGTGTCACCTCCCCCCATTTCCCCAGTGTCCAACCTCCCCCTGTCTTGTGCCCATGTCCTGTTTCACCTACTCCCACTCATGTCCCAGCTACTGTGTCACCCCTTCCCCCTCATGTGTCCAGGGCTTGTGTCACCCCTCCATATACTGTGTAAAGCCCCCCACCCATTGTCTCATGTACTGTTCCTCCTCTCCCTCTATCTACCCTCATGTTCCCAGGTCCTGTGTCATCTCCTCCACCTTGTGTACTGTACATGTCCTATGTCAACTCCCCCCATGTCCCCAGATTCTGTGTCCCTCCTCTCCCACTCTCCACCCTCATGTCCCCAGGTCCTGTGTCACCTCCTTCTCATGTGTACATGGCCTGTGTTACCTTCCCCCTGTCCCCAGGTCCTGTGTACCATTCCCCCCCCCCATGTCCCTAGGTCCTGCGTTACCCCCCCCCTCGTGTGCCCAGGTCCTGTGTCACACCCCATGTACCCATGTTTAGTGTCACGCCCCTATGTACTGTGTCACCCCCTCATGTCCCCAGGTCCTGTATCCCTCCATCCCCTCCTGCTCCCATCATGTTGCCATGTTGCCCCCTCATGTACCCATTTCCTGTGTCACAGCCTCACCGGGCTCCTCCATCCCTGCAGGGGGGCAGAAGGCTGAAGTTTTGCCTAGGGTGCTGAGAGACCTTGCACCGGCCCTGGGTAAATGTTCAAAGGAGGTAAACACCAGTCAGTATGCAATAATAAACTGTTTCACCGAGCAACTTCCCCACACATGCAATGACATTTACAAGAAATCATTACATCTAGAAACATACATAAGTTTGCATAAGAGGGAACTGTAGTGAGCAGATTTGGGATGCCTTTTCATAGGTTTGTAAAATCAGATAATATGCATAAGATGAATTACATACTTTTGAGGCATTAAGGCAGACCATTTGTGGTAGTGTTGGTGTGTTGATGTTTCCCTTCGGTTTAACGCAGGTATAACGCTATTTTTATAATAACACTTTTATGTCAGCACTTCTAAGGAAGCACTACCAGCCGATGGCTATCCAGCCGTATACTAGACATTAAATAGGAACAATATCCATGTGAATGCAATGATTGCAAACTCCACCCAATACAATCCCCCTTTAAGCTAAGGCCATAAATTAGCTTAGAAAAACAGACATTACATACCAATAAGACAGCCAACTATATCTTTACACAGAGAAAAACATACAACAAAAAAAACCTCGCTTTTTTAATATACCTAAACTATTCAATCATGATATTAATTTGACATAATCCGCAAATGCAGTACAACTTGCTGGGATGTGCAGTTCCACGAATCATACCTGTTGAGCACAAAGAGTGATGAAGAGTTGGTTCACAAAGTTCACAATCGATAACAGCTGATGATATAACTACGTTAGTTCTTTAATTATATGTTACAGCTAGGGGCAGTATATGGATTTACAGCGTTACTTAGTGCATATGTATGTAAGCTGCTGCTATCTGGTGACACACTACATGAGTCTGAGTAAATTACTTATGCTTATATCCATGATGTAATTATATGAATTATTGCTTCTCACCTGTCACTCGTGTGTATCCTGACAAACACTAAGAATTCTAGATTATTCCGTGTTTTCCATACCGTATTGCATCTTGTTTTCTGGTGAAGTTCTGCTTAGATAATTTTTGTCAGTTTACACAGTTTGTGTCAAGAAGTTGTTTATATCTTACAACCACGGGTTGCTGTTATTTGCCATAGGCTACAAATCCATTCCCCTGAGTCTCAGCCACTTCTGCGTTGCAGAGAATATTACGATTGAATTTTCCTATGCTAGAGCTTTCTTTCTTATACCCTGTTCATGGTGCTGTGTCTGGGCATCTGAGTGCACCCTCCTGAAAGCAAAAACTATGCTAACAATGCCTGCTGCACAATTCTGTATGTTATCATACAGATGGTGACAAGTCATGAGGCATAGTGGGCAATTAGTGAGGTAAATCTGTACACACAAAGGTGTAAATTTACTAAAGCTTCTAAAACTGAGAATTGGTGATGTTGCCCATAGCAACCAACTAGCCGATGTCTATTATTTCTCTATTGCATTTTAGAAAATGATAGACAGCATCTGCTTGGTTGCTATGGACAATATCACCAATTCTCTGTTTTAGAAGCTTTAGTAAATTGACCCAATAGTGTGACCTGAATAGGGAGATAATAATACCTAAACCAGGTGAGATCCTGTTACAGGATGTTATTGTTCTGAGTCCCCAAGTCTCATTGTTTCATGAAAAGTATGAGAGATTTCCTGGAAGGTGCATCTCTGAACCTACATATTCTTCTTGAGGTATTCAGTAGAGGTCAGGCAGATGCCAAGGCTCAGGAGAAGAGAGATCGGAGCAGATAGGGACTGACCTAGTGATGTGCACCGGAAATTTTTCGGGTTTTGTGTTTTGGTTTTGGATTCGGTTCCGCGGCCGTGTTTTGGATTCGGACGCGTTTTGCCAAAACCTCCCTGAAAATCTTTTGTCGGATTCGGGTGTGTTTTGGATTCAGGTGTTTTTTACAAAAAACCCTCAAAAACAGCTTAAATCATAGAATTTAGGGGTCATTTTGATCCCATAGTATTATTAACCTCAATAACCATAATTTCTAGAGATGTGCACCGGAAATTTTTCGGGTTTGTGTTTTGGTTTTGGGTTCGGTTCCGTGGCCGTGTTTTGGGTTCGAACGCGTTTTGGCAAAACCTCACCGAATTTTTTTTGTCGGATTCGGGTGTGTTTTGGATTCGGGTGTTTTTTTCAAAAAACCCTAAAAAACAGCTTAAATCATAGAATTTGGGGGTCATTTTGATCCCAAAGTATTATTAACCTCAATAACCATAATTTCCACTCATTTTCAGTCTATTCTGAACACCTCACACCTCACAATATTATTTTTAGTCCTAAAATTTGCACCGAGGTCGCTGGATGACTAAGCTCAGCGACCCAAGTGGCCGACACAAACACCTGGCCCATCTAGGAGTGGCACTGCAGTGTCACGCAGGATGGCCCTTCCAAAAAACACTCCGCAAACAGCACATGACGCAAAGAAAAAAAGAGGCGCAATGAGGTAGCTGTGTGACTAAGCTCAGCGACCCTAGTGGCCGACACAAACACCGGGCCCATCTAGGAGTGGCACTGCAGTGTCACGCAGGATGGCCCTTCCAAAAAACACTCCCCAAACAGCACATGACGCAAAGAAAAAAAGAGGTGCAATGAGGTAGCTGTGTGAGTAAGCTAAGCGACCCTAGTGGCCGACACAAACACCTGGCCCATCTAGGAGTGGCACTGCAGTGTCAGGCCGGAGGGCCCTTCCAAAAAATACTCCCCAAACAGCACATGACGCAAAGAAGAAAAAAAAGAGGCGCAATGAGGTAGCTGTGTGACTAAGATAAGTGACCCTAGTGGCCGACACAAACACCTGGCCCATCTAGGAGTGGCACTGCAGTGTCACGCAGGATGGCCCTTCCAAAAAATACTCCCCAAACAGCACATGACGCAAAGAAGAAAAAAAAGAGGCGCAATGAGGTAGCTGTGTGACTAAGATAAGCGACCCTAGTGGCCGACACAAACACCTGGCCCATCTAGGAGTGTCACTGCAGTGTCACGCAGGATGGCCCTTCCAAAAAACACTCCCCAAACAGCACATGACGCAAAGAAAAATTAAAGAAAAAAGAGGTGCAAGATGGAATTGTCCTTGGGCCCTCCCACCCACCCTTATGTTGTATAAACAGGACATGCACACTTTAACCAACCCATCATTTCAGTGACAGGGTCTGCCACACGACTGTGACTGAAATGACGGGTTGGTTTGGACCCCCACCAAAAAAGAAGCAATTAATCTCTCCTTGCACAAACTGGCTCTACAGAGGCAAGATGTCCACCTCATCATCATCCTCCGATTCATCACCGTGTACATCCCCCTCCTCACAGATTATCAATTCGTCCCCACTGGAATCCACCATCACAGCTCCCTGTGTACTTTGTGGAGGCAATTGCTGCTGGTGAATGTCTCCATGGAGGAATTGATTATAATTCATTTTAATGAACATCATCTTCTCCACATTTTCTGGAAGTAACCTCGTACGCCGATTGCTGACAAGGTGAGCGGCGGCACTAAACACTCTTTCGGAGTACACACTTGTGGGAGGGCAACTTAGGTAGAATAAAGCCAGTTTGTGCAAGGGCCTCCAAATTGCCTCTTTTTCCTGCCAGTATACGTACGGACTGTCTGACGTGCCTACTTGGATGCGGTCACTCATATAATCCTCCACCATTCTTTCAGTGGTGAGAGAATCATATGCAGTGACAGTAGACGACATGTCCGTAATCGTTGTCAGGTCCTTTAGTCCGGACCAGATGTCAGCATCAGCAGTCGCTCCAGACTGCCCTGCATCACCGCCAGCGGGTGGGCTCGGAATTCTGAGCCTTTTCCTCGCACCCCCAGTTGCGGGAGAATGTGAAGGAGGAGATGTTGACAGGTCGCGTTCCGCTTGACTTGACAATTTTCTCACCAGCAGTTCTTTGAACCCCTGCAGACTTGTGTCTGCCGGAAAGAGAGATACAACGTAGGTTTTAAATCTAGGATCGAGCACGGTGGCCAAAATGTAGTGCTCTGATTTCAACAGATTGACCACCCGTGAATCCTTGTTAAGCGAATTAAGGGCTCCATCCACAAGTCCCACATGCCTAGCGGAATCGCTCAGTGTTAGCTCCTCCTTCAACGTCTCCAGCTTCTTCTGCAAAAGCCTGATGAGGGGAATGACCTGACTCAGGCTGGCAGTGTCTGAACTGACTTCACGTGTGGCAAGTTCAAAAGGTTGCAGAACCTTGCACAACGTTGAAATCATTCTCCACTGCGCTTGAGACAGGTGCATTCCACCTCCTATATCGTGGTCAGTTGTATAGGCTTGAATGGCCTTTTGCTGCTCCTCCAACCTCTGAAGCATATAGAGGGTTGAATTCCACCTCGTTACCACTTCTTGCTTCAGATGATGGCAGGGCAGGTTCAGGCGTTTTTGGTGTTGCTCCAGTCTTCTGTACGTGGTGCCTGTACGCCGAAAGTGTCCCGCAATTCTTCTGGCCACCGACAGCATCTCTTGCACGCCCCTCTAGTTTTTTAAATAATTCTGCACCACCAAATTCAAGGTATGTGCAAAACATGGGACGTGCTGGAATTTGCCCATATTTAATGCACACACAATATTGCTGGCGTTGTCCGATGCCACAAATCCACAGGAGAGTCCAATTGGGGTAAGCCATTCTGCGATGATCTTCCTCAGTTGCCGTAAGAGGTTTTTAGCTGTGTGCGTATTCTGGAAAGCGGTGATACAAAGCGTAGCCTGCCTAGGAAAGAGTTGGCGTTTGCGAGATGCTGCTACTGGTGCCGCCGCTGCTGTTCTTGCGGCGGGAGTCAATGCATCTACCCAGTGGGCTGTCATTGGGTACAACTGCATTTTTTAGGACACTGGTGAGTCTTTTTCTGAGGTCTGTGTACATTTTCGGTATCGCCTGCCTGGAGAAATGGAACCTAGATGGTATTTGGTACCGGGGACACAGTACCTCAATCAAGTCTATAGTTGGCTCTGCAGTAATGATGGATACCGGAACCACGTTTCTCACCGCCCAGGATGCCAAGGCCTCAGTTATCCGCTTTGCAGCAGGATGACTGCTGTGATATTTCATCTTCCTCGCAAAGGACTGTTGGACAGTCAATTGCTTGGTGGAAGTAGTAAAAGTGGTCTTACGACTTCCCCTCTGGGATGACCATCGACTCCCAGCAGCAACAACAGCAGCGCCAGCAGCAGTAGGCGTTACACTCAAGGATGCATCGGAGGAATCCCAGGCAGGAGAGGACTCGTCAGAATTGCCAGTGACATGGCCTGCAGGACTATTGGCATTCCTGGGTAAGGAGGAAATTGACACTGAGGGAGTTGGTGGGGTGGTTTGCGTGAGCTTGGTTACAAGAGGAAGGGATTTACTGGTCAGTGGACTGCTTCCGCTGTCGCCCAAAGTTTTTGAACTTGTCACTGACTTATGATGAATGCGCTGCAGGTGACGTATAAGGGAGGATGTTCCGAGGTGGTTAACGTCCTTACCCCTACTTATTACAGCTTGACAAAGGCAACACACGGCTTGACACCTGTTGTCCGCATTTCTGTTGAAATACTTCCACACCGAAGAGCTGATTTTTTTGGTATTTTCACCAGGCATGTCAACGGCCATATTCCTCCCACGGACAACAGGTGTCTCCCCGGGTGCCTGACTTAAACAAACCACCTCACCATCAGAATCCTCCTTGTCAATTTCCTCCCCAGCGCCAGCAACACCCATATCCTCCTTATCCTGGTGTACTTCAACACTGACATCTTCAATCTGACTATCAGGAACTGGACTGCGGGTGCTCCTTCCAGCACTTGCAGGGGGCGTGCAAATGGTGGAAGGCGCATGCTCTTCACGTCCAGTGTTGGGAAGGTCAGGCATCGCAACCGACACAATTGGACTCTCCTTGTGGATTTGTGATTTCGAAGAACGCACAGTTCTTTGCTGTGCTTTTGCCAGCTTAAGTCTTTTCATTTTTCTAGCGAGAGGCTGAGTGCTTCCATCCTCATGTGAAGCTGAACCACTAGCCATGAACATAGGCCAGGGCCTCAGCCGTTCCTTGCCACTCCGTGTGGTAAATGGCATATTGGCAAGTTTACGCTTCTCCTCCGACGATTTTATTTTAGATTTTTTAGTCCTTTTTTTACTGATATTTGGTGTTTTGGATTTTACATGCTCTGTACTATGACATTGGGCATCGGCCTTGGCAGACGACGTTGATGGAATTTCATCGTCTCAGCCATGACTAGTGGCAGCAGCTTCAGCACGAGGTGGAAGTGGATCTTGATCTTTCCCTATTTTTGGAACCTCAACATTTTTGTTCTCCATATTTTAATAGGCACAACTAAAAGGCACCTCAGGTAAACAATGGAGATGGATGGATACTAGTATACTTATGGATGACGAGTGACTGATGACACAGGGGTAGCTACAGCCGTGGACTACCGTACTGCGTCTGCTAGTATAGAGATGATAATGATATAAAAAATATATATATATCACTACTGCAGGTATATATAATATAATGACGGACCTGCTGGACACTGTCAGCAGACTCCTAAACTACTAGTATGAAGAAGATAGAAAAAAAAACCCCACCACAGGTAGGTATACAATTATGGACGAGCACTGACGACACAGAGGTAGCCACAGCCGTGGACTACCGTACTGCGTCTGCTAATATAGAGATGATAATGATATAAAAAAAATATATATATATCACTACTGCAGGTATATATAATATAATGACGGACCTGCTGGACACTGTCAGCAGACTCCTAAACTACTAGTATGAAGAAGATAGAAAAAAAAAACCCCACCACAGGTAGGTATACAATTATGGACGAGCACTGACGACACAGAGGTAGCTACAGCCGTGGACTACCGTACTGCGTCTGCTAGTATAGAGATGATAATGATATAAAAAATATATATATATCACTACTGCAGGTATATATAATATAATGACGGACCTGCTGGACACTGTCAGCAGACTCCTAAACTACTAGTATGAAGAAGATAGAAAAAAAAACCCCACCACAGGTAGGTATACAATTATGGACGAGCACTGACGACACAGAGGTAGCCACAGCCGTGGACTACCGTACTGCGTCTGCTAGTATAGAGATGATAATGATATAAAAATATATATATATCACTACTGCAGGTATATATAATATAATGACGGACCTGCTGGACACTGTCAGCAGACTCCTAAACTACTAGTATGAAGAAGATAGAAAAAAAAACCCCACCACAGGTAGGTATACAATTATGGACGAGCACTGACGACACAGAGGTAGCCACAGCCGTGGACTACCGTACTGCGTCTGCTAGTATAGAGATGATAATGATATAAAAAATATATATATATCACTACTGCAGGTATATATAATATAATGACGGACCTGCTGGACACTGTCAGCAGACTCCTAAACTACTAGTATGAAGAAGATAGAAAAAAAAACCCCACCACAGGTAGGTATACAATTATGGACGAGCACTGACGACACAGAGGTAGCCACAGCCGTGGACTACCGTACTGCGTCTGCTAATATAGAGATGATAATGATATAAAAAATATATATATATCACTACTGCAGGTATATATAATATAATGACGGACCTGCTGGACACTGTCAGCAGACTCCTAAACTACTAGTATGAAGAAGATAGAAAAAAAAACCCCACCACAGGTACGTATACAATTATGGCTGAGCACTGACGACACAGAGGTAGCTACAGCCGTGGACTACCGTACTGCGTCTGCTAGTATAGAGATGATAAAGATGATAGAGATGAACAAAAAAAATATAACACTACTGCAGGTAAATATTTATATAATATAATGAATGACGGACCTGCTGGACACTGTCAGCAGAATGCGTTTATAGAATAAAAAAAAAAAACACCACAGGAGTGTTTAACTTTTTCAGGCAGACAATATACTGGTGGTCACTGGTCAGTCACACTGGCAGCAAAAGTGTGCACTGTACTCCTGCTATAACTGCACCCCAGTCTCCCCCACAATTCAGCTGTGTGAGCAGTGAGCACTCAGCACAGTCAGATATACATAGATGATATTATCATGCAGCACACTGAGGCTGAGCACAGATATGGTATGTGACTGTGTATCGTTTTTTTTCAGGCAGAGAACGGATTATATTAAATAATAAAGTGGTCAGTCACTAGTAACTAACTATCAGCAAAACTCTGCACTCTGAGTACTCCTAATGCTCCCCAAAATTACTAAGTAATCAACTCAAGTGTCTCTATCTATTCTAACAGAGAGGACGCCAGCCACGTCCTCTCCCTATCAATCTCAATGCACGTGTGAAAATGGCGGCGACGCGCGGCTCCTTATATAGAATCCGAGTCTCGTGATAGAATACGAGCCTCGCGAGAATCCGACAGCGGGATGATGACGTTCGGGCGCGCTCGGGTTAGCCGAGCAAGGCGGGAAGATCCGAGTCTGCCTCGGACCCGTGTAAAAAGGCTGAAGTTCGGGGGGGTTCGGATTCCGAGGAACCGAACCCGCTCATCTCTAATAATTTCCACTCATTTTCAGTCTATTCTGAACACCTCACACCTCACAATATTATTTTTAGTCCTAAAATTTGCACTGAGGTCGCTGGATGACTAAGCTAAGCGACCCAAGTGGCCGACACAAACACCTGGCCCATCTAGGAGTGGCACTGCAGTGTCAGACAGGATGGCACTTCCAAAAAATAGTCCCCAAACAGCACATGATGCAAAGAAAAAAAGAGGCGCAATGAGGTAGCTGTGTGACTAAGCTAAGCGACCCAAGCGGCCGACACAAAGACCTGGCCCATCTAGGAGTGGCACTGCAGTGTCAGACAGGATGGCAGATTAAAAAAATAGTCCCCAAACAGCACATGATGCAAAGAAATACAGAGGCGCAATGAGGTAGCTGTGTGACTAAGCTAAGCGACACAAGTGGCCGACACAAACACCTGGCCCATCTAGGAGTGGCACTGCAGTGTCGGACAGGATGGCACTACCAAAAAATAGTCCCCAAACAGCACATGATGCAAAGAAAAAAAGAGGCGCAATGAGGTAGCTGTGTGACTAAGCTAAGCGACACAAGTGGCCGACACAAACACCTGGCCCATCTAGGAGTGGCACTGCAGTGTCAGACAGGATGGCACTTCAAAAAAATAGTCCCCAAACAGCACATGATGCAAAGAAAAAAAGAGGCGCAATGAGGTAGCTGTGTGACTAAGCTAAGCGACCCAAGTGGCCGACACAAACACCTGGCCCATCTAGGAGTGGCACTGCAGTGTCAGACAGGATGGCACTTCCAAAAATAGTCCCCAAACAGCACATGATGCAAAGAAAAATGAAAGAAAAAAGAGGTGCAGGCATCGCAACCGACACAATTGGACTCTCCTTGGGGATTTGTGATTTAGAATAACGCACAGTTCTTTGCTGTGCTTTTGCCATCTTATTAAGTTTTCTAGCAGGAGGATGAGTGCTTCCATCCTCATGTGAAGCTGAACAACTAGCCTTGAACATAGGCCAGGCCCTCAGCCGTTCCTTGCCACTCCGTGTCGTAAATGGCACATTGGCAAGTTTACGCTTCTCCTCAGACGATTTTGATTTAGATTTTTGGGTCATTTTACTTTATTTTTTTGGATTTTACATGCTCTCTACTATGACATTGGGCATTGGCCTTGGTAGACGACGTTGATGGCATTTCACCGTCTCGGCCATGACTAGTGGCAGCAGCTTCAGCACGAGGTGGAAGTGGATCTTGATCTTTCCCTATTTTACCTCCACATTTTTGTTCTCCATTTTTTAATGTGTGGAATTATATGACAGTAATATATCAATAGCAATGGCCTACTACTATATATACTGCGCACAACTGAAATGCACCACAGGTATGGATGGGTAGTATACTTATGACACAGAGGTAGGTAGAGCAGTTGCCTACTGTACCGTACTGCTATATAGTATATACTGGTGGTCAGCAAACTGTGCAAAACTGAAATGCACCACAGGTATGGATGGATAGTATACTTGACGACACAGAGGTAGGTAGAGCAGTGGCCTACTGTACCGTACTGCTATATAGTATTTACTGGTGGTCAGCAAACTGTGCAAAACTGAAATGCACCACAGGTATGGATGGATAGTATACTTGACGACACAGAGGTAGGTAGAGAAGTGGCCTACTGTACCACCAGTATATAGTATATACTGGTGGTCAGCAAACTGTGCAAAACTGAAATGCACCACAGGTATGGATGGATAGTATACTTGAAGACACAGAGGTAGGTAGAGCAGTGGCCTACTGTACCGTACTGCTATATATTATATACTGGTGGCGAGCAAACTGTGCAAAACTGAAATGCACCACAGGTATGGATGGATAGTATACTTGACGACACAGAGGTAGGTAGAGCAGTGGCCTACTGTACCGTACTTCTATATATTATATACTGGTGGTCAGCAAACTGTGCAAAACTGAAATGCACCACAGGTATGGATGGATAGTATACTTGACGACACAGAGGTAGGTAGAGCAGTGGCCTTCTGTACCATACTGCTTTATAGTATATACTGGTGGTCAGCAAACTGTACAAAACTGAAATGCACCACAGGTATGGATGGATAGTATACTTGACGACACAGAGGTAGGTAGAGCAGTGGACTACTGTACCGTACTGCTATATATATAGTTATACTGGTGGTCAGCAAACTGTGCAAAACTGAAATGCACCACAGGTATGGATGGATAGTATACTTGACGACACAGAGGTAGGTAGAGCAGTGGCCTTCTGTACCGTACTGCTATATAGTATATACTAGAGATGAGCGGGTTCGGTTCCTCGGAATCCGAACCCGCCCGAACTTCAGGTTTTTTTACACGGGGCCGAGCGACTCGGATCTTCCCGCCTTGCTCGGTTAACCCGAGCGCGCCCGAACGTCATCATCCCGCTGTCGGATTCTCGCGAGGCTCGGATTCTATCGCGAGACTCGGATTCTATATAAGGAGCCGCGCGTCGCCGCCATTTTCACACGTGCATTGAGATTGATAGGGAGAGGACGTGGCTGGCGTCCTCTCCGTTTAGAGTGACTAGAGTACTAGAGAGAGACACAAATTTTGGGGAGCATATAGGAGGAGTACTACTTGCTGCTGATAGTGTGACCAGTGACCAGTGCCACCAGTTTAATTAATCCGTTCTCTGCCTGAAAAAAAACGATACACACTGCACAGTGTGACACAGTCACACATACCATATCTGTGCTCAGCCCAGTGTGCTGCATCATATACTGTATATCATTATCTGACTGCTGAGTGCTCACTGCTCACACAGCTTAATTGTGGGGGAGACTGGGGAGCAGTTATAGCAGGAGTACATTTAAGTACAGTGCACACTTTTGCTGCCAGAGTGCCACTGCCAGTGTGACTGACCAGTGACCACTGACCACCAGTATTGTGATTGTCTGCTGACCACCAGTATATTGTGATTGTCTGCCTGAAAAAGTTAAACACTCGTCGTGTGGTGTTTTTATAAACGCATTCTGCAGACAGTGTCCAGCAGGTCCGTCTTTACATAATATATACCTGTCCGGCTGCAGTACTAGTGTGATATATATATATATTTTAATTTTATCTCATTATCATCCAGTCTATATTAGCAGCAGACACAGTACGGTAGTCCACGGCTGTAGCTACCTCTGTGTCGGCAGTCGCTCGTCCATCCATAATTGTATACCACCTACCCGTGGTTTTTTTTTTTCTATCTTCTTGATACTAGTAGCTTACTTTAGGAGTCTGCAGTGCTGACAGACAGTGTCCAGCAGGTCCGTCATTACATAATATATACCTGTCCGGCTGCAGTACTAGTGTGATATATATATATATTTTAATTTTATCTCATTATCATCCAGTCTATATTAGCAGCAGACACAGTACGGTAGTCCACGGCTGTAGCTACCTCTGTGTCGGCAGTCGCTCGTCCATCTATAATTGTATACCAGCTACCCGTGGTTTTTTTTTTTCTATCTTCTTGATACTAGTAGCTTACTTTAGGAGTCTGCAGTGCTGACAGACAGTGTCCAGCAGGTCCGTCATTACATAATATATACCTGTCCGGCTGCAGTACTAGTGTGATATATAATATATATATATTTTAATTTTATCTCATTATCATCCAGTCTATATTAGCAGCAGACACAGTACGGTAGTCCACGGCTGTAGCTACCTCTGTGTCGGCAGTCGCTCGTCCATCCATAATTGTATACCACCTACCCGTGGTTTTTTTTTTCTATCTTCTTGATACTAGTAGCTTACTTTAGGAGTCTGCAGTGCTGACAGACAGTGTCCAGCAGGTCCGTCATTACATAATATATACCTGTCCGGCTGCAGTACTAGTGTGATATATAATATATATATATTTTAATTTTATCTCATTATCATCCAGTCTATATTAGCAGCAGACACAGTACGGTAGTCCACGGCTGTAGCTACCTCTGTGTCGGCAGTCGCTCGTCCATCCATAATTGTATACCACCTACCCGTGGTTTTTTTTTTTTTCTATCTTCTTGATACTAGTAGCTTACTTTAGGAGTCTGCAGTGCTGACAGACAGTGTCCAGCAGGTCCGTCATTACATAATATATACCTGTCCGGCTGCAGTACTAGTGTGATATATATATATATATTTTAATTTTATCTCATTATCATCCAGTCTATATTAGCAGCAGACACAGTACGGTAGTCCACGGCTGTAGCTACCTCTGTGTCGGCAGTCGCTCGTCCATCCATAAGTATACTAGTATCCATCCATCTCCATTGTTTACCTGAGGTGCCTTTTAGTTGTGCCTATTAAAATATGGAGAACAAAAATGTTGAGGTTCCAAAAATAGGGAAAGATCTAGATCGACTTCCAGCTCGTGCTGAAGCTGCTGCCACTAGTCATGGCCGAGACGATGAAATGCCAGCAACGTCGTCTGCCAAGGCCGATGCCCAATGTCATAGTACAGAGCATGTAAAATCCAAAACACCAAATATCAGTAAAAAAAGGACTCAAAAATCTAAAATAAAATTGTCGGAGGAGAAGCGTAAACTTGCCAATATGCCATTTACCACACGGAGTGGCAAGGAACGGCTGAGGCCCTGGCCTATGTTCATGGCTAGTGGTTCAGCTTCACATGAGGATGGAAGCACTCAGCCTCTCGCTAGAAAAATGAAAAGACTCAAGCTGGCAAAAGCACAGCAAAGAACTGTGCGTTCTTCGAAATCCCAAATCCACAAGGAGAGTCCAATTGTGTCGGTTGCGATGCTTGACCTTCCCAACACTGGACGTGAAGAGCATGCGCCTTCCACCATTTGCACGCCCCCTGCAAGTGCTGGAAGGAGCACCCGCAGTCCAGTTCCTGATAGTCAGATTGAAGATGTCAGTGTTGAAGTACACCAGGATGAGGAGGATATGGGTGTTGCTGGCACTGGGGAGGAAATTGACAAGGAGGATTCTGATGGTGAGGTGGTTTGTTTAAGTCAGGCACCCGGGGAGACACCTGTTGTCCGTGGGAGGAATATGGCCATTGACATGCCTGGTGAAAATACCAAAAAAATCAGCTCTTCGGTGTGGAAGTATTTCAACAGAAATGCGGACAACATTTGTCAAGCCGTGTGTTGCCTTTGTCAAGCTGTAATAAGTAGGGGTAAGGACGTTAACCACCTCGGAACATCCTCCCTTATACGTCACCTGCAGCGCATTCATAATAAGTCAGTGACAAGTTCAAAAACTTTGGGCGACAGCGGAAGCAGTCCACTGACCAGTAAATCCCTTCCTCTTGTAACCAAGCTCACACAAACCACCCCACCAACTCCCTCAGTGTCAATTTCCTCCTTCCCCAGGAATGCCAATAGTCCTGCAGGCCATGTCACTGGCAATTCTGACGAGTCCTCTCCTGCCTGGGATTCCTCCGATGCATCCTTGCGTGTAACGCCTACTGCTGCTGGCGCTGCTGTTGTTGCTGCTGGGAGTCGATGGTCATCCCAGAGGGGAAGTCGGAAGACCACTTGTACTACTTCCAGTAAGCAATTGACTGTCCAACAGTCCTTTGCGAGGAAGATGAAATATCACAGCAGTCATCCTGTTGCAAAGCGGATAACTGAGGCCTTGACAACTATGTTGGTGTTAGACGTGCGTCCGGTATCCGCCGTTAGTTCACAGGGAACTAGACAATTTATTGAGGTAGTGTGCCCCCGTTACCAAATACCATCTAGGTTCCACTTCTCTAGGCAGGCGATACCGAGAATGTACACGGACGTCAGAAAAAGACTCACCAGTGTCCTAAAAAATGCAGTTGTACCCAATGTCCACTTAACCACGGACATGTGGACAAGTGGAGCAGGGCAGGGTCAGGACTATATGACTGTGACAGCCCACTGGGTAGATGTATGGACTCCCGCCGCAAGAACAGCAGCGGCGGCACCAGTAGCAGCATCTCGCAAACGCCAACTCTTTCCTAGGCAGGCTACGCTTTGTATCACCGGTTTCCAGAATACGCACACAGCTGAAAACCTCTTACGGCAACTGAGGAAGATCATCGCGGAATGGCTTACCCCAATTGGACTCTCCTGTGGATTTGTGGCATCGGACAACGCCAGCAATATTGTGTGTGCATTAAATATGGGCAAATTCCAGCACGTCCCATGTTTTGCACATACCTTGAATTTGGTGGTGCAGAATTATTTAAAAAACGACAGGGGCGTGCAAGAGATGCTGTCGGTGGCCAGAAGAATTGCGGGACACTTTCGGCGTACAGGCACCACGTACAGAA
The DNA here is from genome assembly GCF_028390025.1 of Pseudophryne corroboree. Taxonomy (NCBI): domain Eukaryota; kingdom Metazoa; phylum Chordata; class Amphibia; order Anura; family Myobatrachidae; genus Pseudophryne; species Pseudophryne corroboree. The sequence continues at coordinate 163,440,714 of NC_086449.1, forward strand.
GACTGGAGCACCACCAAAAACGCCTGAACCTGCCCTGCCATCATCTGAAGCAAGAAGTGGTAACGAGGTGGAATTCAACCCTATATATGCTTCAGGGGTTGGAGGAGCAGCAAAAGGCCATTCAAGCCTATACAATTGAGCACGATATAGGAGGTGGAATGCACCTGTCTCAAGCGCAGTGGAGAATGATTTCAACGTTGTGCAAGGTTCTGCTGCCCTTTGAACTTGCCACACGTGAAGTCAGTTCAGACACTGCCAGCCTGAGTCAGGTCATTCCCCTCATCAGGCTTTTGCAGAAGAAGCTGGAGACATTGAAGGAGGAGCTAACACGGAGCGATTCCGCTAGGCATGTGGGACTTGTGGATGGAGCCCTTAATTCGCTTAACAAGGATTCACGGGTGGTCAATCTGTTGAAATCAGAGCACTACATTTTGGCCACCGTGCTCGATCCTAGATTTAAAACCTACCTTGGATCTCTCTTTCCGGCACACACAAGTCTGCTGGGGTTCAAAGTAGAGATGAGCGGGTTCGGTTTCTCTGAATCCGAACCCGCCAGAACTTCATGGTTTTTTTCACGGGTCCGAGCAGACTCGGATCTTCCCGCCTTGCTCGGTTAACCCGAGCGCGCCCGAACGTCATCATGACGCTGTCGGATTCTCGCGAGGCTCGGATTCTATCGCGAGACTCGGATTCTATATAAGGAGCCGCGCGTCGCCGCCATTTTCACACGTGCATTGAGATTGATAGGGAGAGGACGTGGCTGGCGTCCTCTCCATTTAGATTATAAGAGACTGAGAGAGATTTACTGGAGCTGACTAGGAGGAGTACTGTTACTGTAGAAGTGTAGAGACTGAGTGGAGAGAGTTTACTAGTGAGGACAGTGCAGTTTACTTTATAATCCGTTCTCTGCCTGAAAAAAGCGATACACAGCACACAGTGACTCAGTCACATACCATATCTGTGTGCACTGCTCAGGCTCAGGCCAGTGTGCTGCATCATCTATTATCTATATATAATATTATATATATCTGTCTGACTGCTCAGCTCACACAGCTTATAATTGTGGGGGAGACTGGGGAGCACTACTGCAGTGCCAGTTATAGGTTATAGCAGGAGCCAGGAGTACATAATATATTATATAGTGAGTGACCACCAGACACACAGTGCAGTTTATTTAATATATCCGTTCTCTGCCTGAAAAAAGCGATACACACAGTGACTCAGTCAGTCACATACCATATCTGTGTGCACTGCTCAGGCTCAGGCCAGTGTGCTGCATCATCTATTATCTATATATAATATTATATATATCTGTCTGACTGCTCAGCTCACACAGCTTATAATTGTGGGGGAGACTGGGGAGCACTACTGCAGTGCCAGTTATAGGTTATAGCAGGAGCCAGGAGTACATAATATATTATATAGTGAGTGACCACCAGACACACAGTGCAGTTTATTTAATATATCCGTTCTCTGCCTGAAAAAAGCGATACACACAGTGACTCAGTCAGTCACATACCATATCTGTGTGCACTGCTCAGGCTCAGGCCAGTGTGCTGCATCATCTATTATCTATATATAATATTATATATATCTGTCTGACTGCTCAGCTCACACAGCTTATAATTGTGGGGGAGACTGGGGAGCACTACTGCAGTGCCAGTTATAGGTTATAGCAGGAGCCAGGAGTACATAATATATTATATAGTGAGTGACCACCAGACACACAGTGCAGTTTATTTAATATATCCGTTCTCTGCCTGAAAAAAGCGATACACACAGTGACTCAGTCAGTCACATACCATATCTGTGTGCACTGCTCAGGCTCAGGCCAGTGTGCTGCATCATCTATATATATTATATATCTGTCTGACTGCTCAGCTCACACAGCTTATAATTGTGGGGGAGACTGGGGAGCACTACTGCAGTGCCAGTTATAGGTTATAGCAGGAGCCAGGAGTACATATTATATTAAAATTAACAGTGCACACTTTTGCTGCAGGAGTGCCACTGCCAGTGTGACTGACCAGTGACCTGACCACACTGACCACCAGTATAGTTAGTAGTATACTTATATTGTGATTGCCTGAAAAAGTTAAACACTCGTCGTGTGACTTCACTTGTGTGTTTTTTTTTTTTTTATTCTATAAAAATAAAACTCATTCTGCTGACAGACAGTGTCCAGCAGGTCCGTCATTATATAATATATAATATATACCTGTCCGGCTGCAGTAGTGATATATATATATTTTTTATATCATTTATCATCCAGTCGCAGCAGACACAGTACGGTAGTTCACGGCTGTGGCTACCTCTGTGTCTCTGCACTCGGCAGGCAGTCCGTCCATAATTGTAATACCACCTAACCGTGGATTTTTTTCATTCTTCTTTATACATACATAGTTACATAGACATCTTCTCTTTATCAACCAGTCTATATTAGCTGCAGACACAGTACAGTACGGTAGTTCACGGCTGTGGCTACCTCTGTGTCTGCACTCGGCAGGCAGTCCGTCCATAATTGTATACCACCTAACCGTGGTTTTTTTTCATTCTTCTTTATACATACATAGTTACATATACATCTTCTCTTTATCAACCAGTCTATATTAGCTGCAGACACAGTACAGTACGGTAGTTCACGGCTGTAGCTACCTCTGTGTCTGCACTCGGCAGGCAGTCCGTCCATAATTGTATACCACCTAACCGTGGATTTTTTTCATTCTTCTTTATACATACATAGTTACATAGACATCTTCTCTTTATCAACCAGTCTATATTAGCTGCAGACACAGTACAGTACGGTAGTTCACGGCTGTGGCTACCTCTGTGTCTGCAGTCGGCAGGCAGTCCATAATTGTATACTAGTATCCATCTCCATTGTTTACCTGAGGTGCCTTTTAGTTGTGCCTATTAAAATATGGAGAACAAAAATGTTGAGGTTCCAAAATTAGGGAAAGATCAAGATCCACTTCCACCTCGTGCTGAAGCTGCTGCCACTAGTCATGGCCGAGACGATGAAATGCCAGCAACGTCGTCTGCCAAGGCCGATGCCCAATGTCATAGTACAGAGCATGTCAAATCCAAAACACCAAATATCAGAAAAAAAGGACTCCAAAACCTAAAATAAAATTGTCGGAGGAGAAGCGTAAACTTGCCAATATGCCATTTACCACACGGAGTGGCAAGGAACGGCTGAGGCCCTGGCCTATGTTCATGGCTAGTGGTTCAGCTTCACATGAGGATGGAGGCACTCAGCCTCTCGCTAGAAAAATGAAAAGACTCAAGCTGGCAAAAGCAGCACAGCAAAGAACTGTGCATTCTTCGAAATCCCAAATCCACAAGGAGAGTCCAATTGTGTCGGTTGCGATGCCTGACCTTCCCAACACTGGACGTGAAGAGCATGCGCCTTCCACCATTTGCACGCCCCCTGCAAGTGCTGGAAGGAGCACCCGCAGTCCAGTTCCTGATAGTCAGATTGAAGATGTCAGTGTTGAAGTACACCAGGATGAGGAGGATATGGGTGTTGCTGGCGCTGGGGAGGAAATTGACCAGGAGGATTCTGATGGTGAGGTGGTTTGTTTAAGTCAGGCACCCGGGGAGACACCTGTTGTCCGTGGGAGGAATATGGCCGTTGACATGCCAGGTGAAAATACCAAAAAAATCAGCTCTTCGGTGTGGAGGTATTTCACCAGAAATGCGGACAACAGGTGTCAAGCCGTGTGTTCCCTTTGTCAAGCTGTAATAAGTAGGGGTAAGGACGTTAACCACCTCGGAACATCCTCCCTTATACGTCACCTGCAGCGCATTCATAATAAGTCAGTGACAAGTTCAAAAACTTTGGGTGACAGCGGAAGCAGTCCACTGACCAGTAAATCCCTTCCTCTTGTAACCAAGCTCACGCAAACCACCCCACCAACTCCCTCAGTGTCAATTTCCTCCTTCCCCAGGAATGCCAATAGTCCTGCAGGCCATGTCACTGGCAATTCTGACGAGTCCTCTCCTGCCTGGAATTCCTCCGATGCATCCTTGCGTGTAACGCCTACTGCTGCTGGCGCTGCTGTTGTTGCCGCTGGGAGTCGATGGTCATCCCAGAGGGGAAGTCGTAAGCCCACTTGTACTACTTCCAGTAAGCAATTGACTGTTCAACAGTCCTTTGCGAGGAAGATGAAATATCACAGCAGTCATCCTACTGCAAAGCGGATAACTGAGGCCTTGACAACTATGTTGGTGTTAGACGTGCGTCCGGTATCCGCCGTTAGTTCACAGGGAACTAGACAATTTATTGAGGCAGTGTGCCCCCGTTACCAAATACCATCTAGGTTCCACTTCTCTAGGCAGGCGATACCGAGAATGTACACGGACGTCAGAAAAAGACTCACCAGTGTCCTAAAAAATGCAGTTGTACCCAATGTCCACTTAACCACGGACATGTGGACAAGTGGAGCAGGGCAGGGTCAGGACTATATGACTGTGACAGCCCACTGGGTAGATGTATGGACTCCCGCCGCAAGAACAGCAGCGGCGGCACCAGTAGCAGCATCTCGCAAACGCCAACTCTTTCCTAGGCAGGCTACGCTTTGTATCACCGCTTTCCAGAATACGCACACAGCTGAAAACCTCTTACGGCAACTGAGGAAGATCATCGCGGAATGGCTTACCCCAATTGGACTCTCCTGTGGATTTGTGGCATCAGACAACGCCAGCAATATTGTGTGTGCATTAAATATGGGCAAATTCCAGCACGTCCCATGTTTTGCACATACCTTGAATTTGGTGGTGCAGAATTTTTAAAAAAACGACAGGGGCGTGCAAGAGATGCTGTCGGTGGCCAGAAGAATTGCGGGACACTTTCGGCGTACAGGCACCACGTACAGAAGACTGGAGCACCACCAAAAACTACTGAACCTGCCCTGCCATCATCTGAAGCAAGAAGTGGTAACGAGGTGGAATTCAACCCTCTATATGCTTCAGAGGTTGGAGGAGCAGCAAAAGGCCATTCAAGCCTATACAATTGAGCACGATATAGTAGGTGGAATGCACCTGTCTCAAGCGCAGTGGAGAATGATTTCAACGTTGTGCAAGGTTCTGATGCCCTTTGAACTTGCCACACGTGAAGTCAGTTCAGACACTGCCAGCCTGAGTCAGGTCATTCCCCTCATCAGGCTTTTGCAGAAGAAGCTGGAGACATTGAAGGAGGAGCTAACACGGAGCGATTCCGCTAGGCATGTGGGACTTGTGGATGGAGCCCTTAATTCGTTTAACAAGGATTCACGGGTGGTCAATCTGTTGAAATCAGAGCACTACATTTTGGCCACCGTGCTCGATCCTAGATTTAAAGCCTACCTTGGATCTCTCTTTCCGGCAGACACAAGTCTGCTGGGGTTGAAAGACCTGCTGGTGACAAAATTGTCAAGTCAAGCGGAACGCGACCTGTCAACATCTCCTCCTTCACATTCTCCCGCAACTGGGGGTGCGAGGAAAAGGCTCAGAATTCCGAGCCCACCCGCTGGCGGTGATGCAGGGCAGTCTGGAGCGACTGCTGATGCTGACATCTGGTCCGGACTGAAGGACCTGACAACGATTACGGACATGTCGTCTACTGTCACTGCATATGATTCTCTCAACATTGATAGAATGGTGGAGGATTATATGAGTGACCGCATCCAAGTAGGCACGTCACACAGTCCGTACTTATACTGGCATGAAAAAGAGGCAATTTGGAGGCCCTTGCACAAACTGGCTTTATTCTACCTAAGTTGCCCTCCCACAAGTGTGTACTCCGAAAGAGTGTTTAGTGCCGCCGCTCACCTTGTCAGCAATCGGCGTACGAGGTTACATCCAGAAAATGTGGAGAAGATGATGTTCATTAAAATGAATTATAATCAATTCCTCCGCGGAGACATTGACCAGCAGCAATTGCCTCCACAAAGTACACAGGGAGCTGAGATGGTGGATTCCAGTGGGGACGAATTGATAATCTGTGAGGAGGGGGATGTACACGGTGATATATCGGAGGGTGAAGATGAGGTGGACATCTTGCCTCTGTAGAGCCAGTTTGTGCAAGGAGAGATTAATTGCTTCTTTTTTGGGGGGGGTCCAAACCAACCCGTCATATCAGTCACAGTCGTGTGGCAGACCCTGTCACTGAAATGATGGGTTGGTTAAAGTGTGCATGTCCTGTTTTGTTTATACAACATAAGGGTGGGTGGGAGGGCCCAAGGACAATTCCATCTTGCACCTCTTTTTTCTTTTCTTTTTCTTTGCATCATGTGCTGATTGGGGAGGGTTTTTTGGAAGGGACATCCTGCGTGACACTGCAGTGCCACTCCTAGATGGGCCCGGTGTTTGTGTCGGCCACTAGGGTCGCTAATCTTACTCACACAGTCAGCTACCTCATTGCGCCTCTTTTTTTCTTTGCGTCATGTGCTGTTTGGGGAGGGTTTTTTGGAAGGGACATCCTGCGTGACACTGCAGTGCCACTCCTAGATGGGCCCGGTGTTTGTGTCGGCCACTAGGGTCGCTAATCTTACTCACACAGCTACCTCATTGCGCCTCTTTTTTTCTTTGCGTCATGTGCTGTTTGGGGAGGGTTTTTTGGAAGGGACATCCTGCGTGACACTGCAGTGCCACTCCTAGATGGGCCCGGTGTTTGTGTCGGCCACTAGGGTCGCTAATCTTACTCACACAGCTACCTCATTGCGCCTCTTTTTTTCTTTGCGTCATGTGCTGTTTGGGGAGGGTTTTTTGGAAGGGCCATCCTGCGTGACACTGCAGTGCCACTCCTAGATGGGCCCGGTGTTTGTGTCGGCCACTAGGGTCGCTAATCTTACTCACTCAGCTACCTCATTGCGCCTCTTTTTTTCTTTGCGTCATGTGCTGTTTGGGGAGGGTTTTTTGGAAGGGACATCCTGCGTGACACTGCAGTGCCACTCCTAGATGGGCCCGGTGTTTGTGTCGGCCACTAGGGTCGCTTATCTTACTCACACAGCGACCTCGGTGCAAATTTTAGGACTAAAAATAATATTGGCCCTCATTCCGAGTTGTTCGCTCGGTATTTTTCATCGCATCGCAGTGAGAATTCTCTTAGTGCGCATGCGTAATGTTCGCACTGCGCATGCGTCAAGTAACTTTACTAAGAAGAAAGTAATTTTACTCACGGCTTTTTCGTCGCTCCGGAGAACGCATTGTGATTGACAGGAAATGGGTGTTACTGGGCGGATGTACGGCGTTTTAGGGGCGTGTGGCTGGAAACGCTACCGTTTCCGGAAAAAACGCAGGCGTGTCTGGAGAAACGGTGGGAGTGCTTGGGCGAACGCTGGGTGTGTTTATGACGTCAGCCGGGACCGAAAAGCACTGAATTGATCGCACAGGCAGAGTAAGTCTGGAGTTACTCAGAAACTGCTAACTCGGTTTTGATCGCAATATTGCGAATACATCGGTCGCACATTTAAGATGTTTAGATTCACTCCCAGTAGGCGGCGGCTTAGCGTGTGTAACTCTGCTATAATCGCCTTGCGAGCGAACAACTCGGAATGAGGGCCATTGTGAGGTGTGAGGTATTCAGAATAGACTGAAAATGAGTGTAAATTATGGTTTTTGAGGTTAATAATACTTTGGGATCAAAATGACCCCCAAATTCTATGATTTAAGCAGTTTTTTAGTGTTTTTTGAAAAAAACACCCGAATCCAAAACACACCCGAATCCGACAAAAAAAATTCGGTGAGGTTTTGCCAAAACGCGTTCGAACCCAAAACACGGCCGCGGAACCGAACCCAAAACCAAAACACAAAACCCGAAAAATTTCAGGCGCTCATCTCTAGTTCAAAGACCTGCTGGTGAGAAAATTGTCAAGTCAAGCGGAACGCGGCCTGTCAACATCTCCTCCTTCACATTCTCCCGCAACTGGGGGTGCGAGGAAAAGGCTCAGAATTCCGAGCCCACCCGCTGGCGGTGATGCAGGGCAGTCTGGAGCGACTGCTGATGCTGACATCTGGTCCGGACTGAAGGACCTGCCAACGATTACGGATACGGACATGTCGTCTACTGGCACTGCATATGATTCTCTCCCCATTGAAAGAATGGTGGAGGATTATATGAGTGACCGCATCCAAGTAGGCACGTCAGACAGTCCGTACTTATACTGGCAGGAAAAAGAGGCAATTTGGAGGCCCTTGCACAAACTGGCTTTATTCTACCTAAGTTGCCCTCCCACAAGTGTGTACTCCGAAAGAGTGTTTAGTGCCGCCGCTCACCTTGTCAGCAATCGGCGTACGAGGTTACTTCCAGAAAATGTGGAGAAGATGATGTTCATTAAAATGAATTATAATCAATTCCTCCGTGGAGACATTGACCAGCAGCAATTGCCTCCACAAAGTACACAGGGAGCTGAGATGGTGGATTCCAGTGGGGACGAATTGATAATCTGTGAGGAGGGGGATGTACACGGTGATATATCGGAGGATGATGATGAGGTGGACATCTTGCCTCTGTAGAGCCAGTTTGTGCAAGGAGAGATTAATTGCTTCTTTTTTGGTGGGGGTCCAAACCAACCCGTCATTTCAGTCACAGTCGTGTGGCAGACCCTGTGCCACTCCTAGATGGGCCAGGTGTTTGTGTCGGCCACTAGGGTCGCTTACCTTACTCACACAGCTACCTCATTGCGCCTCTTTTTTTCTTTGCGTCATGTGCTGTTTGGGGAGTGTTTTTTGGAAGGGCCATCCTGCGTGACACTGCAGTGCCACTCCTAGATGGGCCAGGTGTTTGTGTCGGCCACTAGGGTCGCTTACCTTACTCACACAGCTACCTCATTGCGCCTCTTTTTTTCTTTGCGTCATGTGCTGTTTGGGGAGTGTTTTTTGGAAGGGCCATCCTGCGTGACACTGCAGTGCCACTCCTAGATGGGCCAGGTGTTTGTGTCGGCCACTAGGGTCGCTTACCTTACTCACACAGCTACCTCATTGCGCCTCTTTTTTTCTTTGCGTCATGTGCTGTTTGGGGAGTGTTTTTTGGAAGGGCCATCCTGCGTGACACTGCAGTGCCACTCCTAGATGGGCCAGGTGTTTGTGTCGGCCACTAGGGTCGCTTATCTTACTCACACAGCTACCTCATTGCGCCTCTTTTTTTCTTTGCGTCATGTGCTGTTTGGGGAGTGTTTTTTGGAAGGGCCATCCTGCGTGACACTGCAGTGCCACTCCTAGATGGGCCAGGTGTTTGTGTCGGCCACTAGGGTCGCTTAGCTTAGTCATCCAGCGACCTCGGTGCAAATTTTAGGACTAAAAATAATATTGTGAGGTGTGAGGTGTTCAGAATAGACTGAAAATGAGTGGAAATTATGGTTTTTGAGGTTAATAATACTTTGGGATCAAAATGACCCCCAAATTCTATGATTTAAGCTGTTTTTTAGTGTTTTTTGAAAAAAACACCCGAATCCAAAACACACCCGAATCCGAGAAAAAAAATTCGGTGAGGTTTTGCCAAAACGCGGTCGAACCCAAAACACGGCCGCGGAACCGAACCCAAAGCCAAAACACAAAACCCGAAAAATTTCAAGTGCACATCTCTAGTATATACTGGTGGTCAGCAAACTGTGCAAACCTGAAATGCACCACAGGTATGGATGGATAGTATACTTGACGACACAGAGGTAGGTAGAGCAGTGGACTACTGTACCGTACTGCTATATATATATAGTTATACTGGTGGTCAGCAAAATTCTGCACTGTCCTCCTACTATATACTACAATGCAGCACAGATATTGAGCGTTTTTCAGGCAGAGAACGTATAATACTGGTGGTCACTGGTCAGCAAAACTCTGCACTGTCCTCCTACTATATAATACTGCTGGTCCCCAGTCCCCACAATAAAGCAATTAGCACACTGAGCACAGATATTTGCAGCACACTGAGCACAGATATGGAGCGTTTTTCAGGCAGAGAATGTAGATATTTGCACTTGCAGCACACTGAGCACAGATATTTGCAGCACACTGAGCACAGATATTTGCAGCACAATATGCAGCCCACTGTACATAGAAACTGAGAGGACGCCAGCCACATCCTCTCACGATCATCTCCAATGCACGAGTGAAAAATGGCGGCGACGCGCGGCTCCTTATATAGAATACGAATCTCGCGAGAATCCGACCGCGGGATGATGACGTTCGGGCACGCTCGGGTTAACCGAGCAAGGCGGGAGGATCCGAGTCTGCCTCGGACCCATGTAAAATGAGTGAAGTTCGGGGGGTTCGGATTCCGATGATCCGAACCCGCTCATCACTAGACTGACCTGATGGTTAGGGCTCAGTGTAGTTTTGGAAGTGTTTAGCTAAAATGTAAATGTAAACCATAGGCAACCCAGGTACTGGAACCATTACTGGAAGAGGATACAGGGATTAGTGCTCAGGGAGGATTGCAGCACCTCAATCACAGCCTGTCAGCCTGACCTGAAAAATAGCAGCCAGTGACAGTACTGATATCCCTGACCCCTTCCTCTTCCTACAGCTCCTCCCCCTGGTGGTGAGAGGTGTACACAGCATCTGAGGGAAGTGGCATTTGTAGGGGGAGCACCCGCAGGTTAGTGGTGATAAGGATTCCTGGTACCCTTCATTCTCCCCTCCAGTGCTTCACATCATTAGGCCATTATCATAGAATCATGTCTTATTGTCCCCCGGCCCCTCACAATCCACATATTGGCCCCACCTTGCAGCATTATGCTTCCTGTCATGTCCATTTCAATAGGAAGAGAGCGTGATGTTGGAGGGTCACCTACTCAAAAATTCAGGAGTCTCCTGGATGTTCCGGGAGAGTAGGAAAGTGTGTACCCGTTCTCCAGCACTATTATCATATGTTGTATGGGGAAGAAGTAATGATATCTGTTTGAAGAATTGTATGTACAACTTCCCGCTGTCACGCTGCCCCCTTAACATCGTTTATGAGTTTAGTCATCTTCCTTTGAGATTGCTGTTATCGCAATGAATCTTATCAAGTCATTCAACTAAGCTTCACGTCAGCAAATCAAATTTTTATTTCCTTACGGCATATTCAGCTACACCAGATGCCCGGGATTTTGTTCAAGCTATATTTACACAATTATAGTTATTCCAAACATCTTTGCTGCTGTTTGTAACGGCTTTTTCTTACCTTATCACTTGTCTTATTACCTGTCTTATCACTTGTCTTATAATCACTTACACTTATCTCATCATGTCTTACTACTTGTCTCATCTTGTCTTATAACTTTCCTTATCACTTGTCCTATCACTTAACTTATAATCACTTGTCTTATCTCTTCCTTTAACTGCGTTCATTTGTTTTGTAGCTTGCCCTAAATGGATGCAACTGCCTCCACAGGCCACATGGGCAGGTGCTGGCTGACATCTTTAGCTCAGTGAGTGTGTATGGGGTTGCCCAGGCTGTTTCACCGGCTCTCCACTGCAGACACAAGTGTGTGACAATCCATTTAGGCAGTAGTGGAACTAGCGAGTGGTGGGCAGGGCGCATTAAGCCCTCGGGCGGCCCAGGTCACCCACCAGCAAACCCCTCACCACCAGCAAACCCCTCCCCTAGCTGCACCTGCTGCTTGCTACCCCCCCCTCCCTCCACAGCAACAATGAGAGCTACCGGCAACAGGAGCTGTCGGGGGAAAGGCCCCACATTGCAGCAGGGAGGAGAAAGACTCCCGGCTGCCGGGGGGGGAGAATTCCACGCTGCCAGTGGGTGTGTGATGTCCCGCATGTGGCTGTGCGTGCAGCTCCCTCCCCCCTCCTCTCGGCAGCAATCTCCAGCCTCTGCTGCTGTCAGGAGAGAGGCTGCTGGCGGCGGAGGCTGGAGAGGGGACAGCAGCAACAGAGCGGAGAAGAGCAGCTCCGGCTGGGGGGGAGGGTCCTTTTAACAGGTGAGCCTGGGGTACTGACCCCCTGGGCCCCCCTTAATCCGGCTTTGGTAGTGGGCCAAGGTGCAGCACTATGCATTGGGTCCCACACAGTAGTAGTACCTCTTATACGCATTATGCCACACAGTACTCTTTATACATGTTACACCACGCAATAGAGCCCATTATGCATGTTATACCATACAGTAGAATATGCATAATATATAATATAATTATGCATGTTATACCATATGTCACTGACCTGGGTTGGGGACGTTGTGGACTCGGGGGTTCTTCCGATGGTCGGGAAAAGGAACCACAGGTGGGTCGGAGCAGGGATGGTCGGATATAGGATTTCCTCATACAAGACTCTGATAGTTAGGCTTGGTGAAAGAATGCTGAGGAACTTTATTAAGGGAAGGGAGCAATACAGCGGCACATGAAAGGAAGTGAACTTGTGGGCAATGTCAAAAAGTTACTGGAGAATTCGTGAGCAATGTTCAACTGATGAATGAAGAATTTGTGAGCGATGTTTAGAAACACTGATGAATGAAGAACTTGTGAGCGATGGTAGATAACACTGAAGAATTTGTGAGCGATGTTTTAAAGACACTGATGAATGAAGAACTTGTGAGCGGTGATGAAAGACACTGAAGAATTTGTGAGCGATGTTTAAAAGACACAGATGAATGAAGAACTTATGAGCGATGGTGAAAGACACTGAAGAATTTGTGAGCGATGTTTAAAGACACTGATGAATGAAGAACTTGTGAGCGATGATGAAAGACACTGAAGAATTTGTGAGCGATGTTTAAAGACACTGATGAATGAAGAACTTGTGAGCGATGATGAAAGACACTGAAGAATTTGTGAGCGATGTTAAAAGGCACTGAAGAATGAAGAACTTGTGAGCGATGGTGAATGACACTGAAGAATTGGTGAGCGATGTATAAGGACACTTATGAATGAGGAACTTGTGAGCGATGGTGAATGACACTGAACGCTGGAAACACCAAAGTTGGCTCGGCCCGCAGGCCTTGCTGAATCCAGGGAGCGCTGGCAACTGCACTGCAGAGGAACACACCAGTTGCTCGGATCACTGGAGACTGTGCTGCAGGAAGGCACCCTGAATGCTAGATGCACTGGAGTATAGCTGCTGGGAAACACACTGCGTACGGGAGCTCTGGCATCCACTTCAGAAAAGAGACGATACTCAGGTGCCGAGGATCTGCCCGGCGTCCGGTTTTGAATCTCCCGCCTCTATTAGATTGGTGAAGCGGGTTCGTGACATCACCTGCTCCCCGCCCACGTGACGCCGGCTGTCATGGCGGCGCCCACGCTCCAGGGAACCGCCGGGAGCCGCGCCAGCCAGACGCCGGGACCCGAGGACCGCCGGAGACGAGGACCGCCAAACGGACCAGCAGCCACGCAGGGGTAAGCGCGGCGGCCGCTGCCCCTGGCGTGTGACACCATACAGAGCCCCTTATTTATGTTACACCACACAAAAGTACTTCTTATTCACATTACACCACAGAGTAGTACTACTTGTTCATGTTACGCCATACAGTAGTACTCCTTATATATGTTACACCACACACTAGAGCTCCTTATACACATTACACGACATAGTAGGGGTGGTAGTCATGTGACCGCCGGTCGGCTGACCGACAGTCACATGACCTCCTCCGTGAGCCCGACGGCTCACTATCCCGATGGTCGGCATGCCGACCAACAGGGACTATTTCCACTCCTGGGTGTCCACGACACCCATAGAGTGGGAATAGAACCCGTGGCGACCGCAGGTCGCCACCGAGCCCGCAGCGTGGCGAGCGCAGCGTGGCGAGCGCAGCGAGCCCGCAAGGGGCTTGCTGCACTCGCCCCTCCCCGCCGGGATCCCGGCGTCGGTATGCTGCCGGGATCCCGGCGTCGGTAAGGTGACCGGCGGTCAGGAGACTGCCGGTCACCCGTACTACACCCCATAGTAGTACTCCTTATACACGTTACACAACACAGTAGTACTCCTTTTACACGTTACACCATAAAGTAGTACTCCTTATACACTTTATGCCACAGTAGAGCTGCTTATACAGGTTACATCACACGGTAGAACCCCTTAATCACATTATGCCAACACAGCAGAGCCCCTTACACAGTATGCCCACATAGTAGTAGTGCCCCTTATTCATTATGCCCACACAGTAGTTATCCCTTACACATTATGCCCACACAGTAGTAGCGCCCCTTACACATTATGCCCAAACAGTAATAGTGCCCCTTACACATTATGCCTACAGAGTAGTAGTGTCCCTTGAACATTATTCCAAGAGGGATACAACAGAGGTGTCACTTACATGTTTGATACCCGTTGCGGTTCCTGCTCAAAAATGGGCGTGACTTCACGTGTGCCGTCAGAAGGGGCGTGGTTGCACTGCACATGGGCGTGGCTACGCTTCCTGACCCCCGTTTCCGTGACTAAGGGGGTGCGGGAGGTGCTGGCTGACCCCGGAGACTGCATTGTCGGCTTCTTCACAGTGACAGAAGCCGGGCACTGCACGTAATGTTACAGTGCAGTACCCAGCTCCTGTCATTGAGCAGGAGCCGACACTTTGGTGACACTTCTCGGTGGGTGACACGCGGGTGTGGGCCACACACCCCCGGACCCCGGTTGTGACGCCACTGATATACAGCTACCTGATGCTACTGAGAGCAGTTAACCAATGGGCTGAGGAGAGAGGCAGGTGGAGCTACATTTTCAGTGTTGAGATGGCCATCGGCCATCGATGTTTCAAAACAATCGATAGTTAATGGCAATGGTTTATGGCAAATGTCAGCCAGTAGCCCTGCACATCCCTGTCTCTTACACCTTGTGTAAGAACCGGGAGTGGGATGTCCTGCCTCTCTCACAGGGTGTGCTTTTATTAACAGTTCAGCCTCGCCACCGAATCTCAGTCATAAGCAGAGCCAACTGCTGTGCATGCACAAAAACAACAATGCTAAAACCATCGATGGCACCACACTGAATAATTTCTAGCCATCAGTGGTTTGTTTCACCATTGATGGATACCACACTGATAACCATCTGTACTTCAGAGGCAGGTGGGGGCTCGGAGAAATAAGGAGTAAAAGGGAGGAGCATGGGAGTCTCTGAGTACTAGGGTCACTAGAAGACCCTAGTGCAGTACCAGAGTCTAGTGTGCATGAGCAGGTCTCCGGGGAAATGGTGTGGTGGCCATTTTCCCAGTTTCTTATTGCATATATAGGAAACACTGGGAAAATGTCCCCTGCGTAATGTCCCTGTGGCTTGTGCAGTGCTGCTTCTGCTAAAGCTGGACAGGGGGGGGAGGAGGGGGGGAGTATTCAAGAAATAGAGTGTGCCCCCTGGTCCCAGGGGCCCATGTGCACAACACAACCTTGCAGCAATTATATAGATAAGCCACTGACTGTACATCAAACGCATCTTTGCATGTATGAATAAAATAAATATGAATTTAACAGTGATAAAACTGCAAATCAATAGTCATTATGCATGCCATAACAGAATTTAACAAATACTGCAATAAAACTAAACATCATATCAGATGTATATTGGGCCTAATTCAGACCTGATTTTTCGCGGAACGGACTAGACCTGTGCTGGGCATCCCCCCACGTCTGTGTGACTGATCGTAGATGTGCTAAAATTTAGCACATCTACGATCAGGTCTGAATTAGGCCAATTGTCTTTATCCACCCCTGTAACAGGGTGCAGTTGTGCCTTGTGCTGCACCCACCCCCTAAGCGGTGCTTAAACCATCATAACTATGTGCCACCCAGGGTAGGTGGGCAGTGTCGGACTGGGGCATGTAGGGCCCACCGGGGGAATGCAGTGGTATGGGCCCATGTTTAGGGGTGTGGTCAGTCTCTAGAGTGGGTGTGCCCAGCCACCACATTGTTTTGCCTAACCATTTTGGATAGATATATACAGTAAATACTGTAGTGCATGCAAGATCATTTACTAGATTAGTAACAGCACAGTCTGGAACCTGATCCCTAGAGGAGGGGGTGGGCCCCCGGGCAGTAGGGCCTCCCCTGTACCCCTGTGGGCCAGTCCAACCCTGTAGGTGGGTGGTTGGATTACCTGCTCTAGACCACTAGCCTGCTGCTCAGTATTCCCTAGAGACACTCTGAAAAGGTAGAACAGATCCTACGGCAGTGTGGGAAAAGACATAATGGGGGTTATTCAGATGTGGATGCTGGGCCATGATGGTGTACTGTATATTATTTTATGCCTGTGTTGTGGGGGCTGAGGGGGCCATGAAAATTATTTTATTTCTGTTGGGGGCTGCGGCCGGGGTCCATGAAAGATTTATATATTTGTGATGCCCAGTATCTGCCCCAGCCACTGCTGGATACCTTAGCCCACCAGGGACTGCAGGGGTTAATGTGTCTGGCCGGCTGGTTGCTAGGCAACCGCATCTAGCTGGAGGGCACTAGGACCCAGTGCCTCCTAACTGAAAGAAATGCGGGGATTGGCTGCCCGCAGAGCGGGAGAGCAGGGGCGGGGTTGGCGCCCGTTCTGCAGGCGTGTGCGGGGGAGAGACGGAGGAAGCAGTCGCGGGCAGGAGCGGGAGTTCAGTGCGACGCTACCGCTAGAGCCGCCAGTGCTGGGTCGCACAGGAGAGAGCTGGAGAGTGACGTCACGCCCAGCCGCCGGGCGGGGAGGAAGACACGCTGCTGCCGGAGGAGAAGAGAGCCGCGGGCGGAAGGCGCTGGTGCGAGCGCCTGGCGGAGGGAGAACACGCAGCACATCTGCTGGCCGGGACAGCGTGAGAGCAGTGTGTGGCGCTCCGCTGAGTGGGGACCACGCTGCAGAGAACCGGGAACGGTAAACAGAGCCACATTGAGAGAGACAGAGCCGCATTGGGAGTACAGCGGCGATCAGGTACCTGCTCCTCTAATGTGCCCTGGTAGTTATTGGGAACCCATGAAGGGCAGCCCCCCCCCCCCCCCCACCTTGAGCTCCCACAGAACCAGTATATAGGATCGGACAACACCGGCAGCCATCTTAAAACTCCCACAGCGTCTCCAACCCCACTGCCAGTTTATACTGCACCCCACTTTTCAATATATGGTCCCTCTTGATGCAGACTCTTTGCCAGAGGTAGCATGCCGAGCCCCACTGGACCTAAGTTGTATAGCCCCAAAGTGCCTGTTGTATGTCGGGTCCACCACTAACTCGTTGAAAGGAAATTCCAGGAGTTACTGGTGACTTTCTGTGTCCATAGCCTACCGACCCTCTGCAGTTGTAAACGCTTCAAAATAGACAGGGCCCTGTGTCACTGCGCCGTCCCCAGGGGAACACTTGCCAGACGTTTCGTTCAGTACTACTTGCAAGGACATACACCTGAACTTCTCCGGATTAGATATATATATTGGGCCAGAGACCCCTTTATTGAGTTCATAGCGCCACCTAGTGGCATGTTTGGCGTACTGCTTGTGTATTCATGAAACCTTCTTTTCTGAGACCCCTGTTTGGGATGTTGAAGTTCCGAAATGTATTTGTCATTATTCTGCCATGTTCATATTACTTCTGTGAATGATATGTGAGAAATGGTAATGTTCCTAACCGAAATGTACTAGGTTTACTAGCCACAAACCCAGTTTCCCTGAACGGGGACTAGCCGCTTTTACAATAAATCTTTGTTACTGTATCCCACCGTAGTGGTCCCTTCACATTTGGGGGGTGTTGTCTATACTGGGGTATCTCTGTCCCTTCTGCCCAGGTTCTGCACAGGTGTCCTCTGCAGATTCCAACAGGCTTCGCAGAAGCAGGAACCGGACGGCCGGACCAGCCGAAACGGGACAGACGCGAGACTCCAGGTACGTTTAACCACATATTACATTTGGCGTCCGCGAACAGGATACGAACAAGATGACGGATTCACAGGTTCCCGCTACTCCCACATCAGCATCCGGCAGGAGGATGCTACTACCGTCACCCGGACAAAGAAACACGACCACCATGGCGGCATCATCGTTGACTATGCCATACTATTTCGAAGCACCATGGTTACCAACGTTTGCAGGAAAACAAGTGCCGGGTTCGAGTACATTCAAAGAATTTAAAGATGTACTCCATGTTCCGCCTGTACTCACTAACCGAAGAACAGAAAATAGAGATCGTGATGGGTCAATTGACGGATTCGACACTACGGGAAGTGAAGGCATGGGAAAACAGTGAAAAGAAGACCGTCGAATGCATCTTCAAGAAGCTGGTGGCCATATTCGACTGCCAGACCATAGCGGAATTAAAGAGCCGCCTTTATGCGAGGAAACAAAGACCCGACGAATCACTGCGCGACTTCGCGCTGGCCCTACAAGAAGCTGCAAAGACTATACGGGCTCTGGATGAACGAGAGGTCGAAGGGATAGACAGAACGTTAACAGACCTGTTTGGAAGGGGCAAGATGAGAGACGATTCGATCTCAAATGCGTATGGAGAGACGATAGCAACCAGGGAGCTCCTTCTCCGAATTCAAAGAGACGGTGCTGCAGATCCTTGGGAAAAATCAGAGTAATAATGTCGAGAAAGACGCGTCTTCGGAGTGGAGTGAAGAGGACAGCTACAGAGAAACCACACCGCTCAGGAAACCTGACGGACCAACCCAAGTAGGAACGGTCCTCCAACAAGCGCAAGCCTCACCGAGTTCAGATTCTATGGAAACGCTCAACCAAAAGCTGGCGGAGATGACGGCGAATCTCTCCCGAATGAACCGAAGGATGGATGAGGCGCCGAGAATGGCGTCAAGAACGAGGTGGGCGGAGTCGTCCTCACTGGGACGTGGTAAGAGAATCTGGCCGAAGACCCACAGACCAGTTCGATATGCAGAGGGTGTCGACAGAGTGGCCGTATCGAAAGGAACTGCCCTGCGGCCGCTTTAAACGAAGAACTCCCGAGGCAACAGACCGACCTTCTGGAGAGGAACCAGTAAGTGGTCCACTGCCCCAAGAATGGTCCAGATACGTCGGAGAGTGCCTGCACCTGAAGATCTGTATCGATGGAATCGAAATTCCAGCTCTGTTGGATACTGGGTCGCAAGTCTCCACCATCCGGATCACCGAGTTCCTTCAGCACTGGGACGAAGCCGCCATCGTGTCCCCACCAACCACCTGGCTCCATCTGCTGGCCAGCAATGGTCAACCCATAACGTATCAGGATTACTGGGAAGCGGACACAAAAATTGGAAACGCGACATTGCCCCGGCAAGGGTATCTTGTCACCACGGCTCCTAACACTCACCTACCTCCAGTCATCCTGGGGATGAATATCTTGAAGAACTGCCCTGATGAGCTAGTGGAAGCCCTCTGGCAGGAGATGCAGATAGCCGCCCCAGTGGAGCGGAGAGCCTTGCAGCAGACAGTGCACCTGCTGGAGAAGGAGAAGAAATTCGCCAACCATCGAGGGGAGGTGGGGAAGGCCAGAATCGCCTACCACCGGGCCATCCTCTTGAGGCCGAACTCCGAACATGGAGTTTGGTGTAGGGCAAGAATCGGCCCAGGAGGACGAGATTATGAAGCCTTGGTGGAACCCTGTGACTCGGAGGGCCAACAACCCTTTGCGGTGGCGAGAACGCTAGCAAAGGTGAAACATGGAAGAGTGCCAGTACGCATATTGAACCCGCACCCCTATACCATCAGACTACACAAGCGCTGCCTGGTGGCGAAAATAAGCTCAATTGACTTCCAAGACATTGTAGGCCAAGAGGTGACCACAGCTGCCCAAGAGACGGCGACCGAGGGGCCGCCGGCAACGGGTCAAGAACCCCCATGGTGGGCTGATATTCAGATCGGCAACGCAGATACCCCCAACGAACAGAAAACTGGAGTATTACGAGTGTTGCGGTGGAATGCAGCAGCTTTTAGCCAACACCCTTCTGATTTCGGAAGAGCCGACAAAGTGTACCACCACATCCCTACAGGGACGACCCCTCCTATTAAGGAGAGACACCGACCCCTTCCCCCAGCCTTGTACCAGCCTGTGAGAAAAATGATAGCAGAAATGAAAGACGCAGGAGTTATCAAAGAAAGTCACAGTCCATGGGCAGCTCCGCTAGTGATCGTTAAGAAGAAGGACGGCAGCCTACGCTTCTGCGTTGATTACCGCAAGCTCAATGCGGCTACCCATAAGGACGCCTACCCGCTCCCTCGGATCGAAGAGTCCTTGATGGCCCTGAAGACTGCCGCATACTTTTCAACCCTCGACCTCACCAGTGGATACTGGCAGATTCAGATGGCCCCCGAAGACATGGAAAAGACAGCCTTCACGACGCCGATGGGTCTGTTTGAATTCGAAAGGATGCCTTTCGGGCTTTGTAACGCGCCCGCCACATTCCAACGCGTCATGGAACACTGTCTTGGACAGCACAACTTTGAGATGGTCTTGCTATACCTCGATGACGTAATAATTTTCTCGAAGAGTTACGAGGACCACTTGCAACATCTAGAAGAAGTGTTCCAACAACTGACAAAATGTGGTCTGAAACTTAAGCCCACGAAATGCCACCTGTTCAAACCCAAGGTCCAGTACTTAGGCCATGTCGTCAGTGCGGAAGGCGTGATGCCCGACCCTGAGAAGGTCCGAGTTGTTCGGGACTGGCCAGTGCCGAAGACCGTTAGAGATGTCCGAAGCTACCTCAGGTTCGTGGGCTACTACAGACGTTTCGTGTAACACTTTGCCAAGGTGGCAGCTCCGTTGCATGAACTGCTGAGAGGTCAGTCTGGCCGCGAAAGGAGGCGGTCGTCACCAGTGCAGTGGGGCGAAGAACAGCAACAGGCCTTCCACCAGTTGAAGACCTCCTTGACGGAAGCCCCGCTATTGGCTTACCCCAATTACGAGCAGCCATTCCAAGTCTGCACAGATGCCAGCCATCGTGGATTAGGAGCCGTATTGTCTCAGGTGCAGAATGGGCGTGAGAGAGTAATCGCATATGCCAGTAGAGGATTACGCAATACAGAACGGAATTGCGAAAATTACAGTGCTTTCAAACTGGAACTGCTCGCCCTAGTCTGGGCCGTCACGGAAAAATTCAAACACTATCTCGCTGCGACGCCATTCATCATCATGACAGACAACAACCCCTTGGCGCACCTGTCCACTGCCCGACTCGGCACCCTTGAACAGCGATGGGTATCACGGCTCGCCAATTTCCAATACACTGTGTCCTACAGGAGTGGGAAGTCCAACGGCAACGCCGACGCTCTGTCCCGGTTACCCACCACCGATGTGGCGGAAGAAGGAAGGGATGTCGAGGAAGAAATTGAAGCCCCTGTCTTCAAAGCCTCGAAGAAAATATGGACGGTCACCTCAGACCCATTAGCTGTCGCGGACCAACAACGATCGGATTTGTCCGAAGCCCCTGCTGTAGACTGGGAAGCGATCCAGCGACAGAATCCAGTGCTGAAGGAACTCACAGCCCTCCTCCGAAGTAACCACCAACTGACCCGGGCACAACGTGCCGAAGCGGATCCGGAGCTGGTAAAGCTACTGCGACATCGGAGACAATTTCACCTGAAACAGGGCATCTTAGTACGCACCAGTATTGACCCCGGTACTCACCAGACAGTGAACCAAGTAGTTGTTCCCAGGAAACAGGCAAATTTCCTACTTACCGCCAAGTCAGGGCATTTCGGTACACAAAAAACGGAAGCCATCTTGCGTACCCGGTACTTCTGGATAGGTCTGCATGAAGATGTAGAACGATGGTGTCGGGACTGTGTCCCCTGCAACCTGAAGAGACGCCCAGATGCACACCAGAAGGACTATTTGCACCCCATCAAGAGTCACCGTCCGCTGCAAATCGTCGCTCTTGACCACGTGAAACTAGAGCCCAGCACCAGAGGACACAACTATGCCTTTACCATGACCGACCACTATAGCAAGCTCTTAGTGGCGGTCCCTGCGAAAGACTTGACTGCTAAGACTACGGCCGAACTATTCCTGAAACACTTTGCCAGGCCCTACGGGTACCCCGAGTGCATACTAACTGATCAAGGGCCTGCCTTTGAGTCGCAGCTATTTTATGAACTGTGCTCCTATTATGGCTGCCAGAAAGCAAGAACGACAGCGTATCACCCACAGGGGAATGGTTTGTGCGAGAGAGCTAACCAGACCCTCATTGGGATGCTCAGAAGCCTACCAGCTGGAGACCGCGCCCGTTAGCCGACCTTGCTGCCCGAATTCGTCTACCTGTACAATAATGCGGAACATTCCTCCACCGGTTTCACACCATACTATCTTATGTTTGGTCGACAAGGTAAACTGCCTCAAGACCTAGAGCTTGCCCCCATGCTAACGTCTCCTGCCCCTCCCCAAACCGACTGGGTCCGCGGGCATCAGCGGAGAATTGAAGCGGCCAGAGAGCTGGTGGAGATGCGGATGGGAACCGACATCGCCAAGAGAAGAATTACAATGCAACCAATCACCCTACGCCTCTGTACGTGGGCGACTTTGTTTGGAGGAAACGGAATCACTGCACCAGTAAGTTGGACACCATGTGGGAAAATGCACCCTATGTCGTCGTCAGCGACCCGGAGGGAGAACGGTTCACCTATGAGATCCGTCGAGGTCAAGATGGACCCGTCAGTGTTGTATCTAGAGAGCAACTGAAACCTTACACCTCCGAAGTATCACCGGAAACAGCGGACTCACCTGCGGCAGAGGGGCGGGGACCCCCGGAGGGCGTACCCTTACTCGACCCCATGGAGCTCTTACACTTTATGTGCGGTCCACCCGCATCGAGCTCAGCGTCTCACGACACCCTCGCTCCCGTGGTTAATGAGCCCACGGAGGGTCAGAGTCGGCCCAATCCCGTCACCACCCGTGGTGAGAACGGAGCTCCCAGTATAGAAAATAGAAGGTCGGAACGTAGCACAAAAGGCGTCCCACCCTCCAGGTACAGGGAATAAGCTAATACTTGATTTGTAAATACGGTTGTTTAGGGATGTATATGTATGTTGATACCCAACCTGATTGTATTTACCTGTTTACTATTGTTCGCATCTTGAAAGACTGTGATATTGACTTTTGGCATGTTGCCTAATGCGTGAGGACACGCAATCTTCCAGAGGGGGAATATGTGATGCCCAGTATCTGCCCCAGCCACTGCTGGATACCTTAGCCCACCAGGGACTGCAGGGGTTAATGTGTCTGGCCGGCTGGTTGCTAGGCAACCGCATCTAGCTGGAGGGCACTAGGACCCAGTGCCTCCTAACTGAAAGAAATGCGGGGATTGGCTGCCCGCAGAGTGGGAGAGCAGGGGCGGGGTTGGCGCCCGTTCTGCAGGCGTGTGCGGGGGAGAGACGGAGGAAGCAGCCGCGGGCAGGAGCGGGAGTTCAGTGCGACGCTATTGCCAGAGCCGCCAGTGCTGGGTCGCACAGGAGAGAGCCGGAGAGTGACGTCACGCCCAGCCGCCGGGCGGGGAGGAAGACACGCTGCTGCCGGAGGAGAAGAGAGCCGCGGGTGGAAGGCGCTGATGCGAGCGCCTGGCGGAGGGAGGACACGCAGCACATCTGCTGGCCGGGACAGCGTGAGAGCAGCGTGTGGCGCTCTGCTGAGTGGGGACCACGCTGCAGAGAACCGGGAACGGTAAACGGCCTCCAAGAGACAAAACCGCATTGGGAGTACAGCGGCGATCAGCTACCTGCTCCTCTAATGTGCCCTGGTAGTTATTGGGAACCCATGAAGGGCAGCCCCCCCCCCCACCTTGAGCTCCCACAGAACCATTATATAGGATCGGACAACACCGGCAGCCATCTTAAAACTCCCACAGCGTCTCCAACCCCACTGCCAGTTTATACTGCACCCCACTATTCAATATATGGTCCCTCTTGATGCAGACTCTTTGCCAGAGGTAGCATGCCGAGCCCCACTGGACCTCAGTTGTATAGCCCCAAAGTGCCTGTTGTATGCCGGGTCCACCACTAACCCGTTGAAAGGAAATTCCAGGAGCTACTGTTGACTTTCTGTGTCCATAGCCTCCTGACCCTCTGCAGCTGTAAACGCTTCAAAATAGACAGGGCCCTGTGTCACTGCCCCGTCCCCAGGGGAACACTTGCCAGACGTTTCGTTCAGTACTACTTGCAAGGACATACACCTGAACTTCTCCGGATTATATATATATATTGGGCCAGAGACCCCTTTATTGAGTTCATAGCGCCACCTAGTGGCATGTTTAGCGTACTGCTTGTGTATTCATAAAACCTTCTTTTCTGAGACCCCTGTTTGGGATGTTGAAGTTCCGAAATGTATTTGTCATTATTCTGCCATGTTCATATTACTTCTGTGAATGATATGTGAGAAATGGTAATGTTCCTAACCGAAATGTACTAGGTTTACTAGCCACAAACCCAGTTTCCCTGAACGGGGACTAGCCGCTTTTACAATAAATCTTTGTTACCGTATCCCACTGTAGTGGTCCCTTCACATTTGGGGGGTGTTGTCTATACTGGGGTATCTCCGTCCCTTCTGCCCAGGTTCTGCACAGGTGTCCTCCGCAGATTCCAACAGGCTTCGCACAAGCAGGAACCGGATGGCCGGACCAGCTGAAACGGGACAGACGCGAGGCTCCAGGTACGCTTAACCACATATTACATATTTTCCACTGGGCCTGTGCTGCGGGACCATGCATGTTATTTTATTACTGTAACCAGTGGCGTAAGTTCGTCACAGTCGCCTGGAGGCAAGTTCATACCAGTTGCCCCCCCCTTATATTTAGACAAATATATGTATGTGTGCGTGTGTGCGTGTGTGCGCGTGTGGAGTGTTCTGAATTTTTTTTATATACTGTATATATACATTTCATTGTCTTTTACTTTAAATCACACATTTCTTGGCAGTCCTACCCAGGATTAGCACCCACTAACAGCAGACACTTTACTGATGGAGATATTTGCTCCAGTACAGGAGCAAATTGTAACTATATGAAGAGAATTGTAACTATGTGTAATTGTCAGAGAAGTAACTTCATATAGTGAAGAGATAGCGGCAGCCATCAATTAACTTACTTTAATGGTGTCAAAGAATGGGGGGAGAAGAGCCCCCCTTCAGAGCAGGAGCCCGGCGGCAGATGACTCCGTTGCCTCCCAGAGTTCTGCCTCTGACTGTAACTCATACATGCCTACCTGACCCTCTCCATGAGGGAGAAAATGCTCTGTTCCTGGACTTTCCTGGTAATGTATGATTGCCATCACCTGTGGTGAAACCCCTTTCTTATCAATTAACTAGCTCACCACAGGTGATGGCAATCATACATTACCAGGAAAGTCCAGGAACAGAGCGTTTTCTCCCTCATGGAGAGGGTCTGGTAGGCAAGTATGCTGTAACTGTTGTGTGAGGGCCTGGCCGGGGGCCATGAAAGATTTGTTTTTTCCCCCGTGAATAATATTTTTATTAATAAACTCAATCCCGGGTATCCCAGGAATCCAAGGACGCCGATTTTTCCATTTCTGAATCCCGGTATTGAAAAAACAAAGCTAAGTTGGCTTCCCTAGAGGAAACATAAACATAATAGTGTAATAAGGTAGTAAAGATGTGTAATGATACAGTGATCTATGTACAAAGCATTGGAGAGAGATAAAGTGGAGAGAGATAAAGTACCAGGCAATCATCTCCTAACTGCCATGTTACAGGCTGTGTTTGAAAAATTACAGTGCAATAACAGTAATAAAGACGTGTAATGATACAGGGTTCTGTGTACTAAGGGGGTAATTCAGACCTGATCGCTGGGCTGCTAACTTTGCTGTCCTGAGTTCAGATAGTCGCCGCCCAAGGGGGAGTGTAAATTTGCCATGCAAGTGTGCGATCACATGTGCCGAGCTGTAAAAATCCAGTGTGTGCAGTCTGTGCGTAGCCTAGAACTTACTCCTACAGTGTGATGAGAACAGGCTGATTGGTGCCGGAGTTGACGTCAGACACCCTCCCTGAAAACACTTGGGAACACCTGCTGGTAGCACAATTAACAGAATAATTCAACCAGTCACTAGCTACAGGAGCAATTCCAGAAGACTGGAAAAGACATAGGGAGTCATTCTGACTTGAGCGCTCACTGCAGTTCTTCACAGCGCAGCGTTCAGGTCAGAACTGTGCATGCGCAGGCACCGCAGTGCGCCGGCGCATGGCTGACAGCCAACGGCTGTCATTGCCTAGCGATCGCATCTGCCTGATTGACAGGCAGAGGCAGTCAGTGGGCGGGAGGGGGTGGCACGGCGGCGTTTGGCCGCCATTTTGTGGGTGCGGTCCGGCCACGACTGCGTTGGCAGAGGCATAGAAGGCAAAGACGCGACCGGTACGATGATAGTTTTGCATCTACTTCTTCTTGCTCCTCGGGATCCTCTCGAGATCGCGGGAGGCGCTCTAGGGATAGGGGCCGGAAGCGCCGCAGGCGATCGTCCATGTCGAGCATATCTGTGGAGTCGGCACAATCGGACGAGGTCCATTGTGCTAACACGGCGGTGCTTCGGGGACTACGGCCGCAGGTGAAGGATAGGATCAGGAAAGGCCGCTATATGAACATCTTTGACCAAAAAGGCACTTGCGGTAGCTAGGAAGAAAGGGGAAGCGGCTGAGGATGCGTACATGTCATACCAGAATTGGCTACGGGGTATGCATGTGTTCGCAACTTGTTACCTGGGGACGCGGCCGGACGAACATATTAACGTCATGCGTTATATGTTTTTAATCCACAAGCTATCCACAAAAGGCTCGGCATGGCGATACTACGACGAGGAGTTTCGTCATAAACAGCATGGTCATGAGATCATGGATCTGGGAAAGAAAGATGTCGAGCTTTATGTGGATGTGACGAATAACGACGAGTCCCCCACGGAGGCGGTTCCGACACGGTGTAAAAGTCGCGATTTCTGGAACCCCCCGCAAAAGGCGTTCACAGGAAGGCCAGGGAGTGCTCGAACTGGACACGGGAAGTGTTTTGCTTACAACAACTGGCAGTGTTCCTTGGGGACACGATGTAAGTTCAAACATCTTTGTATCCGGTGCGGCGGTACACACCCTATTAAAGACTGCGCGCGAGTGGCCGGTGGAAGGGGGGGACAGCAGGCCAGCAACACTGCGGTCCCACGGTGGCCGCCACTAAGTAGAGCCTCCACCCCCATCTGTTTGGAGAAACTCGCGAGCTGGCTGGATTGCTATCCCGATCGCGAAACGGCGGATTTCCTGAGGACTGGTTTCTCGGAGGGTTTCAGCCTACCCATTGCGGGGGAGGTTAGGTTGGGTACGGGACGCAATTTGCGTTCAGCGTCGGAGTTTCCTCTTATACTGCGGGAGAAGGTTATGCGTGAGGTGGCGTTGGATCGCATGTCTGGCCCATTCGACTGCCGCCCGGTTGACGGCTTATTGCTGTCACCGGTTGGGGTAGTCCCTAAGAAGGCCCCGGGCAAATTTCGGCTTATACAGCATCTATCCTCTCCCGAGGGTTTTTTGCTGAATGACGCTCTGGACAGCGGTCTCTGTAGCGTGGCTTACCAATCCTTCGAGTCGGCGTTGGACATGGTCCGGTCGTTTGGTCCGGGAGCCCTCATGTGTAAGCTGGATGTGGAGTCGGCTTTTCGGTTACTGCCGTTACATCCTTCTGCATTCAGATACATGGGCTTTCGCCTGGATGACGGGTTCTATGTCGACAAGTGCCTCCCGATGGGATGTTCCATTTCCTGTGCATATTTTGAACGGTTCAGTTCATTCCTGCACTGGTGTTTGGTTCGGAGCTCGGGGGAAGAAGGTGTAGCGCACTACTTGGACGACTTCCTCCTTGTGGGCCCCGCGGGTTCCACGCGTTGCGCGGGACTCCTGGAGAATGCGGAAACCTTGTTTCGTTCTCTTGGGGTCCCCATTGCGAAAGACAAGACCGAAGGTCCCTCGGCAGTCATATCCTATTTGGGCATCAAAGTTGATACCTTAGGCGGTTGTGTCGGCTTCCTCGGGATAAGGTAGCGCGCTTGCATGATAGTATCCTGTTAGCATTGAAGGTGGGCAAGGTTACGCTTAGACAGGCACAGTCACTGCTGGGTCTGTTTAATTTTGCCTGCCGGGTTATCTCCATGGGTAGGATATTCTGCAGGAAGCTGGAAAGAGCGACGGTGGGTGTGCGGCACACCCATCACTATATTCGGTTGTCCAGGGAGATTCGGAGGGATCTCCTTGTTCGGGACTTGTTTTTGGCTAATTTTAACGGGGTTCGCATTTGGTTGTCACCCCCGGTCGCCAGTCCGGTTCTTCAGCTCTTCACAGATGCAGCGGGCTCCACGGGGTTTGGAGCTGTATTCCGAGAAGCTTGGTACGCATCTCTCTGGCCCGATGATTGGGTGGCGCAGGGGCTGACGGTGAACATGCCGCTGCTTGACATTTTCCCCATAATGGTGGCGCTCGAGCTGTGGGCTTTAGAGCTGCAGAGCAGGCACGTGGTGTTCTGGTGTGACAACCTCGGGGTGGTGCAGGCCATTAACAGACAGCGCTCTACGTCTCTTGCAGTGTTACGGGTGTTGACGCAGATTGTTTTGCGCTGCCTAGAGAGCAATATCATGCTTACGGCATGACATGTCCCAGGGGTAGATAACAGCGTTGCGGACGCGTTGTCGTGCTTTGATTGGCGGCGATTTAGGTGGCTGGCACCGGCCGCAAACTCCTGCGGTGACTCTTGCCCCTCTTATGTGTGGCAGGTTATCCATCCGATGTGGAGGGACTAGCCCACCGTTCCCTGGCCCCGGCTACTTATGCGGCTTACCTGTCCGCGTGGGAGCAGTGGTCTCACTTTTTGGTTCGCAATGGCCCTGGAGGTAAGAGTCATCTTTCCTTGCTTTTCCATTTTGTTTGGGAGTTATACTCGGCGGGGCGGGCCAGAGCTTATGTCGTGAAGCTGCTGGCAGGTATATCCTACTTCCTCCGGTTGCGGGGGGAACGGGATATCACCAAAACGTTTTTCTTATCGCGGGTTCTCAAGGATTGGGCCCGCTCGGTGCCCACTCCTCCGGACACGCGATTGCCGATCGATGGGCCTCTCCTTTATAGGCTACTGCGGATGTTGCCATTGATTTGCGCTTCCCGATATGAGGCGGCCCTTTTCAGACTGGCATTCGCATTGGCTTTCCATGTGGCGTTTCGAGTGGGGGAGCTGGTTGCCTCTTCACGGCGGTCGCTCTCCCCGCTACTGACGTCTCATGTGTCCCTTAACAACGACACGTTGTGGTGTCGGGTGCAGCGGTCCAAGACGGATCAGAGTGGTAGGGGGCATTGGATATCCATGTGTCGCTGTTCGGAAAGCAGGATTTGTCCTGTGGCCTTGGCAGTGGCATATGAGCGATGACACCCGTTACTTACGGGGTCGTGGCTTATTCATCATGACGGCACTCCATTGACTCGCTATCAGTTCGGGTGGGTCTTGAAGCGCTGCATCTTCCACCTGGGTCTTCTTCCGGGTGTCTATGGTGCTCATTCCTTCCGTATCAGTGCTGCTACGGCTGCTGCCGCGGCAGGGTGGTCCATAGACGATATCCGGGCACTGGGCAGGTGGAGGTCTTGTGTATTTCAGTGATATGTCAGACGTTAGCTTGCCTGGGGTAACCCAACTTGGGGATTAGCTACACGCCATCATTAGATGGGGGTCTTGAGGAATTTTTTGTTTAACCGTCAGTTTTAATCACGGTTTCTATCGGCTGTCGTTTTTTTGCTTTTTTTGCCTCAAGTCAAGTTGGGAGACCCGTGGCCACTAAAATCCCTGTCCCATTCCCTGGTTAGGTGTAGGTCTGTTGCCCATTTAGCCCCACTGCCCAGTTGTAGCTTTTATCCTTTTTGTCCGATTATTAATGATGTTTTTAATTCCCCTACAGGTAAACGCATTGACCCCCAATTTATCTGGGTGTTGGGACACTCATTTGTTTTTTGGGCCGCTCGGTCACCGGTAATGGCGGATTGCGCCAGATATCCAGAGCTTGCTGTCCTGCGGTGGTTAGGTTGGAGGGGAATGCACTGGGAGGCTTTCCGGCAAAAATTGGATGAGGCGGTGCGGGTATTTGGGTACCCTTTGTTCCTCGTAGTTCATCTGGGAGGCAACAACCTTACGTCTCGGTCGTCCTTGGACCTCCGTTGTGATGTCAGGCCGCAGTTGGTCGGCTTGATTGCAGAATGGCCTTTTTGCAGGGTATTTTGGTCGGACATTATACTGCGTAGGGTTTGGTATGGAGCCTAGAAGCCCGGTGCCATTGATTTGGTGCATAGACGGGTCAACGCTGTGGTCAGCAGAGCTGTGTCTACTACCGGGGGTTGTGTGATTCAGCGTCCGGCTATTTCCTATAGGGATTGCGAAAGGTGTGCATCTTTATGAGTCGGGTACGGCCGTATTTGTTGCAAATATTCTTCAGGGCCTTAGGTCAGTTTAGTTGGAGTTTAGTTAGATTTTCCATAGCCTTAGTCGTTTTTTCATAGTAGTTACGGAGTTTTAGGTATGGTGGCGGCGCAGGTTTGCGATGAGCAAACCTTTGGGTTGGCCTGTTTCAGAGCGGCTTAGGTATTGGTATAATTAGGTATGGGTTAATTTCCCCTGGGGGACAGTTTGGTTAGGTAGGTGTATGGGCGTGGTCAATTAAGCGGACCGGAGGGCATCATCTGACCGGGTGGGCCCTCCTTTCTCCTGCATGGCTGAACTGCTGCCTCAAGTCAATGCTGATGTGGGCAGATGGCCTCATCAGTTTGTGGTGTTGTCCCCGCAAGGCTTGGGCAGTTGGTCCGCCTTGGCGAGTCAGACGGGCAAGGA
The DNA here is from genome assembly GCF_028390025.1 of Pseudophryne corroboree. Classification (NCBI taxonomy): domain Eukaryota; kingdom Metazoa; phylum Chordata; class Amphibia; order Anura; family Myobatrachidae; genus Pseudophryne; species Pseudophryne corroboree. Next base: position 163,471,384 of record NC_086449.1, read on the forward strand.
AAGGGGCAGTTGGTCCGTCCTTGCCTGTCGGGCAGTTGGCCCGAGTGATCAACGTTTATTGTTTTACTTTGACTTATACTAGGCCGTTCTTTCCCTGCCACCATACATTAGTTAGTTTTAAAATCTAAATAGTTAATCCCTCTCAATAAAAAAGCTGACCCATTTCACCGCAGCCATTGTTGTCCGTGTATTATTTATAGATAAGTTGGTGTGCAAGGAGCGTGAGTGCTTGGGTCATGGAGAGTTTAAGAGTTGTAGATTATCTCAAATCCAGCAATTTACAGGATCACAAACAGCATGGATTCACTGGCTTGAGATCATGTCAAACAAGACTTTTTTGACTGTGTGACTAAAGTAATAGATAAAGATGGAGCAGCAGATATAGCTTATCTAGACTTTAGTAAGGCTTTTGACACTGTCCCAAATCACAGACTGCTAAATAAACTTGAAAGCATGGGATTGAATACTAAGATCAGGGCCGGTTCGAGCCCTCTCTGCGCCCCGGGCAGGAGATGGGGGCGTGGCTTAATAAGGGGGCGTGGTCAGTTACACCCCCTGTACAGTAGTAGCGCCGCTTAAATGCTGAGCGGTGCGCGATGACGTCATCGCACACTGCACAGCAAAAGGTCCTCTCCACGAAGGGAAACTTTACAGGGGGACACAGCCGGGGGACACAGCAGGCAGCGGAGGGCACAGCAGTAGCGGATCTTGCCATGGTGCGGCGCCCCGGGCAAAAGTCCTGCTTGCCCGTGGCAAGATCCACTACTGACTAAGATGGTTGAATGGGTAAGATCTTGGTTGCAGGATAGAAAACGGAGAGTTGTAGTAAATGGAGTGCATTCACAGGAGGGGAATGTTACCAGTGGAGTACCCCAGGGATCTGTACTTGTCTTGGACCACTGCTTTTTAATATCTTTATTGGTGACATTGCAAATGGCATTAAAGGGAAAGTATGCATTTTTGCAGATGACACAAAGGTATGCAACAGGATATACACACTAGGAGTGGTAAAACAAATGATTGATGATCTAGGTAGACTAAAGGAATGGTCAAGAGTGTGGCAATTACAGATAAATTGCAAAACATGCAAAATCATGCACTTGGGCTCAAAAATCTAAAGGCTAAATATAGTATTAATGGCACTATACTGGAAACTACTGAGGAGGAAAGGGATCTATAAGTCACTATTTCAGGTGACTTAAAGGCAGGTAAGCAATGTAACAAAGCAATGAGGAAGGCTAGTCAGATGCTTGGTTGCATAGGGAAGGGAATCAGCAGCAGAAAGAAATATGTAATAATGCAACTGTATAGGTCATTGGTACGGCCTCATCTAGAATACTGTGTTCAATTCTGGAAGTCATATCTTCAGAAGGCTATTAATACATTAGCGACTGTACAAAGAAGGGTAACTAAAATGGTGCACGGCCTACATCACAAAACTTACCCGGAACGAGTAAAAAATCTCAATATGTATAGTTTGGAGCAGAGAAGGGAAAGGGGGGACATGATAGAAACTTACAAATATATCAAGGGTTTTAACAAAGTTCATGAGGGAAACATTCTTCAAATGAAGAGACGTATTAGAATACGAGGACATACACTGAGACTGGAGGGGGGTAAGTTCAGTGGAAATTTGAGTAAAAATTAGTTCACAGAAAGGGTAGCGGACAAGTAGAATAGCCTCCCATCAGAGGTGGTATAGGCTAAGACAGTAGAGCAATTTAAACATGCATGGGATAGATATAAAGATATCCTTACAAAGAAATAAGGCTCAAATAAGGTTTGAAGTAAAAATATTGTAAAAAAAAAAAAAAAAAAAAAGGGGGGGGGGAGACAGACTAGATGGCCCAAGTGGTTCTTATCTGCCATCAAATTCTATTTGTCTATGTTTCTGTGTATCTTTCTCTACTTTATCTCTCTCCAAGTCTTAGTATAGTCCCCAATATCCCTTTCATACAGAGACTTGGACCTGGTAAATTGCCTGGGCAGGCTGGCTCAACTCAGGTGGTTTATCGGTGTGAAGGGGTCCACCTGGGTCAAAATTGCCAGGCTTAAACCCTGGTCATGACCAGGGCCTAGGACCTGGGACTTTGGACCCATGTTGACCCATTCACACCAGACTTGCCCCTCCAACAGGCCCATTCCCCCCCACCCCACCCCCCCGTCTGCCCCACTGCCAGACCACCCTCTCCTTCGGAAGACTCCCATTTCAGTTCAGAGTTTAGTCTCCCTCTGCATTGGAAAGTTATTTAAAAGTTACAGATTCCCCACAGGCACCATGCCGCTGCTACCGTTCAGCTAACACAGTGATGGGCGTAACCTGAAGAGATGGGAGCTGAGAGAACTCTGTAGCTGCTGCTGCTGCCAGCGGCCACCAGGGTGAGAGCATGTGACAGAGAGGTGTATATTATTATACATGGTTGACGCCCTCCTGAAGTGAGGACAGTAATCGCCTCATGTTTGCTCTTCAGTGCTCTCTGCATTGCTGCTCCTCAGGGGCTATGGTAGATGCTGTGTGGCTCTTCTACAGGACAGGTATATCTGAGTACTGTGTGTGTATATCATACCTCCCAACTTTAGAAAGTTAGGAGTCGGGACACAGATGTGCGCTGAAGGCATACGGCTCAAAATAAGGGGCGTGGCCTTGCGGGTAGGAGGCATGGCCTCGTGGAAGTGCTAGCATGCTCCCTGTCCCTCTTTCGCAGTGTCTATGAGAGAGGGTCTCCCAGCTGCACCCCCCCCCCCTTCTTTCCCACCATGGGACACTGCAACCCGCGGGTGGGATTGCGGGACAGTCCCAGAAAAACGGGACTGTCCTGACAATATTGGGACAGTTGGGATGAATGGTATATGCACTATGGGAAAGGTGGTATATACTGGGCACTTTGTGGGTTTGGGGGGTGCCTGCTGTGCACTGTATTGGGGGGGGGGGGGGGTTATGCAGGACATTGTGAGGGTATGAGGGGAAGATATGCTGTAATTGTGTGGGTATGTGGGGTGCATGCTGTGTGCACTGTATGGGTAGGGGTAGGGTATATTCTGTACACTGTATGGATAAGGGGAGTGTATGTTGGTCACTGTATGAGTACTGGAGGGTGTATGCTGGGCTCTGTATTAGGGCTGTATGCTGGCCACTGTGTGGGTATGGGAACAGGGGGTGTATTCTGGGCACTGGTTGGGTTTGGAAGGATGTACGCTGGGCACTGTATGGGAGTTGTATGCTGGACACTTTGGGTATGAGGATAGGGTGGTGTATGCTGGCCACTGTATGGGCATGGGAGGATAAATGCTAGTCACTGTATGGATATGGGTGATATATGCTGAGCACTGTATGGGTATGGAGCAGGGGGATATATGCTGGTCACTGTATGGGTATGGGAACAGGGGTATATGCTGGGTACTTTACTGTATGGGTGTGGGAGGGTATATCCCGGGTACAGTATGAGTATGGGAGGGTATATGCTGGGCACTGTGTTGGTATGGGAGGGTGTATCCTGGGCACAGTGTGAGTATGGGGAGTGTATGCTGGCCACTGTATGTGTACTTGTGGTGTGGGGATATATGATGGGCACTGTATGGGTATGGGGGTTTATGCTGGGCACTGCGGGGGTTATTCAGAGTCCTAAGAAGTTTTTGCTAAATTAGGATCAAATCACATGTTGGGGGCTGCCCAGCACAGGGCAAGGATGCACAGTATGTATGGCGCTGCCCCGCGATGCAATTGCAATTGACATTCTCCCCCAACAGCGCACCGGCAAGTATGCCCCCGACACAGCTCTCCCCAATCAGTTCTCTATCCCTCCCACACAGCTACTGTCCCCTAATAAAAAGCCCACCCAAATAAACCCCACACAGAGATCTGCTCCCCCCTCTGCACTGATGTTCCCTCCGAGTCCTTACTGCTGTTGATCTCACTTCTTCTGCAAGGAAGATCATTTGAGGAGCCTGAAGCACGCAGAACCTAAGATTCTAGGGGCAAAGCGAGAGCTGCGAGTGCTGCTCCGCCTACACCATGCCCCCTATATGAAGCCACTGACCTCCCAATGAGCTTCAGACTCCACAGGTGACCCACCCCCAGCTTCCTTCTCCCTAACAGCCGTACAAGTACTGCTGGGCCTGTACAGCTGTCAGGCGGAAGGTACTGCGGGGCCCATGATCCAGCCCTGACACCAGAGCAGTGGAGGAGGTGCCCCTTCAGGGCTGGTGCCCGGCAGCAACTGACTCTATTGTCTGCAGTACTTCTGCCACTGCAGAGATATATTTAAAGCTGGCAAACATGATGGCAAGGCACATGCATGATATCATTCCTGGTGTGATGAGTGGTTCAGTATGAAATCCCGACTGTCGGGATCCTGGCGGTTGAAATACTGATGTCAAAATGCGGACAGTCAGAACCCCAACCTCAAGCACAGCGTGTCCCCTCGCAGGATTGCCACACTAATCTATTCCCACTCGGGTGGTGGCGTGGACCACCACCCAAGTTGGGTTTCTGGGCGGCGGTCGGGATTGCGACCTCCAGCATTTCAATAGGTGTCGGGATTTCGGCATCGGGATTTCGACCACTGTGATCCCGGCTGTCAGGAAATTAACTGCATCCCGTGGCGAAGCCTGTAAAGGATCAGACAAAGCGACATGAAACAACACAGCGCCCAGAGTTTTCTGCACTGATGAACTGCATAAAATTATGGTCAGTATATATGTATACAGCCATGTGCTGGACTGACTATTTGAGGTTAATATCTGGATAATGCACAGAATGGAACAATAATAAATATTTGAACTTAATTTTTGCTAGTAAAGAATAATGTCTTGTGATTCTCTCAGCACTGTGCTGCCCGGATGCCGCAGGCAGACAGCACAGGGGGATCATTGTAACAGGATTATAATTGTTTATGTATGCAATGCTTCCCGCAAGGAACAGATGATGAATAACATATGGAATGGCTTTTAAATGCAGTATTGCAAAAGCACATGAAGAAAACAAAATCCATATTTATGCTTTTTTTTCATAGGTTGAGTTTTTTGACAGATGATTATCAGGAGAGTTGATTACACATGGGCAGATTTACATTATATGAGGTCATGTTCGAAAATAAAACTCTGGTTATCTCACTCCTCGTTCATTTCCAAGTATTGTAGACAATGAATTTCAGCTGCTGATGGGCCCTTTAGATGCAGAAATCTGATCACACTACGCGCTTCAATGTATGACCATGTTTCCGCCAGTCCTGCCATTTTACAGCTGATGTTGGGATAGTATGACTGATATGTGTAATGGCCAGGAGGGGAAGCAGTGGTCTGCCTGCTCTGGTCTGGTGGGGAACTAGAATGTAATAGAGAACATTGCAGACATGAGAGGCCTACTTACATTACTTATTGAATAACTTGCGTACATTTGGCGGATCATGTAGATTTGGCCATGCTTACTTTTTTTTTTAATGAAATGTATATTTACAAAAACAAACAAAAACAACTTCTAGTGCTAGTGGGCAGGCCATCCAGCATGGCCGGTTTTTAATCTGGCTTCTCACGGTCACAACAAAATCTGCTGCCATCCTTAGCTTCTACCTGGCGACCTAGTTCTTCAAGGGTTTTATTGTGTACCTAGTGAGGCCCTTTCTACCCCAGGGTTATTAGGTATATCCCTGGAATCTGACCAGCGTTCTTGCCGGCCTGCATGAACACCGACATTGTGTTGGCCCAGACACGCTGCCAGCCACTGGAGTTTCCCGAGTCTCCCTGGTGTCCACGTTCCCCCGGGATCTCTGGAGTGCTTCTGCCCGGCTCCTTACTTACCTAGACTTCAGTATAGTTGCAGTGTCGGTGCTCTTGAGCCTGGGGCAGCAGGCCGCAGACAAACCCTCTGCATCCTCCTGCTGTGGCCGCTGTTTTGTCGGCTTCTATCCTAGCATCAGTGTCGCAGAAACACAGAGAAGATTCTGATGTCTGTAAGCAGCTCCATGACAATAACACTCTTTTTGCATTAATGTACCCGGCAAAACTTGGACTTCAGATAACGGCCGCACTTTCTATTTTAGTGACCCGGCCAGGCTACGGTACATGTCACACGCATGCTAGGCTGAGGTAGTCTTCCTCCTCACTGAATTTGATAGATATTGTTTTCTTCTGTGATTTGCTCATGTACTACAAGGTTATATGTATTTAATTGCTATGGTATTTTTGTGTTCTGCTTTCTCTCTCTTCCCTTCCCCCTCCCCCTCCCCTTCCCCCTTCATATTTGGATCTCTCCAAGTTCTGTGTAATACTTACTCTCACCTGCATACCCCTGCTCGCTGGGACAGGGAGTGGGTGATTTTCATTATATCTATGACTCTGTATATCCACTCCCAGGATGGGATTGGTTAATATGGCGGATCAATTCCTCCCGTTAAATACAAGAGAGTGATCTCCCATTCAAAACATTTTCGCCCCCATATAATCTTCCTTCAGGAAACACACTGGGCTGCGGGAAATGGTTCTTTCCAAGGTTAGCTCAATGTATCACAGCTGATTTTCAAAGAAAAGCTAAAGAATTGGCAACATTATTTCATAAGGATCTTCAATACACCATTTTGAACACTGTGGCTGATCCTAATGGTTGTTACCATCTTTTAGATGTTGAGGTACGGGGTTCCACTTTGGTTTAGGTATACGCCCCTAACAATGCAAACTCCAAATTTTTGTAGAACCTTACACATTTTCTGCCACAAGCCCACAACGCACCAATTTCCCCAGTATTCTGGATCCTATTCAGCATGGTTCACAAAACTTGCTAAAAAGCAGTTGCTGCGATCAAATAGATAAGGAAATAACACTGGTGGTCATTCCGAGTTGTTCGCTCGGTAATTTTCTTCGCATCGCAGCGATTTTCCGCTAATTGCGCATGCGCAATGTTCGCACTGCGACTGCGCCAAGTAAATTTGCTATGAAGATTGGTATTTTACTCACGGCATTACGAGGTTTTTTCTTCGTTCTGGTGATCGTAATGTGATTGACAGGAAGTGGGTGTTTCTGGGCGGAAACTGGCCGTTTTATGGGAGTGTGTGAAAAAACGCTACCGTTTCTGGGAAAAACGCGGGAGTGGCTGGAGAAACGGAGGAGTGTCTGGGCGAACGCTGGGTGTGTTTGTGACGTCAAACCAGGAACGACAAGCACTAAACTGATCGCACTGGAGTCTCGAGCTACTCAGAAACTGCACAGAGAAGTCTTTTCGCATTATTGCGAATCTTTCGTTCGCAATTTTGATAAGCTAAGATTCACTCCCAGTAGGCGGCGGCTTAGCGTGTGCAATGCTGCTAAAAGCAGCTTGCGAGCGAACAACTCGGAATGAGGGCCACTATTGCAGAAATTGCGAGTGTGATGTGATTGCATAACCATATGCAAATGCCGGAACATCAAAGAGTTTTTCCATCAGCGCCAGGCAAGGTCATCCACAATTCTGCATACGCAAGAGGCTGGAAGTGGTCATCGCTGACGTCAGAGACCCACCCGAAAAATGCCTAGTTGGCACACCTGTACTTTTACAAACACACCCACAAAACGCCATGTTTCCTCCCCTAAACGCCGTCTTCCTGTCAGTCATAATGCGATTGCATTGAAGCACAACGTGTTCGCAGAAATAATCACAAATTGCGGGTGCACACGCGCAACGCAAACGCTGGGCATGAGCAGTTGTTGCGATCCATGCTGAATAGGGTCCAATAGGTGGTGAGATGAACTCAACTGACAACTAGAGATGAGCGGGTTCGGTTTCTCTGAATCCGAACCCGCCCGAACTTCATGTTTTTTTTCACGGGTCCGAGCAGACTCGGATCCTCCCGCCTTGCTCGGTTAACCCGAGCGCGCCCGAACGTCATCATGACGCTGTCGGATTCTCGCGAGACTCGGATTCTATATAAGGAGCCGCGCGTCGCCGCCATTTTCACACGTGCATTGAGATTGATAGGGAGAGGACGTGGCTGGCGTCCTCTCCATTTAGATTAGAAGAGAGAGAGAGAGAGAGATTGACCTGATTTACTGGAGCTTAGGAGTACTGTAGAAGTGTAGAGAGTGCAGAGTTTACTAGTGACTGACCACAGTGACCACCAGACAGTGCAGTTTTATTTCATATATCCGTTCTCTGCCTGAAAAAAACGATACACACAGTGACTCAGTCACATACCATATCTGTGTGCACTGCTCAGCCCAGTGTGCTGCATCATCTATGTATATATATATCTGACTGTGCTCAGCTCACACAGCTTATAATTGTGGGGGAGACTGGGGAGCACTGCAGTGCCAGTTATAGGTTATAGCAGGTGCCAGGAGTACATATTATATTAAAATTATACAGTGCACACTTTTGCTGCAGGAGTGCCACTGCCAGTGTGACTGACCAGTGACCTGACCACACTGACCACCAGTATAGTTAGTAGTATACTATATTGTGATTGCCTGAAAAAGTTAAACACTCGTCGTGTGACTTCACTTGTGTGGTGTTTTTTTTTTTATTCTATAAAAAACTCATTCTGCTGACAGACAGTGTCCAGCAGGTCCGTCATTATATAATATATACCTGTCCGGCTGCAGTAGTGATATATATATATTTATTATATCATTATTTATCATCCAGTCGCAGCAGACACAGTACGGTAGTTCACGGCTGTAGCTACCTCTGTGTCGGCACTCGGCAGTCCATCCATAATTGTATACCACCTACCCGTGTTTTTTTTTTCTTTCTTCTTTATACATACATACTACTACATCTCTTTATCAACCAGTCTATATTAGCAGCAGACACAGTACAGTACGGTAGTCCACGGCTGTAGCTACCTCTGTGTCGGCACTCGGCAGTCCGTCCATAATTGTATACCACCTACCCGTGGTTTTTTTTTCTTTCTTCTTTATACATACATACTACTACATCTCTTTATCAACCAGTCTATATTAGCAGCAGACACAGTACAGTACGGTAGTTCACGGCTGTAGCTACCTCTGTGTCGGCACTCGGCAGTCCGTCCATAATTGTATACCACCTACCCGAGGTTTTTTTTTCTTTCTTCTTTATACATACATACTACTACATCTCTTTATCAACCAGTCTATATTAGCAGCAGACACAGTACAGTACAGTAGTTCACGGCTGTAGCTACCTCTGTGTCGGCACTCGGCAGTCCGTCCATAATTGTATACCACCTACCCGAGGTTTTTTTTTCTTTCTTCTTTATACATACATACTACTACATCTCTTTATCAACCAGTCTATATTAGCAGCAGGCACAGTACAGTACGGTAGTTCACGGCTGTAGCTACCTCTGTGTCGGCACTCGGCAGTCCGTCCATAATTGTATACCACCTACCCGAGGTTTTTTTTTCTTTCTTCTTTATACATACATACTACTACATCTCTTTATCAACCAGTCTATATTAGCAGCAGACACAGTACAGTACGGTAGTTCACGGCTGTAGCTACCTCTGTGTCGGCACTCGGCAGTCCGTCCATAATTGTATACCACCTACCCGAGGTTTTTTTTTCTTTCTTCTTTATACATACATACTACTACATCTCTTTATCAACCAGTCTATATTAGCAGCAGACACAGTACAGTACGGTAGTCCACGGCTGTAGCTACCTCTGTGTTGGCACTCGGCAGTCCGTCCATAATTGTATACCACCTACCCGTGGTTTTTTTTTCTTTCTTCTTTATACTTATACATACTACTACATCTCTTTATCAACCAGTCTATATTAGCAGCAGACACAGTACAGTACGGTAGTCCACGGCTGTAGCTACCTCTGTGTCGGCACTCGGCAGTCCGTCCATAATTGTATACCACCTACCCGTGGGTTTTTTTTCTTTCTTCTTTATACTTATACATACTACTACATCTCTTTATCAACCAGTCTATATTAGCAGCAGACACAGTACAGTACGGTAGTCCACGGCTGTAGCTACCTCTGTGTCGGCACTCGGCAGTCCGTCCATAATTGTATACTAGTATCCATCCATCTCCATTGTTTACCTGAGGTGCCTTTTAGTTGTGCCTATTAAAATATGGAGAACAAAAATGTTGAGGTTCCAAAATTAGGGAAAGATCAAGATCCACTTCCACCTCGTGCTGAAGCTGCTGCCACTAGTCATGGCCGAGACGATGAAATGCCAGCAACGTCGTCTGCCAAGGCCGATGCCCAATGTCATAGTACAGAGCATGTCAAATCCAAAACACCAAATATCAGTAAAAAAAGGACTCCAAAACCTAAAATAAAATTGTCGGAGGAGAAGCGTAAACTTGCCAATATGCCATTTACCACACGGAGTGGCAAGGAACGGCTGAGGCCCTGGCCTATGTTCATGGCTAGTGGTTCAGCTTCACATGAGGATGGAGGCACTCAGCCTCTCGCTAGAAAAATGAAAAGACTCAAGCTGGCAAAAGCAGTAGCACCGCAAAGAACTGTGCGTTCTTCGAAATCCCAAATCCACAAGGAGAGTCCAATTGTGTCGGTTGCGATGCCTGACCTTCCCAACACTGGACGTGAAGAGCATGCGCCTTCCACCATTTGCACGCCCCCTGCAAGTGCTGGAAGGAGCACCCGCAGTCCAGTTCCTGATAGTCAGATTGAAGATGTCAGTGTTGAAGTACACCAGGATGAGGAGGATATGGGTGTTGCTGGCGCTGGGGAGGAAATTGACCAGGAGGATTCTGATGGTGAGGTGGTTTGTTTAAGTCAGGCACCCGGGGAGACACCTGTTGTCCGTGGGAGGAATATGGCCGTTGACATGCCTGGTGAAAATACCAAAAAAAATCAGCTCTTCGGTGTGGAGGTATTTCAACAGAAATGCGGACAACAGGTGTCAAGCCGTGTGTTCCCTTTGTCAAGCTGTAATAAGTAGGGGTAAGGACGTTAACCACCTCGGAACATCCTCCCTTATACGTCACCTGCAGCGCATTCATAATAAGTCAGTGACAAGTTCAAAAACTTTGGGTGACAGCGGAAGCAGTCCACTGACCAGTAAATCCCTTCCTCTTGTAACCAAGCTCACGCAAACCACCCCACCAACTCCCTCAGTGTCAATTTCCTCCTTCCCCAGGAATGCCAATAGTCCTGCAGGCCATGTCACTGGCAATTCTGACGAGTCCTCTCCTGCCTGGGATTCCTCCGATGCATCCTTGCGTGTAACGCCTACTGCTGCTGGCGCTGCTGTTGTTGCTGCTGGGAGTCGATGGTCATCCCAGAGGGGAAGTCGTAAGACCACTTTTACTACTTCCACCAAGCAATTGACTGTCCAACAGTCCTTTGCGAGGAAGATGAAATATCACAGCAGTCATCCTACTGCAAAGCGGATAACTGAGGCCTTGGCATCCTGGGTGGTGAGAAACGTGGTTCCGGTATCCATCATTACTGCAGAGCCAACTAGAGACTTGTTGGAGGTACTGTGTCCCCGGTACCAAATACCATCTAGGTTCCATTTCTCTAGGCAGGCGATACCGAAAATTTACACAGACCTCAGAAAAAGAGTCACCAGTGTCCTAAAAAATGCAGCTGTACCCAATGTCCACTTAACCACGGACATGTGGACAAGTGGAGCAGGGCAGGGTCAGGACTATATGACTGTGACAGCCCACTGGGTAGATGTATGGACTCCCGCCGCAAGAACAGCAGCGGCGGCACCAGTAGCAGCATCTCGCAAACGCCAACTCTTTCCTAGGCAGGCTACGCTTTGTATCACCGCCTTCCAGAATACGCACACAGCTGAAAACCTCTTACGGCAACTGAGGAAGATCATCGCGGAATGGCTTACCCCAATTGGACTCTCCTGTGGATTTGTGGCATCGGACAACGCCAGCAATATTGTGTGTGCATTAAATATGGGCAAATTCCAGCACGTCCCATGTTTTGCACATACCTTGAATTTGGTGGTGCAGAATTATTTAAAAAACGACAGGGGCGTGCAAGAGATGCTGTCGGTGGCCAGAAGAATTGCGGGACACTTTCGGCGTACAGGCACCACGTACAGAAGACTGGAGCACCACCAAAAACTACTGAACCTGCCCTGCCATCATCTGAAGCAAGAAGTGGTAACGAGGTGGAATTCAACCCTCTATATGCTTCAGAGGTTGGAGGAGCAGCAAAAGGCCATTCAAGCCTATACAACTGAGCACGATATAGGAGGTGGAATGCACCTGTCTCAAGCGCAGTGGAGAATGATTTCAACGTTGTGCAAGGTTCTGCTGCCCTTTGAACTTGCCACACGTGAAGTCAGTTCAGACACTGCCAGCCTGAGTCAGGTCATTCCCCTCATCAGGCTTTTGCAGAAGAAGCTGGAGACATTGAAGGAGGAGCTAACACGGAGCGATTCCGCTAGGCATGTGGGACTTGTGGATGGAGCCCTTAATTCGCTTAACAAGGATTCACGGGTGGTCAATCTGTTGAAATCAGAGCACTACATTTTGGCCACCATGCTCGATCCTAGATTTAAAGCCTACCTTGGATCTCTCTTTCCGGCAGACACAAGTCTGCTGGGGTTGAAAGACCTGCTGGTGAGAAAATTGTCAAGTCAAGCGGAACGCGACCTGTCAACATCTCCTCCTTCACATTCTCCCGCAACTGGGGGTGCGAGGAAAAGGCTCAGAATTCCGAGCCTACCCGCTGGCGGTGATGCAGGGCAGTCTGGAGCGACTGCTGATGCTGACATCTGGTCCGGACTGAAGGACCTGACAACGATTACGGACATGTCGTCTACTGTCACTGCATATGATTCTCTCACCATTGAAAGAATGGTGGAGGATTATATGAGTGACCGCATCCAAGTAGGCACGTCACACAGTCCATACTTATACTGGCAGGAAAAAGAGGCAATTTGGAGGCCATTGCACAAACTGGCTTTATTCTACCTAAGTTGCCCTCCCACAAGTGTGTACTCCGAAAGAGTGTTTAGTGCCGCCGCTCACCTTGTCAGCAATCGGCGTACGAGGTTACATCCAGAAAATGTGGAGAAGATGATGTTCATTAAAATGAATTATAATCAATTCCTCCGCGGAGACATTGACCAGCAGCAATTGCCTCCACAAAGTACACAGGGAGCTGAGATGGTGGATTCCAGTGGGGACGAATTGATAATCTGTGAGGAGGGGGATGTACACGGTGATATATCGGAGGATGATGATGAGGTGGACATCTTGCCTCTGTAGAGCCAGTTTGTGCAAGGAGAGATTAATTGCTTCTTTTTTGGGGGGGGTCCAAACCAACCCGTCATATCAGTCACAGTCGTGTGGCAGACCCTGTCACTGAAATGATGGGTTGGTTAAAGTGTGCATGTCCTGTTTTGTTTATACAACATAAGGGTGGGTGGGAGGGCCCAAGGACAATTCCATCTTGCACCTCTTTTTTCTTTTATTTTTCTTTGCGTCATGTGCTGTTTGGGGAGGGTCGCTAATCTTACTCACACAGCTACCTCATTGCGCCTCTTTTTTTCTTTGCGTCATGTGCTGTTTGGGGAGGGTTTTTTGGAAGGGACATCCTGCGTGACACTGCAGTGCCACTCCTAAATGGGCCCGGTGTTTGTGTCGGCCACTAGGGTCGCTTATCTTACTCACACAGTCAGCTACCTCATTGCGCCTCTTTTTTTCTTTGCGTCATGTGCTGTTTGGGGAGTGTTTTTTGGAAGGGCCATCCTGCGTGACACTGCAGTGCCACTCCTAGATGGGCCCGGTGTTTGTGTCGGCCACTAGGGTCGCTAATCTTACTCACACAGCTACCTCATTGCGCCTCTTTTTTTCTTTGCGTCATGTGCTGTTTGGGGAGGGTTTTTTGGAAGGGACATCCTGCGTGACACTGCAGTGCCACTCCTAAATGGGCCCGGTGTTTGTGTCGGCCACTAGGGTCGCTTATCTTACTCACACAGTCAGCTACCTCATTGCGCCTCTTTTTTTCTTTGCGTCATGTGCTGTTTGGGGAGTGTTTTTTGGAAGGGCCATCCTGCGTGACACTGCAGTGCCACTCCTAGATGGGCCCGGTGTTTGTGTCGGCCACTAGGGTCGCTAATCTTACTCACACAGCTACCTCATTGCGCCTCTTTTTTTCTTTGCGTCATGTGCTGTTTGGGGAGGTTTTTTTGGAAGGGACATCCTGCGTGACACTGCAGTGCCACTCCTAAATGGGCCCGGTGTTTGTGTCGGCCACTAGGGTCGCTTATCTTACTCACACAGTCAGCTACCTCATTGCGCCTCTTTTTTTCTTTGCGTCATGTGCTGTTTGGGGAGTGTTTTTTGGAAGGGCCATCCTGCGTGACACTGCAGTGCCACTCCTAGATGGGCCCGGTGTTTGTGTCGGCCACTAGGGTCGCTAATCTTACTCACACAGCTACCTCATTGCGCCTCTTTTTTCTTTGCGTCATGTGCTGTTTGGGGAGGGTTTTTTGGAAGGGACATCCTGCGTGACACTGCAGTGCCACTCCTAAATGGGCCCGGTGTTTGTGTCGGCCACTACGGTCGCTAATCTTACTCACACAGCTACCTCATTGCGCCTCTTTTTTTCTTTGCGTCATGTGCTGTTTGGGGAGGGTTTTTTGGAAGGGACATCCTGCGTGACACTGCAGTGCCACTCCTAAATGGGCCCGGTGTTTGTGTCGGCCACTAGGGTCGCTTATCTTACTCACACAGTCAGCTACCTCATTGCGCCTCTTTTTTTCTTTGCGTCATGTGCTGTTTGGGGAGTGTTTTTTGGAAGGGCCATCCTGCGTGACACTGCAGTGCCACTCCTAGATGGGCCCGGTGTTTGTGTCGGCCACTAGGGTCGCTAATCTTACTCACACAGCTACCTCATTGCGCCTCTTTTTTTCTTTGCGTCATGTGCTGTTTGGGGAGGGTTTTTTGGAAGGGACATCCTGCGTGACACTGCAGTGCCACTCCTAAATGGGCCCTGTGTTTGTGTCGGCCACTAGGGTCGCTAATCTTACTCACACAGCTACCTCATTGCGCCTCTTTTTTTCTTTGCGTCATGTGCTGTTTGGGGAGGGTTTTTTGGAAGGGACATCCTGCGTGACACTGCAGTGCCACTCCTAGATGGGCCAGGTGTTTGTGTCGGCCACTAGGGTCGCTTATCTTACTCACACAGCTACCTCATTGCGCCTCTTTTTTTCTTTGCGTCATGTGCCGTTTGGGGAGGGTTTTTTGGAAGGGACATCCTGCGTGACACTGCAGTGCCACTCCTAGATGGGCCAGGTGTTTGTGTCGGCCACTAGGGTCGCTTAGCTTAGTCATCCAGCGACCTCGGTGCAAATTTTAGGACTAAAAATAATATTGTGAGGTGTGAGGTATTCAGAATAGACTGAAAATGAGTGGAAATTATGGTTTTTGAGGTTAATAATAATATGGGATCAAAATGACCCCCAAATTCTATGATTTAAGCTGTTTTTTAGGGTTTTTTGAAAAAAACACCCGAATCCAAAACACACCCGAATCCGACAAAAAAAATTCGGTGAGGTTTTGCCAAAACGCGGTCGAACCCAAAACACGGCCGCGGAACCGAACCCAAAACCAAAACACAAAACCCGAAAAATTTCAGGCGCTCATCTCTACTGACAACCTCTTATGGATAAGCAGCCTTCTCTGAGGCACCCAGCCTCCCCTGCGTGAAAGTCCAACTCATGATGTCCACTCTTCAGCTCATAGATGTCTGGTTCCTTTTGAATCCTACAGACAGGTCTAATACATTTTATTCAGGGGTTCACAGATCTTGGTCCAGAATAGACACTATTCTAGTGCTGGATTCTTTTGTAACATGAGTCAAGCCCACTGACATTCACAACATAGCCATATTGACTATGTACCGGTTTCCTTACTGTTGGAACGGACGGTAAAGGCGGAGAGAACACGAAATTGGCATTTCTAGCAACTATGGGTCTGCTTCCGACTTGATTGCTGCTGTGCTTTTTTGCACAGCCAACGATCAAGTCATAACTGCGCATGGGTATGCACCGCAATGCACACGTATGTTGGACAACAGCAATGGGCATGGCTATTTCATTCACACGGGCGTTCGCAAGGTGATTGACAGGAAGAGGCCGTTTGTGGGTGGTAACTGATCGTTTACTGGGAGTATCCGGAAGACGCAGGAGTTCCCAAACGTTTTCAGGGAGAGTGTCTAGCGTCAGCTCCGGCCCCGATCAGCCTGTTCTCATTGCACTGTAGGAGTACGTGATTTTTTGCAGCTTGGCGTACACATGGGATCACACACTTGCACAGCGAATTTACACTCACCCTGGGGCGATGACTATCTGAACGCAGGACAGCAAAGTTAGCAGCCCAGCGATCAGGTCTAAATCATCCCTTATGTACAAACCTAAATCATCACAGCATTTTGTCACAGTGAACGAGCACCCACAGAATAGTAATATCCTAACTGACTGTCATCATATATTGGAACACTTTGAGTAATTCTATACTAAACTATATTAGGCCCTCCCATTCGCTGCAGGTCAGCAATGACCGACCACTTAGGAAGACGATTATGCCCCCCCCCCCCCCCAGAGGCATTTTAACAGAGATGGGGACCTGTGTGCATCTTCGGGTGGGCCCCCTCCTCTGTATGGCGCTGTAGACTCTGGCATTGTGCCGGAGTCTACTGCGCATGCGCAGGTCACCGGAAACATGGTGCCCGCCATGATCCGGAGACCAATTTGACTACCGCGCATGTGCAGCGGCCATTTTGGCGGTGATTCCACCGCAATTGCAGCGCCCGACGCTGGACTCCAAAATGGTAAGTATTAAAATGGGCGCAGTGTGTGCGATGTGGGCCCCCCCTGGACCCAGGGGCCCGTGTGCACCGCACACATTGCACCCATCTGATGATGCAGATGATAGATGATAAACTAGACCAATCTCGCACTGTAATGTATCAATTATCGCATGCAGGGACAGAGCTTGCAGACAAGCTCTGTCCCTGCGATGCCTCTTCGCAGCATCGTCTGGGTATTTGTCATAAAAACCACCTCAATGCCCTTCTGCGCATGTGCCGCTGCCCGTTGCAACCACCGCCGCCTGGTCCCCCCCTCAAGTCGCGACTGTCCCTAGCCAGATAAAGAACCCCCCCTTCCCACCAGATTCACACTTACCAGTCCCGGGAGCCGGTGTCTGCTGCTCCAGGAGGCTGCCGGGTACTGGGTCCTTCTTCTGCGCTGTGACCACGGTGCTGTAAAGTGAGCTGCTGTATTGCAGCATCACTTTACTGCACCAGGGTCACAGCGCAGCATATGGTGGACCCGGCGCCAAGCAGCGCTCACCGTAGCAGCGGACACTGGCTCCCTGGACTAGTAAGTATGTATTGGGGGGTACGGGGGGTTTAACTTTTTTTTTTTTTTTTTTTTTACACTATGATCAGCTTGTGTTTCCATCGAACACACATAGCTGATCACTGGAGCCCGGTCTCCGCACAGCTATCTCTGCCAGGGGGCAGAGAAAGGCGGGCGAAGGGCATATATGCCTACCTTGTGGCTGCTCCCTCCAGGAGGGAGCAGCCTGATCATATAGGAGGGGGCATGGCGTCATCGTAGTCCGCCCCCCACTTTACAATGCCCACATTACCAGCATTAGAAAGCAGGGGGCGGGACTACAATGACGCAGGGGGCTAAGCTACAATGAAGTGTTAAACCATGTCATCACCCGCCCCCTTCTTTGTTATAAGATGCTGCTGTGACCGTATTATACAGCGACCGGTGGAGTGCGGTGGGGGATGAGCGCAATGCGGGAGGTTTGCCTGCTTCTCACCCGGTCTTCGGGTGCCTCACGGTCTCTCCAGGAGAGTATGGCAAAGGGTGTACATCGCAGCGCTGCCCTGTAAATTCGACAGCCTGAGCTGGTGAAATTATCACAGGGCACACTGCGGTATATTTTTAATAATTTTTTATTTTATTTTTTATTTTGGCCAAATCGCTTTTCCCATTATAAGTATGGAGAATGTGATGTGTGTTACTAAAAAAATTACAATTAAAGTGTTTGGGGCAGTTTTTCATGAAAACTGCTCCAAATGCCCTCTAATACATTCAGGTGATACTAAAATAATGTGAAAAGGGTGTGAAAATACCCTTTTTCACATTATTTTAGTAAAAATAATGTTAATAAATAGGCCCCTTAATCCTTAGTCAACCTATAATTCTTTTGGATGTTACTATGGCCATATCTAAATTAGAGATGTGCACCGGAAATTTTTCGGGTTTTGTGTTTTGGTTTTGGGTTCGGTTCCGCGGCCGTGTTTTGGGTTCGACCGCGTTTTGGCAAAACCTCACCGATTTTTTTTTTGTCGGATTCGGGTGTGTTTTGGATTCGGGTGTTTTTTTCAAAAAACACTAAAAAACAGCTTAAATCATAGAATTTGGGGGTCATTTTGATCCCAAAGTATTATTAACCTCAAAAACCATAATTTACACTCATTTTCAGTCTATTCTGAATACCTCACACCTCACAATATTATTTTTAGTCCTAAAATTTGCACCGAGGTCGCTGGATGACTAAGCTAAGCGACCCTAGTGGCCGACACAAACACCTGGCCCATCTAGGAGTGGCACTGCAGTGTCACGCAGGATGTCCCTTCCAAAAAACCCTCCCCAAACAGCACATGACGCAAAGAAAAAAAGAGGCGCAATGAGGTAGCTGTGTGAGTAAGCTAAGCGACCCTAGTGGCCGACACAAACACCTGGCCCATCTAGGAGTGGCACTGCAGTGTCACGCAGGATGTCCCTTCCAAAAAACCCTCCCCAAACAGCACATGACGCAAAGAAAAAAAGAGGCGCAATGAGGTAGCTGTGTGAGTAAGATAAGCGACCCTAGTGGCCGACACAAACACCGGGCCCATCTAGGAGTGGCACTGCAGTGGCACGCAGGATGGCCCTTCCAAAAAACCCTCCCCAAACAGCACATGACGCAAAGAAAAAAAGAGGCGCAATGAGGTAGCTGTGTGAGTAAGATAAGCGACCCTAGTGGCCGACACAAACACCGGGCCCATCTAGGAGTGGCACTGCAGTGTCACGCAGGATGTCCCTTCCAAAAAAACCTCCCCAAACAGCACATGACGCAAAGAAAAAAAGAGGCGCAATGAGGTAGCTGTGTGAGTAAGCTAAGCGACCCTAGTGGCCGACACAAACACCTGGCCCATCTAGGAGTGGCACTGCAGTGTCACGCAGGATGTCCCTTCCAAAAAACCCTCCCCAAACAGCACATGACGCAAAGAAAAAAAGAGGCGCAATGAGGTAGCTGTGTGAGTAAGATAAGCGACCCTAGTGGCCGACACAAACACCGGGCCCATCTAGGAGTGGCACTGCAGTGGCACGCAGGATGGCCCTTCCAAAAAACCCTCCCCAAACAGCACATGACGCAAAGAAAAAAAGAGGCGCAATGAGGTAGCTGTGTGAGTAAGATAAGCGACCCTAGTGGCCGACACAAACACCGGGCCCATCTAGGAGTGGCACTGCAGTGTCACGCAGGATGTCCCTTCCAAAAAACCCTCCCCAAACAGCACATGACGCAAAGAAAAAAAGAGGCGCAATGAGGTAGCTGTGTGAGTAAGCTAAGCGACCCTAGTGGCCGACACAAACACCTGGCCCATCTAGGAGTGGCACTGCAGTGTCACGCAGGATGTCCCTTCCAAAAAACCCTCCCCAAACAGCACATGACGCAAAGAAAAAAAGAGGCGCAATGAGGTAGCTGTGTGAGTAAGCTAAGCGACCCTAGTGGCCGACACAAACACCTGGCCCATCTAGGAGTGGCACTGCAGTGTCACGCAGGATGTCCCTTCCAAAAAACCCTCCCCAAACAGCACATGACGCAAAGAAAAAAAGAGGCGCAATGAGGTAGCTGTGTGAGTAAGCTAAGCGACCCTAGTGGCCGACACAAACACCTGGCCCATCTAGGAGTGGCACTGCAGTGTCACGCAGGATGTCCCTTCCAAAAAACCCTCCCCAAACAGCACATGACGCAAAGAAAAAAAGAGGCGCAATGAGGTAGCTGTGTGAGTAAGATAAGCGACCCTAGTGGCCGACACAAACACCGGGCCCATCTAGGAGTGGCACTGCAGTGGCACGCAGGATGGCCCTTCCAAAAAACCCTCCCCAAACAGCACATGACGCAAAAAATTAAATTAAGAAAAATTAATTAATTAATTAAATTAAGAAAAATTAAAGAAAAAAGAGGTGCAAGATGGAATTGTCCTTGGGCCCTCCCACCCACCCTTATGTTGTATAATCAGGACATGCACACTTTAACCAACCCATCATTTCAGTGACAGGGTCTGCCACACGACTGTGACTGAAATGACGGGTTGGTTTGGACCCCCACCAAAAAAGAAGCAATTAATCGCTCCTTGCACAAACTGGCTCTACAGAGGCACGATCTCCACCTCATCATCATCCTCCGATATATCACCGTGTACATCCCCCTCCTCACAGATTATCAATTCGTCCCCACTGGAATCCACCATCTCAGCTCCCTGTGTACTTTGTGGAGGCAATTGCTGCTGGTGAATGTCTCCACGGAGGAATTGATTATAATTCATTTTAATGAACATCATCTTCTCCACATTTTCTGGATGTAACCTCGTACGCCGATTGCTGACAAGGTGAGCGGCGGCACTAAACACTCTTTCGGAGTACACACTTGTGGGAGGGCAACTTAGGTAGAATAAAGCCAGTTTGTGCAAGGGCCTCCAAATTGCCTCTTTTTCCTGCCAGTATAAGTACGGACTGTGTGACGTGCCTACTTGGATGCGGTCACTCATATAATCCTCCACCATTCTTTCAATGGTGAGAGAATCATATGCAGTGACAGTAGACGACATGTCCGTAATCGTTGTCAGGTCCTTCAGTCCGGACCAGATGTCAGCATCAGCAGTCGCTCCAGACTGCCCTGCATCACCGCCAGCGGGTGGGCTCGGAATTCTGAGCCTTTTCCTCGCACCCCCAGTTGCGGGAGAATGTGAAGGAGGAGATGTTGACAGGTCGCGTTCCGCTTGACTTGACAATTTTCTCACCAGCAGGTCTTTGAACCCCAGCAGACTTGTGTCTGCCGGAAAGAGAGATCCAAGGTAGGCTTTAAATCTAGGATCGAGCATGGTGGCCAAAATGTAGTGCTCTGATTTCAACAGATTGACCACCCGTGAATCCTTGTTAAGCGAATTAAGGGCTCCATCCACAAGTCCCACATACCTAGCGGAATCGCTCCGTGTTAGCTCCTCCTTCAATGTCTCCAGCTTCTTCTGCAAAAGCCTGATGAGGGGAATGACCTGACTCAGGCTGGCAGTGTCTGAACTGACTTCACGTGTGGCAAGTTCAAAGGGCATCAGAACCTTGCACAATGTTGAAATCATTCTCCACTGCGCTTGAGACAGGTGCATTCCACCTCCTATATCGTGCTCAATTGTATAGGCTTGAATGGCCTTTTGCTGCTCCTCCAACCTCTGAAGCATATAGAGGGTTGAATTCCACCTCGTTACCACTTCTTGCTTCAGATGATGGCAGGGCAGGTTCAGTTGTTTTTGGTGGTGCTCCAGTCTTCTGTACGTGGTGCCTGTACGCCGAAAGTGTCCCGCAATTCTTCTGGCCACCGACAGCATCTCTTGCACGCCCCTGTCGTTTTTTAAAAAATTCTGCACCACCAAATTCAAGGTATGTGCAAAACATGGGACGTGCTGGAATTTGCCCATATTTAATGCACACACAATATTGCTGGCGTTGTCCGATGCCACAAATCCACAGGAGAGTCCAATTGGGGTAAGCCATTCCGCGATGATCTTCCTCAGTTGCCGTAAGAGGTTTTCAGCTGTGTGCGTATTCTGGAAAGCGGTGATACAAAGCGTAGCCTGCCTAGGAAAGAGTTGGCGTTTGCGAAATGCTGCTACTGGTGCCGCCGCTGCTGTTCTTGCGGCGGGAGTCCATACATCTACCCAGTGGGCTGTCACAGTCATATAGTCCTGACCCTGCCCTGCTCCACTTGTCCACATGTCCGTGGTTAAGTGGACATTGGGTACAACTGCATTTTTTAGGACACTGGTGAGTCTTTTTCTGACGTCCGTGTACATTCTCGGTATCGCCTGCCTAGAGAAGTGGAACCTAGATGGTATTTGGTAACGGGGGCACACTACCTCAAGAAATTGTCTAGTTCCCTGTGAACTAACGGCGGATACCGGACGCACGTCTAACACCAACATAGTTGTCAAGGCCTCAGTTATCCGCTTTGCAGCAGGATGACTGCTGTGATATTTCATCTTCCTCGCAAAGGACTGTTGGACAGTCAATTGCTTACTGGAAGTAGTACAAGTGGGCTTACGACTTCCCCTCTGGGATGACCATCGACTCCCAGCAGCAACAACAGCAGCGCCAGCAGCAGTAGGCGTTACACGCAAGGATGCATCGGAGGAATCCCAGGCAGGAGAGGAATCGTCAGAATTGCCAGTGACATGGCCTGCAGGACTATTGGCATTCCTGGGGAAGGAGGAAATTGACACTGAGGGAGTTGGTGGGGTGGTTTGCGTGAGCTTGGTTACAAGAGGAAGGGATTTACTGGTCAGTGGACTGCTTCCGCTGTCACCCAAAGTTTTTGAACTTGTCACTGACTTATTATGAATGCGCTGCAGGTGACGTATAAGGGAGGATGTTCCGAGGTGGTTAACGTCCTTACCCCTACTTATTACAGCTTGACAAAGGCAACACACGGCTTGACACCTGTTGTCCGCATTTCTGTTGAAATACTTCCACACCGAAGAGCTGATTTTTTTGGTATTTTCACCAGGCATGTCAACGGCCATATTCCTCCCACGGACAACAGGTGTCTCCCCGGGTGCCTGACTTAAACAAACCACCTCACCATCAGAATCCTCCTGGTCAATTTCCTCCCCAGCGCCAGCAACACCCATATCCTCCTCATCCTGGTGTACTTCAACACTGACATCTTCAATCTGACTATCAGGAACTGGACTGCGGGTGCTCCTTCCAGCACTTGCAGGGGGCGTGCAAATGGTGGAAGGCGCATGCTCTTCACGTCCAGTGTTGGGAAGGTCAGGCATCGCAACCGACACAATTGGAGTCGGACTCTCCTTGTGGATTTGGGATTTCGAAGAACGCACAGTTCTTTGCGGTGCTACTGCTTTTGCCAGCTTGAGTCTTTTCATTTTTCTAGCGAGAGGCTGAGTGCTTCCATCCTCATGTGAAGCTGAACCACTAGCCATGAACATAGGCCAGGGCCTCAGCCGTTCCTTGCCACTCCGTGTGGTAAATGGCATATTGGCAAGTTTACGCTTCTCCTCCGACAATTTTATTTTAGGTTTTGGAGTCCTTTTTTTACTGATATTTGGTGTTTTGGATTTTACATGCTCTGTACTATGACATTGGGCATCGGCCTTGGCAGACGACGTTGCTGGCATTTCATCGTCTCGGCCATGACTAGTGGCAGCAGCTTCAGCACGAGGTGGAAGTGGATCTTGATCTTTCCCTAATTTTGGAACCTCAACATTTTTGTTCTCCATATTTTAATAGGCACAACTAAAAGGCACCTCAGGTAAACAATGGAGATGGATGGATACTAGTATACTTATGGATGGACTGCCGAGTGCCGACACAGAGGTAGCTACAGCCGTGGACTACCGTACTGTGTCTGCTGCTAATATAGACTGGATGATAATGAGATGAAATCAATATAATATCAAAAGTACTGCAGCCGGACAGGTATGTATATTTATTATGTAATGACTGATGACGGACCTGCTGGACACTGTCAGCTCAGCAGCACCGCAGACTGCTACAGTAAGCTACTATACTATAGTAGTATGTACAAAGAAGAAAGAAAAAAAAAACCCACGGGGAGGTGGTATACAATTATGGATGGACTGCCGAGTGCCGACACAGAGGTAGCTACAGCCGTGGACTACCGTACTGTGTCTGCTGCTAATATAGACTGGATGATAATGAGATGAAATCAATATAATATCACTAGTACTGCAGCCGGACAGGTATGTATATTTATTATGTAATGACTGATGACGGACCTGCTGGACACTGTCAGCTCAGCAGCACCGCAGACTGCTACAGTAAGCTACTATACTATAGTAGTATGTACAAAGAAGAAAGAAAAAAAAAAACCACGGGGAGGTGGTATACAATTATGGATGGACTGCCGAGTGCCGACACAGAGGTAGCTACAGCCGTGGACTACCGTACTGTGTCTGCTGCTAATATAGACTGGATGATAATGAGATAAAATCAATATAATATCACTAGTACTGCAGCCGGACAGGTATGTATATTTATTATGTAATGACTGATGACGGACCTGCTGGACACTGTCAGCTCAGCAGCACCGCAGACTGCTACAGTAAGCTACTATACTATAGTAGTATGTACAAAGAAGAAAGAAAAAAAAAACCACGGGGAGGTGGTATACAATTATGGATGGACTGCCGAGTGCCGACACAGAGGTAGCTACAGCCGTGGACTACCGTACTGTGTCTGCTGCTAATATAGACTGGATGATAATGAGATGAAATCAATATAATATCACTAGTACTGCAGCCGGACAGGTATGTATATTTATTATGTAATGACTGATGACGGACCTGCTGGACACTGTCAGCTCAGCAGCACCGCAGACTGCTACAGTAAGCTACTATACTATAGTAGTATGTACAAAGAAGAAAGAAAAAAAAAAACCACGGGGAGGTGGTATACAATTATGGATGGACTGCCGAGTGCCGACACAGAGGTAGCTACAGCCGTGGACTAACGTACTGTGTCTGCTGCTAATATAGACTGGATGATAATGAGATGAAATCAATATAATATTACTAGTACTGCAGCCGGACAGGTATGTATATTTATTATGTAATGACTGATGACGGACCTGCTGGACACTGTCAGCTCAGCAGCACCGCAGACTGCTACAGTAAGCTACTATACTATAGTAGTATGTACAAAGAAGAAAGAAAAAAAAAAACCACGGGGAGGTGGTATACAATTATGGATGGACTGCCGAGTGCCGACACAGAGGTAGCTACAGCCGTGGACTACCGTACTGTGTCTGCTGCTAATATAGACTGGATGATAATGAGATGAAATCAATATAATATCACTAGTACTGCAGCCGGACAGGTATGTATATTTATTATGTAATGACTGATGACGGACCTGCTGGACACTGTCAGCTCAGCAGCACCGCAGACTGCTACAGTAAGCTACTATACTATAGTAGTATGTACAAAGAAGAAAGAAAAAAAAAACCACGGGGAGGTGGCATACAATTATGGATGGACTGCCGAGTGCCGACACAGAGGTAGCTACAGCCGTGGACTAACGTACTGTGTCTGCTGCTAATATAGACTGGATGATAATGAGATGAAATCAATATAATATCACTAGAACTGCAGCCGGACAGGTATGTATATTTATTATGTAATGACTGATGACGGACCTGCTGGACACTGTCAGCTCAGCAGCACCGCAGACTGCTACAGTAAGCTACTATACTATAGTAGTATGTACAAAGAAGAAAGAAAAAAAAAAAACCACGGGGAGGTGGTATACAATTATGGATGGACTGCCGAGTGCCGACACAGAGGTAGCTACAGCCGTGGACTAACGTACTGTGTCTGCTGCTAATATAGACTGGATGATAATGAGATGAAATCAATATATATGTATATATAATATCACTAGTACTGCAGCCGGACAGGTATATATATTTATTATGTAATGACTGATGACGGACCTGCTGGACACTGTCAGCTCAGCAGCACCGCAGACTGCTACAGTAAGCTACTATAGTAGTATGTATAAAGAAGAATGAAGAAAAAAAAAACCCACGGGTAGGTGGTATACAATATTATATATATATTATATACAATTATATATATATATATATATATATATATATATATATTAAACTGGTGGTGATTGATTATTAAACTGGTGGTCAGGTCACTGGTCACACTATCAGCAACTTGCAAGTAGTACTCCTAAGCAGACAATCACAATATATATTATACTGGTGGTCAGTGTGGTCACAATGGCAGTGTGGCACTGACTCTGGCAGCAAAAGTGTGCACTGTACGTTATATGTACTCCTGAGTCCTGCTCTCAGACTCTAACTGCTCCCCACTGTCAGTGTCTCCCCCACAAGTCAGATAATTAATACAGTCACACTATCTAATCTATATCACTTCAGCAAGTAGTAGTAGTATAGTAGTACTCCTCCTAATAATGCTCCCCAAAATTACTACTACTGTGTCTCTCTCTACTGTCTCACTCTCTTCTCTAAACGGAGAGGACGCCAGCCACGTCCTCTCCCTATGAATCTCAATGCACGTGTGAAAATGGCGGCGACGCGCGGCTCCTTATATAGAATCCGAGTCTCGCGATAGAATCCGAGCCTCGCGAGAATCCGACAGCGGGATGATGACGTTCGGGCGCGCTCGGGTTAACCGAGCAAGGCGGGAAGATCCGAGTCGCTCGGACCCGTGTAAAAAAAACTGAAGTTCGGGCGGGTTCGGATTCAGAGGAACCGAACCCGCTCATCTCTAATCTAAATGTCACCTTCACAAATCCTCGGGTCCTGACGGCCTGTCCAAAGAATTTATAAAATACTACAACCACATACTGCTCCTGCTTTGGTGGCACTTTTAAATGATATCTGCCAAAATCACACCCCTTTTCCTTATTTTAACTCAGCTCATACTATCCTACTTCCAAAGCCTCACCATGATCTCTAGTTAATAGATTCATATCGACTGATCACACTACCTAACACTGATATTAAGTAGCAAAAATGATGGCGGATTGGCTTGCGCGATTTCTTCCACATATTTTAACAAACTACCAACTTGGCTTTGTGCATGATACCCACTCAGTTAAGGGAGTACGCTCAGTGACAACTGTTCTGTTGCTTCTTCCCAGTCACCTCACATGCAAAACATACTGCTTAGCCTTGACACTACAAAGGCGTTTGACATTGTGCTTTGGGGGTTATTCTCAGTTGTTAGCAAACCAAAATAGTTAGCAACTGGGCAAAACCATGTTGCACTGCAGGTGGGGCAGATGTAACATGTGCAGAGAGAGTTAGATTTGGGTGGGTTATATTGTTTCTGTGCGTGGGTAAATACGGCCTGCTTAATGTTTACACTGCAATTTAGATTTCAGTCTAATACACTCTGCACATGTTACTTCTGCCCCACCTGCAGTGCAACATGATTTTGCCCAATTGCTAACTTTTCTTTGGTTTAAAATTTTCATCCTTCTTTTATTGAGATAATCCGATACTTCTACATATCACCCTCCAATTCACTTCAAATTAATGGATATTGTAGTAATCCAATCACTATGTTTGTGGTACCTGTCAGGGGTGCCCCCTTTCTCAACTCTTATTTAATATAGCCATTTACCCTCTACTGTGCATACTTCAAAATAATATTAGTTTTCAAAGGATTGCAATAAAATAAACTGATTGCATGTGCGGACGATATTTTATTACATGTCTTTATTACAGCCTTCTGAATCCATGCCTTACATATATCAGATATTACAACAGTTTATAGAGATTTCAGAATTTCAAGTTAGTAAGTCAAAATCCATCGCACTTTGCTTGGGCAGGGGGGGGACTCTCTCAGAAATGTAGTGGGCCTTTATCATGGAGGTCTGATTCCATCACTTATTTGGGGATTACACTCCCTAGGAGACCAAGCATTCTTTATGATCTTAATTTCACATCTATGTTATGTGGGATATCTGCTGAACTGGAGAGTTGGAAATCTCTACCCTTGTCATACGTTGGGAGAGCTAATCTTATTATAATGGTGTCTTATCCCGGCTAATGTACCTGATTCAGGTTTTACCTTTATGCTAACGCCCAAAAGATATTCAACATACACAGTTTCTGTTCTGGCGGTTTATATGGCATGGCAGAAGACCACGTATAGGACATATAAAACTGCAACAATGAGTCTCTAATGGGGGTGTTAATTTTCCCAATGTTCATATGCATTGTCAGGCTGCTCACTTAAGATATCTTAAAGACTGGTTGCATTGTCAGGACAATTACGGTAATATATCTTTAGAGAGGGATTTCCTCAAAGGAGGAGACTTAGGAATACATTTACTAGGCAGTGATAAAAGTGGAGAAGTGAGCCAGTGGAGAAGTTGGCCATGGCAACCAATCAGCATTGACGTAACATTTATAATTTACATACAGAGCAGCTGACTGGTTACCATGGGCAAACTTCTCAACTGGCTCACTTCTCCACTTTTATCACTGCTTAGTACATGTCCCCCTTAGTATCATTTTTACATTTACAAGATCAAGAAATCCTACCTCATATTTAGGAAAATCCACTCCTGGTATTTCAAAAAACTATGGCATGCCCTGCGACATAGACATAACTTGAATGTACACAAATCCTTGTACCTCCCCCTTGTTTCTAATCCTGACCTCCAGGAGGGGCAAGCTCAATATCCCTTTAATTTATGGAGACTGGGTAAGTGATTAATATTGGACGCCTTGTAGTGTGACAAGAAATCACATATACCGGATAAAATTCCAACACACTTTATTACCAGCACAGGCAGGTTACAGCTTCAAACACCAGGCTTGTAGTTCAGGTTATCGGGCAGTTCTCAAAACAGCATATGGTTACAGCAGTAGAGGATCATATCAGTATAGTTCAGTGGGCGTGACATCCCCACACCCCCTTCTGGATACTAATCACCATCAGAAGCCCCATTCTGTGCTCTGAACACATTCTTAAGGGTAGATTACAGGTCCAGTTTAAGTTGCCCAGTTCCTGGCTGACAACGGATTGAGGCAACACCTGAACTGGACCTTTCAGTCCTACTGTTTCTGCTCTGCTAATCCTGTGACATCTGGATATGCACATTAAATTTATGTGGAACTATGCTGTTTCTGCCACAGTAGACCCAGAGCTATGTCAGCCTCTCACATCCCAGGTCACTGCGAAATATCCAATACTGCAGGACACCCAGTGGCTTTTCTCTTAACTCAACATTTTACCAGCTTAGTTATCAGATACTTTCCCAAGAATGACTGGCCAACCCTGCTTGATTCACTGCTACAGCAAGAGTCACTCAACAAACGGGCAATCTCAGCTTACAAATGACTCCATGTTCAGTTGGACCACTCTAAAATCCCAAAAGATCCCAGGTTTACAAATGAAGGTCTTACTTAAAGCTTGTTTGAGGTCAAGCCGGTCATTATCTTCTGCATTGTATAAGGAAATGTTTCTTAACATAGGACCTTATTCAATACAAAGAAATATAACCAGGCGCTAATAAATCATCACCATGTCCTGGTGATCGAATACTAATGTTAAAAATTAAATACAAAAACAACTATAGATTAATATATACTTAAGCTGCAGGAGAGAGCTTGACTTGGGGTAGAACAAGTCAAAAAGAACCGGCACCTGGAAATCCCCAGTACCAATAACCAAAGAACACTGAACAAATCCCCTCTTGCGCTATAAATGATATGGTATGGCTCAAAGTTCAATAAAAACAGACTTGTAATTCCATAAATTCTATATATTTTAATACATAAAAAAGATATATATATATATATATATATTTTACAGATGAACTAATCGACCGGTCAATAAAATCACTAACAATATGTATTCATATATAATACTATAAACTTCCTGAGGAGGTGGATCTAAGTAAACTCTGTGCACAGAGAAGTATAATTTTAAAAAAATTAAAAGTCAGTTCATATATTGGATTCAAAAAATCAAATACCAGCTGTGATTTGAGCCCATGTAACAAATAGTATCTTTGCAAGTTACTTTGTAATGGAATTCCTCAATGTGTTGCCACTCAGCAAAGAAAGATGATATTGTGCAGAATAACCGCTCCACACTGGAGCCTTACGT
Source organism: Pseudophryne corroboree (assembly GCF_028390025.1). Classification (NCBI taxonomy): domain Eukaryota; kingdom Metazoa; phylum Chordata; class Amphibia; order Anura; family Myobatrachidae; genus Pseudophryne; species Pseudophryne corroboree. Next base: position 163,501,274 of record NC_086449.1, read on the forward strand.
GTGGCTTGCACCTGTTGTTACAGCACGGGAGAGTCCAAATGGCAGACGAGGCGGTCTCAGGCTGCGGGAACGGCACCTGCGCTGGCGCCTGCTGCACTGATTGTTACCCGACTTCCAAGCTCTATGAGTCCACACCTCCAAGTGCCATCTGCAGACACCACAGTCGCGGCTTCTCTCCTCCCAATCTCCGCCTGTCCAGGGACAGCAACGCCGGATGGTAGAGTAGTTAAGGGTACAAAGAAAGCTGGTACAGGGGTCCAATATTCTGCTTCTGACGCATTTCGCTCCTCTTACGGGGGCTTTATCAAAGAAAGATAAAGCCCCCGTAAGAGGAGCGAAACGCGTCAGAAGCAGAATATTGGACCCCTGTACCAGCTTTCTTTGTACCCTTAACTACTCTACCATCCGGCGTTGCTGTCCCTGGACAGGCGGAGATTGGGAGGAGAAAAGCTGCGACTGTGGTGTCTGCAGACGGCACTTGGAGGTGTGGACTCATAGAGCTTGGAAGTCGGGTAACAATCAGTGCAGCAGGCGCCAGCGCAGGTGCCGTTCCCGCAGCCCGAGACCGCCTCGTCTGCCATTTGGACTCTCCCGTGCTGTAACAACAGGTGCAAGCCACACGTAAGGCTCCAGTGTGGAGCGGTTATTCTGCACAATATCATCTTTCTTTGCTGAGTGGCAACACATTGAGGAATTCCATTACAAAGTAACTTGCAAAGATACTATTTGTTACATGGGCTCAAATCACAGCTGGTATTTGATTTTTTGAATCCAATATATGAACTGACTTTTAATTTTTAAAAAATTATACTTCTCTGTGCACAGAGTTTACTTAGATCCACCTCCTCAGGAAGTTTATAGTATTATATATGAATACATATTGTTAGTGATTTTATTGACCGGTCGATTAGTTCATCTGTAAAATATATATATATATATATATATATAGATACACAAAACTCCGGCACTCACGGCCTCCCCCACAGGGTGTACCTTGCTCCGGTGCCCTCCTCAGGGTGATAGCCCTTATACATACACAATGGGAAATAAGAGGCGGCACTCAGCAGACTTGTGAAGCAAAATCAACGTAGTGTATTCAGTACGGCCAACGTTTCGGGGACCACCTCCCCGTCTTCAGGACGAGTGTACAGTGTCAAACAAACATATTTATAACAAAAGACTTACCCCCCTTGATCAATTTCCCCGCTTGGGTCCTCCACGGCCGCGTCTCCCGCGCTTCCAGCCCGGCGTCCACAGCGCACCACCTGATCCAAACCACGTGATGCGGAAGTGACGTCACGGCGCCTAGGACGGTCCGCGTTACCATGGCAACCCTGTAAATAATAACATACAAGCACAAGTGCGGTTGTCAGCCACGGTCATGTACTATTTCTTAATGCATCAGGTCCTGTGAGGACATTACTATATACACAAAGTGACTTGTAAGATGACGGGTATTAAACCCATCAAATAGCAGCGTGATCCTTATACATCATAAGATCCCTAAACCGGGAATTACATATACCTAAACGAATAATACATAAAAAAATAATACATAAAAATTTTTTTTACATGACCGATCTAGACTAACAACCCCTACATCTCGCACATAATAGTCTAACAAAAGGGTTAATCACATACGTGCATCCTAACAGTGCAACCTACAGTAAAAGGAATAAAAGACAGAAAGCTAAAAATATTCATTTTCTGGCAGCCTGAGTTGTTCATACCGGCTGTCATCGACTACCTCAATATTAGATGTCTAACATTAGTGATAACCTTACCCCGTGTTATTTTAGGATACAAATGGACCACTCATATCTCACTAAAATACTTGACAAGATCGTAAACAATTCATGAGAAATTCATAAAAAATTAATCAGACCTAGGCTTTCATTAAACCCCCCTGGTTTTAATGTATTCAGCCTGTGAATCCACATAGATTCCAACTGTAGGAGCTGCTTGCCCCTGTTACCTCCCCGCTGTGATGTTGGAACATGATCTATTATTCTATGTTTAAACGTCGCCATCCCGTGCTTAAATTCCAAAAAGTGGCGCGCCACCGGCTGCTCCCCACTACCTGATGCCAGGGCGTTCCTAATGGCTTGTCTGTGTTGCGCCATCCTTATTTTAAATTGGCACTCGGTCTTACCAATGTAGTAGCGCCCACAGGGGCACATAATGGCATATACTACAAATTTGGAGCTACACGTTAGTGGCCATTTTATTGGAAATTTTTTGCCACTAAAGGGGTGGGAGATACTGTCCCCTGGGGACATATGCGAACAAGTTGTACATCCTGTACATTTAAAACATCCATTTTTTCGTGTTAAAAAATTAGTGGGGGTAGTTTTTAACTTGGACAAATCTGTCTTCACCACTATATCCCTAATACTTCTCCCTCTCGTGTAACTTGGCATTAGGCGTTTGTCATGGAATATTTTCAATTCTGGGTCAGTAGACACCAGGGGCCACAAGGTCTTAACTTTCTTATTGACCACATCACTTTTCACATTGTATTCATTAACCCATGGGATAACCCCAGTTTTTTCTTTTTGGTTATGGGCCTGCAAAAGTGTTTCTCTATTTTGTTCCTGTGCTTTTTTTCTCGCACCCTTCAGTAGGTTTCTAGGGTAGCCTCTCTGTTGGAACCTCTGTTCCATCTCATCCAGTTGTTTAAATCTTTCGGACTCCTCATTGTTAACTCTACATACTCGCAAAAATTGCGAGTATGGGAGACCTTTAATTGTGGCAGGGGGATGGAAGCTATCATACCTTAAGATCATATTACGATCTGTGGGTTTTTTATATAACCCTGTGACTATCTTCCCTCCCTGAATCCTGATCCTGATGTCCAAGAAACAAATCTCAGACTCATGACATGCCAGCGTCAATTTGATGGGACAGATTGTGGAGTTATGGGCCGACACCAAGTCGACCAGATCCTGAGCATCCCCTCTCCAAAAGAGGAGCAGGTCGTCAATATACCTATAATAGATGAATAAACGCTCCGCCACTCGAGGATCTGCAAAAAATAATGATCTTTCCACATCCCACATATACGCATTTGCGAACGAGGGTGCCACCGGTGACCCCATGGCACACCCCGTCCGCTGTCTGAAATACATATCATCAAAGATGAAAAAGTTATGAGTAAGCGTAAACTCTAACAGGATAATGAAAAAATCAATATCTGGCCCCTCATATTTCACATTTCCAGTAATCAGTTGCCTCACTGCCTGCAACCCCTGTGCATGGGGTATGCAGGTGTAGAGGCTTGTGACATCGGCCGTTGCCAAAATGACCTCTGCTGGTATAGTATCAGTGGCCAGAAACTTTCTTAACAGCATATTAGAGTCCTTCAGATGTGTGAATGTCCCCTGGATGCAGGGTTGAAGGAAGGCATCCAAATAAATCGCCACTGGCTCACACAGGGACCCCCTGGCAGAGATGATGGGTCGTCCAGGAGGCCTCTGTGTGTCCTTGTGGATCTTGGGAATTGTGTAGAATAGTGGTGTGACAGGGAACTCTGGACAGAGTTTCTTAACCAGGTCTGCTGAAACCACGCCCTCATCTTGTGCTTGTTGCAAAATGTCCAGCAGTTCTAATCTATATTCCTGGGATGGGTCTTTTGCAAGTTTACAGTAAGTCTCCTCATCATCAAGGAGCCTGTGGCATTCGATTTTATAGTCTGTCACATTCTGCACCACAATGGCACCCCCCTTGTCAGCCTTCCGCACAATAATATCTTTTCTTTTTCCTAGGGCTTTCAATGCATCTCGCTCATCCTGTTTTAAGTTGTGATGCTTATCAGGGCATACTGAGCTCCCTGCGGCTTCTACCATCCTGTGAAATGTCTTTAATGACGGATTCTGTGTAACAGGATCAAATTTAGATCTGGGCCCTAATTTCTGTATTCTTGGAGGCATGGCGTTCTGCGCCCTGGGGGAAGTGTCCTTACTAAAGTGCTCCTTGAGCTTTAAAGTGCGGTGCAGTTTAAAAGTGTCCACTTTCCATCTAAAATCATTCCCAAAATTAGTGGGGACATACGCCAACCCTTTGTTCAGAACTCTTACCTCGGCAGGGGTGAGGGGGGTTGATGACAGGTCACTTTGTGTATATAGTAATGTCCTCACAGGACCTGATGCATTAAGAAATAGTACATGACCGTGGCTGACAACCGCACTTGTGCTTGTATGTTATTATTTACAGGGTTGCCATGGTAACGCGGACCGTCCTAGGCGCCGTGACGTCACTTCCGCATCACGTGGTTTGGATCAGGTGGTGCGCTGTGGACGCCGGGCTGGAAGCGCGGGAGACGCGGCCGTGGAGGACCCAAGCGGGGAAATTGATCAAGGGGGGTAAGTCTTTTGTTATAAATATGTTTGTTTGACACTGTACACTCGTCCTGAAGACGGGGAGGTGGTCCCCGAAACGTTGGCCGTACTGAATACACTACGTTGATTTTGCTTCACAAGTCTGCTGAGTGCCGCCTCTTATTTCCCATTGTGTATGTATAAGGGCTATCACCCTGAGGAGGGCACCGGAGCAAGGTACACCCTGTGGGGGAGGCCGTGAGTGCCGGAGTTTTGTGTATCTGGATTTAGGTTCTTGTGTGCTGTGCAAGCACAAAGTTCCTCTCAAGGCACCTGGAATGTTTTGATCCTATGTTTTGACCACCCCTTGGATCCAGGTTCCCTGGTTTTTTGCACTGTCACTTTTGGTGAGTGTGGACTTTGCACATTTATGCACTTGCACTTTATCACAGAAACATGGCAGCCCTGACACATGAGGGTGGAGACTTTACCTCTTTCCTTCTACATTGTGATACATATGAGACCCTAAGCTTCTCTGATGTGGAGGCTGAAAAAATATTGCATAAAGAACCTGCGTTCTTAGAAGTAATTACACCTTCCGATGATGACATCCAACGTGATTTATTCCGGTTACGTAAGAGGGAGTTGGACTATTTATATCATAGTCGCACGTTGTCAGACTATTATAGAGCTAAACAACTGCCTAGAGGCTTTAGAGTCCACAATATACCCACTATTGGGAGATATAGCATGGACTTTTGTAAAAAGTGGATTTCGGTGCTTAACAAATGTTCAATGGATTTAATCCTATTGGTCATTGATGAATCTTCTAAAGAATTAGCTAAAACTCGCGAGAACATCACCAAGTTTGAGACAGAACATGCTGAATTACTGTCCTCAGAGCAATCAAAGTCATGGATACTCAAAATTAATGACCAAGTTGAACAATATAAGAATAACCTCCTTAAATTTAAAAAGGAAAAGCTACAAAAAGTGCAAATGGATTATGCACACCACAGAGTATACACTTGGTTAAACAACACAAATACCAGTGATACTAGGAGGAAGTTTGCACGTAATCCACGATTCAGAAGCAGAGGAAGACAGCAACATACCTCGGCAAGTGAGTCAGATGAAGCTGGGACACCGTCGGCAAGTTCATCACGTGAGGAGACCCCTTTAGGGGTGAACACCCGGGCTGTGGTGGCAGCACGGGGAGGAAAAGCAAAAGCAAACCCACGCGACGAGGAGGACAGAACCAGCGGCAAAAGCAAAGCCAAAACTGCGAAGGGGAAGAAACGTTAATCTTCAACCTGTCATCAACCCCCCTCACCCCTGCCGAGGTAAGAGTTCTGAACAAAGGGTTGGCGTATGTCCCCACTAATTTTGGGAATGATTTTAGATGGAAAGTGGACACTTTTAAACTGCACCGCACTTTAAAGCTCAAGGAGCACTTTAGTAAGGACACTTCCCCCAGGGCGCAGAACGCCATGCCTCCAAGAATACAGAAATTAGGGCCCAGATCTAAATTTGATCCTGTTACACAGAATCCGTCATTAAAGACATTTCACAGGATGGTAGAAGCCGCAGGGAGCTCAGTATGCCCTGATAAGCATCACAACTTAAAACAGGATGAGCGAGATGCATTGAAAGCCCTAGGAAAAAGAAAAGATATTATTGTGCGGAAGGCTGACAAGGGGGGTGCCATTGTGGTGCAGAATGTGACAGACTATAAAATCGAATGCCACAGGCTCCTTGATGATGAGGAGACTTACTGTAAACTTGCAAAAGACCCATCCCAGGAATATAGATTAGAACTGCTGGACATTTTGCAACAAGCACAAGATGAGGGCGTGGTTTCAGCAGACCTGGTTAAGAAACTCTGTCCAGAGTTCCCTGTCACACCACTATTCTACACAATTCCCAAGATCCACAAGGACACACAGAGGCCTCCTGGACGACCCATCATCTCTGCCAGGGGGTCCCTGTGTGAGCCAGTGGCGATTTATTTGGATGCCTTCCTTCAACCCTGCATCCAGGGGACATTCACACATCTGAAGGACTCTAATATGCTGTTAAGAAAGTTTCTGGCCACTGATACTATACCAGCAGAGGTCATTTTGGCAACGGCCGATGTCACAAGCCTCTACACCTGCATACCCCATGCACAGGGGTTGCAGGCAGTGAGGCAACTGATTACTGGAAATGTGAAATATGAGGGGCCAGATATTGATTTTTTCATTATCCTGTTAGAGTTTACGCTTACTCATAACTTTTTCATCTTTGATGATATGTATTTCAGACAGCGGACGGGGTGTGCCATGGGGTCACCGGTGGCACCCTCGTTCGCAAATGCGTATATGTGGGATGTGGAAAGATCATTATTTTTTGCAGATCCTCGAGTGGCGGAGCGTTTATTCATCTATTATAGGTATATTGACGACCTGCTCCTCTTTTGGAGAGGGGATGCTCAGGATCTGGTCGACTTGGTGTCGGCCCATAACTCCACAATCTGTCCCATCAAATTGACGCTGGCATGTCATGAGTCTGAGATTTGTTTCTTGGACATCAGGATCAGGATTCAGGGAGGGAAGATAGTCACAGGGTTATATAAAAAACCCACAGATCGTAATATGATCTTAAGGTATGATAGCTTCCATCCCCCTGCCACAATTAAAGGTCTCCCATACTCGCAATTTTTGCGAGTATGTAGAGTTAACAATGAGGAGTCCGAAAGATTTAAACAACTGGATGAGATGGAACAGAGGTTCCAACAGAGAGGCTACCCTAGAAACCTACTGAAGGGTGCGAGAAAAAAAGCACAGGAACAAAATAGAGAAACACTTTTGCAGGCCCATAACCAAAAAGAAAAAACTGGGGTTATCCCATGGGTTAATGAATACAATGTGAAAAGTGATGTGGTCAATAAGAAAGTTAAGACCTTGTGGCCCCTGGTGTCTACTGACCCAGAATTGAAAATATTCCATGACAAACGCCTAATGCCAATTTACACGAGAGGGAGAAGTATTAGGGATATAGTGGTGAAGACAGATTTGTCCAAGTTAAAAACTACCCCCACTAATTTTTTAACACGAAAAAATGGATGTTTTAAATGTACAGGATGTACAACTTGTTCGCATATGTCCCCAGGGGACAGTATCTCCCACCCCTTTAGTGGCAAAAAATTTCCAATAAAATGGCCACTAACGTGTAGCTCCAAATTTGTAGTATATGCCATTATGTGCCCCTGTGGGCGCTACTACATTGGTAAGACCGAGTGCCAATTTAAAATAAGGATGGCGCAACACAGACAAGCCATTAGGAACGCCCTGGCATCAGGTAGTGGGGAGCAGCCGGTGGCGCGCCACTTTTTGGAATTTAAGCACGGGATGGCGACGTTTAAACATAGAATAATAGATCATGTTCCAACATCACAGCGGGGAGGTAACAGGGGCAAGCAGCTCCTACAGTTGGAATCTATGTGGATTCACAGGCTGAATACATTAAAACCAGGGGGGTTTAATGAAAGCCTAGGTCTGATTAATTTTTTATGAATTTCTCATGAATTGTTTACGATCTTGTCAAGTATTTTAGTGAGATATGAGTGGTCCATTTGTATCCTAAAATAATACGGGGTAAGGTTATCACTAATGTTAGACATCTAATATTGAGGTAGTCGATGACAGCCGGTATGAACAACTCAGGCTGCCAGAAAATGAATATTTTTAGCTTTCTGTCTTTTATTCCTTTTACTGTAGGTTGCACTGTTAGGATGCACGTATGTGATTAACCCTTTTGTTAGACTATTATGTGCGAGATGTAGGGGTTGTTAGTCTAGATCGGTCATGTAAAAAATTTTTTTATGTATTATTTTTTTATGTATTATTCGTTTAGGTATATGTAATTCCCGGTTTAGGGATCTTATGATGTATAAGGATCACGCTGCTATTTGATGGGTTTAATACCCGTCATCTTACAAGTCACTTTGTGTATATAGTAATGTCCTCACAGGACCTGATGCATTAAGAAATAGTACATGACCGTGGCTGACAACCGCACTTGTGCTTGTATGTTATTATTTACAGGGTTGCCATGGTAACGCGGACCGTCCTAGGCGCCGTGACGTCACTTCCGCATCACGTGGTTTGGATCAGGTGGTGCGCTGTGGACGCCGGGCTGGAAGCGCGGGAGACGCGGCCGTGGAGGACCCAAGCGGGGAAATTGATCAAGGGGGGTAAGTCTTTTGTTATAAATATGTTTGTTTGACACTGTACACTCGTCCTGAAGACGGGGAGGTGGTCCCCGAAACGTTGGCCGTACTGAATACACTACGTTGATTTTGCTTCACAAGTCTGCTGAGTGCCGCCTCTTATTTCCCATTGTGTATATATATATATATATATATATATATATATATATCTTTTTTATGTATTAAAATATATAGAATTTATGGAATTACAAGTCTGTTTTTATTGAACTTTGAGCCATACCATATCATTTATAGCGCAAGAGGGGATTTGTTCAGTGTTCATAGGACCTTATTCAGCTTCAATTGCAGTTTTGCTAATTTAGCAAACTGCAACTGCTAGCACTCACATGCGGGAGGCTGCCAAGCACAAGGCAAGGCCGCCCAGCAAGCTAATGGCCGCCCAGCGGTTTGATCACAATTCAATTGTGATCGCCTTGTAGACCCAGCAAAATCAGGAAAGTCCCCTGCCTGCACAGCCTGGCTACGAAGGCAGGCGCAGCGCTGCCATCTTTCCCATCACAGCAGCTGAGTGAGACATCACGTGGCCATCCTTAAAAACCAGCCTGCGTTCTGTTAACACACACCCCGCCGCGTAAATGCCTTTGCATGTCAGTTAGGCAGAGGCGTTTGCATCACTGCTATGCAATCGCATTGCACGGCCCACGCACGCACAGAACGGGCCCCGCGCAAGCACACTGGCCCTATATTTGGCAAAATGCAATCACATTGTAGGTGTGATCCATGCTGCACAGAACACACCTCTCTCTGCACAGACTGTTTTTGACTGGTCTCTCCACCTATGACCTATGCTTTGAATGTAGCATGCCTCAAGCAGATTTAATGCATTGCCTTTGGTCGTGCCCCCTAATCTGTAATTTCTGGGTACTAATACGTACATATTCTGTGGAACATTTAGTATGCTAATTAACTTTAACATCGGAATGGGCATTTTTTGGAATTGTCACACAAGTTCTTCATATAACCAAGGGATGCAGGATCGCATAAAGCCAAATATGGATACAACCTGCTGACAACCCCCTACCCCCCCACTCGGTGTCCCTTTTTAAGGCTAAGCTATGTTACCTCTTTAAAAGGGAGTGGGTGGGAAATACGCTGGAAAGGGAGGTGAAAGTAAAACAAGTCTTAAGGGGGGTACTCTCGGAGCGATCGCTTCTTAAAATCTAAACAATCTGACTAGATTGCTTAGATTTTAAGCAGTGATGTCTCCGTGTGTACCCCCACAGCGATAGCGATGTGCGGCCCTGTGCATCGCTATCGCTGGTGCTAGATTGGCCTGCATACAGACTCAATCTAGCAGGTCGCTTATTACACCCGCTGGTTGAAACGAGCGGCTCCCCATCTCCCCCCGCACGGTCAGCACACAACTCTCCCCAAATCAGGCCGTGAATACAACCCTTTAGAAATGTGGGAAAGATACATAGCAACACTGTCTACTGCCATTAAAGCTCAGATTCACAGATTTCTTCACAAAATGGTATATAACCTGTATGGTGGATAGTGATCCGCCAATTGATCTGTGACTTTCCCTTTTCCGATGTAGGAGGTTGTGCTGGAGGGGGAGAGGGAGGGCGAGCAATTTAGTTATTAGTTGTTTTTCTTTTTAATCTTTGTATTTAACTTTACCAGGATAAGGGGGATGCGTTTGTGATTCTGGCAGTGACCGATGCAGAAATCCCGACACCACTCAGGATACTGGCGCTGGATCACCAATAGCCAACATCCCAAAGGTGAATATTAGGGTGGGTTTTAGGGTTAGGGCCCAGGGGGGTTGGGTTGAGCACTAGGGTGGATTAGCCTTAGCAGCCACCCCCGAGGGCTAGGTAAGGGGACGGGGTAAAAATTATCCCCTCCGATGTCGGGCTCTTCAATGTCGGGGTGCCGAGGTCAGTCATGTGACCACCGGCATCCCGACAACCAGGATATAGTATGTATAGTAGACTATGGCATATCTTACACTTGCATCTCCTTGTAGGCTGAGAACATTAAAGGGCTTGCTTGTGGATCTGAAAGCAGATCCAGATGAATCAGTCTATATTCGTGTCTAATGAAGATGTGATAGAGCTGATGCAGTGATACTGATGATGATGATGATGATGATGATAATGATGATGATAATTAGCAGCTGCTTTTAATTGCTTTTTCCAGCTGATAGTACAGGCATCCTCCTCTTCTGGAAGAAGTCCTAATTCACTGTGCTTGCCCTGAGGATATGGTGGGGGCAATGCTGTCTGGTGGCTATACCTCACCCCCCCTTACCTCCTTGCTCCATACTGTAAATTCAAATTTTACGTCAAGAAACTGTTCTCTTTTGTGTATATTGTGGTTTAGTACAAATAGGGTAATGCAATGGTATACATTCAGGATCACGGCTGTCAGGATCCTGGCAGCCAAAATACAGATGTCGAACTCCCGACAGCCGTGAGAACCCCTACGCCAGAAATCCAACCAGGTCAGCATCCCAACGACGGAATACTGACAGCTTGGATCCTGAAGGAATGTATAGCCAAGTGGGTTAGGATTTGGCTGCGAGGGAGGGAGGGAGGGAAGGGTTGGGGGGGTGTAGGTGTTTCAGGGGTTATGTTTAGGCACCACCTGGGGGGGTTAGGGTTAGGTTGCTGGGGGGTGGGGACAGGTTAGGGTTAAGCACCACTGGGGGGCTAGGTTTAGGCACTAATGGGAGGGTTAGGGTTAGGCTGCAGTAAGGGAGGGTAAGGGGGGTAGGGGGATGCCAGCGTCGGTATTGTGGCCGCCAGCGCCCCGTCCGTCGGAGTCATATACCGATCCCAATGCAACTCATGTCTTTAGAGATGCACCCGACTGAACATAAACAGCTATAAACACTTTTTCTTGTGACTCACAAATTCACCGCTGCTGCAGAGGACCAGATCCCGATGACGGAGGAGAAGACACTACTTTGGAAGGTGAGTAATTGCTGATTACTTAAGCTAATTTGAAACTTCTAATTGCATACCACCCAACATGACCCTCTCCAGAGGAGGGACGGAATGCTCTGCTCCTGGACTTCCCTCTTAATTTATGATTGCCATCACCTGTGCTGAAACACCTTTGTTATCCATTAACCTGTTCAAAACAGGTGGTTGGCAATCTTAAATTAAGAGAGAAGTCCGGAAGCAGAGCATTGTGTCCCTCCTGGAGAGGGTCATATTGGGAGGTATGCAATTGCTTCATTAGTCCTCAGGGGCGTTGCCACAAGGGGGGCCAGAGCAAGTCCAGGTCATTTAAAGATTTTGTGAAAAATCAGACTTGCTCTGAGGGTGAGTGATAAAAGATGCAGTGTTTTCTATAGAAATCAATCTCATTTTCTGTCCTGCAATTGAATAGCAAAACTATTAACATCACATGACTGTTATAAAATGCTTTTTGGATGCAATTAAGCCCCAGGTTCTCCTTTGTGAAACTCTAAATAAACACTTTGCCTGGTATACACACACACAGTGACTGATACACGGTGGAAATTATACAGGGATGTGTGAGACACCTAGCGTCAGCTGGACAGACATTCACACATAAGAAAAGATGGTATTGACCTAGTTGAAAATCATTCTAATGTTTAGATTTGCATAAAGACAGGTCCTACTGCTCTACTTCATTGTCACAGATAAACCCCCTTTCTGGGAAACTCTTTTATCAGCTGCTAGAAGTCAGAACTGAGATTAAGAAGGATCCCAGCAGAGCAAAATATATTAGACCTCCTTTCATCTTCTATTAATACTGTTAGTAATGCTGCCACTGATACATCAGAGATCATATTACTGCTGCTCTGCCGTTTTGTGACATCATGTGCCAATTTCTCCACTACAGTGTTAATTTTGTCTACAAAAGTTTTGATTAAAAGTATTAATCAACATTTCAGGACATAAATGAGACTAAAATTAGACCAAAATGAAAACTAAGATCCACTGACTAAATCTTTTTATTTTAATGTTTTTATCTGAAAAGATACATCATAAACTCATCACAAGCGACATGGGGGGTCATTCTGACCCATTCGCTCGCTGCTTTTTGTCGCAGCGGAGCGAACAGTTCCTACTGCGCATGCGCCGGCACGGTAGTGCGCCGGCGCATGCCAGATGGCCGCAGGCCGTAGCAGGGCTGCGATCGCCTCTGCCTGTCAATCAGGCAGAGGCGATCGCAGCCCTGCTACGGTTTTTGGTCGCTGGGTGGGAGGGGACGGAACTGCAGCGTTTGGCCGCCGTTTCGTGGGAGTGGTCTGGCCAACGCAGGCGTGGCCAGACCAAATGAGGGGCGGGCCGCAGCGGCTGCGTGACGTCACACGCAGCCGCTGCAGGCCAGGGAGCGATGAGTAGCTACCGGCTAGCACGCTAAAGCTGCGCTGGCCGGGAGCTACTCTTGAAGTGCAAATGCATCGGCGCTGTGCGATGCCTTTGCACTTCTGCGGGGGGGGGGGGGGGGGGGGGCACTGGCATGTCAGTGTGAATGATCATAGCTGTGCTAAATTTAGCACAGCTACGATCAACTCGGAATGACCACCATGGTCCAAAAACAAGCATGTACTACATTGATACATATTGGCCCTCATTCCGAGTTGTTCGCTCGGTAAAAATCTTCGCATCGCAGCGATTTTCCGCTTAATGCGCATGCGCAATGTCCGCACTGCGACTGCGCCAAGTAAATTTGCTATGTAGTTAGGAATTTTACTCACGGCTTTTTCATCGTTCTGGCGATCGTAATGTGATTGACAGGAAATGGGTGTTACTGGGCGGAAACAGGCCGTTTTATGGGCGTGTGGGAAAAAACGCTACCGTTTCCGGAAAAAACGCAGGAGTGGCCGGAGGAACGGAGGAGTGTCTGGGCGAACGCTGGGTGTGTTTGTGACGTCAAACCAGGAACGACAAGCACTGAACTGATCGCATATGCCGAGTAAGTCTGGAGCTACTCAGAAACTGCTACGAGGTGTGTAATCGCAATATTGCGAATACATCGGTCGCAATTTTAAGATGCTAAGATTCACTCCCAGTAGGCGGCGGCTTAGCATGAGCAAATCTGCTAAAATCCGCTTGCGAGCGAACAACTCGGAATGAGGGCCATAGTTTCCAAGTAGGGTATCGTTAGTAAATTCACAATATGGAAAATGTGTAGGGATACAAATTCCAAGAAACAAAATTACATATTGGGGGTATTTCTGAGTTGATCGCAGCAGGATTTTTGTTAGCAGTTGGGCAAAACCATGTGCACTGCAGGGGAGGCAGATATAACATGTGCAGAGAGAGTTAGATTTGGGTGGGTTATTTTGTTTCTGTGCAGGGTAAATACTGGCTGATTTATTTTTACACTGCAATTTAGATTGCAGATTGAACACACCACACCCAAATCTAACTCTTTCTGCACATGTTATATCTGCCCCCCCTGCAGTGCACATGGTTTTGCCCAACTGCTAACAAAAAATCCTGCTGCGATCAACTCAGAATTACCCCCATTGTAAGGTAAGTGCAACATTGCAATAAACCTAGTATAACAGATAGTGATGAACATTAGCCATCTCTGCTAAAATCCTAGGTATACCCTTTTCAAGTACCTCCATATTATACCAAGTAGTTAATCATGAATATAACAATGTTTTTCAGCAAAGCCATTACAGTTATCATTAAACTGTTTGAAAACATTATGACTAACACATTGGCTAAAATTAGACTAAAATAAAAACTGAGATCCACTGACTAAATCTTATCTAAAACAAAGCAAAAGACTAAAATGTGACTTTAAACCAGGGATGGGGAACCTTCAGCCCTCCAGCTGTTGCTGAACTACACATACCAGCATGCCCTGCAACTGTTTTGCAATTTGGTCATGCTAAAACTGTTGCAGGGCATGCTGGGATGTGTAGTTCAACAACAGCTGGAGGGCTAAATGTTCCTCATCCCTGCTTTAAACCATCTACAATTCTAAGGGGTGTATTCAATTCTTATCGGAAACTGCCGTCTTGATGGAAAGACGGCAGTTTCTGACTTTTTGAGGTCGGAAGGGGTTCCGACCTATTCAATGCCCCTCAGATTTTCTGACAAGTCAGGAATTCCAACTTGTCGGAAAACACATGGATCTGCGGCATAGCCGCGGATCCACGTGTTTTGTCAGAAGCGGCGGCCAAATCCGACAGGTTTTGGCCCTGTTTCCGACAATGTCAATCCGATTTTAATAAAAGACGGACTGGCATTGTCGTGAGCAACCAAAACCTGTCGGATTTGGCCGCTCATTGAATACTCAGTTGTCAGATCCTTTCTGTTGGAAAGGATCGACATCAATTGAATATACCCGTAAGTAAGTGACTAAGAGGTCTATTCAATTATTGTCAGAATTACTGATTTGTCGGAAAAATGGCACTTAATGACTTTTTTAGGTTGAATCTGGATTCAACCTATTCAAGTCCAATGCCGTTTTTCCGGCTTGTCGGAAATTCCAACTCGTCGGAAAACACGTGGATCGGCGGATTAGCTGCGGATCCATGTATTTTGTTGAATTTGCGGGCGTTTCTGACAGGTTTTTGGCCTGTTTTTGGCCATGACGATCTGACTTTAAAAAAGTTGGATCGGCATTGTCGAAAATGGGCCAAAAACCTGATAGAAATGCCCTCAAATTGAATACTGAAGTTTCGGATCCTTTCCGTAAAAGACTATCAAACAATAATTGAATAGAACTCTAAGACTAAAACTAAATTGAAAATCCTTATCAAAATGAACACTGCTGCACTATTGTGCCTGTACAGTATATACAGCTAGAAGGGGTGGTCTTCAGTATGCCACCGGCCGGGATCCCGGCGACCAGCATACCGGCGCCGGGATCCTGACTGTCGGCATTCCGACACATATTCTCCCTCTTGGGGGTCCACAACCCCCCTGGAGGGAGAATGAATAGAGTGGCGCGTGTAGCACGCCCCCGTGCCCGCAGCGAGCCCGCAAAGGGCTCATTAGCGCTCGCCATGCTGTCGGTATGCTGGCGGGATCCCGGCCGCCGGCCACTCATACTACACCCGCTAGAAGTATAGATTAGCACTTCAAGATCTGGGTGCTCCCTAGGATGTCTAGGTTTTCTCCTTCCGTTGGGAGGAACAGGGTAGCTCATGCTTTCCTTTTAGTGTCTTACACTACATCCAAGAAACAGACCATGGGGAATATTTATCATAAAATATTTTTGATAATACACTGCCTTGATTTTGTATTCACTAGACTATGCTCAGTTTCTGAATCCGCTAATATTCCTTTCCCTCACTCAGATCACAACCTTATCACCTGCATGCTCTCCTCCATTATTTCAAACTCATTGACACTAAAGTCAACCAACCTTCCTCAAACCCGCAGAATTATTAACACTATTAAGTTTCAACAACTTCCCACCTCTCTGCAAGAACCGCTCCCACCGATTTCAACATTCCCCTCTTCTGAGACTGCTGCATCACTCCTGAACCAAACTCTCGAAACAGCCCTTGATGAATTGGCTCCTGCTACCCATCTCACTCCACGTAGGCTTAGATGTCAACCATGGCATTCTACATTACACCTACAACAACTGTTACTTAAAGTAGAGCATCAGTGGTGTAAATCTCGTAGCGACTTCATCACATTTGAGTCTATCTACCACTCTTATTGTAATGCCCTGGACACTGCCAAACAGACATATTTCCAATAGCTCATCTCTGCCCAAGCCACTAACCCCAAGCAGTGGCGTCACAAGTGATAGGAGCTCAGTGACAGGAGCCAGGTTCTGCACTTTAACATTATGTACAGCACTCAGCTCCTGTCACTGTGTAGGAGCTGGCACTACAGCCACAGCTCTCCCTGGGGGCAGCCAGCATCTCCCAAACACCCGGCAAGATTAAAACGGGGGTGGGGACGCAAAGCCTTGCCCCTCCTACAAAGCTGCACCGGGTGTTACTGATGAAAGTGGTGCCTCTGACCCCAAGCAACTTTTTAAAACATATAAATCACTTCTTAACCCCCCCATACTCAACCCATTAGCTACTATCAGTGCACAAGAACTTGCTTACTACTTCAAGGACAAGATTGATAGGATCTGAAGTGAAATGGTATGCTCTTCATCAGTCAGTGACCTGCTCAATTCCCTACCAGAACCCTCTGGCATCTTCTCTTCACTTGATCCCACAAATGAAGATGAAGTCTCAACACTCCTCTTATCCTACTACTACACTACCTCTGATCTTGATCCTATACCAACACAAATCAGTAAACCTCTGTTTCCTGTGCTCATCCCAACCTTAACAAAAATCTATAATCTCTCTCTCTCTCTACTGATATCTTTCCATCACTGTTCAAGCGGGTCTGGGACTCCAGGTCGACAACAAAAAGGTCGACACACCTTAGGTCGATGCCAATTGGTCGACACACCGTAGGTCGACATGGACAAAAAGGTCGACATGGACAAAAGGTCGACAGGAACAAGGTCGACATGGAAAAAGTTTGATGTGAGTTTTTAATGTTTTTTTGGTGTCGTTTTCTTCGTACAGTGACCGGGAACCCCAATTAGTGCACCGCGTCCCCACGCATGGTGCCTTCGCTCCACTCCGCTTCGCTCAACACAGATTACAGTTCCAATCGTAGTCCACGTGGATCGTTAAGTATGAAAAGGTTCCAAAATAGAAAAAAATTGTGAAAAATTCATGTCGACCTTTTGTCAATGTCGACCTTTTGTCCATGTCGACCTAAGGTGTGTCGACCAATTGGCGTCGACCTAAGGTGTGTCTACATTTTTGTTGTCGACCCGGAGTCCGGATACCGTTCAAGCATGCAGTGATTACTCACATTCTGGAAAAAAAACTCACAATTCTGACCATAATTCTCTCTCTAACTGCCATCCCAACTCTCAGCTCCCATGCCCCTCCAAGCTACTTGAGAAAAGTGATTACACTCACTTCACACAGTTTCTTAACTCGCACAATTTATTGGACCCATTTCAGTCAGGCTTTCGTTCCCAACACTCCACAGAGATAGCACTGGCTAAGTAATGAATGATCTGGTCACTGCTAAGTCTAAAGGCCATTACTCCCTTCTTATTCTTCTAGAGCTCTCTGCTGCTTTTGACACTGTTGACTGTTGACCACTCTTTTCTCATACAAACACTACAATCCCTAGGTCTTCAGGACACAGCCATTTCTTGGTTCTCAGTCTACCTATCTAATCGCTTTTTGAGTGTCAGCTTCACTGATTCTACTTTCACTTCTCTACCTCTATCAGTTGGAGTACTCCCTGCTTTTCTCAATCTATACCACATCTCTTGGCAAACTAATCAGCTCTTTTGGATTTTAGTATTATCTGTATATGGATGATACTCAAACATACTTATCCACCCTAGCTTTGTCACCATCGGTATTGGACCGTGTCACTGGATGCCTTTCTGCAGATTCATCTTGGATGTCTTCTCATCACCTCAAGCTTAATATTTCCAAAACAGAATTATTTTTATTTTCACCAGCCAATAGTAGTTACTAACCTGATATCTGATATCCCCACAAGCTCGCTGCCTAGGTGTCATCCTTGACTCCGAACAGTCCCTTGCTCCCCGCATTCAATCTTTCTCTTAAATCATGCTAAATACATCTAAAAAAACTTATCCAAAATACGACCTTATCTTACAGAAGACATTGCAAAAGCTCTAATCCATGCACTCTGGATCTCCCACATTGATTATTGCAAAAGATTCCTTACAGGTCTTACCAAAAAGAGATTCTCACCACTACAATCCTTTTTGAGTGCGTCCGTGAGGCTGATCATCACTCGCTAGACTTTCATCATCTGCTGATCCGCTCTGTCAGTCACTCCATTGGCTGCCTGTTGTCTACCGTATTCAATATAAAATACTTTTACTTACATATAAGGCTACAGATGGAGGCACGCTAGTTGAGAGCATCTCCGTACGTCCGGGCGCGCCCGTATGGAGACGCTCAAAATGAGAGCATCTCTGTGCACTCCCGGCGTGACTAGGCGGATGGTTCACCTAGTCACGCAGGGAGTGCACACCTGCGATGCAGCTGCCTCAGATGAGCGTGGTTCTATCTGTATACACCAACATACGTCTCTTCGCTTATCTCAAAGTATCTCCCGTCTCCCGACTCGACCTCTCCACTCTACACATGATCTGAGCCTCTCATCCACGCGCATTACTCGCTCCCATTCATGATTGCAGGACTTACTTCGGCTGTACCTACTCTGTGGAATGCCCTCCCATGCATAATAAGACTCTCCTCTAGTGTCTAAACCTACAAGCGTTCCCTGAAAACTTACTTCTTCAGAAAAGATTATCAAATTCCAGACCGACCCACATAACCTTCATAAATATTCATATCTAATTCTAGGCCCAGGATTTTTAGTATCTAAAAAACTAAAATTAGGTTTTTTCAATCCATGTTTTAGGATTTTATGGGTTTTTAAAATCTCAGTTTAGGAATTGATAATTTGTATGAAAATAAAACAAAAACCACGCAATATATAATTATGTATGAAACATTGTGCCTTTATTACAGACTAACTGTTCTACCCATTCTTCGCACAGGAGTTTCTGATTTTCATGGTTGCAAATATAAATGAGTGTTAAAAATCTGGTAAATCTATAGAGCTGTAAATTTGAGACCTTTTAATGTAAGTAAATATTAATCCATGGTTCTTGGAGTTACAACCATTTTTGTAGTTTATTAAATTCTACACAATAGAGGTGCAATCCAAATTTTGATCGTATTGTCCAATGGACGATATTGTTCAAGTGACGCAAGCCACGCATTGGTAATTACGTCATTATGTCAACCCCCTTTTCATCCCCTTAAGGGAGGTTTATTAAAATTCTAATTATGTTGTTTTCCTATTTCCCACCTAAAGAATACCTATGTTAAATAAAATTTCACCTTATTAACAAGTAAGAGAATTAGTGATGAGTCAGTCAGTGAGTGAGTAGGGCTTTCATATTTATATATATATATATATATATATATAACACAAATGTACCCCAATCTGCTTTTATGGGGGGGCTGCACCTCTAGAATAACCCTAATGCTAGCTAAGGGTTCACAATAGACATACAAAACAAAATTCAGAGTGCGCACAGTAATTCTAAAATTAGTATAAACCAATTGTCATTAGCAAACAACCAACAACCGTTAAAAAATTTACAAATGTTTATTAAAAACAATCATGTATTGGACAAGTGAAACCTCTATGAAATTATTAATGAAGGCTTGTTTGTCCTTGAAAAAGAGTTCTGATTCCAACGTGTTTCGTCCTTGTTAGGACTTCATCAGGGGAAATCAACAGACAAACGTGATTCATCAGGAACCCACCTAATGGGTTAATTCCCGAAAGATGAGGCAATCTCTATCTCAAGGTGATAATGTATCCAAGATGTAATTTGGTCCAGTAAAATGACTTCTAACCAGAAGGATGATCAAAAAATAGTGGGTCTAATCCCAATATTCCCTAGTGAAACAACCTTATTCTTTGAGGTGATGGTGTGACCAATATAATAGTTTGGTCAAAGATGAGACTTCTATACAAGAAGATGGGCAATATATCGCCTCCACTGGGTGAGTGTGGACCTTCGTGGTAAATAGTATTGAAACAGTGATCACTAATATGATACCATAAATAAGGATAGATATCCCTAAAGAGAGGCTTCCCAGTGATGTGCATGTGTCTCCTCCAAAAATGTGGAGGAGACACAAAGAATAAGGTTGTTTCACTTGGGAATATTGGGATTAGACCCACTATTTTTTGATCATCCTTCTGGTTAGAAGTCATTTTACTGGACCAAATGACATCTTGGTTACATTATCACCTTGAGATAGAGATTGCCTCATCTTTTGGGAATTAACCCATTAGGTGGGTTCCTGATGAATCACGTTTGTCTGTTGATTTCCCCTGATGAAGTCCTAACAAGGACGAAACACTTTGGAATCAGAACTCTTTTTCAAGGACAAACAAGCCTTCATTAATAATTTCATAGAGGTTTCACTTGTCCAATACATGATTGTTTTTAATAAACATTTGTACATTTTTTAACGGTTGTTGGTTGTTTGCTAATGACAATTGGTTTACACTAATTTTAGAATTACTGTGCTCACTCTGAATTTTGTTTTGTATGTCTATTGTGAACCCTTAGCTAGCATTAGGGTTATTCTAGAGGTGCAGCCCCCCCATAAGAGCAGATTGGGGTACATTTGTGTGTAATATACTGTCAAAGTCGAAAAATATTCCAGTACATACACCACGTACTAACACACACACATGCCCGCTGCGCGTGCACTTGTTCCGCTGTGCGTGCACATATCCGCAATTTGCGTATGATCGCTCCCGCAGTCCTGCTCGTGGTATGGGTATTTACGGCAGAGTTTGTGAGCGCATAGAGGGTTATCAAAACATTACATATTTTACCTAAATAGTGCACATTGTACACAAAGTCCCCCCGCCCCCCCCCCGCTCCCACACCACATCAGCAAGTATCAACAGTTTAAATGATTCCAGGACTAAGGATTCGCCTTTGCATGATAGGAAGGGACAGACTAAGGTTATAAGGTGATGTCTAGTATCCAGCTGTAGGGTATTTTAAGGGTAACATTCCGGTGTTGGTTAGAGGAAGATCGCATGTTCCTGCGTATAGTTATGTGCAGAAGTAGAATTTAGACATACACTGTATTTACTGTATATTATGTATGCGGCGGGAATCCAGAGGAGACCACCCACAAGAGCAGTTGGGAAAGACATCGCCCACCTTTTCAAATCAACCTATGACCTCTCCTGTAATGTAAAGATGCATCTCTGTGTCCAATGGACAAAGGGATTACAGTATCCATTGTATTGTTTATGGAAGTAGTGTATAAAAAGTCTGTTGCTGCCTGGCCGGTCAGAAGACTCTGAACGCTATCTACCTGATGAGCGGAGGACTGGTCCAGGTTGCGCAAGCGAATATTCTCACGTATGTACAATTGACTGTAGCCATTTTACTCTGTTGTATTTTGTAGTGTATAAATTGTATTGTAATCCCCTTTCAGATATATACGCTGAGGTTTCGGAGCCCAGTGTTTAACTACAAATCGGTGTTGTGTCCTCTTTTCCCTGCTAGGGTTTAAAGTGTATTACATTATCTAATTGTATAAGGTTTAAGAGTGTATTGATAAGGTGTGTACGCACTGCGGGTACTTTATACCATCAGCGCTGCTTAAGGTTTAAGGTGTAACATCATTGCATTGCATTACTAATAAGGTTTAAAGTTTATCAAGAGTGTGTGCGCGCGCTGTGTGTACTTTGTACCCCCAGCGCGGCGTTTGTACGTTAAGTCCGTACACGGTACGGGACTCTGTATGCAAATAGCGTACAAAGTGCTTAGCGTGTGTATTAAATGGAATTGGGTTCAAGGTAAAAATCCTGCGCACTCTATTGCGGCCTTTAGTGGTGCCTTACCCTGATGTGTCACCACACACACCTGAAGGACATATACAATGCAAAACAATGGGATAGGAACCAACTGGTGGCGCAAAAAGAAAAATAAAGTGAATCAAACCAAAAGATACAAATTACCTAGACACAGCTGAAACTATGCAATGTCCTTATTGGTCAAAAGTCCAGAGTCCAAGGACTTCTCAAATTTGCTTCTCGTGAATGTCCAAAACCAAATGGTAACATGTAAAAAAACACAAATGGTACACACTAGTTCAGAGAAAAATCCCTGATGTGAAATATGAAATGTTTCTTCCCGGGTTCCTTGTACTGGGATGTCTATGGGAAGTGGTGTTCTAGCCATACAGGTTCACCTCGGTGTGAAAGGTATTATGGGCTCCTCACATGTGTGCTTACTTCAATATGTTTCCAAACAAGCTTATAAAGGTTTCTTTGGATTCTTAACATATAAACTTTATATGCTCCAATAGTGCTCCAATAGTGATTAATATCATATAATCTTTAAAATTGGCAGCTCACATTCAGGCTTACTTTAAAAGATGCCGTTCTTCCATGTAGCGGTTTCTTTATGGGTAAGTCGTCCTGTCGTTCTCAAATGTCTCCTCACTTTGTATTGTGCTCGATAAAAAGCATATAAACGAGGGGACGTGTGAGGATTCGTAATAAATTTATTATAAAAATGGTAAAAAATGTTTCCAAAGATAAAACAGAGATAGGATCCCCACAACGAAAACCAGAAATGAGGATCTTAATACAGCCCAGTCAGACAGTAAGAAAAGATGTTACCCCGGGAAATCTCACCGCTTTCTGGCTGGAATAACTGGTTGCTGTGGTGATCCAATTTGTCACATGCTCCCACCAACGCGTTTCTACTAAAAGACAAAGACTGGGCTGTATTAAGATCCTCATTTCTGGTTTTCGTTGTGGGGATCCTATCTCTGTTTTATCTTTGGAAACATTTTTTACCATTTTTATAATAAATTTATTACGAATCCTCACACGTCCCCTCGTTTATATGCTTTTTATCGAGCACAATACAAAGTGAGGAGACATTTGAGGACGACAGGACGACTTACCCATAAAGAAACCGCTACATGGAAGAACGGCATCTTTTAAAGTAAGCCTGAATGTGAGCTGCCAATTTTAAAGATTATATGATATTAATCACTATTGGAGCATATAAAGTTTATATGTTAAGAATCCAAAGAAACCTTTATAAGCTTGTTTGGAAACATATTGAAGTAAGCACACATGTGAGGAGCCCATAATACCTTTCACACCGAGGTGAACCTGTACGGCTAGAACACCACTTCCCATAGACATCCCAGTACAAGGAACCCGGGAAGAAACATTTCATATTTCACATCTGGGATTTTTCTCTGAACTAGTGTGTACCATTTGTGTTTTTTTACATGTTACCATTTGGTTTTGGACATTCACGAGAAGCAAATTTGAGAAGTCCTTGGACTCTGGACTTTTGACCAATAAGGACATTGCATAGTCTCAGCTGTGTCTAGGTAATTTGTATCTTTTAGCGTGTGTATTAAGTCTAGCGGCCGCAGCGGCTCCATAGTATAAGTGTGTTTATAGGTATAACTTTATGGTTTAAGATAATATCGACATTATCAATTGGGGGCATCGTCCGGTTTTTCCTCATACCCGCAGCCTAGCAGGTTAAAGCAGACTTTATCTATCAGCAAAGGGCGGACAGGTATCCACGTAAGCCTTCTCCTGGTTGGTGGATACACTGGTAAACCCTATCTCATTGCTGATAAGATGGCGTCTGCTCTGCATGGTTTGTAGGGATGCTGGTGGGATCCGTAAGGTAAATACGCAAAGCTATTTTAAAAGTCTGTGAATTTCTGTTTGGCGCCAAATGCGCACACAACACAAGCATACGCCTGTACTTTGTATTTGTATACCTGCTCGCATTGTTGCCATAAGTACTAATTACTAGATTCCTTTAGACCTGTGCTGAGAAATTTGTTGCTATTTAGTTAAAACATAGACTAGATATTAAGGAAGTAAACATAAAACACAAATACAGTCTGGCCTAGTTAAACAGGTTTATACAGAAAGATACTGTGTTTTGTTAAGTAAACGATTATAGGTAATATCGCTTACATTTATAGAAGTGTGGGATTTGTACTATTGCGGACGTACGTGTTTTTTTTGTACGTGTGTCTCAGACAAAGTACGGGACTGCGTATGCAACGTAAAGACATACGCACGGTCGCGTGTTTACGCAACATGCGTAAGGGTACGGCCGCTAAGTACAAATTACACAATAGCATTGTTTAGTTTAGGTGCGGGACGGTAGCCACGCGACAATAGCACAAATTGCTCAGTTTCCAAGATTTAGTTTAAATAAAACCTTTTTTACTGTATTACCTCTGGTACTAAGGCTGTTTATCTGAATGAAAGTTAATTTTCTGTACTGAAAAACCAAAGTGTATTTGAGTGAACGAGCGGGAGTGTGCAAACATAATAAAGGTTTTGTGGACTCAGGGAATTCGGGATCCTGTAGAGGTGGTACACCAGGTGAGTGGAGACTTGGTGGCGTGAGAATTAGCTGGCTCACGTTAAATATAAATTGAAGTACAAAGGAGCAAGGTAGCAGATACCGCAGGCCAGAAGGTCAGCGAAGGTTTAGAGTACCGCAGACCAAAGGCCAGCGAGGTTTTTTGTTTAGATACCGCAGCCCAGGGGGTTAGCGAAGATACCCATATAGGCTTTTGATTGATACGCTCCGGCTGAGGTTTCGCAGCCTGAAAAATCGATTCCATTGGTCGTGTGGCGGATAAGTAACAGTTACCTATACGCTGTGTGATTGGACCGCGCGTTCATGGGTGCAGTACTTAGTGCAACGTGATACCCTTTTTACGAGCTTTGCGTAAAATCGCGGGATCATTAGCGCTGGATATAGCATACGCAAGCGTGATTTGTGTATAATAAAAGTCAAAGGGAGTTTCGCTGGTCACTCAGGAAATCTCCAACAACCAATATTTACTGGAAAGGGTAAGTCACTCCCATATACTTCCAGTAAATAGAGGTTACATAGGGGCCCTAGGTTGGGTACGTACCTCCGCTAACGACAGTGTTTGGTAGTATTGGCCAACGTGGGCGGTGAGTGGGTGAAAGCACTCGTAGAACTTTCACCATTGCCTTATATTGAGTATTTTGTTTTTTTGTAGGATTAGCCGGGACGGCAATACTTGCAAAATATGGGGGCCAGTTGCTCAAGTAAGGGACATTCAACCAGGGTTCAGGTTGACATTCCGCGGCCCAGGGGGTCAGCGAGGTTCATAATGTGTGAGAAGCATGGACCACACGCAGATATTTTGTGCAATGATTGGGAACGTATGACTGTGGAAGATAGGGAACCATTCCCTAAGGTAGGCAGTTTTGAACCAGAGGTATTACAGAATTTAAGGGTTAGGATATGTCTGATAAAATCCCGAAAGCAAAGGGTCAGACACACAAACTGTTTAAATTTATGGCAGAAAGAGGGCGATATGCAGAGGGAACTAGCTCACGCAGCAGGTTCCAAACCTAGCAGGAAAATGATGGCAACAGCACCACCACCGTATATTGTAGGGGAGAAAGTGGCTACAGACAATGGCATACTGGTATCTGATAAGAGTATAGTTGATAAATGTACTAATGCTAACCCGTGCAAGTTGTATCCCATTTTAAACTTTCCTCAGGACTGCGAGCAAGAAGATGAGCCCAGCACGATATCGGCACTCTCTCTAGCAGCCACCATACAGAACACTCAGGTGGGCACGGCCCAACCAGTAAGAGCAGTAGTAAGGCCCCCTAGCGGAGGGATAAGTGAGGTCGTGTCCACAGGTAAGTACGGTACCATACATTATGCAGAGACAATAGCACCTCAGATTGTGGAGTCAACTCAGAATTATGTAATTGAATTAAATCCTGTCAGGGTGATCGCAGTCCCCAATGGGAAGACTGACGCTCAGGGAGTCACTTCCATCAGGAACATTGCTATGCATTGTCCTTGGTCCCGGACAGAATTGAGGACAATTATGTCTGAATTTCCCGATCCCAGAAAGGATCTAGTCGCATGCCAGAGGTTTATTAAAGAATTAGGTAATGCCACCGAACCCACAAACAAAGATTGGCAAACAGTGCTACGGGCATGTTTACCCTCCAATATTGACCCCGCAAAATTCATTACTGATTGTAAATTAGACGCAGAAGTACCTCTCACTGATGAGTACACTCAGGAGAATGTACGACAGATCAATCTGCAATTAGGAGTATATTTCCCTACTGTTGTCAAATGGAATAAAATCTTTTCCATAAGACAAAAAGAAGTTGAAACGGCATCTGAATATTTCCATCGAGCACTGCAGGAAATGGCTGGATACACTGGGGTCGAGGATATTAAGGAAAATGTACATCATAGGGAGGTAGCTGTGTCAGTATTAATGGACGGGTTAAAAGAAACGTTGAGAACAAGGGTACAAACCTCTCTACCTAACTGGAGAGGTATCTTGGTGGCTGCATTAAGAGAGTCCACTATCGAGCACGATCGGAACATCATTAAGCACAGGGAGTCACAGGGGGATAAGCTGATGACAGTAAGTATAAATGCCCTAACAACAAAGCCGCATCAGCCAAAACCCCAGACCCCTGATGGTAAGTTACGTGTAGTGGTATGCTATAACTGTAAGAAGGAAGGACATTATGCACGGAATTGTAGGTATAAGGATACACATAAGGTATACCGACCCCCTAGACCAGGATATGAACCACATTATGATACACGTAATTGGGATCAGGGATCACATAGGAAAAATTATGAGCCACACACAGGGGAAACAAGGAGGTATCCACCTAGGAGGGACTGGCAGGTCTCCGAAAATTCTCAGTTACCCCCCTCACATATTGTAGCTGCCAGCGCGCTGCGGGAGGGTCACAATATACAATAGGGGTTGGGCCACACCTGTAGTCTGCAGCCAGTGAAGTTGATTGCTAGCCTTGGTAGTGAACCTGAGGTCACAGTTGATGTAGCTGGTAGATCATTACCTTTTCTTGTAGATGCAGGGGCGGCCAAGTCAGTGTTAAATTCGACGGTAGGTATGAAAACCACGGGTAAAACAATTTCAGCAATGGGAGTAACAGGAATAGTGCAACACTACCCTTTAAGTAGACCAGCGGAGATTACGATAGGGCCTTTGCAGACCAAGCATTCCTTTTTGCTGGCTGCATCGGCTCCGACTAATTTACTTGGGAGAGATTTATTGTGTAAGATGAGGTGTGTCATATATTGTACTCCTGAGGGTGTCTTCTTGGATATACCCGAGAATCACGTTCAGGAAGTGCAGGATATGTTAGACACCCCACAAAGGTTAATGTCACACTCTGCTGTTATAGACAAGTGTCCATCCAAGGTAGAGGCAATGATCTCCCAGATACCGGAATCCCTCTGGACCAAAGATGGACAAGACACTGGATTGCTGGCGAATGTAGCTCCTGTAGTAGTGCAAGTAAAAGATGGTAGGATAGCTCCAAAAATCCCTCAGTATCCTCTGAAGCCAGAGGTGGAATTAGGAGTGTACCCAGTCATAGAGCGCTTGCTACAACAGGGCATCCTAGTTAGGACGTCCAGCACTGCCAATAGTCCCATCCTCCCTGTGAAAAAGAGTGGGGGGAGGGGTTACAGACTAGTGCAGGATCTAAGAGGGATAAACAAAATAGTTGAGAGCCAGTTCCCAGTAGTGCCAAATCCAGCTGTCATCCTCATGCAAATTCCCCCTACTGCAAAATGTTTCACTGTCATTGACCTCTGTTCTGCTTTCTTTTCTGTCCCTCTGCACCCTGACAGCCAAAACCTGTTTGCATTTACATACAGGGGAGTACAGTACACCTGGACTCGCCTACCCCAAGGTTTCATTGACAGCCCAAGTATTTTCTCCCAGGCTTTGCATGACTGTTTACAATCCTTTCAACCTGAGAGCTGATCAGTATTAATACAGTATGTAGATGACTTACTGCTGTGTTCTGATTCACTCGAATCGTCCTTGAAAGACACGAAACAGCTTCTGTTTCACCTTTCTAATACGGGACACAAGGATTCAAAGGATAAGTTGCAGTTGTGCCAGACCAAGGTAAAATATTTGGGACATTGCTTGACACAATGACTTAGACACCTCACCGCTGATAGAATACAGGCGATTCGCGACATGACTCTGCCACAAACCCAGCAACAGATCCGCACTTTTCTTGGAATGTGTGGGTACTGCCGAAACTGGATCCCAGGGTTCTCCATACTGGCTTTACCTTTGCAAGAAATGGTCTCCTTGAACAAACCAGATCGGATCTCTCACACAGATGAGTCCGAACAGGCATTTGAGAGACTTAAACAGTGCCTATCACAGGCACCTGCATTAGGCATGCCAGATTATGGGAAACCCTTTGAATTGTACGGTACAGAAAGTGCTGGGTGTGCGGCAGGTGTCCTAACCCAGGGACATGGTGATGCCAGCAGGCCGGTAGCTTACTACAGTGCACAGTTAGACACCGTAGCGTGGTCTCTCCCCACATGCTTGCGAAGTGTTGCAGCGATGGCCTTGCTAGTAAGTAAAAGCGAAGACGTAGTGTTAGGACACAACCTGACCATCCATACACCTCATGCAGTGTCAGCCTTACTGAACTCTGTCCAAACCAGACATGTCTCATCTGCACGGTTTACAAGGTGGGAATTAACACTAATGGCCCCTGTAAACATCACCATAAAGAGATGCAGTGCACTAAATCCTGCAACTTATCTGCCAGGTGTGCCTGGACAGGCACAAAGGTTGGAGGATGAGAATGATGGTGAAGGAGGATTTAGTACAGACACTGACACACATGATTGTATGGAATATCTGAACCAGACTTTCACTGCAAGACCCGACATTAGTGACAACCCACTGGAAGGCGTAGATTTTACCTTTTACACTGACGGTAGTTGCCACAGACAGACGGACTCGGGAGACTTGTGTACTGGATACGCAGTCGTAGATGACAGAGGTATCATAGAAGCTGAGCCCCTGGGCCCACCGCACTCAGCACAAGTTGCTGAGCTGGTCGCCCTAACCAGAGCGTGTGAATTGGCCAAGGGAAAGTCAGCCAATATATATACAGATTCTAGGTTTGCCTTTGGAGTAGTGCATGATTTCGGGGCCCTATGGTGCCTCAGAAATTTAATGACGGCAGCTGGCACACCAGTAGCGCATGCATCCCATATAAAAAGGCTTCTAACAGCGATACAAGAACCAGACAGAGTGGCTGTTATCAAGTGCAAAGCCCACACTTACAGTCAAGACCCAGTGTCACTTGGTAACAGCCGGGCAGACGAAGCTGCTAAATCAGCAGCCAGCACCCCCATACAAACAGATATCACATCACTGATGATATTCAACACTGTCAACACACAAAAATTAAGTGAAATGCAAAATTTGTGTTCTCCACAGGAAAAGGCAGCCTGGAGGTCAAAGGGGTATGGCCAAGAGTCCTCAGGACTCTGGACAGATGGACAGGGTAAGCCAGTGGCCCCCAGAGCATATCTTCCAAGCTTAGCTGAGGCGGCACACGGTCTGACTCATCTGGGTAAAGAGGGTATGTGTAAGCTGGTGAGAGCCTACTGGTGTGCGCCAGGATTCTCTTCTCATGCGGGTAAGAGAGCAATGACATGTCTTATTTGCTTGAGGAAGAATATTGGAAAGTCAATACCAACAGAACCATCCCATATCCCGCCGACAGCCCTTTTCAGGTAATACAGATTGATTTCATACAGTTACCACCCTGCAGAAATTGAAAATATGTGTTAGTCTGTATTGATGTGTTTTCCAATTGGGTGGAAGCGTTCCCTGCTGCCACAAATACTGCTACATTCACTGCAAAGAAAATTGTGCAGGAATTTGTGTGCAGATAAGGTATCCCTAGAATAATTGAAAGCGATAGGGGTACCCATTTTACAGGTGAAGTCTTTCAGATTATGTGCAAACTGATGGGAATTAATAGCAAGCTGCACACTCCGTACCGCCCACAGGCGAGTGCGAAGGTGGAGAGAGTAAACAGCACTATTAAGAACAAGTTGAGCAAAGTGATGGCTGAAACTGGATTGTTGTGGCCAGAAGCTTTGCCACTAGTACTGTACAGCATCAGAACCACTCCCAGGTCCCCCCTTAACCTATCACCCTTTGAGATTCTTTTTGGTCGACAGCCCCATGTAATGATAGACCCCCAGGATGATTTGAAATGCAATAACGAAGTGACGGTAAAATATTTGGTTAAGATGAGCCAGCAGCTGAGGAATCAAAACAGAAATCTAAAGCTGGTGATTCCTGACCTACCGAACAGTAATTGTCATGACATTGAACCTGGGGATTATGTAATGATTCGAAATTTTCTACGCTCAGGTTGCCTCATTGACAGGTGGGAAGGACCGAACCAAGTCTTACTAACCAGCACGACAGCATTAAAGGTTGCCGAAAGAGAGACTTGGGTCCACTCGTCCCACTGTAAGAAGGTCGCTGACCCAGAGAGAACCCGTGACAAAGAGCAGAGTGTAGAAAACATCGTATCACTGGAGTGTCTGTTCCGGGAAGGTTGAGAGGCAGGACTGTTGTCACGGCACCTGAGCGTGGAGAACAACAAGACCAAGAGGTGTTGTCGCACCAGTTTTTCTTTTTTATTATTTTCTCCATCTCCCACTACCCTCCTTCTCTCCTTCCCTTTTTCCTTCCCCTTCTTGTTTCCTTTCTCTCCCCTTAACAAGATGGACTTACCCCAAGAGACTGCGTTCCGGGTTTTCCTGTTAACCCTGTTGTTGACGAGGACAGTCTGTTTCGGTGAGAGTCCCAGAGAGGTCGAGAAAGGATCTGGAATGGGTTCTGATGGCGAGGACGGATTTGTAGAATTCCAAGAGCAACACATCACTCGAGCAAAGGCGAGTATCAGAAAACGATCTGGTAGTCAGGGAGCTAGGAGGCACTGTGAAGGGTTATTGGCTGAGGAAAATTGCATTTGTAAGAATTGTGAGAACATAGTTGAGGATTGGTGCATCCAGAGATGTCAGTCCAGCCTTAATATCAACATGGACCGTCATCCATTGAGTGATTACCACTCACTAGTGGGTAAGGTTTTAAACCAAACAGAATGCTGGGTGTGCTCACAAGTACCTCAAGGTCAGAGCAAGTCAGGATTAGTACCGTACCCTTTAGCAATAGATGAGGTACTCGAATTACGGGGCGGGAGATCGGTGGACAAGAAATTTAATATTTCTAGGCCCCCTAGTTTGAAGCTCCACTAGTATCATGTAGATAGATCCTTGTTATGTTTTAACATTTCCAATCTCCGAAAACCAGGAAATTGGGAGGTGACATGGAATAATCAAACCGTGGCATTTTCGCACAGAGCTGATAGGATACCCATAGACTCTGAACTTATACGCCAAATAGCCAACAGTGAAAGTTATTTTCGGTATAGGTATACTCAAGGAAGCAAGACCATGCGGGTTGGAGAAGTATCACCAGGGTACTGTGCTCATATCAAACAGCCTGATACTTGTACTGAGCAGATGGGAGAGTTAGGGATGGGATTTTTCACTTGGAAAGTTTGCAATATGGTAATGTCATATTCTGTCCCATATGTTCTCCCTGATGATGCCTATTTCATATGTGGGAGGAAGGCGTATAAGTGGCTTGCCCCAAACTCAGAGGGATTGTGTTACATTGGAAGAGTGTTGCCAGAGGTCATGACCATAACCCATGATAAGATGAAAGACGTTCACCGCAGTGCTCAGGCTCCTTATACTCATACTCATTATGAATACATCGTTAAGAGACACCTCATAGATAGGACAGAGCACGTAGCCTCTGATTTGATCCACGAATCCACCGGGATTCAATTCCTTCTCACATTAGACATCACCCGTACTACCAGAGGAATTATAAATTATAGGTATATCCATGCGCTAGCGAACTTGATAGATAATATCACTGAGATGTATGACGACACCTTCAGGTATACGGGTAGGGAGTTGCAAGCTTACAAAACGGAACTGATCCAGCACAGGATGGTCCTTAATTATATCACAGCTGTGACGGGTGGGTACTGTGTCACTTTGGCAACTCAATATGGTGTGAAGTGCTGCCCGTATATTACAAACAGCACTGATGACCCAACCGAGATCATCGATCAAAAGATGGACGATATCTTGCAGTTGAAGTGGGAGTTCCAAAGGAGACACAACCTTACCCTGACTGCTGTGAGTAATGAACTGACCGGCTGGGTCTCATGGTTGAACCCACGCAATTGGTTCTCAGGTTTAGGAGAATGGGCTCAAAATGTTATTATGAGTGTAGGAAAGTTTCTCCTTTGTATCCTGGGAGTCGTCATAATTATTGGCTTGATATTTAGGTGTGTTCGAATTCTAACGCAGCGCAAGCACAGCACAAATTTTATGAGTTTAAGGAGCGGGGGCATTGTTACAGCAGCAGATTTGATTTACGACCCATCCATAGAGACAATGTTATGATAAGGATTGCAAATGAATTCCATGGCCCGTTTCTTTCACCCTTTTTTCCTTTGTCTCCCCCTTTGCCCAGATACATCGATCCAGAAAAGACATCAACTACACCCAAGAATGTTTATGAAAATGTTATGTAAATGTATTTTAGATATGTGTCTTATCTTCATCTCTACAACCTTCAGTTAGTGACTCACATAGTCGACAGGTGATATCCACATATACTAGCACTCACATATGTTCCCCCCTCCATGTATCATCAACTAAATGTGCACCCCATTTGTTGGAACAAGAAGCCGAAAAGAGCTCGGTAGTGTTTGTTGGCCCACTTACAGACCCTTAATACGGGATGAGAAGGATTTAATGTATACTTCGCAATACCTCGAAGCTTATCTAGAACATATACGGCACGATGATACATGCCCCTCAGACATGGATTCATACATACATGCTTTTACTATCCCACTAGGTCATACATTTCCCACCTACACCTCTCCTCCTACCATCCAATCATTTGTAGATATTGTATTGTATATTTTTCTGTTTAGTGTTTAGATAGTGGCAGTTATTGTTGACTGCCAAAGGGTGGACTGTCAAAGTCGAAAAATATTCCAGTACATACACCACGTACTAACACACACACATGCCCGCTGCGCGTGCACTTGTTCCGCTGTGCGTGCACATATCCACAATTTGCGTATGATTGCTCCCGCGGTCCTGCGCGTGGTATGGGTATTTACGGCGGAGTTTGTGAGCGCATAGAGGGTTATCAAAACATTACATATTTAACCCAAATAGTGCACATTGTACACATAGCCCCCCCGCCCCCCCCCCCCCCCCCGCACCACATCAGCAAGTATCAACAGTTTAAATGATTCCAGGACTAAGGGATTCGCCTTTGCATGATAGGAAGGGACAGACTAAGGTTATAAGGTGATGTCTAGTATCCAGCTGTAGGGTATTTTAAGGGTAACATTCCGGTGTTGGTTAGAGGAAGATCGCATGTTCCTGCATATAGTTATGTGCAGAAGTAGAATTTAGATATACACTGTATTTACTGTATATTATGTATGCAGCGGGAATCCAGAGGAGACCACCCACAAGAGCAGTTGGGAAAGACATAGCCCACCTTTTCAAATCAACCTATGACCTCTCCTGTAATGTAAAGATTACAGGAGAGGTCATAGGTTGATTTGAAAAGGTGGGCGATGTCTTTCCCAACTGCTCTTGTGGGTGGTCTCCTCTGGATTCCCGCCGCATACATAATATACAGTAAATACAGTTTATATCTAAATTCTACTTCTGCACATCTCTGTGTCCAATGGACAAAGGGATTACAGTATCCATTGTATTGTTTATGGAAGTAGTGTATAAAAAGCCTGTTGCTGCCTGGTCGGTCAGAAGACTCTGAACGCTATCTACCTGATGAGCGGAGGACTGGTCCAGGTTGCGCAAGCGAATATTCTCACGTATGTACAATTGACTGTAGCCATTTTACTCTGTTGTATTTTGTAGTGTATAAATTGTATTGTTATCCCCTTTCAGATATATACGCTGAGGTTTCGGAGCCCAGTGTTTAACTACAAATCGGTGTTGTGTCCTCTTTTCCCTGCTAGGGTTTAAAGTGTATTACATTACCTAATTGTATAAGGTTTAAGAGTGTATTGATAAGGTGTGTACGCACTGCGGGTACTTTATACCGTCAGCGCTGCTTAAGGTTTAAGGTGTAACATCATTGCATTGCATTACTAATAAGGTTTAAAGCTTATCAAGAGTCTGTGCGCGCGCTGTGTGTACTTTGTACCCCCAGCGCGGCGTGTGTACGTTAAGTCCGTACACGGTACGGGACTCTGTATGCAAATAGCGTACAAAGTGCGTAGCGTGTGTATTAAGTCTAGCGGCCGCAGCGGCTCCATAGTAAAAGTGTGTTTAAAGGTATAGCTTTATGGTTTAAGATAATATCGACATTATCAATATATATATATATATATATATATATATATATATATATATATATATGAAAATGACAATTGGTTTATACTAATTTTAGAATTACTGTGCACACTCTAAATTTTGTTTTGTATATATATATATATATATATATATATATAGATGTGTCCTGCTACCATACCGCCCAAATGTCCCGATTTTTGCGTGGAAGTCCCATTGTCCTTCCTGAGAGCCGCAGTGTCCCGTGGATGGGGTGGAGGGGAGATCTGCTGTGGTAAATAGCTGATGTGCACATGCACACAGCATCTATTCATGGGAGACAGAGGGCTGGGGGCATGGCCAGCAGCTCACAGAGTGCTAGATAGGCCCTCACATTGACAAAGATGGGAGACGTGGCTCGCAAAAGCGGCATTATTGTGGAGACACGCCCCTTATTCAGCACAAACGTGAGTCCTGACCTGGTCACTCATGATGTTGGGAGGTGTGTGCTACTTCCCTGCAGCATTTGTTCCTGTGATGCGAATTTGCTGCAGGATGCTGCAATTAATTCACAGCTGCGGCATTCCCATATAAGCAAAAGGGTCACACATGCGTTCATACTCTGATACCAGTGACTCTCAGGATCCGGCAGTCGCTCTGCATACACTATTCAGCAAAACTGTAACAGGACACCTCTGCATATATGAATTACATATGAATACTACTCATTCCACACATTTCCACAGTCAATTTATATAGTTTCAACTTACAGATGGGTCCTCCATTATCTTGGCTGGCTGAGGCGTTAGTCACGATCAGGCATACGCAGCGTGCCTGGGCGCAGGGAGGTGCGCCTAGTCGTAGGGAGGCGCACAGAGCGTTGGCATTACCTTTAAGTGTAATACCTGTGATCATCCACCAGATGTAGCTTTTTAAAATCACCACTGCGCATGCATGTGGTCTCCAGTTAAATACAATACCGAAATACATAGTAAGAACTACTTTACTGGTGCGTCTCATTACACTACAATTTGCTACAGTATTTCATACAGTATATTACAGTGTACAGATGTACTGTAAATACAGTAGTACAGTATATACAGATGCAAACGAATGTGATAAAGCCACAGTATAGTCCATTTACAGTACGTTAGGAATATGTGAGCGTCCAAGTCCCGCAGACAAATCAACAAATAAAACCAGTAAAGTACACAGACGCAAACGGACGTGTCACAAGTACATTGTGGTCTATTTATGTTAGGGATATATGTTAGCGTCCTAATCCCGTAGCCATTACGGCATAATCAAAAACAATGGGCTTATTCATCTGTCGGCGGCGACGTGTCCGAGTGGTGAAGTGTACCGCTTCCCATGATTAGAGTCCCAGGTTAGATTCCTAAAGTACTGTACGAATGCATGTTAGTTTCTTCCAGACACTTTTTTTTTTAATCTATCGTACTGTACTGTATTTTCACATTCAATAGAAGTGTGCACACAAGTTTTACATAAAGAAGGGCAAAGCTGCAGGAGCGTTTCTACTGTAAAATACACAGTGGCTACAAGGATAAGGTTCTGTGCACCGTACGGTACACATACAATTCTGTAGCAGGGCAGACTCGATTGAAATGGCTACCACCTGTGACTCCTTGCCTCATGGCAGCCCTCAGCTATATAGCGAGCGACGGCATAGGTTTTGCAAGTTACAGGGAAATGCTGAATGAGCGTCACAATCCCCTAGCTATAATACACAGGGGCAATAGGGCTAGGCGAGCTCTATGTACATTACAGATACACCGGACTCGATCGCCTAGCAAGTTGACAAAATGTCCGCCGCCCGACTCCCCCTGCCTCGTGACAGCACTCGGCTATGGAGCGAGTGATGGCATAGGTTTTGCAGGCTATGGGCAATGCTGAAGGAGCATCACAATTCCCTAGCTAAAATACACAGGGGCGATAGGGCTAGGCGAGCTCTATGCACATTACGGTACACCGGACTCAATCGCATAGCAAACTGACAAAATGTCCTCCGCCCGTGAACCCCCACCTCGTGGCAGCGCTCGTAGTGTCGGACTGGGACATGAAGGGCCCACCGGGGTAATACTGCTGTAGGGGCCCATGCCTAAAGGTGTAGCCAGGTTCCAGTGGGGGCGTGGACAGCCACCACAGAGGTCGGCTAACCATTACATGTTCTGTGCCCCTTGGTAAACATATAATAAACCAAATTATTGTGAAGTATAATGTAACATATGTATAATGCATAAATCCAGTGCACTAGGATAGTCTGGAACTTGATCCCTAGAGAGGAGGAGGGCCCACAGGCAGTAGGGCCCACCGGTGGTTTCCCCTGTTCTCCTGTGGGCCAGTCCAACCCTGAGCGCTCGGGTATGAAGCAAGCGACGGCATAGGTTTTGCAGGCTACGGGGCAATGCTGAAGGAGCATCACAATCCCCTAGCTTAAATACACAGGGGCGATAGGACTAGGTGAGCTCTATGCACATTATGGTACACCGGACTTAATCGCATAGCAAACTGACAACCTTCAGTACGCCCTAACCTTCTCCTCGTTGCTGGCGAGAGCTTTGTCCTGCCAGCAAATGAGGAGCCGGAGCTCACCAAGTGAGTAAGGATGGTCCCTGGCAGCCATCATATACAGCAATCACATTGAGTGTCTCAGACGTCGTGCATCTCAGACGTCGTGCGTCTCAGATGGCGTGAGTTCCAGACGGCGTGCATCCCAGGTTGTTAATCTTGCACCCAGGACATCAGTTCCCCTTGGTTTTGATTATGCCTTTTTTTTTAACACTGTATTTTTCACCGCCTCGCTCTACCCCCATCCTAGTTCCCCCTTGCCCCCTGGGAGCCTGCACAGTTCATGCAGTAGACAGGGAGAGAGGTCAGGTCAGGTTACAATAAATGTGCAACACAACACTACAGTATACTGTATATGAAAATCACATGGAGAACTGCAGTCGCATTGATACTGTAGATGTGTAAATTGTACAGTAGCAGTGATCCCTTCTCATAAAGTACAACACACAGATTCTCTATTGCCGATTATCTACAGTACTGTGTTGAGCTAACAGTTAATTGCGTCAGGATACACTCATTTATATTTATTGGTATATCTACGGGTGCTCATTACCGCTCTGTATTTTAGATAGTGGAATCAGATGCTCATGCAGATTTACCCTGATTTATGTGAAACCTGTGTGCACCCTTCCATTGAATGTATTACAATGGATTACAAAGAAAAAAAATTAATAAAGTGAATGTCAGGGGAAAAAAATATAGATTGGCCCCTTGGGAATCAAACTTGGGACTCTCAGCGTGGGAGGCGGGAGCCTTCATCGTTTGCCCACGTCGCTGCATGGAAGATATGCAAGTTCATGTGTAAAAGTACTGCAAGCAGCGATTCCTTTCCATTGGCATTCGTTTATGCCGTAAGGGGACTCGGACGCTCATATAGCAAAACACGGTATTTTCCACCACCTCCCCCTACCCGCATCGCACCTTCCCCCCTGGCTGCCTACACAGTTCATACAGTAGACAGGGAGAAAAGTCAGGTTACAATAAATGTGCATGCGTGTGGTCTCCATTGAAATAAAATACTGAACTACAGCGTACAGTAAGAACTACAGTACTTTACTGGTGCGTCTCATTATGCTACAATATGCTACAGTATGTCATATGGGAGAAAACAGTAAAACACTGCCGGACTTAACACAATGAAGACCGGCACAATGTGATCCGTGCAGGGCTTCATTGTGTACAGTATAGAAATAGTAAAAAAATTGTGTGGGGTCCCCCCTCCTAAGCATAACCAGCCTTGGGCTCTCCGAGTCGGTCCTGGTTGTTAAAATACAGGAGTAAAAATGCATAGGGTTCCCCCGTATTTAGACAACCAGCACCGGGCTCTTTGTCCAGTTCTGGTTCCAAAAATACGGGGAACAAAAGTTGTAGGGGTCCCCCGTATTTTTAAAACCAGCAACGGGCTCCACTAGCCGAGAAGATAATGCCACGGCTGGGGGACACATTTATGTAGGTCCTTACGGCCGTGGCATTACCTCCCCAACTAGTCATGCCTGGCTGGGGTTCCCTGGGGGAGTGGGGACCCCTTAAATCAAGGGGCACCCCCCAAACACCTAAGGGCCAGGGCTGAAGCCTGAGGCTGTCCCCCCCATCCCTGGGCGGTGGATGGGCGGCTGATAGCCTTCCAAAGTGTAAAAAAAATATTGTCTTTTGTTGTGGAACTAAAAGTCCCAGCAAGCCTCCCCCACTTCTTGGTACTTGGAGAACCACAAGTACCAGCATGTGGGGAAATAACAGGCCCACTGGTACCTGTAGTTCTACAACAAAAGAAATACCCAAATAAAAACAATACACACACCGTGAAAGTAAAAATGTATTTAAACACACTTACACACTCATACATACTTACCTACATCCCATGCCGGGGGTAAAGTACTGCAAGCAGGGATTCCTTCCCATTGGTGTTTGTTTATGCCATTAGGGGACTCGGACGCTCATATTTCAAAACACGGTATTTAGTGCACTGTACATAGTCAATGGGCTACATTATTCATTTCACACATTAGTTGCTTCTGCATACACAAGTGTTTTAACATGTTCGTTTGTGTCTGTACAAACTATTTTTTTTTTACTCTTACCGCCTGACCATTGGTCACCATCTGTGTGTACAGTATGCAGTAAAGGACTGTATATTAACATTACAGTCATCACTGACCATTTGCCAGAGCTTGTACTGTAGATCAATCCACCGCTATTCGATCTAAAGTACTGGATTAGTGGAGCATTAGCCACCCAGTGGTGGAGATGTGTATTGCATGCTGAGTATCTAGTCGTGCCTCAACACGCCTGTCCGCAACCTAAGCTATCGCCTAGACATGACTAAACCTCCGTCTAGGCACAGAAACAGCCAAGATAACAGAGGATCCATCTGTAAGTAACAGTATTAGGTCTTTTAAGGTTGTAGCAGTCAAAATAGTTCATTTTAGGTACTAAAACCCTGATTAGGTCATTTTAGGTCCTGTAGAAATTAAGTATGTTATTCCCTGGTACATAAAACATAAAAGGCAACTGAAATCTTGACTGTACTGTGAAAGGATTATAATAGGTTAGAACCTAAGAATCCTGGGCTTACAATAATTACATCCCCTCTGTACAGTCCATTCATCCTCACATACAGTATTTTCTTTTTCTTCAATTTGACATCCTTTTGACCTCTGGTCAACAATGCTGTGTGCAGGACTGGTGCAAAGTCTCACTGCACCCTAATCAAAGCTTCAGCCTAGCGCCTCCTACCCTGCAAACCCCACCATCACAATCTCTAAGAGTGAAGATGCAGGTGGCCACTAGGTGGGCTGGGGTGAATTGCATCATTATACATGTGTGGTGTGGAGTGCGGTGGCCCCTATGTCGGTATGGCTGGGCGGCTTCAGGTCGGCACACCCTAACACTTTATTAACACTTATGATTTTCCCTATCACTTTGTATATATTTTTGTATTATTTTAATCACACTTCACTTACATAGCACTCGTGCTTCTTATTAACTCTTATTAACTTTCATCTGTGTGCTGACCTGGGGTAGCTGACCTGTGCCGACGTGATGGGGTCCTGTACCCCGGGCCCATACCCAGTATTAGGGACCTCCAGTGACGGAGACGCCTTGCCGATCGGCCTGGGGGCTTAACCCTATATCTGCAGATATACGCAACTAAGATCTCTATATTATCTGATTATTATGTAGTATTACTATTCACTCAGTGTGCATTAGGGAACACAAATTGTTTTTTCTTACACAGAATTACCTCTCCCTTTTAGCACATGAGTGACATCACAATCTGATTGAGCCGCTTGTCATTATATGTTCATTATACATATACAGAGAAAAGGGACAACACTCAAGGACTGTTAAAGTGAAAACGTATATTGTAAACAAAGTCACAAAATTTTGTGACTTTGTTCAGCAGCAGTCAGTGCGGTGTAACATAGTAACATAGTATCTAATGTTGAAAAAAGACAA
Source organism: Pseudophryne corroboree (assembly GCF_028390025.1). Classification (NCBI taxonomy): domain Eukaryota; kingdom Metazoa; phylum Chordata; class Amphibia; order Anura; family Myobatrachidae; genus Pseudophryne; species Pseudophryne corroboree. The sequence continues at coordinate 163,541,804 of NC_086449.1, forward strand.
TTGTCCATCAAGTTCAACCTATTTGTGGTCTCCTATGCACAATTATTTTGTATAAAATTTTGACTGAAGTTGATGACTGCCGTTACGTTTTACCCCTCTTTTTTATAATAACCATAGTGCGTGACTATGCCCCGTAACCCTGGATATCCTTATCCATTAGGAATTTATCTAACCCATTCTTAAAGGTGTTGACTGAGTCGGCCATTACAACTCCCTCAGGCAGGGAATTCCAAACACGTATCGTCCTTACCGTAAAAAAGCCTTTACGCCGTATTGTGCGGAATCTCCTCTCCTCTAACCTGAGCGAGTGTCCACGAGTTCTCTGTGTTGATCTAACCAAAAACAGGTCCTGCACAAGATCTGTATATTTTCCCCTTATATATTTGTAAATGTTGATCATGTCCCCTCTTAATCTCCTCTTTTCCAGTGTAAACATGCCTAGTCTTGCAAGCCTTTCCTCGTATTCCAGCGTCTCCATACCCTTAATTAGTTTGGTCGCCCGCCTCTGAACTTTTTCTAGCTCCAGGATATCCTTTTTGTAGTAAGGTGCCCAGAATTGTACACAGTATTCAAGGTGTGGCCTCACAAGTGATTTATATAACGGGAGTATAATACTCTCGTCCCTAGAATCAATTCCCCATTCTGAAGCGACTCAGCATCCCCCTCTGCATTTATAACTTTACACAATTTGGTATCATCTGCAAAAATTGACACCATGCTCTCTAGACCTTCTGTTAGGTCGTTAATGAAAATATTGAACAATAGCGGTCCTAATACTGAGCCTTGCGGCACACCACTTAGCACTTCAGTCCACTTTGAAAAAGATCCATTAACCACAACGTGCTGCTCCCTATTATCTAACCAGTTTTTGACCCAAGTGCATATTGTGCTTCCTAGCCCTGTTTCTTGTAGCTTGTAGATAAGTCTCATGTGTGGTACAGTGTCGAATGCTTTGGCAAAATCTAAAAAGATTACATCCACCTCTTTACCCTGATCTAGGTTTGCACTTACTGTATCATAAAAGCCAAGTAAGTTGGTTTGACAGGATATGTCCTTTATAAACCCATGTTGATTCTTTTTAATTACGTTATTGACTTCAAGGAACTACTGAATACTATCTCTTAGAATACCTTCCAATACTTTCCCCACCATAGATGTAAGACTAACTGGTCTATAATTACCTGGTTCAGCTTTACTTCCCTTTTTGAATATAGGCACTACTTCCGCTATACGCCAGTCTTTGGGAACCATACCTGATATTACTGAATCCTTAAAGATCAAAAATAGCGGTTTTGCAAGTTCAGAGTGAAGCTCCATTAGAACCCTTGGGTGAATATACCATCGGGACCTGGTGACTTATTAATCTTTAAATGTTTTAATCGGTCACAGACTACTTCCTCGCTTAAATAAGTACCTATCAGTGGGATATTCTCATTATTGAGATTATGTGTTAGTCCCTGAATTGGGTCCTCTCTAGTAAATACTGTTAAAAAAAATAAGAATTTACTTACCGATAATTCTATTTCTCGTAGTCCGTAGTGGATGCTGGGAACTCCGTAAGGACCATGGGGATTAGCGGCTCCGCAGGAGACTGGGCACAAAAGTAAAGCTTTAGGACTACCTGGTGTGCACTGGCTCCTCCCCCTATGACCCTCCTCCAAGCCTCAGTTAGGATACTGTGCCCGGACGAGCGTACACAATAAGGAAGGATTTTGAATCCCGGGTAAGACTCATACCAGCCACACCAATCACACCGTACAACCTGTGATCTGAACCCAGTTAACAGCATGATAACAGAGGAGCCTCTGAAAAGATGGCTCACAACAATAATAACCCGATTTTTGTAACAATAACTATGTACAAGTATTGCAGACAATCCGCACTTGGGATGGGCGCCCAGCATCCACTACGGACTACGAGAAATAGAATTATCGGTAAGTAAATTCTTATTTTCTCTGACGTCCTAGTGGATGCTGGGAACTCCGTAAGGACCATGGGGATTATACCAAAGCTCCCAAACGGGCGGGAGAGTGCGGATGACTCTGCAGCACCGAATGAGAGAACTCCAGGTCCTCCTCAGCCAGGGTATCAAATTTGTAGAATTTAGCAAACGTGTTTGCCCCTGACCAAGTAGCTGCACGGCAAAGTTGTAACGCCGAGACCCCTCGGGCAGCCGCCCAAGATGAGCCCACCTTCCTTGTGGAATGGGCTTTTACAGATTTTGGCTGTGGCAGGCCTGCCACAGAATGTGCAAGCTGAATTGTACTACAAATCCAACGAGCAATAGTCTGCTTAGAAGCAGGAGCACCCAGCTTGTTGGGTGCATACAGGATAAACAGCGAGTCAGATTCCCTGACTCCAGCCGTCCTGGAAACATATATTTTCAAGGCCCTGACTACGTCCAACAACTTGGAGTCCTCCAAGTCACTAGTAGCCGCAGGTACCACAATAGGTTGGTTCAGATGAAACACTGAAACCACCTTAGTCCTCAATTCCGCCCTGTCTGAATGGAAGATCAGTTAAGGGCTTTTACAGGATAAAGCCCGCCAATTCTGACACGTGCCTGGCCGAGGCCAGGGCCAACAACATGACCACTTTCCATGTGAGATATTTTAACTCCACAGATTCAAGTGGTTCAAACCAATGTGACTTTAGGAACCCCAAAACTACATTGAGATCCCAAGGTGTCACTGGAGGCACAAAAGGAGGCTGTATATGCAGTACCCCTTTTACAGACGTCTGAACTTCAGGTAGTGAAGCTAGTTCTTTCTGGAAGAAAATTGACAGGGCCGAAATTTGAACCTTAATGGACCCCAATTTTAGGCCCATAGACACTCCTGTTTACAGGAAATGCAGGAATCGACCTACTTGAAATTCCTCCATCGGGGCCTTACTGGCCTCGCACCACGCAACATATTTTCGCCAAATGCGGTGATAATGCTTTGCGGTTACATCCTTCCTGGCTTGACCAGGGTAGGGATGACCTCATCCGGAATGCCTTTTTCCTTCAGGATCCGGCGTTCAACCGCCCCGCCGTCAAACGCAGCCGCGGTAAGTCTTGGAATAGACAGGGTCCTTGCTGGAGCAGGTCCCTTCTTAGAGGTAGAGGCCACGGGTCCTCCGTGAGCATCTCTTGAAGTCCCGGGTACCAAGTCCTTCTTGGCCAATCCGGAGCCACGAGTATAGTTCTTACTCCCCTCCGTCTTATAATTCTCAGTACTTTTGGTATGAGAGGAACACATACACTGACTGGTACACCCACGGTGTTACCAGAGCGTCCACAGCTATTGCCTGAGGGTCCCTTGACCTGGCGCAATACCTGTCCAATTTTTTGTTTAGGCGGGACGCCATCATGTCCACCTTTGGTTTTTCCCAATGGTGTACAATCATGTGGAAGACTTCTGGGTGAAGTCCCCACTCTCCCGGGTGGAGGTCGTGCCTGCTGAGGAAGTCTGCTTCCCAGTTGTCCACTCCCGGAATGAACACTGCTGACAGTGCTATCACATGATTTTCCGCCCAGCGAAAAATCCTTGCAGCTTCTGCCATTGCCCTCCTGCTTCTTGTGCCGCCCTGTCTGTTTATGTGGGCGACTGCCGTGATGTTGTCCGACTGGATCAGCACCGGCTGACCTTGAAGCAGAGGTCTTGCTTGGCTTAGGGCATTGTAAATGGCCCTTAGCTCCAAAATATTTATGTGAAGTGATGTCTCCAGGCTTGACCACAAGCCCTGGAAATTTCTTCCCTGTGTGACTGCTCCCCAGCCTCGCAGGCTGGCATCCGTGGTCACCAGGACCCAGTCCTGAATGCCGAATCTGCGGCCCTCTAGAAGATGAGCACTCTGCAACCACCACAGGAGAGACACCCTTGTCTTTGGTGACAGGGTTATCCGCTGATGCATCTGAAGATGCGATCCGGACCATTTGTCCAGCAGGTCCCACTGGAAAGTTCTTGCGTGGAATCTGCCGAATGGAATTGCTTCGTAGGACGCCACCATTTTTCCCAGGACCCTTGTGCACTGATGCACTGACACTTGGCCTGGTTTTAGGAGGTTTCTGACTAGTTCGGATAACTCCCTGGCTTTCTCCTCCGGGAGAAAACACCTTTTTCTGGACTGTGTCCAGGATCATCCCTAGGAATAGAAGGCGTGTCGTCGGGATCAGCTGCGATTTTGGAATATTGAGAATCCAACCGTGCTGCCGCAGCACTATCTGAGATAGTGCTACCCCGACTTCCAACTGTTCCCTGGATCTTGCCCTTATCAGGAGATCGTCCAAGTAAGGGATAACTAAAACTCCCTTCTTTCGAAGGAGTATCATCATTTCGGCCATTACCTTGGTAAAGACCCAGGGTGCCGTGGACAATTCAAACGGCAGCGTCTGAAACTGATAGTGACAGTTCTGTACCACAAACCTGAGGTACCCTTGGAGAAGGGTAAATTGGGACATGTAGGTAAGCATCTTTGATGTCCAAAGAGACCATATAGTCCCCTTCTTCCAGGTTTGCAATCACTGCTCTGAGTGACTCCATCTTGAATTTGAACCTTTATATGTAAGTGTTCAAGGATTTTAGATTTAAAATTGGTCTCACCGAGCCGTCCGGCTTCGGTACCACAAATAGTGTGGAATAGTACCCCTTTCCCTGTTGCAGGAGGGGTACCTTGATTATCACCTGCTGGGAATACAGCCTGTGAATGGCTTGCAATACTGTCTCCCTGTCTGAGGGAGACGTCGGTAAAGCAGACTTTATGAAACGGCGAGGGGGAGACGTCTCGAATTTCTTGAGACGGGCCCCCACCGTGCCTGAGACCGCTTGTAAAGCCCCAGCGTCATGCTGAGGACTTTGCGGAGGCGGGAGAGGGCTTTTGTGGGAATTGGCTGTTTGCTGCAGCCTTTTTCCTCTCCCTCTGCCACGGGGCAGAAATGAGGCGCCTTTTGCCCGCTTGCCCTTATGGGGCCGAAAGGACTGCGCCTGATAATACGGCGTCTTCTTAGGTTGAGAAGCTACCTGGGGTAAAAATGTGGATTTTCCAGCCGTTGCCATGGCCACCAGGTCTGTTAGACCTACCCCAAATAACTCCTCCCTTTTATAAGGCGATACTTCCATATGCCTTTTGGAATCAGCATCACCTGACCACTGTCTTGTCCATAACCCTCTTCTGGCAGAAATGGACAGCGCACTTACTCTTGATGCCAGTCGGCAAATATCCCTCTGTGCATCACGCATATATAGAAATGCATCTTTTAAATGCTCTATAGTTAGTAATATACTGTCCCTATCTAGGGTATCAATATTGTCAGTCAGGGAATCCGACCAAGCCACCCCAGCACTGCACATCCAGGCTGAGGCGATTGCTGGTCGCAGTATCACACCCGTGTGAGTGTTTATACATTTTAGGATATTTTACTGCTTTCTGTCAGCAGGTTCCTTAAGGGCGGCCGTATCCGGGGACGGTAGTGCCACCTGTTTAGACAAGCGTGTGAGCGCTTTATTCACCCTAAGGGGTGTTTCCCAACGTGCCCTATCCTCTGGCGGGAATGGGTATGATGCTAATAACTTTTTAGGAATTAACAGTTTTTATCGGGGGAAACCCACGCATCATCACACACTTCATTTAATTCCTCAGATGCAGGAAAAACTACAGGCAGTTTTTTCTCACCCAACATAATACCCTTTTTAGTGGTACTGGTATTATCAGAAATGTGTAAAAACATTTTCCATAGCCTCAATCATGTAACGTGTGGCCCTACTGGAAGTCACATTCGTCTCTTAATCGTCGACACTGGAGTCAGTATCCGTGTCGGCGTCTGTATCTGCCATCTGCGGTAACGGGCGTTTTAGAGCCCCAGATGGCTTTTGAGACACCTGGACAGGCACAGGCTGAGTCGCCGGCTGTCTCATGTCATCAATCTTTTGTAAAGAGCTGACACTGTCACATAATTCCTTCCATAAGCTCATCCACTCAGGTGTCGACTCCCTAGGGGGTGACATCTCTGTTACAGGCAATTGCTCCGCCTCCACCTCATTTTCCTCCTCATACATGTTGACACAACGTACCGACACACAGCACACACACAGGGAATGCTCTGATAGAGGACAGGACCCCACTAGCCCTTTGGGGAGACAGAGGGAGAGTATGCCAGCACACACCAGAGCGCTATATATATATACAGGGATAACCTTATATAAGTGTTTTTCCCCTTATAGCTGCTGTATTGTTATACTGCGCCTAATTAGTGCCCCCCTCTCTTTTTTAACCCCTTTCTGTAGTGTAGTAACTGCAGGGGAGAGCCAGGGAGCTTCCCTCCAACGGAGCTGTGAGAGAAAATGGCGCCAGTGTGCTGAGGAGATAGGCTCCGCCCCCTTCTCGGCGGCCTTATCTCCCGTTTTTCTGTGGAATCTGGCAGGGGTTAAAATTCATCCATATAGCCCTGGGGGCTATATGTGATGTATTTTCGCCAGCCAAGGTGTTTTTATTGCTGCTCAGGGCGCCCCCCCCTAGCGCCCTGCACCCTCAGTGATCGAAGTGTGCTGAGGAGCAATGGCGCACAGCTGCAGTGCTGTGCGCCTACCTTGGTGAAGACAGGATGTCTTCTGCCGCCGATTTTTCCGGACCTCTTCTTGCTTCTGGCTCTGTAAGGGGGCCGGCGGCGCGGCTCTGGGACCGAGCTCCGAGGCTGGGCCTGTGTTCGGTCCCTCTGGAGCTAATGGTGTCCAGTAGCCTAAGAAGCCCAATCCACTCTGCACGCAGGTGAGTTCGCTTCTTCTCCCCTTAGTCCCTCGATGCAGGGAGCCTGTTGCCAGCAGGTCTCACTGAAAATAAAAAACCTAAAACTAAACTTTCACTAAGAAGCTCAGGAGAGCCCCTAGTGTGCACCCTTCTCGGCCGGGCACAAAAATCTAACTGAGGCTTGGAGGAGGGTCATAGGGAGAGGAGCCAGTGCACACCAGGTAGTCCTAAAGCTTTACTTTTGTGCCCAGTCTCCTGCGGAGCCGCTAATCCCCATGGTCCTTACGGAGTTCCCAGCATCCACTAGGACGTCAGAGAAAACTCATTTAGTGTGTCCGCTATGTCATTATCATTTTTGCTTAAGACTCCCAACTTGTCTTTTAAAGGGCCTATACTCGGGCCTATACTCTCCTTCTTTAATCTCTTAATACTCTCCTTCTTTAATCTCGTAAATGGAGGAGGGCGCATACAAAGACATCCTTCACTTTTTTGCTAGATTAATTCAGCAGGGCCCTCTAGGTGCCGGCGCCTCTAGACAACCACTTAAAGCTGCCTACTGGTAGAGTTGTCCCTGGGTGTTGTTAGTTCTGTTGGTTCTCCGACTTCGGTTTGTTCTAGTGGTTCTTTTTGCATTCCTGTATTGCACTCATTGCCTCCTATCAGTGCCTCACCTCATTGCTCCAAGTCATGTCAGCATTCCCCCTAGATTATAAGCTCCTTGGAGCAGGACCCTCTTCCCTCATGTTCTCACAGCCCTTGTCTCTTGCACTTCAATTACAGCTCTCTCCTGCATCTCCTCTCACTAGTGACCGTTCATCTCTTCCAATGGCTGCCCACCACCAGTAGTACGCCGATTACTCCTTTGCTTGCATACATCTCAGCTGTATTGTGTACTGAGAACTGTGGTGCTAATTGTTACCTGTACTCTGTTTTAGTGTTCTGTTTCTGTAATGTTAAGTTCTGTGTACTCTGTATTGTTCTAATGTGTGCCATATGTACGGCGCTGCAAGACACTTGTGGCGCCTTATAAATAAAACGCAATATTAATAATTTTATTCAGTGCATCCTGTCAGTGTATCATACCTCATTCCTCCAATTCATGTGAACATTATCCACCAGGACACCTGCACAGTGCCTCGCACCTCATAACCCATCCAGCTTTTGACTATCTTCTGAACACCTCACCCTACACTGGTCTCATAATGCGCTAACTTGGAGGGCCACAACAGCATACCTCCCAACTGTCCGATTCCAGCAGTGTCCCGCGGGCGGATTGGGGTCTGTTCCTGGATCCTTTGATCACCTGCTGCTCTGCCCTGCAAAGCACTGAGTGATCTCTGAATAGATGCTTGCATCTATACAGTACATGCCATGGAGGTGAGCAGAGGGCTGCCCAGCTGCTTGGGGAACGCTAAGTACGCCCTCGACATGCAAAAAAAAAATGGTCCGTGCTGCGATACCATGCCCACTTGACCAAGGCTATGACCCTCCCACCTGAGGCCACTCCCCCTTTCTGGCTATGCCACGCAAGGATCCCACTTCTCTGTGTAGAAAAGTTGGGAGTTATGTGCCAGTATACTGCCTGGTGGAGATTCTTGGTGAAAACTGTGAGTCTGTTAGACTCTGTGCCTCTAGCTTACTAGTGCCAAATTGGGGTAGATCGACCCAGAATCCTCAAAACCCCTGATTGCCATGATACCTCAGTAATAAAAGAGTTCCTCCCTGTAGTGTACTTCTACATAAGCACAGAGGACTTAACTTTATCAGCTGAGGATAAATACACCGAGTTTACCACCACCAGAGTTTGGTGACTTGAATGTAAAGAATCCAACAGTACTTGTACAAATTCTATACCAGTTAAGCAAATCTCTGCAGAAATTATAAAGTAATAATTAATGCACGCAGACCACCTAGACTGCTGTTTACAATGTTCACACAAGTCTATCTAAATACTAAACAAGATAAGCATTCTCAGGAGTCATCACAGGCCACCCAAGGTCATATTCAGCGTGACCAAACAATCACCAAATTTACTTTATTTTTTTACGGGTGACATGGATTTCTACTGAAGAAGATAACGTGAAGGACAACGGGGTATGTAGGTAAGTATGTGCAAGTATGTATGTGAGTGTGCACATACAATATACAATATAAAAGTTGTACTTAATATGGTGTGCGTGTGTTTATTGTAATATTTATTTTACAGCTGGATTACAGGTACCCCTTATACCAAGGGTGTAGATACCTTAAGTGCAGGGGGTGCAGCTGCTATGGGGCCCAGAGCTGAGAGGGGCCAACCTTCCCTGTCACAGTTACATGCGTTATATACATTTTTCACCATTGGGTGGTCTTTTAGGGTGGTACATAGGGGCCCTAAACTTTTGCCTAAGGGGACTGCAATATATTTAGATATGCCCCAGGATTTGCTCATTATAATGTGGTATAAAATGAACTGGAGGGCATTATAATGTTACATAATATGAACAGGGGCACTGTTATATGGCATAATATGAAATGGAGGCTGTAATGTGGCATAATATGACCTGGGGCACTGTAATGTGGCACAATAAGAACTGGGGACACTGTATGTCATAATGTACATTGCGGGTACTGGCATTCCTTCATTGTGACATAACGAGAGAAACACTGAGGCAGGAGCCCCTTCAAAGTATTGCTGTGGGGCCCACAAAGTTCTGGTTACACCCCTGCCTTATACTCAGTGTTCCACACAACAGTACCCCTTATGCACATTATGTCACACAGTAGTTTAATTTATTGACAATAAAAATCACTAATCCTATTGATAGATTAGGTTTTGGTGAGAAGGGTGGGGTATTATTGACAGTTCACACCTGGGACCCCCAAACACCAAATTCATAACACCCTAATAACTCACAGAACTGCAACCAACAATATGGGGATAGCTAGCACGCCATGATTACATGTGTGCTGTGTGCACACATGGCAGATGCCTTTCTTGAGCATGCATTGAAACAGCAACTATGCACTATGAGAGTCTGCAGGAGACGGGGGAGCAGGCTGCAGGAGCATTGCCCATTGCAAGCTGGGAGCCAGGGGAGTGGGCTGTGGAAGCACTTCCTGCTGCAATGAGGGAGCCAGGGGAGAGTGCTGCTGGAGCACTACCCCCTGGAGTGCGCGAGCCAGGGGAGGTGGAGAACAGGAGCACTGCTCACGTGCAGTCTATAATCAGTTGCGGCGCACCCGGCACAGAAGGGGCTGGTGGATGTTAACCACTTTCCGCACAACCCTAGTTAAGGCCCTGATTTAAAGTAGAACTTACGTCACGTGAAGATTTCAGACAAGTCTCTTACACCAGGTATAGAGCTGGTGCAGATGAGCCCTGATAGCGATAACTACTTTAATAAACGGATTGATATACCATTCTGTATTTCTGCACTTTCTCTATAACATGTCAGTGTTCAGGCCGACTTGATCTGCTATCATTGCCATTATTAATATATGGGATCTTTTCACTATCAGAAAATATGAGTTTCATTATATTAAAGTTACAATGTTTATTGCAACAAACTGCATTAAGAGGTTCTTGTTTTATATAATCTGTCATATAATCTGTCTACAGGTTGTATAGTTACAGGTGTCCACAAGATGTCAGCATGCAACATTGAATTCTCTGCAATTTTTCCCATTGGATTTACTTGTGAAAGACGTTCCTATGAAAACAGAAACAGGTTATAGTATACATTATAGTATAATGGGGGTCATTCCGAGTTGATCACATGCTGCCGATTTTCGCAGCGCAGTGATCAGGTTACTACTGCGCATGCGTATGCACCGCAATGCGCACACGTGTCGTATGGGTACAAACAGCATCGTTGCTGGGCAATGTTTCTAGCGACGAATCCATTCGCACAGGTGATCGCAAGGAGATTGACAGAAAGAGGGCGTTTATGGGTGTCAACTGATGTCAATTCCGGGACCGGACAGGCTGAAGTGATCGCAAGGGCTGAGTAAGTTCAGACCTACTCTGAAACTGCAAAAAACGATTTAGTCCCTTTCGGCTGCACATGCGATCGCACACTTGCAAAGCGAAAATACACTCCCCCTTGGGCGGCGACTATGCGTTTGCACGGCTGCAAAAAGTAGCTAGCGAGCGATCAACTCGGAATGAGGGCCAATATTAGATCCATAATTAGCAGTTTGTGCTGTTTCTTAGAGCAATTGCTTAGGTGAGTGCAATAAAATCATATTAGTGGCATTGTTCTACATAACCTTACACACATGAGTATGGAGAATATTTAGAAAGTAAGCTCTTTGGGCAATGTTTTTCTCTAATTCCACTTGTTAAAAATATAAATAAACTCATAAGCACAAACAATCGACCCCAGAAATTCCGAATCATTGTCAGCTTTGGAGTGCTGAGACCAAATAATGGGGGTCATTCCGAGTTGTTCGCTCGTTATTTTTTTCTCGCAACGGAGCGATTAGTAGCTAATGCGCATGCGCAATGTCCGCAGTGCGACTGCGCCAAGTAAATTTGCTATACAGTTAGGTATGTTACTCACGGCATTACAAGGTTTTTTCTTCGTTCTGGTGATCGTAATGTGATTGACAGGAAGTGGGTGTTTCTGGGCGGAAACAGGCCGTTTTATGGGAGTGTGTGAAAAAACGCTGCCGTTTCTGGGAAAAACGCGGGAGTGGCTGGAGAAACGGAGGAGTGTCTGGGCGAACGCTGGGTGTGTTTGTGACGTCAAACCAGGAACGACAAGCACTGAACTGATCGCACTGGCAGAGTAAGTCTCGAGCTACTCAGAAACTGCACAGAGAAGTCTTTTCGCAATATTGCGAATCTTTCGTTCGCTATTTTGATAAGCTAAGATTCACTCCCAGTAGGCGGCGGCTTAGCGTGTGCAAAGTTGCTAAAAGCAGCTTGCGAGCGAACAACTCGGAATGAGGGCCAATGTACAGACACAAAGTAAAGAAACCGCCTCATATTCTACTTATACCAGCCAGTATCCAATTCTCTTATACAGTATGTCTCTGCTGGCATTGCCAAACAAATACGGGTACGGGTCATTGGGTCGACTCAACTTCGGTCGACAGTCAGGTTGACCACTGAAGGTCGACATGGACATTAGGTCGACATGGGCATTAGGTCTACATGTACTAGGTCGACAGGTGGAAAGCTCCGCCACCGCTGCGCTCGGCACAGGTTACCGTTCCCAACTGTAGTCCACGTGGATAGTCAAGTATGAAAAAGTCCCCCAAAATTTTTTTTTAAAGTGAAAAACTCAAGTTGACCTTTTGACCTGTCGACCTAGTACAAGTCGACCTAATGATAATGTCAACCAATTGACCATGTCGACCTAATGCACGTCGACCTTCAGTGGTCGATCTAATGACTGTCGACCTAAGCTGTGTCGACCTAACGGCCGTATCCCGCAAATACTTCCCCATCAGCCTTTCTTTCCTCAACATAATATTATGTCATCATCACCAACATGAGCTAGCAGCAACAGAGCAGCTTGTAGGATAGTATGAGCCAGGGAAGAGAGGTGAGGGTGGAAGGGAACGTGGACAAGGTGACAGGGAAGAGAGGTGAGGGTGGAAGGAAACGTGGACAAGGTGGCAGGGAAGAGAGGCGAGGGTGGAAGGAAACGTGGACAAGGTGGCAGGGAAGAGAGGCGAGGGTAGCAGGGGACAGAGGTAGGGACAGACTGGAGCTGTAATTCATTCCTGGCATCCCTCTGTGCAGGGGCATATTAAGAGAGGAGGAGGCGGCCCATGTACAGACTCCATCCGGGGACCCCTCCCCTCTCTTTCTGGCAGCCAGGCAGTGTAGTGTGTCACTACGCCGGGGACTAGTAGACTCTAGTGTGGTGTTAGAGTCTACTGTTCACGCACAAGACTTTGTGAAAATGGCACGATGGCCATTTTCCCAGCGATTTCCCCCCCTTCTGTGCATGCACAACACTCTGGGAGAATAGCCGCCACGTCATTTTTTCTGTGATTTTGCAGGGGTGCAGTAGCACTGCTGGACTCCAGAGAGGTGAGTGCTGAAAAATGGGTGCAGTGTGTGTGGAGTGGGTCCCCCTGGACTCGAGGAGCTTGTGTGCACTGCACACCCTGCACTCTTTAAAGAGAAGCCACTGCCTCTGTGCTTGCACACACAAAAAAGGGGGCATGGCCTAACAACATGCCACATCTCTCTGCATTCTGGCCGAGCAGAGCGCTGGGAGGTTGAGATGCTTGTCCGGGCTTTCAGGCCATCGCTCCTTCTGGCATATGATGCAGTATAAACTGCATCATATTTATTGACAATTTGGCTGCCCCATCCTAGAGGGGGCAGCCAGATGGGAGGTGTGGGGATGTGGTGCCACGATTGCATCATCATTGTCCCACCTCCCACTATACAAAGCCGAGTTTCCTGGCAATGCAAAATTGTGGGCGGGTCCATTATGGTGCAGTGCATGGAGACACAGCACAAGCAGTATTTTGAAATTTATCCAAGAGCCAATTAAAGCAAGTGAACCAGAAGCCAATCAGAAGCCACCTCTTCCACTGCTCCTAATTGGTTGCCGACCATGGCTGCCTGCCGGTATGGCAGCTGGCAGTCCAGCACACAATCCACTCTGTTCAGCCCAGGACTCCGGTCCCTGCAGTCTCCCCTGATGGTGGCCCATGTATTGGATGTACAGTACAGGTATTGGATGTACACTCTGCAGGTTGTGTATAATAGTGCACACAGGTACTGGATATGGGGATGATGAGCAGTATGTCACTACACAGGACAGCAGAGGATATTTGCACTTGCAGTCTGGAGATGGTTACAACATAGCAAAGGTTAATTGCACAGGATCGCAGGCTGGAGATGATTAGCAGTGTGGAACTGAACAGGATTATTGCATAGGTGTGCGCGGCGGTGGGGGGGTTCCTGGTGCGCACAGGCACCCCCTAATGTCCGGCACCCCGATCTCACATGCCTGATGCAGCGATCGCCGAGCAGGCTGATTACTGTACCCTCTGCGCTGCACCCTGTCAGGACTGCATTACTGACCAGACACCTGGGTTAATCAAGGGTGCCACTGCCACCGGCTTTCAAACTCCCGGCTCCACCCGCCACATGCCCACCTCACTCCTTCTATGCTATGCCAATGCCAGCCACTGATGCGGATCAGCATGCAGCCAGCGTTCCTCTTAGGAAGACAAATTCAATACTGGCAGGCAGCCGGCAGCAGCATTGACACGTCACTCATTTTCCCAACAGCGGAAATACTAGTCTGCGACTGTCAGTGTCAGTGAGTGACTGACTTGTAAGTAAGCTGCTGCAGCTTGCAGGGGAAAGAGAGGGGGAGCCAGACCAGGCTGAGGATGAGCAGTATAATTGCAGTGAGTGCCATCAGGGGTGTTTGTTTGGTGCACACCACAACATCTGACAATGTACCTGCTTTATTAGGATTGTTATTTTATATTGCATTGACCATCAATAGATCATCAATGCAAGACACACCCCTCTGACGGTGCACCCCCTAATAAAATGTGCTGCGCACGCCTATGATTACCGGCAGAAGCAAGCTAGGCAAACTGAAGGAGGGAACAGGAACTGATCAGCTCAGAAGTAGAGTGTGTACAATGGATTGTGCACCAGACAATAGGTTCAGCAATCAAAGCAGGAATGAGGAAGTAGAGTTGCTGATAATGGAGCCAGTAACTGGCAAGATACAAGTTATACTGACAATGTGCAGATGCAAGTGAGTTGTTTAAATAGGATGTTCTCATGAGTCATTGGTGCCTCTGGTCAGGTAGAAGCTAGCCACTCTGTGATTGGGAGAAACCAAAGTCAGCTGATCAATCCAACATGGTTGCGTCCATGTAGTAGAGAATCTAGTAATGGCTGCCAAATCATCATCAGCTAACCAGGCTCAATATGTTTCTGTTTAATGTAGTGGCCAGCAAGAGCACCCCAGCAAGAGAAGCAACGCGTCTAGTAAGAGGGAGTCAGAATACATAGTGTGACATCCAGATCTGAGAGGCAATGGCCTATAAGACTCTGGTTTTACTGCATAAAAAGCACAATATTATACAATTGTTCAATCTCACAATTTATTATGGCAATTATTTTAAACAATTGTAATCCACTTTTCTAATGTACTTTGGTCAGAGGTTATAAAGAGTTTAAAATAATAGCTCTAAATACACCATGGAAGATTAGAATTTGGAGTCATTAGCTGCTGGAGCTGACTGGATCAAAATTCACCCACACCCAATACTAAATGGATGTTTAACAGATTGATGGAAAATGTTCTTGTTCTTGCCAATACACACATTAATCAGTATTGGGTTTATTTCTATTGTTTTTACAGCTTTCTGCTACTATGACATGGCTTTGGAGAAAATTGAAAGATTGGCAAATAGCCCCAGATAGGTGGCCTAGAATGTACATTCATACTAGTAAACAAATTGAATAAAAAACAGTGTCAGAACTGCAAATAGGATAAAACAGATGGCTGTTTCATAATAGATGCTTGTTGGTAAAGCCCTGCAGCATTTCTTAATAAATGTATAAGAAAAAAATATATTACTAGATAGCAATGTCTGAACTCACTTCACTTATTCTATTCCAAAAGGATTAAGCAGGTTGCATAAAAGTAAAAGGATGTCCCAATGTGTAAGGTAACATGTACTTTTTATCCATACAGTATGGTTGCTGTGTAGCACTTTTGTTGTCATTCTACAAGTTGCTGATGCATATAGGGTGTTGCGGTACACCTCCTTACTACCACTTGCTTCATTTAGAAACATGGTACATTATTTTGGAGTTGATGTTATAACAGTATTCTGGTTGCAGTGGCCAAGTGCTGAAAATAATCAGACATTTTAAGGACCATAACCAAGGAAGCATTTCCACCGGCTAGCAAAAGGAGCTGGCATTTTACATAAGTGAAAGAGACAGGCAGAGCATCCTCAGGTAGATGGCAGAATGTCCTGATTTTCCCGCTGTCCCACCCGCGGGTCTCAGTGTCCTGCGGCGGTGAGGGGGGGGGGGAGTATATTTTTCAACATACATAAATAGGGGAGAATGATCAAATCTTGGAGATAAAGCTATCAACCAATCAGCTTTTGTAATTTTCTAGTACAACCTGTAAAACAACAGGACTGATTGATTGATTGATTGATTGATTGATTGATTGGTACAGGTATGGTACGGAATCCCGGGACACAGTATGCCGACATTCAGAATCACAGCAGCAGAATCCCAACGTTCAAAATCTTGATGGATCTTGATGAAACCTAACCTACTCCTCCTGCAGCCTAACCCTCCTGCAGCCTAACCCCAATCCTAACCCTAAACTACCCCTCCTGCAGCCTAACCCCAATCCTAACCCTAAACTACCCCTCCTGCAGCCTAACCCTCCTGCAGCCTAACCCCAATCCTAACCCTAACCTACTCTTCCTGCAGCCTAACCCTAACCCTCCTGCAGCCTAACCCCAATCCTAACCCTAACCTACTCCTCCTGCAGCCTAACCCTAACCCTCCTGCAGCCTAACCCCAATCCTAACCCTAACCTACTCCTCCTGCAGCCTAACCCCAATCCTAACCCTAAACTACCCCTCCTGCAGCCTAACCCCAATCCTAACCCTAACCTACTCCTCCTGCAGCCTAACCCTAACCCTCCTGCAGCCTAACCCCAATCCTAACCCTAACCTACTCCTCCTGCAGCCTAACCCCAATCCTAACCCTAAACTACCCCTCCTGCAGCCTAACCCTAACCCTCCTGCAGCCTAACCCCAATCCTAACCCTAACCTACTCCTCCTGCAGCCTAACCCTAACCCTCCTGCAGCCTAACCCCAATCCTAACCCTAACCTACTCCTCCTGCAGCCTAACCCTAACCCTCCTGCAGCCTAACCCCAATCCTAACCCTAACCTACTCCTCCTGCAGCCTAACCCCAATCCTAACCCTAAACTACCCCTCCTGCAGCCTAACCCTAACCCTCCCGCAGCCTAACCCCAATCCTAACCCTAAACTACCCCTCCTGCAGCCTCACCCACCCTTCCCATAGACTAACCCTACCCCTAGTGCCCAGGGCCAGATCCAGGGGTGGGGTGGGCGAACGCCCCTCCCCTAACAGTCATAGCCACGCCCACTTACATGAGGTGAAGGCTGCTGCCAGGTGATGGTGTGTGGCTGTACTGACACCCCTCCCCATCCTCCGTGTCCCTGGGGCCCCTAGCCACATCTGCCATCATCACATGCCGTCACCTCCACCTCGGGGAGTGTGTGCCGCCCATTGGTGTGTTAGTAGTTACATGTGCCCGGTTGTGTGTGCTACATAAGAAGCACATGTGCAGCCTGGCAATGCTTTATATGCTCTTTAGAACATTAATGGACAGTTGGTATGGGAAGTGGGAGGAGTAATGAGTGTAGGGGAGGAGTCAGGAATAAATGAACCTCCCCCCTAAAAGAAAAGTCTAGATCCAACCCTGCTAGTGCCTAACCTTATCTTAACCATAACGTACCCACCCTGCAGCCTTACCCACAGCCTAACCCTCCCCTCCCACAGCCTAACAGTCACCATCCCATCCCACAGCCTAACCCTCCCCTCCTGCTACCTAACTATAACTGTCCCCTCCCGCAGCCTAACTCACTTCCCACAGCCTAACCTTCCCCCCTAGTGCCTAACCCTAACCTACCCCTCCTGCAGCCTCACCCTAACCAACCCTTCCCATAGACTAAACATTCCCCTAGTGCCTAAACTTAATCCTAACCATAACGTACCCACCCTGCAGCCTTACCCACAGCCTAACCCTCCCCTCCCACAGCCTAACTGTAACCACCCCCTCCCACAGCCTAACCCTCCCCTCCTGCTACCTAACTGTAACTGTCCCCTCCCGCAGCCTAACTCACTTCCCACAGCCTAACCTTCCCCCCTAGTGCCTAACCCTAACCTACCCCTCCTGCAGCCTCACCCTAACCAACCCTTCCCATAGACTAAACATTCCCCTAATGCCTAACCTTAATCCTAACCATAACGTACCCACCCTTCAGCCTTACCCACAGCCTAACCCTCCCCTCCCACAGCCTAACTGTCACCATCCCATCCCACAGCCTAACCCTCCCCTCCTGCTACCTAACTGTAACTGTCCCCTCCCACAGCCTAACTCACTTCCCACAGCCTAACCTTCCCTTTCTGCAGCCTAACCTTCCCCCCTAGTGCCTAACCCTAACCTACCCCTCCTGCAGCCTCACCCTAACCAACCCTTCCCATAGACTAAACATTCCCCTAGTGCCTAAACTTAATCCTAACCATAACGTACCCACCCTGCAGCCTTACCCACAGCCTAACCCTCCCCTCCCACAGCCTAACTGTAACCATCCCCTCCCACAGCCTAACCCTCCCCTCCTGCTACCTAAATGTAACTGTCCCCTCCCGCAGCTTAACTCTCACTTCCCACAGCCTAACCTTCCCTTCCTGCAGCCTAACCTTCCCCCCTAGTGCGGAGATTACTGACCTCTTCCCTCACCCTAAATGGTGACAACACACCTCCGTTTTTCCAAACAGAGCTCGTCGCCGCCTGCTCCCTTCCCCTGAAATGGGATCAGACTGTCCATCACTGACAGTCTGATGCTGGGTTGCTTGCAAATTCGCAAGACCCATTCGCAAAAGTGTAGAATGGGTCCTGCGCATGCGCAAAGTACCGAACATCGGTATTTTGCACATGATAGAGCAATAACAACCCAATCTGAATGACACCTATAGTTATTATTATTATTATTATTATTATTATATATCTTTTTTCTGTTTATAGATTATCCACTATTCCATTTTCCTTGTGCTCTGGGTTTAAGTGGCTTGAAGCCATTCATATCAAATTTATATCAGAGCCGGCCATAGCTATAGGCAAACTAGGCAATTGCCTAGGGCATTTGGTATGCCTAGGGGCATCTGCAGCTTCTGCTGATTAAAATGATATGCGGCATGCCTATATTCTGTGTGTAGCATTTCATATGCAGATACAGCCACAGTCGCACACAGAATATAAGCATGCTGCATATCATTTTAATCAGCAGAATCTGCTTGTGCATCCTAGCCACATAGCAATGCAAATAAGATGCATTTTCATAAAAAAAGGTGCCCTACGTTAGCATTGAGGCAAGATTTATGAGGACACATCTGTATCCAAGCAGAGGCAGAGGTCACAGTGTTAGTGGCAGTGTGAGTGCTGTGTGCATGTGAGTGGGTTGGTTGTGCAGTAGTGTTCGGAATATGTGTAAGGAGCATTATGTGTTTCATGTAAAAATGCATTAATAATGTGCAACACATGTGTAAGGGGCACTATGTGTGTCATTATGTGTATAAGGGCATTAATAATGTGTGGCATATGTGTAACAGGGTACTACTGTATGTGTGTCATTATGTGTATAGGGGCACTAATAATGTGCAGCAAATGTGTAGGGGGCACTATGTGTCATTATGTGTATAAGGGCATTAATAATGTGCGGCATATATGTAAGGGACATTATGTGTAAAAGGGCATTAATAAAGGTTGTCATAATGTGTAAGGCACATTATGTTTATAAGGACATTAATAATATGTAAGGGGCATTACTGTGTGGAATTATGTGTATAAATGCATTACTAATGTGTGTCATTATGTGTATAGGGTGCTCTACTATGTGACGTTGCATATAGAAAGGGCACTACTGTGTCATCTAATATGAATAAAGAGCAATAGGGTGTGGTGTAATGTGAATAAGGAGCAATTCAATGTGATGTTATGTGAATAAGGGGCTCTACTGTGAGGAGTAATGTTTATAAGGTAAAGTAATACTACTGTGGGATGTAATATGAATTATGGACACTATCGCATGATCAAATGTGAATAAAGTTGCAGTACTTGTGGCGTAATTGGAATTGGGGTTACTATTGTGTGGCCATGCCCCTTGCCAGCAAAAACACACCCTTTTTGGGCTGTGCGCCAAATGTGCGAACTGTTCCTATTTAAAATATAGGGGGTACAAACACCAAAATAAGGACTGCTATGGGTGAGGGGTGATGGTGCTGGGAAAGAGGTGCAACCAGTGGTGGTGCTAGGGGGCACCAGACAAAATCTTGCCTAGGGCATCATATTGGTTAGGGCCGGCCCTGATTTATATAACAGCATTTCTAAACTCCCACTTTGGCCACTAGTGTGGAGTAAAGCAATGAGTAACCGGCTGTCAAATAAAGTGTTTGTGCAGTTTGGGCACACAGGCGCCAATCAGTAAAATAACTGATTTGGACAGATGCGGCTGCAGGCAGATGAAACTGTCATAGTCTTTTAAGATGACAACGTCAGCCGAACCTGCCTTAAAGACAGAAAAGTATAATCAGTTTTGTTTAAAACAGATTTACAAAAACCATTGCCGTATAAGTGTTTGTAATAAACACTATTACAGGTTGATTCTCTCATATCAAAAGCTGATATCTGAAACATCCCAAAAATCCAAACATTTCTGAGCTTAGCTGAGATGCTGTAGTGCAGGCATTCCCAACCGCGGTCCTCAAGGCACACTAACAGTGCAGGTTTTAGTGATATCCAGGCTTCAGCACAGATGGTTAAATCAAAATAACTGAGGTACTAATTAAGTCACCTGTGTTCAAGCCTGGATATCACTAAAACCAGGACTGTTAGTGTGCCTTGAGGACCGAGGTTGGGAAACACTGCTGTAGTGACACCTTTGTCTTCTGATGGTTCAATGTACACAAGCTTTATACAAAGTGATTAAACATATTATATAACATTACCTTCAGGCTGTGTGTAATAAGGTGTATATGCACCCGCCAAAATATCTCACTATATTATGCAAATATGCCAAAATATGCAAAAATCCCAAATCCCTCTGGTCCCAAACATTTCAGATATGGGAGACTCAGCCTGTATTTGGAATTTTATAAAATTATGCATATCTTTTCTCAAGATCGTTTATTTATATATTACCTAAGATGTAATATAGATATCAGACCACAAAATTAAGTTAAAATAGGTTATGTATAAAGTTGTGATTATAATGAGCACTTGGCCTAATTTAGCAAGGATCTCTAAATTGCAAAACGCAAATCGTCCGATTATCGACAGAGTGCACATGCGCCGTGAACACATTGCACGTGCGCAAAGACCAAAGGGGGTGATTCAGACCTGATCGCTCGCTAGTGTTTTTTTGCAGTCCAGCGTTCGCATAGTCGCCGCCCACCGGGGAGTGTATTTTAGCTGTGCAAGTGTGCGATCGCATGTGCAGCCGAGCGGTACAAAAAAACTTTGTGCAGTTTCTGAGTTGCCCAGAATTTACTCAGCCACTGCGATCACTTCAGCCTGTCTGGGACCGGAATTGACGTCAGACACCCGCCCTGCAAACGCTTGGTCACGCCTGCGTTTTTCCAACCACTCCCAGAAAACGGTCAGTTGACACCCACAAACGCCTTCTTCCTGTCAATCACCTTGCGATCGGCTGTGCGAATGGATTCTTCGTAAAACCCATTGCACAGCAACGATCCGCTTTGTACCCGTGCAACGCGCCTGTGCATTGTGGTGCATACGCATGCATAGTTCTGACCTGATCACAGCGCTGCAAAAAACGCGATCGCTCTGTGATCGCAGGCACAGTAAAATGCGGCCGCAAAGTGATTGACAGGAAGTTACCATTTGTGGGAGGGAACATGGCGTTTGTGGGGAATGGTTGGGAAAACGCAGGCAGGTCATGGCCATTTTTTGGTGGAATGCTGTGATGAAAAACATGATATCCAGTGCAACTGCAATTGCATTATTTTGAGTAGGCATGGGTCAACCGCAACTGTCAATGGTACTCTCTTTCTGCGTATGAATTCTGCTAATGCATACGCAGAGTTGCGATCGTATCGGTGGGCGCCTTTTACTGTTTCTGGGCTGCTCTTCACATGTGATTTTTAGCAGTAGCAGCTCTGAGAAAATTGCAATTTTAGTCTCAGTAGCGATCCATAGTGAATTAGACCCACTGTTAAACTGTTGCAGTCAAATGAGTCAAATGAACAACCACTCAGGTTTGAAGTTGCTGACAGGTGGTCAGACAGATCAGGTCAGGTCAGATCAGTCACATCCATCAGCAACTAACCATGAATATTTTCAGGGCATTTTTCATTATAGAGACTGATCCAGCATCTGGTCTTGACATGTGACATGCTAGTAGACTGTTGCTTTCTGAAAACAGAGCGGAGCTTTGTCTCCCAAACACTCTTTGGCAGTTTTTTCTTTCCCTTATTTTAGGCTCTGGCTCACGGGAAGCCTTGTCCAACATTAGGGGAGGGCAAAGGAGAACTCTTATTGTAACAGAAGAGGGGTGGGTAGTAGACTGCCCCACAAGCTTAGGTTACGACGGTTGGTTAAAAAAACAGGCCAGGTAAAAAAGTGCTCTCTCCTCCTCCTGGGAGTGGGAGCAATATACAGGGGGGTCATACCACTAGAGGATGTTAGAAGATAGGATCCTGGACAAGTCTAATATTACAGGAACAGCCACTGGGAGAGTGACCTAAGCTATAACAACTCGCAACAGTGGACACGGTCGCTGCAAGCCAGTGGGAGGAGCGCAAAACAGGGGAAGATTCGCCCTTGTCACACAATCGCCTGGTTAGCGAGGCAGAACGGTGGGGATGGGACATGATGGTAAGGAGGAAAGGGGACTAATGAAATTTAAAACAGGGACAAGCGAAGTAAAAGGGGAGGGGAGTAAATTTAAGGACAAAGAAGGAAGAGAAAAGAGAATATAAAATAGAAGAAAACAGTGGAGGAAGAAACAAAAGGGAGAAAAGACAAGAAAGAAAATACAGAGAGTAAGGGGCCCATTTATCAAATAATATTTGTGCCTATGTTGTTTTCGGGAGTTAGCAGCAAATATTAAGTATCCCTGGAATGTATTAAAGAGGGATCGCAGTAAATATCTCTGATACCTGCTGCGATCCCTCCATTTCTGCCTGCAGCCGATGCGATGCTGCCCGATGTATCAACATTGTGAACATGAAGCATTCCCTATATTGTTTCCCGCAGCTACCACAATCTTTTGATTGCGGTAGCCCATCATAGCCTATTGGCTACGGATCGCATAAAGAAGTTCTGCCTGGTTACCATGGAACCCTCTGCCGGAAATGGCCTCAGTGCATCGTGGTCACGTGTGACCTCACATGCTTAGGACCCCTAGCAGCCCGCAGAGCACATCGCAGAGACGAGTTCCTTTCGGAATCCCTGTCTCCGCGGGTGTTGGGTGATACATCCACCCAAAGGGATCGGATAAATAGGCCCCTAAAGGCCACAAGACAATCAAAACAGTAAAACATGGCACATAGAAGCAGCTGGTAATCCGCAAGGCACTAGGAACCAAAAGGGAGAACAAATCAACAACTGAGCTGAGCAGTGAAACCCTCTCCCGGTGCTTTCTGCGAAGTGCAGCTCATAGGCTACAACGGACTAACTCCATCTTCATATGATGCTAGATGCAAGGCCAAGCCAAGCTTGGTATATCTGACAATCGCATCTGCCATAGAAATGGAAGAACAGTGGCAGATATCAGAGATAACATAAGATCCTACAGTTATCATGTTAAACATTCTAATCTTATCGTAGTTGTACGCTATGTGAATTTTTACTTAGCTAGAACATTAAGGGCCTAATTCAGACCTGATCGCAGCAGCAAAATCTTTCTCTAATGGGCAAAACCATGTGCACTGCAGGTGGGGCAGATGTAACATGTGCAGAGAGAGTTAGATTTGGGTGGGTTATATTGTTTCTGTGCAGGGTAAATACTGGCTGCTTTATTTTGATACAGCAATTTAGATTTCAGTTTTAACACCCCCCCCACCCAAATCTAATCTCTCTGCACATGTTATATCTGCCCCTCCTGCAGTGCACATTAGAGAAAAAGTTTGATGCTGCAATCATGTCTGAATTAGGCCCTTAATACACAAGCCATACCTCCCAGCAGTGTCCCGCTTTAGGGGAGGACAGTTGGGAGGCTCCTGCACTCGCTGCAGAGCAGGGTGAATAGACGCTGTGCGCATGCGCACACAGTGTCTATTCATGGAAACAGAGGTACTGGGGGCATGCCAGCAGCTCACTGAGTGCTGGCCATGCCTCCATAGTAACGAGAACGGGGGGCGTGGCTCATGATCGCGGCATTGCCGCAAGACCACGGCCCTTTATGTGAAGCCACGTCCATTTTATGTAGCCATGCCCCCTTTTGGCGGCGGACGCGGCTTCGCTGCGCATGAGGTCCCGCTTGCTAATCCTTGAAAGTTGGGAGGTATGCACAAGCTCACAAGTCATTTGTAAAAATGCATAATTTTTTTTACTATAGTATTAAAAAAATGAATCCATATACTGTAGCTTCCCTGTAAATTGCTTCCTGGATGATGACAATTGCATAACAAGTGTGATACCACAATGCAGGGATTTATATGGCACAATTTACATGTTCAAGTTGGCAATAATACACATTGTGGGGTATCCTATTAGCGGTGGTATCCCATGTGTTTTCGCCTGATCGCGGGTCTAATGTTGGCCGTTAAAAACGGCCTCTAATTGGATACCGCGTTAATGACCATCGGTCATTTATCACGATGTCCCTCCGTTTTGACCGGCCAAAAACACATCAGGGCTAATAATATACCGCTCATTGGCCCTCATTTCGAGTTGATCGCTCGCTGCCGATTTTTGCAGTGCAGCGATCAGGTAAAAAATTGGCAAAACTGCACATGCGTATGCAACGCAATGCGCACACTCGACGTACGGGTACAAAAGAGCCTCAGTGTTTTACACATGTTCTAGCGACGATTCCATTCGCACAGCCGAACACAAGGAGATTGACAGGAAGTGGGAGTTTATGGGTGTCACTGTCAACTGACCGTTTTCAGGGAGTGTTTGGGAAAACGCGGGCATTTGGAGGGCGGGTGTCTGACGCCAATTCCGGGACCTTTGTCGCTGGATTAATCGCACAGGATAAGTAACTGTAGGGCTAGTCTTGTTTTGCACAAAACTTGTTTTGCAAAGCAGGGCTGCACAAGCGATCGCAGCCCTGCTATGCTAAAATACACTCCCCTGTGGGCGGCGACTATGCATTTGCACGGCTGCTAAAAAGTAGCTAGCAAACGATCAACTCAGAATGAGGGCCATTGTGTGTTCAACGCAGCATATACAGTAGGTGCTGAATCTGAGGAGGGAGCAAAGCATAATAGCAAGTGACTTTATATCCAGAACAAACCAAGTTACGAGTGCAAATATATTCATTTCTTCTATGCAGGGTAAATACTGGCTGCTTTCAGGGCCGTCTTAAGAGCAATGTAGGCCCTTGGGCACAGCAATGCACTGGGCCCCATTACATACCCATCCTCCAGCGGTAGGGGTGGGGGGTGCTACCAGCGGCAGCTTTGATGTGCCGCGGGTGGTTGAGGGTGCTTAATACGTAGGCAGAGGTGTATCTAGGGGTCCAGGTGCCCCTGGCAAAGTATGGGACTGGCGCCCCCATATTTTAAATAGGGAAGGTACATGTGCAAAAAAGGGTCATGATCTTGTGGGAAAGGAGCATGACTATACAATAGTACCCCCTAATCAAATTACGCTGCATAGTAGTACCCCTTATACACATCATGCCCATACAGTAGCAGTTCCCTTTACGCATCATGCCTACATAGTAATCCTTATCACACTGTGGAGACATCAGCAGTGCCTGGCCTGGCTGGGAATTGCAGTTTAATTTTAGTTTCTTCCCTGTACTGCATTGTAGTGCCGGACACCGGTGCCAGCTCCTGCCTGCTGAGCGAGTCTCTGCCCTCCATCCCAGGCAATGCACAGGCAGCTCGGCACACCAGGTATTGCCAGACACTATGGTTTAAGGCAGGGGTCTTCAACCTTTAAGACAGTGTGGGCCACATTAAAAAATTCAGTGAAATCCGAGAACCACTAAATGCATTTTGCTGCCTGTGCTTCAGGTCTCTGCGTGTTCCCCGCTCCCTCCCCAGCAGTTATCCCAGGCTCAGGAGGCCTTCCACATATTATATATACATATTTACAGTGGTGCAAGTAGAAAAAATGTGTTAATGGTACTGTGTGTGCTCCAAAAAATAGGTGTGGCCAATAAAAAATGGGGGCGTGATACACATATGGGGGGCCAGATACACATATGTCACCAATAGTGCAGTGCCATATACACATACACCCCCAATAGTGCAGTGCCAGATACACATATGACCCCAGTAGTGCCAGATACACATATGCCTCCAATAGTGCCAGATTCAGATATGCCCCCAGTAGTGCAGTGCCAGATGCACATATGCCCCTAATAGTGCCAGATACACATATGCCCCCAATAGTGCCAGATACACATATGCCCCCAATAGTGCCAGACACACATATGCCTCCAATAGTGCCAGATACACATATGCCCCCAGTAATGCAGTGCCAGATACTCATAAGCCCCCAATAGTGCCAGATACACATGTGCCACAGTAGTGCAGTGCCAGATGCACATATGCCCTCAATAGACAGCACAGGCACCATAATCATTCCCACCCTACATATACAGACAGCACAGACACCATGATCATTCCCCTCCCCCTACATAGACAGCACAGGCATCATAATCACCCACCCCCCACATATACAGGCAGCACAAACACCATGATCATCCCCCCAACATAGACAGACAGCACAGGCATCAAGATTAATCCCCCTCCCCCACATTGAGAGACAGCACAGGCACCATGATAAATTCCAACCACACACACACGCACGCAGCACAGGCACCAAAATTAATCCCTACCCACATATACAGATAGCACAGGCCAGAGCCGGCCCTAACCAATATGATGCCATAGGCAAGATTTTGGCTGGTGCCCTCTAGCACCACCGCTAGTTCTGCAGGAGATGCCTGGCATGAGTCAGCTGGCAGCTCTGCTAACGTCGGGCGCCTATTGTTTATGAAAATGCATCTTATTTGCATTACTATGTGGCTAGGATGCACAAGCAGCTTCTGCCTATATTCTGTGTGCGACTGCGGCTATATCTGCATACAAAATGCTACATTACAGTAATTTCCAGGAATACACGCAACGTAGCATTTCGTATACAGCCGCAGTCACACACAGAATATAGGCATGCCGCATATCATTTTAATCAGCAGAAGCTGCTGGTGCCCCTAAGCATACCAAATGCCCTAGGCATTTGCCTAGTTTGCCTATGCCTAAGGCCGGCTCTGGCACAGGCACCATAATTAACCCCCCCACATATACAGACAGCACAGGCATTATGATTAATTCCCCCACACACGTACAGACAGCGCAGGCACCATAATTAAGTCCCCCAACAAATACATATACAGACAAAACAGACACCATGATCACCCCCCGCCCCCCCCCCCCCCAACATAGACACAGGCATCATGATTAATCCCCCTCCCCCACATTGAGAGACAGCACAGGCACCATGATAAATTTGCCCCCCACACACACACAAACATATACAGACAGCACAGACACCATAATTAACCCCACACACACACACACACACACACACACACACACACACACACACACACACACACACACACACACACACACACACACACGTACAGACAGCACAGGCATCATGAGTAACAAACACAGGCATGCAGCACAGACACCATGATTATTCCCCCCCTCACACAGACACACACTTACATACAGACAGCATAGGCAGACTTATAATAATTCTCTCTCCCCCCCTCTCCCCCCCCCCCCCATAGACAGTACATGCGCCCGCCCGCCACGCCGGGTCCCCGCACTCATGTAGGACAAGGTGACTTCCCCCGGCATATATAAACATACTACCTCGCCGCAGAAATGAGTGGAGCCTCTCACCACACACGATCAGGCTCAGCCTGAGCGGAGCACGCTACCCGGAGCTCAGCGCAGCTTCACGTGACTCTCTGCGCTGCAGCAGCTGCATTGGCAGCTATTCCCCCTACTTTCCAGCAGCCAGTGCAGCTGCTGCAGCGTAGGGAGTCACGCGACACGGCGCTGAGTTCCGGTGCGCTCCAGAGCTCTCCAGAGGATCTTTAAAAAAAAAAAAAAGGAAAAATATAAATCAGTGCTTGGCGGGCGGGTGGAGGGCCACGGAGATCAGCGCAGCGGGCCACGGGTTGAAGACCCCTGGCTTAAGGTATTCAACCCATTGGCCGAGGGTGGCAACGCCGGGCGGTGCCCCTGTTCGGCTGGCGCCCCTGGCGAGTGCCATCCTGGCCAATGGGTAAATACGCCCCTGTACGTAGGGTAAGAGTGGATACGTAGGGTAAGAGTGATGTGCCGCTGGTGGTTGAGGGTGCTTAATACGTAGGGTAAGAGTGGATACGTAGGGTAAGAGTGATGTGCCGCGGGTGGTTGAGGGTGCTTAATACGTAGGGTAAAAGTGGATACGTAGGGTAAGAGTGATGTGCCGCGGGTGGTTGAGGGTGCTTAATACGTAGGGTAAAAGTGGATACATAGGGTAAGAGTGATGTGCCGCGGGTGGTTGAGGGTGCTTAATACGTAGGGTAAGAGTGGAGTGGGCTTAATTTTCTGGTGGGAGGGCAGCTTGCTTGACTACAGATATCTCAAGTTCCTGAAACTAGATTTATTAGCTTTGAATGGGATAAAAAAAATCTAGAGAGTCACACTTTTCAGGAGGTGCTGGGGACTTGAGGATCAGACTTCAGGAGCCAGAGCAATCCACCAACGAAAATATAAAACTGCATATTAGGCATGTGGAGCTGGAGCAGGGACCAGCTACTGGAAGGCTGATATCTCTGGTTCTGGGCATAGTAGAGGCAAGCTGACAGTATCCACCACAAGGGAAGAGTCCCTGCTTTTGGAGTGTACCCTCAGAAAAACTCTAAGTCAGACAGAACCCGAAATATCTGCCTGGGAAGAGCAATTAAGAGGCTGGGATGGGGACCACTGCTTTCAAGTTGGATATCTCTGGTTCCATAGGGCCGATTTTCAAAAATCTGGTACCTCTGGAAAGAGGAGACCCCCAGCTATAGCCTATGGCCCTTATACTCCTAGGGCCCTTGGACAAGAGACCATTGAGCCCATATGAAAAGACGGCCCTGGCTGCTTTTGCATGTAGCCCGCACATGCTGGACAGCTTTATTGTTATCTCCTAGTGCCGGCATTCTGGGGTGCAAATGCTGCTTGGCGAAATTCAGAATTGTGAGAGACGCATGTATTCCATTTTTGTACTGCTCTCATTTAGGTTTCATATAACTCATGAAAGTTTGGGGACATGTGGGATACTTTACTCTCTATCTAATAAACATATTTATTTAACTTACTGACTTGGCTGCCCCCTACTCTGGGAGTAGTGGTCGGCATGCAGATTGGCTGTCCGGGGCTGTGGTGGCACGATCGCATCATCGTGGCCCTGCCTCCTGTTCTTCAGTGCAGAGAAAATAGGCACTGTGTAGCGAGGGTGGGGCTACGATGGCGCGATTCACCTCAAATCGCGTCATCAGGTCCCCTCAGCCCACCCACTTGTACACTATTGTGGGTGTTCGAGGTGTTGAGTGGGGGCTGTTGGGGTATGTGGAAGCCTTGCCTGCCTTTCCAGGGGGACTGGAGTGCCAGACGATTTTTTGGAGCCTCCCTGCCGTTCTGGGAGGGCAGGCAAGTATGAATTAGGTCTAAAAAGCGCAATGAACTAAATGGAAATAATTGATTTGCGCTACCTCTGAGGGGTAAGGAATACCTCCGAACATTCAATATGTCCAGGTCGGAATTCCACTTGCCTGCGATGTTCGTGCCCAAAAGGGTGGTTGCCTCTGTAAAAGGGGGCCTGGTATTGTGGGAATGCCACCGCGGGACACTGCGGCCTGTGGGTGGGACAGTGGGACAGACCCAGAAAACGGGACTGTCCCACGAAAATCGGGGCAATTGGAAGGTATGGTAAGGCAAGGTAATCATTGCCATTGCATTTTGTAATGTTTGTTAAGGCTTTTCATGAATACTTGCCAAATGCAAGCACTTGCCAGATGCCTACCTGTCGGCTTCCACTGCGTGCTTACACACATTACACACCTGTGGATGGAAGGAGATGCATTTTCCGAGCACTGAAATGCTGGTGCAACACTAACAAACACTAATAATAGTGGTAGTCAGTATAGTGAGACTGGAAACAATGGGACTGAGGCAAGGTACTATATGCCAGCGAGCGTGATGTATCTTGCACATGCTCAGTCCGGTAGTGAAAGCACATATACAGTATGTGGCTTTGCAGACCTGGACACATTTTGGAAGTATCAAACCTAACAACTGGGTGAAGGGAGAGGCAAAGTCCACACAAATGCGTCTCACGCACACCAGCAAGTAAGCGCATAGGCGCCAGTCAGTGGCCATATCCTATGCACCTTCACTGTGGCTCTTATGATATATACTGCTCTGCATGTTTTTTTCCATGCATTTTGTTTTGAATCATTTTCATTCATTTTCCTACCAATTCTGCAACAGCCCCAATGCTTCCAGGATCACACACTATTAGCATCAGACTCACTGGTAAAATGCTTGTAATTAGCGCCAGCGGATTTAAGGCCTGTATTTCAGTCCAACTGCACAACTAAAATGCCCTACTGTGGCTCCTTGCTCAGCCTTTAGTTATCTCATCTAGAAAAATGAGATCTCACTCTTATTGATTAGGCAGACAGCCTAATGCATTTATCTCACAACAAAGAGAAAGATCGTCCACTATTTCCCTAGCACAACTCACACTGTATTGACCTGGATCATTGTGTAACATTGGGTGTCACTCTCTTCCCCACCTCTGTCCCTTTCTCTCTTACCCATTCACAGATAACTTGTCTGACCCACAATAGCACCTATTCATAGCTAAAAGTAAACCAATCAATTGTTGTGCCTTGTGCCAAGCTCCCCAACTGGAACAGTAACCAGTTCCTTTTAGTCAATATAGGGAAATAACTTGAACCAGGAATGCATTGTCCCTTCCTCACAGCTTTATCATCAGTCACTGTATGACAATTCCCTGGCTACAATACTGAGAAAGATGTAAGAACACACATGACCTTCTCGTTATATTTTGGTCTTCTGAAAGCAGAACAGCCCTTTGTGTCCCTGAATAGGGTGGCTGTGAACAAAATGCACACATCACAATGGAGGTAAAACATTATTATTATTATTATTATTATTATTATTATTTACTGGTGTACAACATATATAAAATCTAAAGAAACAATAATATAACAGCTCACCAACATTATAACACAGGAGCACAGCTTTTCCTATTGTGTTAGAAGATATAGGGCCTAATTCATCCTGATCGCACCAGCAAATTTCTCTGCATGTTATAACTGGTTCCGGTATGAATGGTCGACCATGTTAAGGTCGACAGTCATTAGGTCGACCACTATTGGTCGACATGGGCAAATTGACGACACATGACAGGTCGATACATTAAAAGATCGACATGGATTTTTGACCTGTTTCTTTGTGTCATTTTTTCCGTAACATGACCAGGAACCCCAATTAGTGCACCGCGTCCCCTTGCAGCAAGCAAGGTGCCTCGCTGCGCTCGGCACAGGTTACCATTCCCAATCGTAGTCCACATGGATGGTAAAGTATGACAAATCTAAAAATCTATTTTTTTTAAAAAAAAGCCATGTCGACCTTTTCATATGTCGACCATGTGTCCATGTTGACCAATAGTGGTCGACCTAATGACTGTCGACCATCCAAATGGATACCGTTATATCCGCTGCTCCCCCCCCCCCCCCCCCTGCAGTGCACATGGTTTTGCCCATCAGAGAACAAATTTTTGTGATACAGAAAATTTGGGGTATGGGTCATTAGGTCGCCCACTATTGGTCGACATGCATTAGGTCGACATGGTCACTAGGTCAACATGGTCATTGGGTACAAGGTCGACATGAAAAAGGTCGACATGCGTTTTTCACGTGTGTGTTTTTTTCCTTTCAGTTTTTGAACTTTTTCATACTTTACGATCCACGTGAAGCTCGCTTGCCATGTGAGCAGACACTGTGCTCTAATTGGGTTTCCCGGTCACTTTACGAAGAAAACGACACCAAAAAAAGTATTAAAAACCATGTCGACCTTGATCATGTTGACCTAATGACAATGTCGACCTAGTGACCATGTCGACCTAATGCATGTCGACCAATAGTGGTTGACCTAATGACCCATACCCCAAATTTTCTGCTATGATCAAGAATATGACTTATTAGTCTCCACTGGGATTTATTAATGTAATGTGTATGTATATAGTATACTGATTAGCTGGACCAATGTCTTAACATCATATAAAGTTCTGCACCGCATTACTAATAGTTTCCTGCACAGTTAAGTAATAATAGAATCAATCACAGCTGATATAAATAGATTTGACACTATTACTACTTGTAAATTCTTTGTAGAAAAAGCACATTGGGGCAGATGTATTAACATGGAGAAGGCATAAGGAAGTGATAAACCAGTGATATGTGCAAGGTGATAAAGGCACCAGCCAATCAGATCTTAACTGTTATTTACATATTGGAGCTGATTGGCTGGTGCCTTTTTCCACCTTGCACATATCACTAGTTTATCACTTCCTTATGCCTTCTCCAGGATAATACATCTGCCCCAGTATTCTAAGAGGCCCATTTATCAATGAGTTTTAGCTGTTTAAAACTTGTTGCATATGATTAATGGTGCTCCAGCCAATCAGTTCCCAACTGCCATTTTTCAAACACATGACAGGAACTGAGTGGCTGGAGCACCATTTATCATACACAACAAATTTTAAATAGCTAAACCTCATTGATAAATGGGCCCTTAAGGTAGTTCATATTTTCCGATGAAATAGTTATATCTAGACCAAAATCAATATTTTAAATCTATTCATTTGCAATTTAAGGGTCTATACCAGGTCCAGAATTTTATTTTTACCCAGGCGTTATTGATGTGTTTACATAACTGGGCGCTGTCACTCTGTCCCTAGGCTCAGTTTGCAGCAATACAGCTACTTTCTACTCTGGGTACCTTCAGGCTAGCTCAGACTCTTCCCATCCCTGGGCTCAGGGATGTATTAACCCACGGCTGGGCCCTTAGGCTTTCAGGTATTTTGAGCCCCTCCAGAACTTCAATCTTTCACCCTGCTACAGCTGGTGTATGGGAAGAAGAGCTTATGCCATCATTTACATTTTCAGTCTTCACCCCGACACCAGTATGCAGTTGAAATAAAGTCTGACACCATGGGTTCGGGGGTTGGCACTTAGAGCCCTGCTCTGGCCCTGGTTACCTGCTGTTACTCTCCCTCTGGACAGAGATCTCACACTTTTGTTAAGAGATAATTGTGCCATTGCCACTATTACTGTACTAGCCGAGCTACTGCTCAGTGCTCACAGTGCCCAGTGCCAAGCAGCGGCACACTGCAGTGTTCAGTGCTCACAGAGTCACAGTGTCCAGTGCTGGGCAGCAGCGCGCTGCAGCATACTAGATGCCATCTAGTAACCCCTTACACTCCGGCTCTGCCCCTCCCGACTCCAATATCCTCTTGTATGCTCACAGCAGAAGAGCAGAGAGACGGGTGAGGCTGGCAGGTGGAGAAGCAGCTGCTATGGAGGCGGACGTAGTATCACACACACACACACACACACACACACACACACACACCTATTGTGAAAGGGGGCTCTACCTGGTTCAGTATGTAAAAGGGGGCTCTACCTGGTGCAGTGTGTAAACAGGAGCTCTACCTGGTGCAGTGTGTAAAAGGGGCTCTACCTGGCATTGTATAAGAGGACTCTACCTGGCGTCATCTGTAAAAGGGGTTCTACCTGGTGCAATGTGTAAAAAGGGGCTCTACCTAGCATAAAAGGGGACTCTACCTGGTGCAATGTGTAAAAGGGAGCTCTACCTGGTGCAGTGTGTGAAAGGGGCTCTACATGACATTGTATAAGGGGACTCTACTTGTCATAATGTGTAAAAGGTGGCTCTACCTGGTGCAGTGTGTAAAAGGGGGCTTTACCTGGCATAAAAGGGGACTCTACCTGGTGCAATGTGTAAAAGGGAGCTCTGTCTTGTGCAGTGTGCAAAAGGGGCTCTACCTGGCATTTGATAAGGGGACTCTACCTGGCATAATGTGTAAAAGGGGTCTTTACCTGGTGCAATGTGTAAAAGGGCGCTCCACCTGGCGTAAAAGGGAACTCTACCTGGCATAATGTGCAAAAGGGGGCTCTGCCTTGCGCAATGTATAAGAGCTGCTCTACCTGCAGCTGACGGAGTGTGTGCTTCCCATGCATGCTGTACCCCCCCCCCTCCTGCCTGGCTCCTCCGGTCTTACAGTGTCTGGACTCTGGAGAGGGACTTCGTAAGGATAATACTTTCTCCCATCTTTCTCTCTCTCTCTCTCTCTCTCTCTCTCTTGGACTCTGCCTGCCTAATGTGTAAAAAGGGGGACTCTGTCTGCCTAATGTGTAAAAGAGGGACTCCGGCTGCCTAATGTGTAAGAAAGGGGGACTCTGCCTGTCTTAATATGTAAAATAGGGGGACTTTGCCTGCCGTAATATGTTAAAAGGAGAACTCTGCTGTCTAATGTGTAAAAAGGGGGACTCTGCCTGCCACAATGTGTAAAAAGGGGTCTCTGCCTGCCGTAATGTGTAAAAAGGGGGACTCTGCCAGCCATTATATGCAAAAAAAAGGGGGACTGCCTACCATTATGTGTAAAAAGGGGACTCTGCTGCCATAATATGTAAAAAAGAGACTCTGCCTGCCTAATGTGTAAAAAGGGTTCTCTGCCTGCCATAATGTGTAAAAAGGGGACTCTACCTGCGGTAATGTGTAAAAAGGGGGACTCTGCCTGCCGATATGTGCAAAAAGAAAGGGGGAGTCTACCTGCCATAATGTGTGAAAAGGGGGACTCTGCTGCTGTAATGTGTAAAAAGGAAACTCTGCCTGCCTAATGTGTAAAAGGGGACTCTACCTGCCGTAATGTGTAAAAGGGAGCTTTGCCTGCCATTATGTGTAAAAGAAAAATCTGCCTGCCGTAATGTGCCTACCATGCACACTGGCCCAGTTTTGTATGTAGGGGCTAAGATGCTGTTTCTTACACACAATGCTAAAATGTCTAGTTACGGCACTGCAGGGTCCCACACAGCTTTCTTTGCCAGGGGGCAGAGAAAGCTGTGCAGAAGGCAGCATAATGCAGTGCTGCCCCATGATTTCACCAGCCTGATCTGGCGTTAAAATCTCAGGACACACTGCAGTGTTTTGTTTTTATTTTTGGTAAATTTAGCCATATTGCATTTCCCATTGTAAGTATTGGGAATGAGATGTGGGTTACTAAAAAAAATGACAATTAAAAGGTTTTTCACGAAAACTGCTCCAATAGCCCTTTAATACATTTCAGTGATACTAAAATAATGTGAAAAGGGTGTGAAAAATCCCTTTTTCACATCTTTTGAAAAATAATGTTAATAAATAGGCCTCTAAAAGAACAACAATATTTCTCATACGTCCTAGAGGATGCTGGGGTCCACTTCATGACCATGGGGTATAGACGGTTCCACAGACGGGTCTCTACCTGGTGTAATGTGTAAAAGGGGGCTCTCCCTGGAATAATGTGTGACAGGGTCTCTACCTGGAGTAATGTGTAAAAGGGGGCTCTACCTGGTGCAATGTGTAAAAGGGGGC